>NC_135786.1:15212500-15875000 GCF_051106095.1 Pogona vitticeps | reverse complement strand
GCAAAGGTTTAACTAGATAGCTGGACATTTTCCAGCGAAGAGCCTATGACAGGCCAAATAATCGATCAGCCCAAAGTGTACCCTTCATGTTAAACACTAGGGGGAGCTTTGATACTTTTTATAACTTTGCATCCTGTGCTATCCTGGATGATCTTATACACAGTGGGACCTTCCCTATGCTAGCTGGAGGATTCAGGTGGTGGTTGTTTGAAAAGGTAAGAAAGCCCTTCACCAGACCAGAAAGTTTCATAAGGACGAGGCTTTTCAGCTTTATAAACCAAAGCTGCATAATTGAAAGATCATATAATATGAATTTCTGAACTCATTATCTGTTCTGCTCTATTCCACATTGAATGGGGACTCCATATCTTCTGGAGTCCCCATCCTGACTTGTAGCATTCTGCTGTTTCTTTTACAATATTTTAAAAGTTAACTAATAACTTCTGAATAATAAGACATCCAAAGCGTTGCTTTAAAAAAAAACTGGTTACGATAACAATAACTACCTATTGTCTCAGAAGAGTTAGCCACGTTAGTCTGTGCTAGAATACTTATTGCCTGACATACTTATTGTCTTGCATCTCCGGACTATAACTGTTAACTAACAGTTCTGTTTATTTCCAAAAATGTATCTGGATCAGACAAAAACAAAATCCAAACTAGCATGTTTGTGGATCTTTACCATAGCGGAGTACCACTGCCTCCTGGTTAAGCAACAATTGGTTTTTGAAAAACCTGTGGGATTCAACCTCCCCTCCAAAAAAATAATATTAAAAAAAACCCGAAGCAAAAACCTCAAAGACCTAACACAGAGGTATCTTCGACCAGCCATCTGGAAGGCAGTAGGAAGGTAATCTTCTAGAATCAGATACACCTCCAGTAATTACCACATACAACAAGAAACCAGGCACTGTATTGAATGAGTGAAGGAGCCCATTTGGGAACACCTGTATGTCACACATACTACCAGCATTACTTCCTTCAGCACTGTGGGCTACTGGTTTGTGGAAATTGAGTAATTTGGTTTATTCGGCTGTAGCATATTTAAAATAGGGTGGTTACAGATCCTGAACAAACACTGTTAGACGGGAAGGCAACACAGATGTATCACATTCCATTTATGTAATAGTTACATTCCCTTATGTAATAGTGATGGACAACATGGGAGAGGGAGGCCTCGCCAATGATACCTCTCTTGGAACTCTTTTACTCCTGGATCTGTACCTTTAAGAAATATCCATGGAACTTTCCGGGGCAGAAAAAAACTGCACAGTTCCTGTGCACAGCCCACAAGACCAGAACACAGCTTACTTATTTGTGTACCTTACATTAAGTAAACAAACAACATTTAGGGGCGGAGCATGTCTGTGCTATTCTCCCCCTTTCTTGGCCTTCTGGTAGCCTTTCATTTTAGAAAATCTTTGTTGTTTTGACAACTTAATGGCTCGACACCCACTGCTTTTTATCTAACAAGATTCTGCCTATTTGTTGTTTTTGTTTAATTTTAAGTTATCATAACACTGGGTAGCACTTTTCAATTGTTATTTAACACACCATATTATTGTTTTGGTTGCTATGGATTTTGTTATGCATTTTGAACCTCTTATACAAAAAAGTACTGAATAATAATTGTGAGCCATCAAGTCAGTTCTGATTTATGGCTACCCTTTTTCTGAGTATTCAGAAGTAGCTTTCCATTCCCTTCTTCTGGTGGCATTCTAGGACTGCGCAGCTTGCCCAGGGCTACACAGGCTGGTTCTTCTGAGATTAACAGCAATTAATAGCAATTCACCACCCATCTGCTGCTACATGAGTCAGGTGTCTCATCATATTTTACAGAAAGGCTAACAGCTTTATACTGATGTTGTGATGCCAGTGCTACAAACTGGCCACCCATGTTTTACATTTGTGGAGAACAGAGGACATCTATTTATACCTATTTATGAATGGACCATTCCCAACGAGAAGGAGAAGGGTAGAAAAACCATCTTTTTAAAAAGTCTCACCACATTCCATCCAGAACCTGGTTCAGCTGGCAGTCAACAGATACACCATAAACAATGTGGACTGAATGAGGGAGCAGGAAAGAGTTTGAGGGTGGCAGAGCCTCCTTACCGATGATAGGTTTTCCTCTCTCCTCCTTCCTTGGCTGTGCCGACTGATGAAGGAACGCGCAGAGAGTTTGTAGTGATTCAGCAGACACGTGATAACAACCACCATAACCATCATTACCACCACGATTATGATTATCTGTACAAACTCCAACTCCGCTAAAAGAGAGAGACAGAAGGCCACACATTTAGAGAAATACTTACATAAAAAGGCCCCACATAAACAAAACATTATTATAGTACGCTGGGTTGAGGGGTGGATACCAATGTACAATTGGTGCAGTATTTGCCCCTGCTTTCCAAACTCTATGTGCCGCAAACCCACAAAGCAGCGTTCTTCCAACGGGCACCATCAAAATGTTTTGGATGACATATTCCAGCATTTCTGAGCAGTGGTTCTGATGGAAGTTGAAATCCAACACATTTGGAAGGCACCAAGTTAGAGACAAAGGACTTCAAGGAAAGCAGATGAGAATGGTATACGTATATAATGTCAACCATTGAATGAGCAGAATCCTCTATTTTTTTAAAGTTTTTATTTTCTTCTTGAATGTTTTAAATCTCTTTCTGAAAGTTTTCGATCTCTTTTTGAACATTTCAGTTTGTTTTGAATGTTTTTAGCCTGTTTATAACTATTTCAATTTTACTGTAAATCTCCTCGAGAATCTTGGTGGCCAGAAAGATGATTAACAAATGTCTTTGACTAACAAAAGCCTTCTGCAGCCAAGAGCTGACGGCCATCTAGTAAAGCTAAGTTGACTATAGCCGTACAGACACCATAGACTTTACATAAGATGCAAAAAGCATGGTGTCAGTCCAGTCCGGTGGTTCCCAACCTTGGGCCCCCATAGGTTCTTGGATTACAACTCTCCAAAATCCTGGCTAGCACAGCTAGTGGTGAAGGCTTCTGGGAGTTTTAGTCTAAGAAAATCACAAAGACTGGGAACCACTGGTCTAGTAGGTGGTTTTGTTTACAGCCCTGGCAGAAACTCAAGGCTCCGTGAGCCAATAGGAGTTGTACAGCCAAACCAGATTGCATAGCTTTGTGATGACTGTAGTCAGCAATGTAAAATAACAAAAACATCCCCCCCGCCCAAAAAAACACATACTCTGTATTGTCTAAATTCATCATAAGCAAGGCTTTGAAGAGGGTTTGCTCCTTTGGATTGTGTGTGTGAAAGGTATTGAAAGTCTCACATTAGGTTATGACATAGTATAAGACAGGCATTGGTGCTTAGGTTGCACTGACAGACATACATCACTCTTCTGTTCTGGCTGAAACAGGAGACAAATTAAGGTAGGGCAGGAAAAGGTTGTCTCTGTGGGCAATCATCTGTGGTGTCATTTAGTCCACAGCTGAACGAGTAGGAAATAAAATTGGGATTGGTTTGGGAAAGACCTTTATTGAACCACTAAAACATTCCAAAGAAGGTGAGACTGCATGTCACCAGGTCTCTTTCTATCAGGCTGGACATCAAGGAGGGGGGGGGGGATACACAAACAGTCTTCATTTCTGAATGTTAGTTGAACTTCAGATCCTGCAGTTCCAACATCTAGCCAGGATGATTTGGAGATGTCTGCTGTTTCTCTCCCATTACTAATGTTCTGGAGACCCCAAATTGATGAAAAGTCCAGAGGATTCAAAAGCTCACCTTCCACAAATTAATTAGTAGTCCAATAATGAAATTACAGAATTCTGATTTTGGGTTTCGCTCATGGACTTTTCTTTCTTTCTTTCTTTCTTTCTTTCTTTCTTTCTTTCTTTCTTTCTTTCTTTCTTTCTTTCTTTCTTTCTTTCTTTCTTTCTTTCTTTCTTTCTTTCTTTCTTTCTTTCTTTCTTTCTTTCTTTCAGTAAGGAACAGAACTTAATACTGTGCTAGCTACTTTATCTCTAACAGCAACAGAATAAGCTCTTTTTTTAATTTAAATTTTTTCTTTCACGAAAGAAAAAGGCATACACAAAAACTAGTTTTACGGAGCAGTGCAATATATCCACTAACTCAACGTAACTCAACTCTGTGCAGCTTACCCCCACAGGACTAGTTTCATGTTCTTCATTCTTATATTTCAAATCACCCCATTTCTCCCCATTAATACACTGAGACTCTTATCCTGGTGTATACCCCTTCCCTTTCTGAAATACATGTACCAAAACCAAATTCCATGTTTCTTTAAAATCATTACATTTCCTCATTCCTCTTCTAATTTTAATTTAATAGGTTAATTTAGCATTAATTGCTATATTCCACATTTCTCTGTACCACTCCTCCATACTAATTTGATTACAACAGATTAAGAACTAAAGCCTTTTGAGTTGATTCATCAACAACAGTGTCCATGTCAGATCCCAGCACTGTTGGGTATTTGACAAGGGTCCTCTCCCAGTACAGGGGGCACACTCCTGCCCTTTGCCCCCCCCAGCCCCACCCCCAAAAAACCCTTCTGGTACTGTGGTTGCTACTCTCTGCTTCAACTGCATGTTCTCCAAGCAAGCAGGCAAATGTGAAGGACCAAGAAGAGTCAAGGCAGGGAGCAGAACCCTTTTAACCTGGTAGGGTGGATTAAGTATGTGAAAGCAATGCAGTGACAGCAATTAAGGAGGTGGTGGACAGAAAAGCCACTGAGGATGCCATGTCCAGCAATTCCCCAAAATATGGTGCCACCACTGACTATCTGCCCTTGCTCTGACTGATTGAATTTAATGAATTTGGTTACCACTGCAGTACAAGAGATTCTATCACAGAATAACTCACACTTCTTTGTAACATCTCCCTCATTCTTACCACTACTGTCAGCTTGGGAAAGTTGTTTGCTTGGACCAGTGTACCCATCCTGAACACACTGATCTTGTGTGGTTCCAGAAGCTAAACAGTCTCAGGTCTGGTTAGCACATACATGGATGTCTACTAGGGTAATACCAGGCATCTCCAAGCATAAATAAAATAAATAGCCAGGAAAGAATTGAAACTGAAACTCTGGAGAGTTGCAGCTAACAGAGTTGACAGTCCTAGACCAACTGTCTGACTCAGTATAGAGAAAGTTCCTACAAAAGTTGCATGCTATCAGAACCTAAATATAGGTCCTTACTGGTGTTGGTGGTTAGGGCTTAGATAAGCTCCCCCCCTTCTAAACTAAAATTCCCAGGGCTACATCTAGTTGTTAGTCTCAGCTAGAGCAGACACAGCGTATCAATGCAACTTACATACAGTGGGGTCTTGACTTGAGAACTTAATCCATATTGGAAGGCGGTTCTCAAGTCAAAAAGTCGGTAAGCCAAGTCTCCATTGACCTACAGTGCATTGAAAACCGATTAATCCCGTAACAGGCCGTTTTTGTTCCATTTGGGGTTTTTTCTGGTCTGTAAGTCAAATCTCAGTCTGCAAGTCAAACCTACATTTTGCGGCCAGAGAAGTCTGTAACTCAAAAAGTCTGTAAGTCAAGCCGTCTGTAAGTCAAGGGTCCACTGTATGTGTTGACCTCCAGTTGATTCAATTAGAGAGACAAGCAATTGGATTTAAACTCTAAGACAACCTACCACCAGTAACAGCATGGCTGTGGGATTCCGAGACCTATAGTCCAGGGAAATAACTTTTCCAAGTTGGCTGGAGTAACTGGGGGATATTATCAGAAGGAAAGCGAGATACTGTCTTTCAGGAAACAGAAGTTCATTGCTAGCAGGAAAGCTCACCTTTGCTTTTTTATTTTCCATCCTTTCTCAAAGTCACACTTCAGAACAAAAAAAGTAGTAGCAACAGCGGCGACAACAACAACAACAGGTGTGCCTTGAGCTGCTTAAAGTTTATCCTTGTTAATGTCTCACATGATTTTAGGGATTCATTTGACAACTACCTCCCAAGAACTTTGGAAACCCTTCCCCAAGCCACGTGACCTCCTTCCAGACTTCCTCTGCAACGCTCTCATGTACAACGAACACATTCACTAAAATGAAGATGCACAGCGGACAATGACAGCAGCAACCTCGTCAACAACAACACAGTTCCTGCCTTTCTGTGGAAAAAAAGTGCAGGCTTTTCTTAACCTAGGCTGGTTCCAAGCCATTCCCAGTGGCATCCACATACCAGACTTCCAGACGTAATTCAATTCAGTGCTCAGTGCAGCCAGCTGGCAGTGGCAGCTTGAATGGCTTGAGCTGGCACAAAAGTGTGTTGTGAAAAAAAAATGGGGCGGGGGAGAAAGGAAGAAATGTAACCCCAAGCCGCCAAGCAAACAAGAACAAGCAACAACAGGCTACTAGTTAAACTTTAGCTGAGTTTGAGCAGGGGCGGGGCGGGGAGGGGGGAGGCATTTGGTAAGAGTAAGTCCAGAAGCTTGAGAACACAGTTCTCCATGCTTTCCTTGGACGGGGAGGTGGGGGGTGGTGGTTTTAGAGGGGCAGAATTTGATCCTGGAGACACAACACAGCCATTTGAGAGATAATTCCCAGGCAGTTTTAGCCCAGGGAGGATGTATTCTCCAAGCAGCACAAATGATAGTGGGGCACAGCGCTCTGTCTTGTCTCTGAGCCAAGAGATTAATGCTGTAAAACACACAGATGCTCACCTGTGCTTGAGGCAGAAAGAAGAAATAGGTCTTTCCTTCATGTGCTAGATGCGCCAGACTCAGGAATTTTGTTGGTGTGTGTGCGTGTGCGTGTGCGTGTGTGCGAGAGAGAGAGAGAACAAGAACCAAGACTTAACTGAAGTCAGGGTTGAGCCTTAGAAAACAGATATAAGTGAGGCCCAAACTACACATTGTACTGAATGGGTCGTTCGCCTTGACTTGTCTAATTTTTTTCCAGTTTTAAAATGGATTATGAGGACAATTGTAAGGTGTGAAAATATCAGAGCTGCTGGGCAAATGAGCAGGGAGTGCTCTATTTCGAATTCTGCCCTTTCCTCCCTTGCTCTAATCACACCACAAAAATTCTCCTGAATTGGTATTTAGAACGTGACTGAATTTTGCACCGGTTATATCCTTCCCCACCCTGATCTCCCCACACAGGATCTGATGGAACGACCCCTTCCCTTCCTTGCAGACTGTTTTTGATCTCCTGTACCAGATTTACTCTGTTCTAAAGGCAGGAACAAAACAAAACACCAGGCACACAAGGGCATACTACATGTTTAATGAAACAGGTAGCTGGACCCCAAGCTGATAAATAATATTCCAGCCAGTTGGGTTCACACCATACTGCCATCAGGACATAATTCATATTGTGCCCACAGCATAGATCCGTGCAAATATGCATGAGGCTGCTATATGCACAAATGTGAACCAAACCTTCCACATGCAGGGTGAAACTCATCAGCTACTCTCTGCCAATTCCCCCCCCTCCACTATTGTGCTAGAAGGTATCTTCCACGAAGACTGGTGGAACATTATTTTTTAAGCTGGTGTGTAAAATTCAGCCCTACTGGCCTCTTTGTTCTACACGGCTCTCTTCCTCTACCTTCAAGGAACTGCATATTGCTTCTCCTATCCCTGGGATGTGTGTGAGATTTTAGCTCTCGGTCAGATCAGTTGCAGCTGCTACAATGATTACCCACCTTTAGCAATTGATATTTCACCTTCCGGTATTTTGCAGGTGGTGAACGTTCTGTGACATCACTTACCCCAATGTTTGGAGAGAGGCTGGAGAGAGAATGGGCAAATTCTAATCCACATGTTGCATTGAGGATTAGTTTTGCAAAAACAGTGGGACCTAAGAGACAAGGATGTGAAGCCAGCAGACCTGAACTGTGGTTCTCTTTATTTGTGCCTTTTGAAAACCAAACTAAAAAGAGAAATTGGCAAGGGTGAGGAGGACCAGCACTTAAAAGAAGGCATCAAACTCCAGTGCTAACTATTTTTATCTTAACTATGTTCACAGGCAGATAAGCAGCCATGGAAACCACTGTTTGTGAAGTTGCTCTCATCCAGCAGAGTTTTTAGTCATAAAAGAAGGGAGTCTTTGGAACAAAAGGAACAACATCTCCACTATTTCTTTTATGCAATCAATCGGTGAGAGCTGACGTGGGTAGAAACACTGACCTGGCAGGGGTAGGAATGAAATTAAGAGTGAGATTTCCTTCTGGCCTCTAAGGGGAGTCCAGTGCCAGTGGAAACAAATGAAAGACCAAGCAAATGAGGAAAACCAGCCCTGCCTGCTACCTTGGAGCACAGTCTGCTTAAGTAACAGCTGCTGTGCCAGCCACTGGATACCTCCTCCCACTTGTATTACATTTCTTCCCAAAGGTGCCCCAAGTAAGCTTAACAAGAATCAGCCAGACTCTCATGAGAAGTTTTATTTGCCTACTTAAACTTCAAACTGACGAATTTTGATTCAAAACACATCTCCTAAATCTTCCCTGTCAGTCGAATGTGGCTCATAAGGAGGGCACAAGAAATTTTTTAACGTAATACATTTATTTCTCAGTTTAGAAAATGTAATGTCCTGTTTTTCATATCATGAGACGTACCTAAAAAGAGTTTAAAACAGTAAAAGAGCTACCACATGAATACCCTTTTCTCCCAAGGCAGATTTCAGCAATAGAATATTTCTCTCTCTCTCTCTCTCTCTCTCTCTCTCTCTCTCTCTCTCTCTCTCACACACACACACACACACACACACACACACACACACACACACAGAAACACAGAAACACTGTAAAGAATGGCTAGCCCTAACCTTGAAACAAATAAACTGAACTTTCTGAACTGAACACACAAGTTTTAAGCAGTTGAGCGGCATGTAGGATTATAGCCTCAAATATGCCAACAAAACAGGTGTTGAAGAAGAGGGAATGTATATGTTTCAGCTGGGAGTCCATTGCATTTGTGACCAGTCTTCAAGGGCAGCCCTCTACCCAATACATTACAACCATCAAACCTCATGTTAATCATGTGTGGTAGCTGTTGGTAGTGTATTATATAACAAAGGCGACTGATTAAAAACTCCCCTGGCAAAACCAAACCCAAACCACAACATGCAAAAAGCGAAAAGTTTACTTTGATTTTTAGGAGAAGAGACTTGTCCGTCTGTAGCATTTTGCAGGAAACCCAATAAAGAATCTTGTGGCATCTTAAAGACGAACAAGTTTTATTTGCCAACAACTTTCATGCACGGCAGCGCACTGAAATATTTGAAGTGGACCACAGCCCATACAAACCTATGCCAGATTAAAACTTTTTAGACTTTAAGATGCCACCAAGGTTCTTCATGGGGTTTGCAGTAGTTGTCCAGAAGAAATCAGAAAAGCTGTAATACGTGACAGGAATGGCATAAACTGAGTTTTCTCTTCTTCCTATGCTCTCATTCACTTCTGGCACAGCATTCCTTTCTAATACAGTATTTGAGGGGACACCCCCTTCTACACCATCCAGCACAACCCTTGGCACTTCACGTATCAACTGTGGCTTATTGGCGAAATTGTTTTCCTCAATGCCTTCAGCCTCTATGAGAACAAACAAGTCAACGAGACCCTCACTGGAACCAAATTTGTAGTGGAAGATGGAGGACAGAGGTATTTACCCAGCAACAGGGTTTAGAAAAAGAACAACCCTCTCCTCTGCTCTCCTGCTGCTTCCCTCTCCAGACTAGCTTTCCATGCTTTAAGCAGGAGTAATAGTCCTCCATTCACAGAGTATCATATAGCGTGCTCATTGTTCTTTCCAAACATCTCCATCTCTTGCCACAGCCTCTCACAGGGGATTGTCTGGAGAGCCTGTAAATAAACAGCGGTCTTTAAATCGCCTCCAAAACTGGGGTGGGGGTGGGGGAAGAAGAGGTGGGGGATTTCCTTTGTACAGTAATGAGATACATGTCCAAAAACGTGGCACAACTGGCATCAAGGTTCGAGGACACAGCAAAGACAGGGGACAACAAAGCCCAGTGGTACACAAGGCCATCCGCCTCATTTGAATGTTTAGCCCTTTAGAAGAAGAAGAAGAAGGCGGGGGGAAAGGGGTGCACACAACATTCAAGGGCTCCTTTTGTAAGAAAGCTGCCCTGCATTACTAAAAGAAGGGCACAGAGAGAGAGAGAGGGAGAGAGAGGCCACCGAAAGCCCTGGCGTGTTGGGCCCTTTTGTTTCTCTGCAGCCATGAGGGGTTAAAGGTAATAGGAACCCAACGGAGGGACGATCCCCTTGTCCTTGTGTTAACCGCTTTCACCCCGGGTACGGTTGGCTGAGTCCTAGACAGCTTTAAACACTCTGCCAGACAGACAAGGGAGCCTCCAGGGTGGAGTTCAGGCAGGCGGATTTTGGCAGTCATATCACGCACGAGAGAGAGAGAGAGAGAGAGAGAGAGAGAGAGAGAGAGAGAGAGAGAGAGAGAGTCATAGGGGGCCAGGAGAAGTTCATAGAAGAGTCCATGGAATTGGCTGTCTCCTTCTCACCCCTCCCCTCCAAGCTCCCCCTTTAAACCAGCCCCATTTTATGACTGCTCATCTGCAAGGGCACGAAAGGGTTCCCACAGACACAATCTGGGTATGTGGATGGGGAGCTGAAGGCAGTCTGCATTATGTGTGTGTGGAATATGTCCTCGTTTAGAATGTGTAAGATTTGCAGAAGGCAGTGCCGAAAGTGGGATAAAAGCATTCTTCCCACCTCAACTGCAGAGAGTTTGCTTTATCAGTTTCGTTACACCTTATGACATTGCATGTTTAATTTTTTTTACATCACCTTGGGCATCTTTCTGATAATGCTGGAAAGAAAAATAAAGTGAAAGACAGAGGCCTTCTGTTGGGGAGACAGAATTTCTCCATTTCCGTTCAGTCGCTCCCTTTCAGATGATGTGTCTTTCAAACATTTGTCAGTAATAGTAACAGGAACAAGACATGCCAGATGAAAATACGTGTTTTACACTAAACAAATGAGGAAGCATGCTGTTCACAAGGATGCAGAAGCAAACTCCCCAACTTGAATCCAGAATGTACATTTTTCTAGCAAGAGTGGAGATAGGAAGAGCAGTCAGATCTGGTTTTTTTTTATTTCTCTGCTCCCCCCCATACTTTTAGTTAATCTTCTGAACACTTTTTTCCTTCCTTCCTTTCTTAGTTAGATTTATATCCTGTTTTTCCTTCAATGGGTGCCTGCCAGCAAAATGAAATGGAGAGGATATGACTAGACAGACCAAGTGGATCCAGTGAGTGTCATGGATCCATGGAGACTTGATCATCAATGTGCTAAATCAGAGTCCAGTACTGGCCAATAAACAACACTGTCACTCACTTCCCCAATAAACTTACTGAGTGCTGACAGATACTAGTTTAGCACCAGGCGGCTTTAAAAGAAATGTCTCCTCCCAGGCCTTTAGACATGTTGTCATTTGCTCAATCTTTTTATACATTTCTAACACTGCCTCTGTCATTAAGACTCTGTCATGTTCTCTCTTTTTTCTTTAATTTAATGAGATAATTGTCATTTTAAATTGTTGGCATTAATTTTCAATCACTCTGGAAGCAACTGAGAGTTGAAAAGTAGGAAGGAACCGTAAATAAATAAATAAATTTTGTACAGTGGTGCCTTGCAAGAAGACGTTAATTCGTTCCACTGAAAAGCAAAAAGCGTGCTGCTTATATATCGCCCCATTGCACTTCAAGCACTCTCTGGGTGGTTTACAAGTTAATTATGCAGGCTACACATTGCCCCCCCAGCAAGCTGGGTACTCATTTTACTGACCTCGGAAGGATAGAAGGCTGAGTCAACCTTGAGCCGCTACCTGGGACTGAACCCCAGGTCATGAGCACAGTTTTGGCTGCAGTACAGCGGTTTAACCACTGCGCCACGAGGCTCCTGAAATCGCTGTCTTGTGAAAACATAGTCTTGCGAAAAGCATTTCCCCATTGGAATGCATTGAAATCCGTTTAATGCGTTCCAATGAGGAAAATACAGTGAAAATCACCCACAGAGAAACAGTTTTGTGAAGCGCCAATCAGCTGTAAAAATTGCTATCTTGCGAAAAATGGTCCTGAAAACACCCGTTTTGCGAAGCGCCGATCAGCTGTCAAAATTGTCATCTTGCGAAAATCGGTCCTGAAAAAAATACCCGTCTTGCAAAGCATGGACCGAAACATCGTCCAGCGAAAATCCCCCATGGGGAAAACCACTTTGTGAAGCGCTATAGCGATCGCAAAAAGTCATCGTCTTGCTGATTACCTGTTTTGCAAGGTAATCGTGTAGAGGGGCACCACTGCACTACAAAATCACTTCTTGAACTTGTTTGTAATAGTAAAATTTATTTATTTATTTATTTATTTATTTATTTATTTATTTATTTATTTTATTTTATTTTATTTTATTTATTTAATTTATATGCCGCCCACACTACCCAAAGGTCTCTGGGCGGCTTACAGCATTTAAAATACAATAAAGTTATGTAGCAATTGAAATACAATTAAAATATATATAAAATTGCCATCGGACCCACAGCTAATATTATTTCAGTTAAAAGCCTTCTGGAACAGGAAGGTTTTGACCTGGCGCCGAAATGTCATCAGTGTCAGCGCCAGACGAATCTCAGTCGGGAGGGCATTCCATAGTCTGGGGGCAGCTGCCGAAAAGGCCCTTTGTCTACAAGCCGTCCCTCTTACCTCCTTGAGGGACGGCTCTTTCAAAAGGGCCCCCTGGCTAGATCTTAACTGCCGGGTAGGCTCATATGGAAGGAGGCGGTCCTTCAGGTATCCAGGGCCCAAGCCGTGATATAAAAATGATTTATATCAGCGAGTACTCCTAGTATGAGATGTCTAGCAGGTCATCTTAAGCCATTCATTTGAACTATCTAGTGTAGCTGTATGAGTCTCCCTCATGTTGATTTTTTTGAATTCTTAGAAGTTGGGTCAGAGTGTAAACTACGTTGTCTTTCATAGGGATGGTCAACTGTACACACACTCACCCATGCACACACATACACCTGGGAGGGGCCCTACAGCTCCAGAGAACCTGCTGGTGACCTTCTAGAGATGGTCAGGCAGTAGGCAGAATGCTACTGGGAGACCACCTCATGGCCAGGCCTGTGGGCTCAGTTAGCTCTGTGGAAAATACTACTTGTGGGGGACAGGGTGTTTGCAAACTCTGTGGGTCAATATGGCTTCTGCCTCACAGATAAATCTTCATTAGAGTTCATACACATAAAACAGGAAGCCCTTCTAACTCCATTTTCTGTTCAAGATTATAGACATTCAAAGTGGAGTGCTTTTTCATTATACTTCAGGTTAGTCCAGGAAATGTTAGACTCTAGTTCAGAGAACTCTGAAATTGACATTAATTAATTATGCTGGCAGAAGTAAAGGGGGGGGGGGAGCCAACATACCACAGAACTTTTAAAGACTACCAGATTTATTTCAGTATGACCTTTCATGGAGAAAAATCCATGAATGCATTCCCTATATCTGAGTGGATTTTGAGCCACAAAAGCATGCACCAACATAATCTGTTTGACTTTAAAGTGCTACAATATTTTGCATTTTCTTCTCTCTCTCTCTCTCTCTCTCTCTCTCCAACATGCTGAAACAGACTAATACAGCTATTTCTTTGGAAATTCATTAACTACATATTTCTAGGAGACACAGGACAAGCAGCGTGGGTCAGTTTTTTAATTTGGACCGCTAGCTGTACATGTTTAGGAGAGGTACTTTCCAACTCGAATCTTTGATTAACATATTACTATCTAACATTACCACATAACTGAATCATAGTACAGAAAGTACCATTTGAGGAAAGGAAATAAAGTGCATGGAATTATTATTCAGCTCATGCCTATTTATGTAATTTTTTTCTGGGGGGGAAAACCCTCAACACATTTTGTATTTGGCTTCCTAATCATTGTCACTTTTCAATTAGAGGAAACCTCATTCCATTTTTCTTTGTAATTTTCCCCAGGGAAAGGTGATGGATGCACCAGGCTTTATGAGACGGACGAATGGGGGCTTCGAAATGCAAAGTAAGGTCACACTAATTTAATTTAGCATAATTTTTTACTCCTGAATACATTTCAGAGGCAGGTTCAGACATCGTATTGAGGTGGCACAACCTGCTTCTTTGTATTTTCTGTCTAGACAAACACCGACGCTTTGGGAATCCGGGCAGGAGGAACAGCGCGCAAGGCAGAGATTGCTTCAGCAATAAATATATGCATTTTTCGCACATTCCCATAAATGTTATCAGTTTCAAGGACTGAGCGAAAACACTCATCTACCTCTATGGGTTGCCAAGCACTTGTACAATTGTCTCAGGAGTTTTTGTGATGGCCAGTTTTCTTCAATTATGGCTGTAAACCTCAAACCACTTACTCCAGTGGGACTTAATGAGGCTTTCATAGAGAATGTAGTTTCATTCTGCCTAACAGCACAATACAGTGATCACAACTTCCACAGTGCTACAGGCAGCATGAAAGAGCTTAGCTGCGCACTGTTCAGATAGAGTGCTACACGTCTGAGTGTACACACATAATGCTATGCCACAACTGCAAGCTTGGATGTGTTACCTTTTCGGCTACAACTTCCAGAATCCTCCGGGCAATCTGCTGACTAGAGTATTCTGGGACCAGTAGTCCATACAAAGTAATATTTTCAGGCAATAGTAACAACCCAAGCCTCACAAAATCACTAAAAATTATTGCCTAACAATAGCTGGAAGGAATTTCTCCACTAACACCTGCATTCTGGATTCCAGTAGCAGATATCTTCTGAATATTCTTTCGGTTTAATGATACCTGGCAAATTCTGACATTCAGCATTAAAACCTGACACCCAAAGATCCAAACTGCAAGGGTCCCCCCCCCGAACTGTCAGCATTTGACAGATTTTGGAAGCTGACATGCTGCCAAAATTTGATAGCATCTGACAAGTTAACAGCCTTCAACAGACACACACCAGTAACTAGTGCTTCTTGGTGTCTAACGTGTCACAAACCATCTACCAGTCACATAACAGATTTGTACTAGGAATAAGTAACTTCTGCTCCAACTCAGTGGAGTCAAGAACATCCCTTGAACAGGCAACTGTGTTCCCCCAAACTACTGACATTCTATGTCAAATTAAAGCTGTGAAATTCAAACAATGAGTTGACATATAATTTTGAAATGAAATCATAACTGTAAATGCATTTCTAACACAAGGAGGCTGCTGAATATGGTCTAAAGTTTAGTAAAATATTTTCTAATGAATTCTTAGGTAATGGTTGTTGTGGGTTTTTCAGGCTCTTTGGCCGTGTTCTGAAGGTTGTTCTTCCTAACGTTTTGCCAGTCTCTGTGGCTGGCATCTTCAGAGGACAGGAGTCAGAACTCTGTCTGTGCTCTGGTGTAGTTGGCTTCAGAGTGCTAGTTTGTTGTCAAACATCATATTTTTACTGATGTGACTGTCTTCATTGCACGCTAGTCTGAGTTCAGCTGCTCTGATCCTGGGAAGGGCAGCCTAAATAATGATGAAATAAATAAATGAACCAAATATATATAAGTTTTCCGGCCTGATTTTCATAGGTAACTATGTGAGTCGGTATGGTATATATTAACAATCACTGATTCTTTTAAAAAGTAGTGATGCACATAACTATGGTTAAAGGGTAAACAAAACATGATGGACGCTCAAACTCTGGCACGGCTTTGCACTAAACCCAGAGTGAACGACTGGCAGCTGTTGAATTGGATTTTAAAAGAGAAGGAGAGGGAGAGATTTCGGGATTTCAGTCTAAACTGAAGTACAGGCTACCAAAATGCAAAGTATCCAACCTTCTAAGTAGCAAAAATAATGGAATGACCAAATTACACTAGGAATGAGACCCTGTGGCTACCAAGTTGCTTTGGTTTTGGATGGATGGATTCCGTGCTCAACTGAAAACCTCTAGAAGACGAACCCAACTGAACTCTTGCTCACACTATCGTTGTACCATCTGTCAAATGTGAAGAACACTAAAGTACTGTAAGCCCTTCCCCACCCGATCTTAAAGTGCTGTGCAGAATGCAAACAAAAGCATATGCAATTATTACTGGTCACGGTCAGCAATAATGAAGGAAGTGGATTTGGAAATGTTTGTGAAGAGTGTTACAATGTGCCTCCTGCTCCTTGAAACAATCATGCTTAGAACTGTTACAGCTCTGAATCCTTAGAACATCTCTACAAGACAGGTTAATACAGTTATGACCATAACATATAGATGAGGTCATCTACGCTGGTGTGGCAAGAAATATTGGTTTGATGAAGTTTACCTACCAAGTGTATACTAGTGTTAAAAGATGTAAAAACATCTTAGTTGTTATCTTAGAAATCCAGCATCTTGAGAAATTTAGCCATGTCTTGAAACAGAGTATTGCTTCTCATTTCATGAGCTTTTGGGGGAGAAAAAGAAGGAACTGAACTATAACTATGGTTCAAATTCTGGAAATATTGTAGCTTTCTTTAACAAACTGGGAGGGACAGTTTTATTTTAGGATTCTTTACTATATACGTTCTAAATACCTAGTGTGTTTCTTTAAATCCAGAAGACGAAAACCCACACATTTAAGAGAAGTCTATTCAGCTTTCCAGGCTGCAATACTTTATTACAGAAGAAAGAAAAAAAAAGGCAGAAACGATTTCCTAGAATGATCTAAAGCTGACCTACTAAATTCCCCTTTCATAACACACACCCTCCTTTGCTGGCTAACAACCAAGTATGTGCAAGATCCAGTCATGTCTGGACTCTGGCTGCCCATGAAGGCATGGGGGAGGGGGAGTGTCTCAAATTTATGAAAATCTAATCTTGTTAGCCAATGCAATCTGTGTGACAAGGCGGGGGTGGGGTGGGGAGACTCATTGTCATTCTCACCAGCAGCCCCCATGTGACTGACTTGCAACGGGCATGCAATTCCATTTATCTCAGCTCCAAGCACAGGCCCAGCCAAGGTTTCCTCCTGATTTGAATGAAGACCTGCTTCTTTAGAATTGCAACTCAAATTGAAGCAGACACTTAAAAGCAAAAGGAAAAAAAAGTGTTTGCAAATACTGGAATCGTCAAGCATTGGCAGATATTTAAAAAAATGTATAAACTTAGTTTCTCTCCCTATCTATGGTGGTGTGCAATATTTTTTAAAAAATGATTCAGATCAGTACTATTCTTCCTAACCGTGTAAAGGTGTGCTGCTTGTTTGGCCAAGCATCAGAGCCGAAGGCCATTGGGTGCTCCTTCTTAAGATACCTCCGAATATGCATTTATTTTCTAACCTGCCTTCAAAAAGCTCTGAATGGCACACAAAGAGTTTACTCCCAAATCTCAGGTTCACAACAACTCTGTGAAGTAGATTATATTGAACACATGGGGTAGGAACAAGTTCATTCTATGAGATCCCACAAAGCTGCATGATCCAAGAACTGCAGAGTAGGTACAGTGCCTGCAGAGAATATAAATTATGTTAAGTTAAACCACAAGTCTGACTCAGCTGCCTTTACCACCTCTCCAAATCTGTTGGGACTACAAACCTCATCATCCCTAACCAAAATGAACAATTAGGAGGGCAAAAAGTTGAGGAAGGCTGGTATGCCATTGACTCAAAGGACTTGCAAGTAGATGTTTTCCAATCCAACCTAGAAATGCAGGGACACTATGAGTGGCTCGTGGTCTCTCAATAAATGTCCCTCCTGTTTGAATCCCTCAATTTAGAATTTTTATTTTATTATATGGTGGTTGTTTATTTTTGAGCAACAAGTGACAGCAGTCCCCAGAGGTGGTTAGGGGATTTCTTGAGAACTGTGATCCAAACACTGTCTCCAAGCTTTGGCTGCATATGTCTAACATCTTCTGTACTGAAATCTGATGCAATCAATTCAGTTTCACCAGTCTCTCTATTCTCTTGTTCACGCCATTTCCCCTCTTACAGTCTAATTCTCTTCTTATCTGGTTTTCTGCTTCTGATGTCTGCAAAAAAATCTGTTGACCTACCTATTTTTTAAAAAAAAATTCCTTTCTTTATTACCAACTCATATCCATTTTGCCAGATTTCTGCCTTTTCTTGCATTCTCATCTACACAAGAGCTCCACCTCACAAAAAGCCTTCTCGCCATTTGTACTTCTTAAAAAATTTCCTCATTAACTATGTTTGCATCCTTCTGGACCTCTGTGCAGTTCCTCTGTTCTGACCCCAAAGGCATTGCTTACAATGCAAACCTTAATGCTCCACTCTGTCCAGCACTCTCTTTTCATCCAATGTAAAGCAAGCATGCCCTATTTTCATCTGGCAAAACATTATAAAAAACCAGGAAATGAGTCACTTTAATGAGGACCGAGTATGCGTATTAAACATGGAAATTCATAATAACTTTCAGCGTCTCCAAGGCCAAAATCTTAGCAAGAGGGAAGCAAAACTGGGCATATGGAATGGAAATTGGGTTACAGCATAATGTGGCAGTGGCTGTTTTTCCCTGTCATTATTATATAATCAGCAAACCAGAACTAACTGGTTTGAAATGGGACAATAAGAATGATCCCAATAATGAAAGCCAAGGGGAGCAGCAACAATCAAAGGCCAGCCCACTGCTTTTTTGTTAGATACAGAACACAACATCTGACCCATGGCAATTCCATCTCTTGCCTTTAGACACTGCCAGCACACAATGTTGCATTTCCACACAATTCCATAGTTATTTTAAAATATAAGAATGCCATAATGCAATCTTTCCCTTGTGCATGAGAGTACAGCTTCTCCTAGCTCAAAACATTTGCTCAGACTGGAACATCCGTGTGTACGTTTGCACACTGGGGTACAAATATATGCATGTGCAAAGTTCAGGATGACGGTGAAAGATTAAGAACAGTTTGGGGAAAAAAATTTGTCTCTTTGCAAGACAGAAGCAAAATGCATTATGCACAACCTTGCGAGACTGGAGCTTAGGAAAGCTACTTTTGTATTGAATCAGAGAGTTCTTCTCCAAGTTCCGCATGGGATAATATGAAGGACCTTGAAGGAACTTGCCCTGCTGTTTTTTAAAAACATGACAAAGCCTTTAGTGATGTTTCTTTTCTAAAAGGCATCTGTAGAATGTAATCCAAAATCTGCATCAGTATTATTTTTATTCTACTCATTACATTGCTGGAAGCTATGGAAGGCAGAAGGGGGTGGGGGGAAATGGTTGCTTGAACATTAAAGCCCCTCAAGCTAAGCACTAACACCTGTGCTGAATTCCAGAGATTATACTGGATAGTTAGCAGAGAGAGGAGAAAAGCAGAGGGATAAAAGGATTAAAAAGGATTCACAAAATATACACAAGTTAGGAGGCTGAAGAGATAAACTGGAGCTTCCTATGGACTATATACCAGCAAAGATTTAGGCAGGAACATTAGAAAATAGGTGCAACTCCCATAGTTTGGGAACCTCTCATCAGGGATCCGGGGAAAAGACCTCTCAGCCTCAGTTTTCCATCTGTAAAGGGGAAACAGATCCGGCCATTTGTACACTTTTCCAATCAAGGCAAACGGAAGAGACAGAAAAAACTAATGCAGATCACAGATACTGCATCTGTTCACAAACTACCTGTCTACTAGACTCAGCTAAGCTGTGGATGCGGTGTTAAGAATTTAACCCACATCTTGCCTGAACATTTGAAATGAAACACTGTTGTGTTTCATTTCAAATGTTGGTCCAGAGAAAATGAAGGTCCAGAGAAAAGCACTGCTTTTCTCCGGACCTTCAGCTATATGCAAAGAACAAAGTCTCTGAACCATTTTTTTTAAACTTCCAGCATCACTCTGTTTTTGGAAACATCAACAATTTTATTCTCCATTTCCCCAGAAGGCTGGGTTCAAACTGATGGGGTCCAAACTTCAGGTAAGGAGATACCAAATAAACATTAAAGAGCCCCGAAAGTCTTAAAGATTTATAAAAGTAGTTTTATTTGTCATATGCTTTCAGGGGTTGTAGTCCACTTCACGTGATGCAATTAATGTCAGCTACAGGTTGGGAATAATTAAGCTGAATAAAATGTTTTAGTCTTTAAGATTTACCAAGACTTGTTGTTTTTACACTACAACAGACTAACATGACTACCTTCTGCCCCCAATTCAACTACAGTGGTGCCTCGCAAGACGAGTGCTTCGTTTTACGAAGAAATCGCATAATGAAGTTTTTGCGATCGCAAAACAATGTTTCCTATGGATTTTTTTCGCTTTGCGATGATCAGTTACCTGCTTCGCTAACCGATTATCACAAAATGAAGATTTTTGCACAGCTGATCGGCGGTTTCAAAATGGCCACCGGGTTAAAAAAAATGGCCGCCCACTGTTTTCTGGGACGGATTCCTCGCTGCACGGGCAGCGAAAATGGCCGCGCTATGGAGGATCTTTGCTGGACGGTGAGTTTCAAGCCCACAGGAATGCATTAATCGGGTTTTAATGCGTTTCTATGGGCTTAAAAAAATTGCTTTACGATGTTTTCGTTCTACAGCGATTTCGCTGGAGCGAATTAACATCGTAATGCGAGGCACCACTGTACTGTAATCATGGGGATGAACTTCCTGATGGTTCAAAGGGCTCAGCTCTGAAGGCATTGGGGGGCCTCCCATTAGAAGTTTTCAAGCAGAGGATGGGAGGCTACCAGTAATGCTGCAGCTCCCAATTTAATGCATCAGAATGCGTTACAATTCCACAACTCGTCTACTGTACTAAGGGAAACCTTCATGTCCTTCAGCAAATACCAGCACCCCACATTCCTCCTGAACTAAAAAAAATGTGGCTCCCTTCAATAGTCAACATGACCGAACCACAACTGCCCCGCATCTCTGCTAGCTTTCTGCTTGCATGAGACTGCTTTTAAAAACAAACATGCATTTCTTCATAAAAAGTGACCCAACTTTATCTACAGTCTGATTTTTCCAGTCTTGGAATTATTAACACCAGAAAAGAAATCCACAGTGAGTTGGCTTTTTCCAGTGCTGGTGGCACTCCATCACTGAAATTAACACCTCTAATACCCTTACGGCCAGAATCACAACATGACTCACAAAAGAGAAAGCCAACACTGGCAGGAGCCACCCCATGTTCTATTTTAAACTTCATTTTCCACCCATTCATGCAGCCCCTGATCATGCTCCTCTGCAAACTAACTTTCATTCTGTCTTGGGATTCCCCACCCCCACCCCAGTCATTCATTTTCACATCAAGAGTGTTCTTAGAGGTGCTGCTGGCAATCCTCCTGATCACACAGTCCCAACACATGTGCAAATTGCAATATAGAAAGAACAAAGAATTATAATGAAACAGGGAGCTACACAGAGACAAAAAAAGAGAATGAGAGCTATGAGAAAAATAAAAAGAACATAAAGAAACATATCTATAGGTCTGACGAATGGCAATTATGAAAGGCACTAAGATCTAAAGTTGAGTCAATGCAAAGAGGTTTCTAGAACACACCTACAACATCTTGTGTTCTGTCCTCTGCTACCTGCTTCTCTTTACCCTATGCTAAGGAATGTGGAATTTCCTAAATGTTCTTCAACTGCAGTTCCCATCAGGTGGCATGGCCAGCAGTCACAGATGATCGGAGTTGTAATACTTTATCCTTGAGAAAAGAAGACAGCGGGGCAATATGATAACAATTTTCAAATACTTGAAAGGCTGTCATACAAAAGAGGGGCAGGATCCATTCTTGATCATGCCTGAGTGCAGGACATGCAACAATGGGCTCAAGTTACAGGAAGCCAGATATCGGTTGAATATAAGGAAAAACTTCCTAACTGTTAGAGCAGTACGACAATGGAACCAATTACCCTGAGAGGTGGTGAGCGCTCCAACACTGGAGGCATTGAAGAGAAACTTTGACAACCACCTGGCAGATATCTTTTGATACGTATTCCTGCACCGGGCAGGAGGTTGGACTTCATGGCCTTATAGGCCCCTTCCAACTTCACTTTTCTATGATTCTACAGCAGAAGAGTCACATGTGCCACCATCAAACTTTAGATGTTGATTTGCTGACTTTAAAAAACCCCCAAACAGCCGGATCCTTGTTCCGTGCATAAGAAAATGTCTACTGAGAACTGGGGGGAAACTGGCAAAGTTTTTCATAATTTTAATTCCATGCCAGGAAAAAATAATAATGCTATGTTTTACAGGTTAGATCCAATTGTCCCAACTAGCATAGATTGCTTGCATCAATGGGATTTATAGAAGTAAATTCATTTCACTTAGTTTTTCTAGTTGGTACTAACCATCAGATTTAATCTATTTGATAACATGTGCTTAGAATCACAGGAGGAGAAGAAAAAGGTGACAATCCTGCTCATGTCCTCTTCTGTTCCTATTCTAGGGCCCTACTTCCATTTTTATTACCTGCCCCATAGCTGACTAGAGGTTAAGTCCCTTAGGTTGCAACTCTTATTTAATAGCAGCATCTCTACATCAATAGGACTACTTCAAAGTACAGAATACTTTGAGGATTATGATGATCACAGACTTTTTTGTGCTTCAGAAATGCTAAAGAAGAATAAGAAACATACACTGTAGGTAATGCTTCTCTACTTCCCAGGAGCATCCTAAGGTTGCATGTGATATCTATGAAGACTGGTTCCGAATGTAACTTTTTTCACATAAAAGAATGTATGTGAAGAGGAACAACATCAACATTCAATATCCATGTAGAGAAACTTGCAGGAATTCAGTGCAACCAGGAGCTAGTCTTTTGCCTGTGGATCTTCCATGGAAAATCCATGTGAACTCAACATTATATCAATGTTTTCACAGCGCATCTGAAGTCAACACTACACAAAACAAGTGGCAGTACACCCAAATATCCTATGAGCTGAGTCCAAAGGCCTGGTTTTACAGTTGGAAGATGTCTTCTGGAAACACATGGGGTTGTCTTAACATTTCATATGAAAAGTCAGCATCAGAAAAGGGCCTCTAATTGCAATGAAGTTATTTTCGTGTGTGCAAGAACATGTGCAATCCATATGCGTGAGAACCTAACCGTGAAACTACCGTGTGCAAGCATGTGTGGAACACAGCTGGCAGCCAGTTCCGTTCAGTTTATAATCCTCCTGATCCAACCCAAATATGTTTTAAGATGTCTGGAAAACCATCCTTCTTTGAGAAAGCAAATGCGTCTTACAGGGAAAGCAAACAAACCTGAATTTCCATGTTGGCCACAAGCACACTCAGCTCATACAAGATGGAACCTGCACCTCTTGTGGAAGATGAAATCAGGGTTTGAATGTACTGGAATAGTGTTGTTTAGTAGCAGTTAGAGAGGCCACTCCAACATCCCTGATCAAACTCTACCTTTCCTTCTGTAGGGCAAACTTGCATTTTGAGAATGGTAAATCTTCTCTTGACTGCTTTAAGTTTGATTCTTCAGCTGAGTTGCACTGAAAATCTGCACATTACCACAGAATTCAAGAAGGAAAGTTACTACCAACAAAGGAAATCCAATACTTTGTCATTCCAAAGCATGGCCGGCTGGGTTGAGATTAACCATCTCTAATGAAAGAGAGTCCACCACCTCCCAAAGCAGTCTGTTCTATTGATGAATAGTACTCACATCTGCAGAAATATTCTTCTAATATTTAATATTAAAAAACCCAATCTTTGACATAATTTGAACTCACTGATTCAGATAACATACCACCATGCCCCCTTGAACATACCCCATCTTGTCTGAGTTTGGAAGTTAAGCAACTCATGGTTAGTGCTTGGACAGGAGATCACCAGATAATATCAGGGATCTGTGGGAAGTGTTAGGGACAGACTCATGCCAGCAACCCCAGAAAGCTTCCACCAGTCCAAGTTGACAAAAACCTGATTGGGTGGACCAGTGGTTTCAATTAATGTAAGACAGCTTCCAATGTTTCGGTGTTCTTATCCAAGCTTCTGACGCATGGAAAACAAACTCCCTGTATCATTTTTGCAACAGTCTTTCAGATATTTGAAGCCAGCCTTCATTTCCCTTCTTAATCTTTCTCTCTAAGTAAAACATATTGATTAATCAACTCATATATGCATACATCTACAGTATATCATTAGCTCTTTTTGTGTCTCAGCTATCAAGGTAAGCAGATATAAAGTTCTCATCAAGCTAGCAAACAACAAAACTATCTAGAGGCAGATCCTGCACATTTGCCTGTGAAAAATCAGTAGCAAGTGGGAGAAAGTATTAATACTTATTTTACTGGGTCACCAAGTTTGTCTAATATTACATTCTTCTGTATTTGATTATGGGTTGCCAAGTCCTTGTGTTAGGTTTGAAGAACAGCAGATTAGTGATGGTCACTGAAAGATGTGGTAGGTTGACACATGGGTATCCTTAATGTATGAGGATCTTTTAAAATGCCCAGAGCTGCATCATATGTGGCTTTTTTCTGTATTAAAAAACACATTTATTTGGGAATGAATACATGGATCAGGCAACTCCTCTGTGCACTAGATCCAAGTGTGTGTAGCAAAACAACAACTTATCTTCCACCTGACTAGTATTTTTGATGTGGAATAAAATAACTTTGTAAAATTGACAGTACCCGGCTCCAAAGATTTCACAGAGGGACATGCATTTATTTTCTTCCTATTCAGAGGAAATACCTTCCATAATGTGTGCAATTTTTAAAAAAAAATATGTATGAAATGGCACAGAGAACATAAACAGCAAATCAATTCAGGGTATTATTTTAATATACAGTAGCATTATCGTATTCGCGAAGGCTTTCACGACCGGGATCTAATGGTTGTTGTGGGTTTTTCGGGCTCTTTGGCCGTGTTCTGAAGGTTGTTCTTCCTAACGTTTCGCCAGTCTCTGAGGCCGGCATCTTCAGAGGACAGCACTGTGCTGTCCTCTGAAGATGACAGCCACAGAGACTGGCGAAGTTTTAGGAAGAAAAACCTTCTGAACACGGCCAGAGCCCCAAAAAACCCACAACAACCAGCAGCATTATCACCTGGGCATTTTTAGATCTGTGGGACTTGAAGGTGTGTTTTCCTGCTTCCCATCTACAAGGGTAACCAAGGGGATTATTTTAATTTCCGGCACATTTAAAAGAAATTAACTTGCAAATTTTAAGGAATTCCATCCTGGGAAAGAGTTACTCTTAATGCAGTGTGAACATTTTAATGCAAAGATGCTACATATTTGGCCAGGCTCTATATGGAAGATCTCTAGCAGAAAACAATTGATGGTACCCCCAATATCTACACAAAATCTGACATAGTGTTGAGCGTAATTTCTAAAGCAGAGAACTTGCTGTACTCACACAATTTTATGCCTCGACTGACAATTTTATACCTCGCTTAACTCAAAGATGTGCCAGCTGTATAGGGTTAGGATTAGGCCCAAGACTCACTTGCTGGCTGCCAGCTGATCTCAGAAATCTGCCTACGTAGTGCTCCCATTGGAATGGCCTGTTGACTAAGATCTGTCAACAAAAGGGTGCAAAAGGAGTGAAGAAGCAGTGATGTGGAGCAGCTCAGTTACTCCAGATCTCCCTCTCCAGTACCATAGTCCTTACACCAACACAAAGTTAAGCCCGGGTGACAGCAGCCTGAAACAATTTCTAGCATCCCTACCAGGGGAGAAAAAAAAAACCCTACTGGATTCAGCACAGTTTCAAGTATTCTTGTGCTGTCCAAGCTTAGGATTGTACTCTGAGAGTTCAACATCCTGCAAAGAGCTTCCTAGAGTACAGAAGTCCCCCCAGCCTCAAAAAAAAAAAAAAAAAAAAAAACACATGCTGTCCATGATCATCAGTACTGGTGCACCCCATGGAGCTTTAGTAATACAGCCTTACTGACCTATTTCATCATGCTGTGTGCGCGCACCAACATATATATCCTTCAATTAACGAGTCACAAAAATACTGGAAAAGACTGGTGCTATGCTGGCATAGTTTGCTCAATATAGCCATCATCTTCCTTCACCTCCTAGCCACCCAAAACTCTGAAGAACATGCCTTACTTTTGTGTTCGGCAATAAGATCTGCTAACTGCCATTTAGGAATTTCATTTCCTGCTTGATCAAGTCCAACTGAAAGAAGCAATTACTGTACTAAATTTGTTTCTACTTATGGAAATAGATGTTTGTTGTTGCCCAACCACATCTGTCTCGCCAGCAAGCTGTCTACTCTGGGTTCCCTAAATAATGAAGAAAGGGAAGGAAAGCAAACGCATTCCTTAGAGACCACGCTACTACTGCAAAAAGTTAGCAGCAATCAGATAGATGTTTCCCACTTGCTTTATACATTGTGTGTGTGTGTCTCCACATTTATACAACTTTTTAAAAAGCTCATTTTTTGTCTGTAGCTTACAATGTTTCTGATATGAAGACGCATTCTTCTGTCTACTACCTCCTGGCTTTCCCCTACTATGGAGTGGTACTCGTACAGTCCAGAATCAATTTACACCTTCAGTGACAAGTGGGCCAAGCTGTTCCAAACTCTACGAACCCTCTCAGGTTTCAGGATGACTCTAGCAGACCAGCCTGTTAATTTCTCTGGACCTCGTTGTCGTTTATTCGTGTCCGACTCTTTGTGACCCCATGGAACAGAGCACACCAGGCCCTCCTATCTTCCACTGCCTCACGGAGTTGAGTCAAATTCATGTTGGTTGCTTCGATGACACTGTCCAACCATCTCGTCCTCTGCCGTCCCCTTCTCATCTTGCTTTCACACTTTCCCAACATCAGGGTCTCTTCCAAGGAGTCTTCTCTTCTCATGAGATGGCCAAAGTATTGGAGCCTCAGCTTCAGGATCTGTCCTTCCAGTGAGCACTCAGGATTGATTTCCTTTAGAATGGATAGGTTTGTTCTCCTTGCAGTCCAGGGGACTCTCAAGAGCCTCCTCCAGCACCACAATTCAAAGGCATCAATTCTTCGGCGGTCTGCTTTCTTTATTGTCCAGCTCTCACTTCCATACATCACTACAGGAAAAAACCATAGCTTTGACTATTCCGACTTTTGTTGGCAAGGTGATGTCTCTGCTTTTTAAGATGCTGTCAAGGTTTGTCATCACTTTTCTCCCAAGAAGCAGGCGTCTTTTAATTTCGGGGCTGCTGTCTCCATCTGCAGTGATGATGGAGCCCAGGAAAGTAAAATCTGTCACTGTCTCCATATCTTCCCCTTCTATTTCTCAGGAGGTGATGGGACCAATGGCCATGATCTTAGTTTTTTTGATGTTGAGTTTCAGACCATTTTTTGCACTCTCCTCTTTCAATCTCATTACGAGGGACCTAGCAAGCCTCTAAAAATTTGCTGCAGTACATCTACAGGGCAGCCAAAGCAGTGATGGGTCGGGAAGCTAAATTCTATGAAGAACAGTTAAAGGCACAGGGTTCTCAAAGAAGTGGGAAGTGAGAGGGTAGCTGCCTTCATGCATCTGAGTGGCAGTCACATGAAAGATGGAACAAGGGTGCTTTCTCTTACTTCTCCAGAGGTTAAGAATTGAATCAGTGTTTTTAAATGATACGGGGAAAAAAAGAGTCACATTAAAATTAGGAATAAAATCCTGATGGTGACATCTATTATCTATTTGGCAGGGGAACACACTGGTTCGGAAAGTGGTGGATTCCTTCACTGGACATTTTTCAACAGAGGTTGGATGGCTGTCTGTTAGGGATGCTTTAGCTGTGGGTTTCTGCAGTCAGCATTGGGTTTGACCAGATGATCTTTGGTGTATCTTCCATCTCTAGAACTCTATAGATAAACCGTATTTTTCCGTGTATAAGACCACACTTTTGTCTAAAATTTCCGTCTTATACACGGAAATAAGCTGAGGCGAGAACAGAAACAAGTGGAGGGGAAAGCAGGGATCAAAGTGATTCTGCAGGGCTTTGATCGCTGCTTTCCCCTCCACTTGCTAAGCCCCACTTAGATTTCTTAATTTTAGGTTAGAAAAGTGGGGGGTGTCTTATACATGGGGACATCTTATACATGGAAAAATACATTCCTTTAGCTTTTCTAAAATATCCAGGAGGGCCCTTCTGCCTGTCACCTTTGGCTCCTGTACCACTGCTTGTTTCCCATCTCCAACTGATTCCTTTATGAGGGGCTCATGCATGCAGCCTCCTTCTCTGCCAGTTTCCTAGGCTGCCTATGGCCCAGACTCATGACAGCTGCTCCTGGTATGTGCAAAGATTCTACCCATGTGGTTTGGGCATACTCTGTATTTATATAACATGGCAGTGACACTCACCCCCTTGGGAGGCACATGTTATGTAAACACACCATGTGCCTGAGCCAAATGGGCAGAAGCTCTTTATCTTGCTGGAGCAGTGTGGGAGCAACTGCAGAAGCAATTCTGGAAAGTACTGAGAGTCTTTGGCTGAAATGCACAAGCCTCCTAAACTTGAGACATCTAAAGAAATACATATAGGATCGGGGTATTCAAAGGAACATTCCTATAACCTGCGCTTCTCTGGTGTTACATTTTGGCATACGAGAGCATGCATACACCATAGCTTGGAAAAGTTATTTTTGGACTGCAACTCCTAGAAATTTACAATATGGCGAGCATTTTTGGAATTTTAGTCCCAAAATGACCCTTTTATGTTCTAAAATACATTACAATCATCCCCATTTACTAGGGACAATCCTATTTGGATTACCCCTCCATAGATCATTTCTCCTGATTCTGCTCTAAGGAATGCCTTATTCTGCTTTTAGGGAATGTCATGTTATAATGTTGTTAGTGCTGAGCTGCTAGGATTGCCATACCTTGCATGCCAGCTTCCATGCTAGCAGGTGTTAATAGCTCATGAGGTTTTCTGTCTGGGACATTGGTCAACAAATGCAGGCACACAAATGTTGCAGCACATCTACCATTTCACGAACTGCTACTGAAAGATTCTGTCTGAAACTGCCAACAATCTATTTATGGGACAACTTTTCCAAAGAATCAAAAGCCTGTTATTTTAACATCTATGGAAGTGACAGTATTACAGGGTCAGAGAAGATATGGTTGCAGAGTAGTAAAGAAGAACTCATCAGTAGAGGACACAATAGAATGTTTATTATTGTGTCAACTTATCAGTTGGAGATGAACGTTCAGTCAATGTCCCGTAGTGTAAGAGCTAGGTGGTACATTCATATGATTCCTCCAGTGAGCTCCAGGTGGTGCTCATGGATCACCTCCTCTCCACTTTACCTCACAACAACTTTGTTAAGTAGGTTAGGCAGAAAAAGAATGAGTTGCCCTAGGTCACTGGTTCTTAACCTTGGGTTACTCAGGAGTTTTGGACTGCAACTCCCAGAAGCCTTCACCACCAGCTGTCCTGACTGGGATTTCTGGGAGTTGCAGTTCAAAAGCATCTGAGTAACAAAGGTTAAGAACCACTGCCCTAGGTCGCTCAATGAGTTTTCATTGATCTGGACTTCCCACATCCAGCTCAACACCCTAGCCACCATGTCACATTGAATTTCATGTTCTGACCAAGCATAGCCCAGCTGTTACCTGCAAAAACACTGGACGCCCAAAACATCTGCTGTTTTGGAGTGGTGGTTCAAGACTGCATGTATTCACTTATATAAATGTTAACCCTCACCCCTCCACGCCTGAAACCAAATATGAGGAGAGACTGATATATTGCATATTGTCTGTGTACCATGTGCTACGTGAGTCTCAGAAAAGACGCTGAGCTAAGCCCTGTTACCACACCATAGTAAACTCATGAACAAGGCAGCATCTCACCCCTAACCCTCTGTTGCTTTTTCTTTCCTATCTCCCATGGAGATATTACATGGATCCTGGTATTGCAGCATTCTTACTCACATAGAGTCTGCCTACGAACAGGAACCTCTTCTGTTCCTCACACTCGTTACACATTCATGTGTAGAAAGTGGTAACAGAGAGGGCACAGCCAAACCCTTCCTGCTTATAAGCTGGCTACAGAGTGGTGTGTAATGCTCGAATAGGTCTCTCAAGACTCTACAGCAGTGGTTCTTAACGTGGGCGATAATGCCCCCCAGGGGGCGATTTCATTTTTCAGGGGGGCGGTAGAACGAAAAGGGGCGGTGTGGGGGCGCTGGAGCAGAAGGGGGGCAGTAGGTGGGTGCTGGAGCAAGCCAAACCTGTGAAGATGGCTGCAGCTTTTTAAAGTTTCCTCCAATTTTAATTTGTTTCAGACTTTTTGTCTTGAAATTTTTAGTTCCTGCATTTGTTTTTATGCCCTTTTTATATTTCTTTTTGCATCTTAAAATTCACTTGCAACGAAATCATTAAATGTTACTTTTTTGTGGGGCATTTCAATTTCTTGGAATTTAATTTTGTTTTCAGGGGTCATTGGATTTAAGTGTCTTAAATAAATAAATAAATAAATAAATAAATAAATAAATAAATAAATAAATAAATAAATAAAAAGATATCATCACCACGGGGAGGGGGGCGATGATAACTTCCTCAATGGCTCAAGGGGGCGTTTCTTTCAAAAAGGTTAAGAACCACTGCTCTACAGGATTGAAGATCTGTTTTGGGGGACAAGGACAGTCTTTACTTTTTTCCTCTGTTAACCATACTACCTTCCACTTGTTTCCATCCAGAAGGGCTTTAACCTGCTTTTTAAGTGTCTGTACCCTCGTCCAAGGAACATAATGAGCAGGAGGGGCATTTGCAGAGGGATAACTGTACAGCCCCAGCATTCCTTTTACTGGCCCCATGCAAAAATCCCACCCCAACATTGTTCCTAACAAGTTTTGCCAAAACCTATTTGCCAAAATAAAACTATGCCACCCTGAGCATTCTAAGCTGAAATATAAAGGGAGAATAATAATATTATTTTAAAAAAATAAAACAAGGTAAGGTACCTTCAACCCTAAAAAGTTCTCTTTTTATGTTTGCACTCCTTTAGCAATATATTTTGCTACAGCATTAACTTGCTAAAGAGAATCTATGTTTTATACGCATGTACGCTCGCGGGTGCACACACACAATATTTCCCAAAGGATTTTGATTTTCTGGTTACTTGTCTTAACCATTTCATCTCTCCCTGCCCACCCCCCAAAGGGAGATCTTTCACACCAAAAGCATAGGAACCAGAAAGCAGATAGATGGGTTGAGGGAGGACATGGAAGCAAATATTTATGGCTTTTTCAGCAAGGTCAACACCAACAATAGTCCCCCCTCCCTCTCCTGCCCACAAGGCGGGGAAGAAAACAAAGCCATAAAACCCTCTTTTATTGCAGACTGAAGAGAGGGGGGGACCCTTTCCCCATCCCCCCACTCACCCCCTATCTGAGTTTGCAGATTTAATTTTAGCTTGGCTTCTAATAGGCTTTCTAGAGATGGTAATATCATCTCTCTTAAAATGACCATGATATGAATGAATGAGAGAGACAGAAAAAAAAACTTTCTTCCTTTCCTTAAAACCCCTGCTTATTTCATGTAATTCAGACTGGGAAAGGAGGGGAGAGAGATGCAGTGTTTCTGAATTGGGCAATTTTTATCCTGATGAGGGTTGAAATAAGGGTGAAGATGTCCTTTCGGGTGGGGAAGGGGGGGCGTAAAGGGCAGAATGTCTCCCAGCACAGCCTGTTCCCCCTCCCCCTTTATAACAATAAAGTAGCTATGGCAACAGGGTTAATTAATCCTATTTGCGTAACTAAAACCCTCCCAAACTCATTCAGAGGAACTTGCAGTCTCCTTTTTGAAAAACCTGGTTGGAAAAGATGTATTCTTCTCTTACACCACCACAACACCAGTGCGGACAAAACAGGGAGGGGGAAGGAGAATCTGAAGAGAAGGGGTTGCATTAGAAAATTAACATGGCTTTAGAAATGCGATCTGGTTTAAGACACCGCCAATAATAAGAGTCACAATTTTCCAGGGTTTTTTTCCTTTTGGAAAGAAAGAGGAGGGGGGAAAAGGAGGGGAAATATGAAATCATGAGGTAGAAAGCTGGGGTGGGGTACTAAAATCACAATGGCAAATATGATGCCTCGGAAGGGCATATTGAGATAAGATTTTTTTTAAAAAAAAGCAGGTAGTAGGGTTAAAAGAAAATGAATGGAAGCATTCGCTGGAACTATCATATAACCAGAGGGGAAAACGTCTTTTCACTGCAAACACGTATCTGAATGATGTCTAGACAGTCATAAAAAGGGCAATTAAAGTGAAGCAAGCTGCAGTAGGCTAATGTCTCCTTCAGAGAAATAGAGCAATTTAAAAAAAACAGAGTGCAATACTAGCATTTCATCCCCACCCTTCTTTAAAATAAGAAAAAGGAAGGGGAAAGTTTGCCTGATAAGGGGAGAGGAGGAAGGGAGGGGGCTTATAATTGGTTCCTAGAGGAAGTCTGTAAAATTCACCTAACCCTTGTCAATTCTCCTCCTGCACCTTAAAACACACACATACACACACACACAACTATCAGATATTCTGCCTGCATCCTGTCTAGACTGTGATAACAAAGGGCATTTAAGCCCTATAAGATGCACTGAGAGTAGCCATTTAAAGAGGTAGCACTACGTTTCTCAGTAGACTACAATTTGTCAGATGGTCTTCAAATGAAGACCCAGGTCGAAATCTTTAATGCTTTCTCTTCCCTAAATTTGAAAGCCAATGATTGTATAAAACAAATACCTGAAGCAGTCATCTATCTATACTTGGCCTTAATTTTATTTCAAAAACTGTAGAAATAGACAATTTTAACATAATTTCTAAAACCATAAAGTAGTTTACAAGTGACAGCCTTTAAAAAACACACACCCTAATTTATCCTTTAGTCCATAATTTAATCGTGTTAGTTTTTGGCACAACAATAATTTTACTGTTCTATATGGTCTGTCCCATCCTACCTTTTTCCTTTCCTCTTTCCTCTTACATCTCTTAATCTTTAATCCCTTGATAATCCATATGTGTTTGGATTGCCAATTAACGAACAGAAAAAGTTTATTCTGTTCCTATGCCCTTAAAGGCAGACGGCTGTGCAGAAATCAGGTTAATATATTTTTTTCATAGTATGTTGAACATTACTATCTGCTGCCATTGACTTCAGCTCACTCAGCTGTTATAAAGTGTAGGAGAGCACAGGCTGTTAAAAGAGTTGGCAACCCTATGAACTACTACAAAGCCTCCTGCTATGTTAAATAAATGAATTCAAACATTTTATTAACTGTTTCAGGCTGTTTCTGTCCTCAAATCATTCCTAGAATTCTCTCTCTCTCTCTCTTTTTCCTGGAAAGCCTCTAGTTTAACTCTTTCATTCTCATCCCTACACCGAATACTTGGTGGTCTGCTTCCCATCTCCTTCACTGTCAAAATCTGGTTATGGAGATAGCCATGGATTGTCAAGTAGCTTTAAGTTGGATTTAGGACATTTGGTCCAAAAGTTCACTGTTCATCAGTGCATGCAAATAGGAGTGGGGGTCTACATTTATCTAGAGCAGTGGTTCCCAACCTTGGGTGCCCATATGTTCTTGGACTATAACTCCCAGAAATCCTGACCAACACAGCTGGAGGTCTCTGGGAATCTTGGTCCAAGAACATCTTGGAAACCAACGTTGGGAACCACTGAAGAGAAACCACTATGCATTTAAGCCAAGACTGTGTCAGAATACAAGGGTTCACAGATCAAGCCAAGAAACTGAAACACCTGTCTCTATAACCAATGAATCATGCAAGTGAGTCAATCCACAAACTTCTGAGAATTACCTGACTCAGACATCTTGGTAAAAAATTAATTATCTGAAAAAGTGAACTGTAATCCATGAAAGTTTATATCAAATGTAACCATATCAATGAGAGTACTGTAGATGAGCCTGAAATTAGTTCTTCTTTCCTAAAGGCCCAGACTAGCTGTCCCCTACCCTCCCAATACAACCGTTCCAACTGGAAGAGGTCCATGACTTAATTGACAGCTTGCATCTTTCCTGACTAGTCATAGTGACCAGAATTTATGAGAGCTGAAGCCTCAAACGTCTGGTGAGCACCAGGCAACATTTGGAACATTTACCTTTTCAAAATTATTTGTTGCTTTTTAGAAAGTAAATTGCTGGCATTAATCATTGCCTCAGTTTTGGTAATCAGTTGTTAATATACTACTTTTTGGTTATCTTAATAAAATGACCACCATTTATTTTAAAAAGTAATAAAACAGTTTCACAATATCTAATAAAACTTCTGCCCAAAGTACTGTTTTAAAGTGAAGAGTAAAGATTACTTGTTACAACAAAAAACAAAAACAAAAAAACACACAATGCTACAAGTGGTTATGCTACCTTTAAAAACATCACTGTTAATCCCTCATTACAAATAAAAAGTAAGACATGATAGTTTGTTGTTTAGTTGTCAAGTCATGTCTGACTCTTCGTGACCCCATGGCTCAGAGCAAGCCAGGCCCTCCTGTCCTCCACTGTCTCCAGGAGTTGGGTCAAATTTATGTTGGACACTGTCCAACCATCTCATACTCTGTCGTCCCCTTCTCCTCTTGCCTTCACTCTTTCCTAACATCAGGGTCTTTTCCAGGGAGTCTTCTCATGAGATGGCCAAAGTATTGGAGCCTCAGCTCTACACGTTTATGTCCATGGAGTTTTCTTGACAAAGATACTGGAGTGGCTTGCCAGTTCCTGCTCCAGGTGGATCGTGTTTAGTCAGAACTCTCCACTATGACCTGTCCATCTTGGGTGTCCCTGCATAGCATAGCCCATAGCTTCTCTGAATTATTCAAGCCCCTTTGCCACAACAAGGCAGCAGGACATGATAGGTAGCATTGTTATTTGTAATGGGTTACATCCAAGCTATGGCACCAGGTTTGGGAAAGGCTGTCCAAACTAATTTGACTTTCTATTTAGTTTAAAAAAGGGTAAAATCAATGTAAGTTCAATTTTCTGAGCCAGGAATTGACTATATTATACCTTTCAGAGCTGAACTGCATATCACTGTTCTCTGTGCCACGTTTTGATTTTTCTGAATGTAAAAACCTTGTTATGCACATAAAGACAGAGCTGTAACTACCCATTTTGGCACCTGGGGTTAATGCTGTCTTTCACCTTTGAGACAAGGGCATGCACCCTTCATTAAAAAAAAGAAGGAACAGAATATGGTGTCTCGTGAAAAGAAATAATTTATGTTTTCAAACAAGGAACATGCATAGGGCTAGAAAATGTTTCCTAACATTTACCAGTACAATCACCTCCAGATGTTGGTGCTTCCTGCATTCTGATGCCCAGGGGCAAAGCCATAGTTGCTCTCTCCTAGGGGCAGCCCTGCATACAGACCAAATGTCTTACCATTCTCCTTCCTTTAGTCTTGTTATTTGCAATGTGTGTTTTCAGCTTATAACCTCATGCATTTCACACAATGCCCTCATGTCCAAGTACTTTATTATGTTGTGTCAAGTGGCCAAAATTTTTGGAAAAGCAAGCTTCATACTGAGATGACTCAATATTAAAAAAAGAAGGGAAGCAACAGATGACATCGTTTAGCACTAACCCCTCCACACAGTTTTGATTTTGTTATGTTTAAGTTGCTCAGCAGTTAAATCATACACAATTGCATCAGCTCTCAGAAGCACAAAGATGCTTTCCAAGCTGCCTACTTAAAATGCAGAAGTAGCCAACATTTTCCATTCTAGGCAGCAAACTGACTGCAGCATTTACACCTGCTTTATAAACAAAAGGCCAAATTTGTGGGCAAAGGAAAAACCCTTGAAAAGCAGATCCAGTACAGGACACACACACCTGCCCTTGCCCGCAATTTATGAGTTTTTGGAAAGTCAGAATGTCTTAGGTAGCCCACAAAATCTGGTCGAGTCCTCTGTCACTGCTGGTCCATCAGTGGTCACTGCTGCCTCCTTCACTTTACACACTCCTGCTTCTTTCACCACTGTGGTATCTCTGGACCCCTCACCAGAGAAGGTCCCTGAAACTGGAAGTTAAGGAACAGATATTCATGGGAAATAGCAGCAGTAAAGAACAATGGAAATAGCAAAGGCTTCCTTGCCTAGAGAGCTTCCCACAACACTTGATCTGATGGTTTATCTGACAGTTCAGTTCAGAAGACGTTTCCTTTGTAAGCTTATGTCTGTCTTCACTCCAAGAGGACTTCTGCTAATGACAACTGAATCTACAAAGCTAAGGCAGTGTTATTTCATGACAGCTTTTCCCAATCTGACACTTTTCTGTTGGACAACATCATGAGACCTGCATTTCTCTCTCTCTCTCTCACACACACACACACACACACACTCTCTCTCTCTCTCTCTAACTCACTGGGGTCTTCTAGGGGTTACAGTCCAACAGATCTGGAGAACACCAGATGGGGAAAAACAGTGTTCATTTCTTCCTTCCACCAAATTGTGCTACATTTCTCACTTTCGTTATATATGTTTCTTCCTTCAGATGGTTCAGCTGTCTTCTCTCAGGTAGCTGCTGTTTTTTTTTTCTGGATCTTCAAGAATGAGGAACATGGGAGGGGGTGTAAGTGAAAAACCCAAAGGACTCTTAGGAGGAAGGTAACAGGATGCTCATTACAATGGTGGCTACCAAACCTTTACCTTCCAAGGGACCCCACATGCACGCGTTTCAACATTTGTATCAAAGAGGATATTGGATATGGAGGGTTGCTGGGGCAGACCTTTGGTTCACACAGAATGCTGGCCAAACCATTTGGGCCTCACCACTAGTCATTGTGAATTCAGAAATTTCCTAAAATATATGGGCCCTCACTTAGCTCTTTGCACTATATAAATGTTCAGTGGAAAATTGCAAAGGAATGTCTGGACAACCAGTCTTTCAAGCAACCTCGGCAGCCGTTACTAACTGTCTTCCACTGAGGAATCTTGAAGGAGCTTCTGAGTATTATCTCACATCAACAGTGTTTCTAAGATGGTGTCCTCCAAATGTCTTTGATCGCAACTCCCATCACTCCATTCCATCCAATGGCCATACTGGACCTCACGGGAGCTCACAATCATCAAAAAGGCAGTCCTGGACTAACACTAAGTGAGATGCAGTTCAAACACAGCTTACTGTGTGAATCCAAGTTGAAAACATCTGAGCATCTAATGACATAGGTTTATTTTTAAAAGCCATGTACAGTAGGTGTATCTGCACATCATAGTGATCTAAGTTCGATACCCCTTTAACAACTATGATGCCATTCTAAAGGATCCTGGAAGCTGTAGCTATAAAATTCTCTGTTAGGAGACTCTAGTGTATTTACACCTCGGAACTACAACAGAAAATTCAAAGCACTACAGCAGACTATGAAAATCAAGTTACTATGGGATGGAGTCATAGTAGGGAAAAGGGTTATCAAACTGATACAATTGTGCAGTACAAGTACATCTTCTATCTCCAATTAAAACCATTCATTGCTAATTAAGGCAGATATAGGTAGATGATTATTTGTACCTAGCATCTGGTAATCTGAAGTTACAGAGGTGCCTTGACTTACAGACTCAATTGGTTCTGGAACTCAGGTCGTAACTCAAAATGGTTGTAACTCGAAGCACCATTTCCCATAGGAAGGCACTGAAATGCAATTACTATAATCCGTTTCGGCAGAAGAAAAAAAAATCACAAAAAAATTACCAACCCCCCCAAAAAACAAAAACCACAACCCACTGCAAGACCCATCAGAAACGAGATTAATCCATTCTGGCCGAAGGCGCAAAAAAAAAAAAAAAAAAAAAAAAAAAGGTTCTGAATTCTACAGAGCTCTTGATCAACCAAAGATGGTATAATAGTTGGGGTTCAAGCAGGCAGTCCCCAGAATTGAGTCAGATGTGATGCCCCATGGCTCATGCAATCAGCCTCCCGGGAAGGCAAAATGGAGTTTTAGATGCTACATGAAACAGTGGGGAAAGACACCTGTCGAAGCAGCATAAGAATTAATTCCAGTTATTGCAAATGCTAACAGAACAGGGATCTGTTATGGCCTTTTGATTTTTCCCTGCCAAATGGCAGTTTCATTCCCCAATTGGCAGTTTGACCCTTGGACTCATCCTTAGCCCAACTGCCAAAGCTACAGCTGAAGTGCCAAAATGGAAATCCGGTTTGGCTAAAATGCTATCAGCAGAGTATTCTTCGCTGAACAGTGGTTTGTGAGAGAAGGCAGTTATGCCCCTGACAATCCAGAAGTGTTTATTGTCTAAATATCCAGAAGTCATAAGCTAGTGACCATGACATTCAGTTGTAATGGATTGCACCATTTCCCCTAGAGATTCCTGAAAAGGGTGCTAGACAACCAAGCCCAACCCACACATAAAGCCCAAACAATCCAAATCTCCTGCAGAGCTTGGAACATTTTTCCCCCAAAGGACCTCATTGCATTACGTACTCATCCCTGCTCAGTTGTCAGGCTCTGCAAATAATTCCTTACATTATGTGGTCTTTATGCATTGTGGGGTTGCTACCAGCAAGGCAGAAATGCTTTCTCTAGTGCTCCCAGACAGCCAATTCTGATACTGCACCGTGCAAATATCCACACACAAAAAAGTGAGAGAGAAAACCGAAGAACATTTCCCTTACTGCTGAAGACTGGTATCAGAACAGCACAAAATAGGAAAAACTATTGTCAAGATGGCTAAAATGCCTCAAAAGTAACTTCTGAAAGAAGCAGGAGTTACTCATCATACCTAAAAGTAACTTTATACCTACATATTTAAATTAGTTTTACTGTAAAGTTTTAGATATTCGTTATATTATTTGCTACTCAAAAGTAACCAGTCATAACTTCCACTTAGAGACGGGGGTATTTGTATACAAATATCTCCATGCTGCTGGACCATCCACTCATGCCTCTGGCAGCAGCAGCAGCAGCAGCAGCCTCGCTCATCCTTCCAATCACTCCACTCTCTTCTTGCTCGGCTAGCAACTCAGCAGCCCCGCAGGGAGACTCGTCCTCCCTCCCACTGCCTGGAGTGGCCAGTCGAGCAGGAAGAGAGCGGAGCTCCAAGAGCGATTGGAAGGATGAGTGAGGGTGCCGCCGCTGGCGGACATGTCAGTGGACAGGCTGGCCGCAGGGGCCAGCCCCTCATTAAGTCCAGTTGTGTGGGAATATTTGTATTCGTATATGAATACCTCATCTCTACTACCAATCATTGCTTTTCCAGCCACATACAAAGCAGGAAAGGCAGGCAGAACAAGCCTGAAATGTAGCAGACAGAATGTCAAGCTTAGGACTCAGGATAACTGCACTCAAATCCCTATTTGCCCATGGAATCTAACTGTGTGGTGGCATTGGTAAATAATTATGATAATCATGTGATGTCAAGCTAATTCTGACATAGCAACTCCTTTCAGGATAGAGCCTATTCAGAACTGGTTTACTATTCCCTTCTTCTTGGGGTACTTCTGAAACTGTGCAGCTTGCCGAAGGCCACACAGGCTGGCTGTTCTCCCCAGAGACACAGTGGGGAATGGGGAATTCCAACTTCCAGCTCCACAGCCAAATATATAACTCACTGTAGCCAGCTAGCAATGGTAAAACTACTTCTTAAATACACTATCTTACATACCTTGAAAATCCTATTAGACTTGCTATAAATCAAACTTGTAGCACATATCTTGACAGCACATAACATAACGTGTGAATCAATGAATCCCCATCCTCACACATCCTTGTTGTTAATATGCATACTCACAGCAAACGTAATGCTGTGGCCTTCGTTACTGAGTTAATGCATCCCAAGTTGGGTCTTCCTCTTTTCTTCAACTTTTTCTAGCATTATTGTCTAGTGAGTATTGTCCTTGCATGATATGTTGAGAGCATGATAGTCTCATTTTAGTAATTTTGACTTCTAATGGGAAAAACAGGACACTGCTTGCATCAGTGCTGATCTCACACTCTGTATTTCAATTAGCACATTTTCTATATATATAAAAAAGAAATTATAACCAAAGAAGAAATAGCTACATATGGAGGAAGCAGCTACCAAATGGAAAAGACAGGAAGTAACTAGTAACTCTCACACACCAGAAGCTAAGGCTTCCCAAGAGGAATGGGGAGAAATAGCACTTTATACATGCTCAGAGGCTTAAACTGAAGAAAGCATGCACAGGATGCAATCCCATACCCGTGTGCTTGAAAATCAACCCAATTGAGTTTAATGAGACTTGCATCTGAGTAGACATGCACGGGACCATGCTGTTTGCTTTGTTTCAGGCATGCCCCCAAGGTGGAGGAATGGGATAAGTAGATTCCAAACCTTTATATTTTTGCAACTGTTGTTATGAGTAAAGGGAGGCCAAAAGGTTTCCCCTGGAAATTCTAAATTGGATTTGCTACTATTTATCACCACTTACTACACTATCAACATCCATAATTCTACCCCCCCAATCCTGCTGCAACCCCTCTTTCTCTCGTTTCTTAATTATTGTTTTAATAAGACTGTTCTTAACTTCACTGCTCATTCCACAATAGCCCAAGGGCTACAACTGTTCATTAGACAGAATTTCTCTTTTAATTGCACTGACACAGATGCGTAGGTTATCTGAAAGAAATTACGAAAAGGAGCGCAGAAGAATGGAACATGATTCTTTTCTCCGCCATCTCGTCTTTGAAAGAACCACAACCTACCTTCCACTGAAACCCGTTTCAGCATGTCCTGCAACCTAAAGATGGGGATTGCTCTCACTCCAAAAGAACCTCACAGAAGGCAGGAGGTGCTTTATGCAGCTTAGTAGGAATGTTTCCAGGTGGTTCTTATACAAAATAAGACAGAGAAGACTGTTTTTCTGTACCATCACATGACTCCTATGATGACCCTATGAATTCATCACCTCCAAAAGATCCTGTCATTAACAGATTTTTTTTTTTAGTAACTCCCACCCATCTTGGACTCATTTTTATGTTCAAGCTGCCATGGGAGCTTCCTTATCATTATTCTGTGTTTACTGAAATCCGCTTTCATAAAACCCAGCGGCTGCACTCTGCTTTTGTTTCCTTCTAAATCAAGAACTCAAGTAGATCATGCTTGTTTTCCTCCAAAGTTCCCCTTATTGTCACTTTCCCATCAAGTCATTTCTCTTGGTGAGTACCAAATCAAGGGTGACTAATCCTGTAGTTTCTTCCTCCATTTTTTTTAATACGAGAAAATTTTCAGTCACACAAGCAAGGAATTTCTTGGAAGGGCTATATTTGGCAGAATTTGCCTCCCAACGGATATCAGGATAACTGCAATCTCCTATTACTACTACTGTACATCATTTTCCCTTGAAATTCTTATCATTTGTGTTTCAAAGGCTTCATCTGCATCTTCTCCTTGACTGGGGTTGTGGGCATTAGACTCCAACCAAGTTTATTTTGTTTTTCTCCCCAATTATATTAATTTTCTCTTTCTACTGCCTTGTGCATCCTTACACTTGAGGATTTTTCCTGATAGCTGCCCTTTGGAGTCTGAGCTGTTTGATACTCAGTCTCAGCTTAAGAATGAGATAGCCAATCTGTCTTCCTTACCCTCATCACCAGATAATCAAAGATGTAGTGCCTCTTGCAATGCAAGCTATATTTACCACCACTGACCAATGGCCCCTGGTATAATCATGCTCTTCCTGAACATGGGCTGGCTGGCTAAGACCTAAGTTCTACTGATTTCAATGGGACCTACTTCTTTGCAAGCATGGTTAGAGTTGCCGTTTTATTCTTTTGACAACTAGGATGATCAGGCAATGAAGTCAACCTAGATCTTAGCAACAAAGTAAGCAGATGGCCCCATCACAAGACTTGTAGAGTTGGGAGAACTGTTTCGAATAAAACCAAACATTAAGAGCAGAAAACTTTTAGAATAGAAAAAAAATACCATTAAAAAAAGTGGGTGGAGAATCTACATGAGCAAAACTATTGGCTGCACTTTGTTGCTATGACAGTGGCTGTAACAAAGATACTGTATTTAAAATTCTGCTAATACGTTTCAACAACACCTTCTTCCCCAAAGACTGAACATCTTTCGTGTGGAACGCAGTAGACAGAGGCATGTCAGTTATACCCTTTTCTGTGAGACACACATTGCTTAGACCTGAATTCAGTTTTTTAGGGGTGCGGATTATTATTATTATTATTATTATTATTATTATTATTATTATTATTATTATTATTATTATTATTATTATTATTAATCTTGGTCCTTGTTGCTATTCGGCAGCTTGTTTGAGACTTACTGGCACAGACTAAAAGGTTTTTATTTAGATGGTGTCAGCTGAGAATCTGTGCATGCAAGAACTGAAGTGGGAGTAATCTTGAATGTATTTCAAAAGCATGTTTCTCTTCGGGAGCTGCCTTGGTAATTATAAAAATTGAGCACACTTAAAAAGCAGGGTTTGCACTCTGTGGACGAGTCCTGGTTTTATTTCCCAAGCATAACCTCCTATTATGGGAAAGCATCCAGTGATCAGGAGGGATAAAATTGGCTGGGAACACTATCCTAACCCTATGACCCCTCCTAACAAAAGGTAGAGAAAGTGTCTAGACCTTCAGTCTGAATGCAAGAGAAGGCAAGTATTGTATTATTGAGATACATGGCTTGCTTCGGAGAACAGAGGCTGGCATATATTTATGCGGGTGGGGGGGGAGACAGGGGGTTGAAAGCAGAGTGCAACTTGGAAAGTAGCATTTGGGGGAAAGATCAGAAAAAGGTAAAGGAACGCAAGTTGCATGTCAGAAAACAGTTCTGCAGCATGCAGATAAAGGGTGGGGGCTGGAAGACATTACCAACATCAATGCGGGCTAGGGTATGCTGGGTATTATAATTCAAAAGATAACTATTCCCATCTCTGGACACAGCAAGAAATCCAAAGCACACGGAGATAATACCAGTCTTTACACTGGAGACAAGAGCTCACTGGGCAAAACATCTTCAGCAATTGTTTCTGTTTCTGTTACCTTTTTTCCTTGCCTAGAGAGTATTATGACTTTTTTTTTCTCTTCATGTTTTACTCTTTATTTCTAAGGCAATCCAACCAGAATTGAAAGCCTATATGTGATTACCCGAGAGAAGTAATTCTCACCGAGTTTACTGGCACCTTCTCCTAAATACCAGTTAATATCAGACTGCACCAGTATAATCTGAGCTTAACCCGAGCTTAATTCAGCCAGTTGGGAGAAATCTGAACCCGCATCCTTCTCTTTCGCACCCTGGGCGCTGAACTGTAATCCCTCCACAAACTGTCCTAATGAATAACCTGGGTTTCTTTCTAAGCAGGTTACAAGATGTGCAACCTCCTCTAGAATCTTACACGTACAAGGACTGCAGGCAATTGGTGCAGTTTAAATTTAAGTTAAGTAAGTAAAACAAGGACATCAGCTCTGCCAAATGAAAACATGTTGCAGCAAAAGGTTACTCATCTGCTTGCTAATTTGTGTTTCATATTCACTGAATCCTGCACGAAAAATATCAACTCATATCTGGCAATGTCATGCCTTTGAGATTTGTTAACGGAATGCTCACCAACGGCCCCAGCGCACACGGGAGGCCGCGTTCAAGAGACAGATGTCTACATTTGCCAAATATATATATGATGAAAGCTGAACATTCTCATGCCATGAAATGTAAAGGAGAAACAAAAAAGCACTTAGGACACACATTGATATAATGAAGCACTTTGGAGACACGATATATACAGGACACAGGGTATTCCACCAGAGCTTGGAATAGTTACGTTTTTAGAGCAGAAATTCCAGAATTCCCCAATCTGCATGGTCAGCAGCCATGCCAGCTGGAGGATTTTTGGGGTTGTCATTACAGGGGCGGCGGGGGACGACACACGTGTGTACTAAACTGAATCTCCTACAAGTCTTCAACCTGTCCTGCCACAGCGTTGCTCTTTCTGGAAGCCACAGAGGCTGAGCTCTGGATGTCAAACACTGCCATCTAGCCCACACTGTAATATCAGCACAAGTCTTCTGACCACAACAGCCAGTCTCTTGTGTCTCAAGCCCTAGAAGGATCAATCTTGCTGCAAAACGTCTGGCTCCAGAGCTAGCGTCTCAATTTAGGGACACAGGAAGCTACCTCACAATGAGTCAGAACATTCTTCCATCTAAGCTCAGGACTAGCTGGCAGCAGCTCCTGGAAGTTTCAGCCATGATTCCTTCCCAGAGCTAGCTGGAGGCCCCTGGCATTTTGTGACGGCCTCATTAGATTCCAAAATCAAATGAAACTAGGTGCATTTGAGGTGATACGGATGGATAGAAGTAATTTTTAACCTATTTAATCATCACATTCCTGCTCCCCCCTTTTTTTAAAAAAACTGCTGCTTTGGAGCTTAACCTCTGCCTGATATTTTAAGACACCCTCTAACCCACCCCAGCCCCTGGAACTTTGTCTGCCACCCTGGAAAACACTCGCCGCTTGCCCTGGATTGCATACCTTTAACTGGCTCTTTTGGATAGTCAGCTAGCGCTTTGGATCTCAACAGCTCCTTGAACAGGGGTGGGAAAATCTACTGAGCCTTCCATGCCTGGTTAGACTCCAACTCTCATCAACTACTTTTAGCACAAATTAATGGTGCTGCAGTTCAGAAGGGAGCCACACACTGTTATTCATTCTAGGTAAAGGTAAAGGTTCCCCTTGACAATTTTTGTCCAGTCGTGTTCGACTGTAGGGGGCAGTGCTCATCCCCGTTTCCAAGCCATAGAGCCAGCGTTTTGTCCGAAGACAATCTTCCGTGGTCACATGGCCAGTGCGACTTAGACACGGAACGCTGTTACCTTCCCACCAAAGTGGTCCCTATTTATCTACTTGCATTTGCATGCTTTCGAACCGCTAGGTTGGCAGGAGCTGGGACGAGCGACGGGCGCTCACTCCATCGCGTGGATTTGATCTTACAACTGCTTGGTCTTCTGACCCTGCAGCACAGAGGCTTTCGCGGTTTAAGCCCGCAGCGCCACCACGTCCCTATGTTATTCATTCTACTGACCTACAAAACGGACACGCCACTTCTGGGGATCCACAAGGAATACAAGTCTCACACTGTGCTACATGTCCACCTGCTGCTATCCACGAGTGTCACAAATATTTGGTGGCCACAGGCTGATGACTCTTAAACTAATGCTCACACTGAAATACTGAATAGAAAGCTGTTCTCTGCCAAGTCATATTTGTCCATCTAAAACACAAGCAATAGTCTTTGGTGTGCCCGCTTTTCTGCCTGTTCTGGGATCCTTGGAGGGGGTGGGACACAGGCTGCCAAATACACACGCAATGAAATCAAAAGTAGCCCTGAGACTTTTTTTAAAAAATGACCTACCAATCCTTGAAGTTTCCAGGAACTGTAATTATCCATTATATGAGTGAGAGAGTAGAACAGGAGTCTAGGGCTCTTAAAAGCAGTGCTGGGGCTACGTGTAACCCCTTCGCCTGCGCTTTCCCCACCCTGACCTAGTGCAACATCACTGGTTCTGCCTGGCAAGTAGCTCTCCAGGACTCAGGATTTCGGATACAGGCCCCTCCTGATACTTGCTCCTTGATCGTTCAAGTGACTGGAGATAACAAGGGGATGAAAACAAGCACTCGCTATGCGTTCAGAGCATGTCTCTGCAGGGCAAGGATGCACATCGCCCCTCTGCAGAGCCCTTTTGATGAGGTCCCAGACCTTCTGCTGCACCGCAGAACCAACTGGAACTAATACACAAGGTAAAATATAGCCACGACAGAGCATTTTAACAGAGATTAAAAGGCCAAGACCCACACTGAGGTGCTGCCTTAGATGCTGGCTCCTTCCCCCGCATGGAGCAGGCTAAGCATGCCTAGTGCTGAAGCAAGCCCTGATCCCGCCATAAACGAAGTTACAGCTGCTACTTTCCAGTAGCAGTTTGTGGGAGCGCGGAGATACATTTTTCAGCTGTCAAGCACGACCAACAAGGAAAAGCAGCAGCTGGAAGTGGGGAAGCAGTGGTTCAGATATAACTGGCTTCCTCCACAGGGATGGAAATCCTTGGGCAACAAATGCCTAAACCAAAGCTATATTGTTAGGTGGGTTATAGCCACCAGGCTGAAGAACAACAAAAGCCCCAACCCAACCCCCCAACCCCATTTTTGGATGAAGCTTTCTACTGGAGAGTGAGCTGCCTTTCAGTCTACTAAGAGATGAACTCTGGGACCACCAGCAGGATGAACAGTTTGCACATTGCTCATGCAGATTTGCATATCGTACAGCGGACCCTCGACTTACAGACAGCTCGACTTCCAGACCTTTCGAGTTGCAGACTTCTCTGGCCGCAAAATTTAGGTTCGACTTGCAGCCAGAGAATTGACCTACAGACCGGAAAAAAACCAAAATGGAACAAAAATGGAACAAAAACAGCTGGTTACACGATTAATCAGTTTTCAATGCATTGTAGGTCAATGGAGACTTGACCTGCAGACTTTTCGACCTGCAGCCACCGTTCCAATACGAATTAATTCCGTAAGTAGAGGGTCCACTATATATAGATGCAAAACTGAAATTGAAATTTCAACAAAACTACACAATACAGCTCACTCAAGGAGTGGGGGAGACTTGAACTAGGTGACCTGTGGGCCCCCTCAGTCTGCTCTCCAGATGCTGCCACCTGTGAATAGACTACCTCAAGGTCCCTCATCTCTCTGCTTTATGGCTATTGATCATTAACAGAGACTTGGAGCGGACAGCCTTCGAGCTGAAGAATGTCTTTACAAAGAGGACTGTTCCCTGGCAGTTTTTCAAATAGAGGACCGCCCTCACATTAAAAAAAAAGAAAGAAAAGGAAATGCAACCACCCTACCACTGCATGATGCCAGCACAGATGTCTTGCTGCAAGTCCTGAAATATCACACCTCTGCCTAGCTCATTTCTGCCTGACTTCTCCTGAAAAGCCTGCTTTTGCTACTCAAGGATCCCAGTCACCATCAGGGTGGGGGTCCAGTTTGTAGTTCTTACAGGGCAACAATGAAGTTCAGATAAGATGCATTTTGCTTACTATCTGAGGGGCAGCTGTTGGAAAATCGTCATTTTGAGAAGAATCGGTTCCTGAAGCAGGGAACCGATCATCGTAAAATGAAAAAACCGTATTCAGACCATTGTTTGCGATCGCAAAAGCAATCACAAAAATGTCGTAATGCGGTTTTGTCGTAATGCGGGGCAATAGTAAAGTGGGGCACAACTGTATAGGCCAAGATTTGTCAGCATGAAGCCCTCTAGACGTTGCTGAATTGCAGCTCCCAGTATTTCTCACCCTGGGCTGACAGGAGCTGCCAACCAACAACATCTGAAGAACTGCACTCTGTCCATTTGCTGTCCTGCAAACTTTTCTGATGACATTGTGAGCTGCTTTAAACATGGTCAACCATAAAATACCCCATACAAATAAAACTGATGAGGTCAGTCAGTGATTGACAATTCTACAAAATTTGGTTACAAAATTTTATTAATGTTGTTCCGCCCACTGTTCTGCTTAGATCAGTAGACAACAACTAAACATTGGAATACTTTATACAGCCCCATTTAGCTACAATCCTATAGATACCTAAGAAGGAAGCAAGCTCCATGGATGCAACAGGATTTATTTCGGCACAAACCTGTTTGGCAGTTTTAAAGTGCTCTCTTCTCCCAATGCATACCCCATGCAGAAGGTCCTACTCTGCCTTTTGTACTTTGCATTCATTTGCTCTGCAGGAGCCTGGCTGGCACAAATTTAAAAGCCAAGAGGGTATTTGTTCGTTTGATTGAAAATGTGCTAGAAAAACATACATAGACTGCAGTTGCCCACAATCCAAAATAGTCTCACTAGGGTGTGAGAAATAGCAAGTTGTATGCATCATTAATATTGTGTACCTAATACTGTTCTACATGGGACATAGAATGATATTTCATTCATGTGTGTGCACTGACAGTCATGTGCATTGAACAGAAGATGCTTCTTCCTACTCCTGTTATGTCTACTGAGGAGTAAGTCACACTGCATTCCATAAGACTTGCTTCCATAGGAGCATGTATTGACAATGTGAGAACAGCATGGAAACGTCTGTAATCTGAAGTACAGCTTCCCAAAACTCATATCAGCAACATTTTAGAAAAGCACCCTCAAAAAAAAAAATCTCTGATAGAGAGGAATTTAACAAGACCATGTACAAGGAAAAAAAATCTAACCCTGAAAAACAACAATAATAGAGCTGGTGCACTATCTATTTGCTAAAGGCAAAACAGTCATCACCTGTGGTTAAAAGCTGTTCTGTTCCTCGGGTAGCTGAGAACACACAAAGTTCCAGCAAAAATATGAACAGTTATGAAGCTGCTTTGATCACTGATTAATTTATCTCAAGTCTGCCTACTTTGATTCAAGAATGGTGGAGGAGGAATGGAAACCATGGTCTCTGGAGGGCAAGATGACAAACATTACCAGAATGAAATTACTCTATGATTTCAGCTTCCAAATTGGGAGAGTCATTGGGTAAGATGCCCTGGGTGAGCCCACTTTCTTGTTAGTGTCATGACTGGCTGTTCTCTTAGTCTTTTATCTTTGAGTCTAAATAGAGATGGGCACGAACTCTATTTATAAACAGAGTTCGTGCCTGTTTGTTCAGCAGCCAAACAGGTGTTTGGTGCTTCGAACCCCTGTTTGAAGTGCCCTCGTCCGGTGGACACTCACTCAGAGTGCCCTTGTCCGGTGGGCACTCACTTAGATTAAGTGAGACTTTGAAGTGCTGTTCAGCTGTTAAACAAACTGGCACATACTGCCCAGGTGGCAGTTCATGCCCATCCCTAGGTCTAAATCTATACCACCTTCCTTAAGAAGAGCAAAGACAAAGGCTACTGTTTGCATTGCAAACTTTGCCATGGTTCATACATCAGATAGGGCAGGCGACAAGAAAGGAAGGAGAACCCACACCAAAGTCTTTAAGGAACAGGACGTGCAGTGCAGTATATGCCTCACTGGGTACCCAAGTATGCCAGCTCTGCCACTGCATCATGGCAGCTATTATCTCTGAGAGAGCTGTCACTTGTTCCTGGGAGATAAACCTAGAAATGCCCAATAACGCTACAAGGATATGCTGTTATCTTTTGGAAATGTACAGAATGGTCTCCTGGGAGGGTGCCTGAAACCTTACGAAAACAATGGTGAAGCCTGTGAATTAAATAAAAAACATTTCTGGATGTGATAGTGCCCCCCCTTCTTTCGGTAAAGTAGAGAGGCGCAGACTCTAGCTGCAGAGAAGACTGAGACAACAAAGGCTCCGAGAATAACTATCTGATATGGGGAGATCTGCCTTAAATGCACTTTTTTTCAAATCCTTAGAGATGTCTTTTCTGGTTTTGTTATGCTACACAGTCTTCCTTTTTGTTTCACATTTAATCAAAAATAGCTCTTCCCTCTGCCCCTACGATATAGTGAAAGGGAAGGAGGCCAGACTTGACTCTATGGGAATTCTCCATAATAATTTGATTCAGAAAACTATCACAGTTAGAGCTTTTATTACAAACTGCTTTGTCAAACCTCACATTTCTTTGCCAATTTGTCTGCCACTCTCTATCGCATTATTCTTAGCACCTCCAAATACTGAAAATCGCAACACTTTGGGATAGTCCAAAATTCCCCAGAAGCACAAGAAAAACAGCAGGGTATGATGCTAGCCACAAAACTCGGCTTCCCAAGAGCTTCTGTTGTCAGAGAAAGTCATAAATTTCTGATACGTGGGCAATGATCACCAGCAAAGTCTTGGAACTGCTTGAAACTTGCTTTATAAATCTTAAGTGTACTTATTGTTCATGATATGTCTCAAGTACCTCAGAGTCTTCCTGGAAAGCAGTATGAGACATCAGTGTATGAATAGCACAAGAAAGGAAATTGCAGCCTATTTTATGGAGCTTACAATGGCAATTCTTTGCAGTAATGCAAGGAATATAATTAGACTCTGGCAGGTTCTGCAATAGGTAGCCAAACTAGTTTACCTGGGAAAGCTGCAGCCAACCATTTAGTGCCTTAAGAGACTGTGACAAAAAAACCCTCCTCAAACAACAACAGCCAAATGTAACAAGCTTGTCTATTACCATGTCATTGCCTCTGTCTGAGTAGCCTCAGATGGAGCATCTGTTACATGAGACTACCATTGTAGAGCATCTTGTTCGGTCCTCTAGGACTATGAGCATTGCACATGCATGTGGGACTGACTGAGGGAGTATCCCACTTGTAATATCAAGATAAGTTTGTGTAATCCTTCCCTGGATATAATATACATTCCTTTCTATAACTTCCAGACAAGGAAGTTAGCATTCATTTCCCAGGACCATACAAAACAGCTGAAATGAACGGAGTCCATCAAATGATAATTGTTACCTCTCCAGAGCCTATTCAATAATACTGCAAATGCACTCATGAATAAAAATGCCAAGCATAATACAACCGGCATCTCCTTCAGCAGTCACAGTTTTATTTGATTTGATTTTTTTTTAAATCATAAAACCCAAAATTGAAAATTGCATCTTCTGACAGTATTCAGGGCTGTAAATATCGAGACTCTCATAAATGTCTGCATGTGTCTGCAAATATTAGCAATATCTCACCTTAGAGAAGTCCTACGTACATGCTAGCATCCTGAGCTTCCACATACCTCACTAGTACTATTTCTGCAGCCAAGTTCCCCCCCCCCTTAACAACCCATTTGCCCTCTTCTCCTCCATGGGGGTACCGTCTGGATTTTTCTTCTGTACAGTTGTTAGCAGAATTAAGACTAAAAAGAATCTCTTCCCTCAGGATAAAAGATCCTATGCATAAGACAGTGTTTCTCAACCTTTAATTGTGACCCCCTTTTATAGCAGCCAAGTAACCTGTAACCCCTGCCATATTTGTATAAAAATGCATTTTAATAGGGTAAAGAAAACACATTCAAAAGAGATTTTTAGAATATAATTCTTATCTAATATATTAATACGACTATAATAATACATAAAGATGGGGGACAGTAAATTTGCCTCTACCTAATAAAATTTGGGAGGGAAAAACAATGTCGGTATATTTTGAGTCTGATTTACTCTATCGGAGATGTAAACAACCCTGCCTTCATATGTCCTTCTCCCAAAAATCCCCTCAGTGAAGAGCCCCTGCCTTGAACCCAAATAAACACTTTCCCTCCAGAGTCTCCACCCCATGCCCCACCACTTCCCTGGTTCTCCTCCCTCGTGTTTTTGCCTCTCCCTTCCTCTTCCATCACTCAGAAAAGAGTGAAAGGTGGCACTGCCACCACCGCAGCAATGGCTTTTCAATCCTGCCACCATCTTGGGCGTTGGCCCGTCCAAGATGGTGGCAGGTATGCACCTCACTCCCACTTCAATCAGACCTTTTTGAGCTGGGCTAACGCTCAGGTCCGAAGGGCTTATGCCAGTCCTCCAAAGGTGGATGTGGGGGAGCAGAGAAGCGAGCAAGAGCTGTTTTTTGGAGTGGATACAAGTGATGCACATGAATAAAAGGAATATTTATTTATTTATTTATTTATTTATTTATTTATTTGATTTGTATCCCACCCATCTGGTCTATGCGACCACTCTGAGTGGCTTCCAATATAATACAAACAATTAATAAAAACACATAGTTACATAAATCTGCCCAAGATACAAAAACAACTAGGACTCTAGGTTGCCTCTGTGGGTCAAAAGGAACAAAAGAAAACAGCATTGCGTATAGCATATGCACAATGCTATACACATAAGCTACTAACATGAATTTGACCCAACTCTGGGAGGCAGTTGAAGACAGGCCTGGCGTGCCCTGGTCCATGGGGTCACGAAGAGTCGGACATGACTAAACGACTAAACAACAACAATAGCATATTTAATATAATATATAAAAAAATAATTGCAACTGAAAATAACTGTGGCAAATCCCCAGAAAACATTTTGTGGCCCCCTCTTGGTGGTCACGACCCCACAGGCTGGGAAACCATGGAATAAAATAGCAGCAGAAGAATTACTCCAGAGATGAGGGCTGTCTCACATTCCCTCCAATGTTGGATTACAAAACCCATTTCCCCTCCCTACTGCCCATTTGTGCTCAGGCTGATTGGAGCTGCACAGCAAGAACATTGCAAGGGCCTCCCCACCTCTGAACATTGCAGAAACCACTGCAGATAAAGACTCATGATCATACACAACAATCTATTGTTATTTGTCTGTGAGTATTAACTACCTTATGAATACATGCACACATGTTACCAGTCCGTGTTCTTCCTAGATCCCTCCTCTGAATCTTTCAAAAGTAGCTAGTATCAGTGATTGGCTGCAAGAGTGAGGATTTTAAATGGATTGGTGTGCCTTACTGCTTTGAATGAGTTTTTGGTACTACTTTTGTTTACCATTTCTTAGAGTACTATTTGTTTGATCCTTTTTCGTATTTGTATACTTACTGTTGGAAGTTTTTTGTCTGTTTATTTTGAATATCCTCTTTTAATGATGTAAGCCAACTTGGGGGTCCTTTTTAAGGAGAATGCCAAGGTAAAATAAAATAAATAAACCACCTCTCTTCTACCTCACAGATTAGAATTAGGCATCCTTCAGTCTTGAGAGACTATGGTAAGGTGCTCTGTATGGAGGACTTGGAACAGCATCTAGTGTGGCTGAGGAGGCCAATTCGAGAGGGACAATCCCTTCCACATTGAAGACAAAGTCTACCTCACAAGAACTGACCAATGCTATATCACATGTAACGCTCATACCTGCCACAGATTACTGAGTGAGGGGCTATTTACCACTGTAGCCCAAGACTCTGAAATATGGCCTCGTAAATTAACAGCCCTGGAAAGATACTATGACCCACAACATGTGAATTACAATGTGCAGTGGGTATTAGGCAACCAAGTCTGCCAACTCCCTGACATCATTAAAATTTTACTATTTGATAGGTATTTTTAAAGCTTCAATTCCCAACATCCAGGACAATGATCTTACCAACTTAAGAGGAAGGAGGAAGGGAAGAGACAAATGTCAATCAAGTCCCCTCTAAGAAATTCCATAATATCACTGGAACTACTTGTAACTATTTCACAATTTGCCACATATCCCTTTGCGCTTCAAAGCCCTCTCCTGAGGAGGCAAAGTCCATTTACAAGATTGGCAACCAAAGCCAGATAGTCATAAGTTTAGTTCAGAAGGGACAGGGAAACCAGTTTTTTTTTCTGAAGAAGTGGACTTGTCCGTGAAAGTTCACATTAAAATATAGCAGTTAGTCTTATTTTATTTTTCTTTTGTTTTCACCAGATATGCTAACATGACTAGCTCTTCTAAAACTACAAGATTTTTTTAATGTCCCACCCACATTTATGGTTTGGGAATTCTCATAGATCCTTTAAAATATATACATATGCTAACACAAAATGATTTGCACTGGCTAATTTGACAGGTACAGCTATTCCCAATATGGAGAAGACCATGTTCTGGTTCCCTGATTTAAAAGTGATGAGATGCCTCCAGGAGAAATAGGTGACAACTCTGACTAAGAACTAATGTTGTTGGATTTACAAGGATTCAATACAAATTTTCAAGAGCTAAATCTAAGCCCGGTTTGAATAGACGAATCTGCCATTTTCAATCCATCCATCCATCCATCCATCCATCCATCCATCCATCCATCCATCCATCCTTCCTTCCTTCCTTCCTTCCTTCCTTCCTTCCTTCCTTCCTTCCTTCCTTCCTTCCTTCCTTCCTTCCTTCCTTCCTTCCTTCCTTCCTTCCTTCCTTCCTTCCTTCCTTCCTTCCTTCCTTCCTTACTTACTTACTTACTTACTTACTTACTTACTTACTTACTTACTTACTTACTTACTTACTTACTCTGGTTGTTTCCATTATAACTTAGAAGATACTTTTCAATTCTGGAAAATCCAGGTAAGAAATAGCAACTGAAATTCGCTGCCATCCCCAAGACTGAAGTATTCTTTGGCCATCTTACAGACTGGCCTAGAACACGCCGGTGTAAAAATCCCCAACCTTCCCACTTCCCTGGGAGAAATGGTTCACAGCCTTTTTGTAAATTATCAGCCTAGAACTGCTGAGACTTGTCTCAGATGAGTCACCAGTTTTAAGTCATGCTGATTTGCATTAACACTAGGAGACGGACTGCAAATAAGGCTTCCATGTATAGAACACATTAGAACACTATCTGCTAAGATATACAAAGCAAAAGCACCTGAACTTCTGCCAAGTAGCATGTTACCATTAGCTTGTGCGCATCCGATAAATCTTTATTTAAATGCGACACGTCAGACCATTAATCATGGGTAAGGAGACAGAAGTGAAAAATGCCACTAAGATCAATGCCAACAAGTTTATTACCATCCCTTGCCCTTGGTAACCTACTAATCAAAGGGGAAACAATCTATTCATTTAAACTTTTTTAATGCCAACAAAAACCACAAGAACATCTATGCATATATATCCAGTCACAACTTAAGCAGCCTACATTAGAAATGAGGACCAGACAAACCACATCTAATTTTAAATAAGGAGCATCACAAACACAGGCTTATAATGGAGGACAGCTGTGTGGACCATGACACATTTTAATTAGATATATGAGATGGTTTTCGAAATCAGTGTGGATATATTTGGGGACAACCTGCTCGCAAGATTTTTATATGGAAGACATGCTTTGTTGTGAGTGCTAATGTGATGGCATTGTGGAAGAGAGGAAAGTGAGCACAGTTTGGGGCCTGGTAATATTCAAACAATTTTAAGCAACTAAAAGTAAATATTTTACTAATACCTGAGACATCAGAAAGTAAATTTTACATTTATAACAGCATCTAACTATAGTAAGGGGCTTGGGATTATAGCTATAACCAATTCTTTTAACTTTCCAAGGTTTGTAATAAATGTTTTGTAGACTGTCCTTTTTGTACCTCATATTTATTATCTTACCAGCATGATTTTGGGGCCTTTGCAACTGAAATTTGGGAAAGAAATGACACCATCCAAAACTTAAAAATCAGATTTCTCAGTCTAGTGACTTCTGGATATGTTGGTCTATAATTTCTATCATCATCAGTCAAAATGGTTATTTGATAGAATTTGCAACATAATGTCAATATTTAACTGATTTAGTAAACAAAATTTCTCAGGGAAATTTACAAATGCTGATATCAAGATAAATTATGTCTATGGCATCCCCACGATTCACTAACACATAATCTTCTAAAAGAGGGATCCTGTTATTAGTAGGCCAGGATTTACTCTTGATGTCCTTTGTGTCGAGTACTTCTTCCATCCTCTCATTTTAGAAAGGGAAGTAAACACTCTATCCTGTGGTGTTGCAGTGTTCTATGGTTCTAGAGGAGGATTTTAGCATCCTCTTGCAACACAGAGAGCCACCCCAGGTGCTAAAACAGCAAATTCCTTACCAGTGACCCCTCCAGGTTCACAGCACTCTGATCCCAGGACTGACCGGCAGTGATAGGTGTGTGAGCGAATAAAACAGAATGAGACATGACAGGAGGCAGCTCATCTATTGTGAGAAACATTACAAAAGGGAAGACATGATCTCTCCTTCCAAGAAGCTGAGAAGAATCTTTTATCTGCATAGCAACCCTGCAGGATAAGTTAGGCTTTCAAAAATTGTCTTGCTCAAGACCACCCACTGACTTTCCTAACTGAGCAGAGACTAAAGCAGTATTTTCAAGTCCAAAACCAACCAGCCACTGGCAATATATCAAACAGAAAACTCACTTCAGGCTCTGACTGAGGAGAAGACCTAGGCTTAAGCCAATCTCAAATATTGCTCTACTACAGACAAGTCTATTTTTCCCATGATAATGAACGGAAACTGGATCAGGGAGTGTTTCATTATAACACTACAGAAGTATCCTCGTTTCAAAGCTATACAGAGTCCCACCCTGACAGTTCTTTTAATAAACGACACTAGGGCTGGGATGTTATATTTTCCAGATGAATCTTTATGGAAAATGAAGGCGCAAAGGTGTGACCACCCTTGCAAAATATTCCAGTAGAGCAATGAAATGCACAACAACATTGTCAAATATATTCTTCAGCATCTGGAAGCCATTCCTACTCATTCTTTCTTTGTTTTTCTTACCAGAGATAGAACTTTTTTTTTCACCAGTGACAGAAATATATAGTAGCAACTAACTAGTTATTAGGGCCTAAGTGGAAAATGAAACAACTTAAGCAGATTGCTGTAACTTTGAAATCCTCCATTTTTCCAGCACATATTGAAAGCTAGATTCTTTAAGGAACAAAACTGAAATCTAAGAACTTGCTGCCTTTGTTAATATATGGACTTGAGCTCACACTGTTATTTCTAAATGTATATATTGACAGCATCTATGATGTAATGATTAGTGTTAGGCTTCATCTCAGAACTGGCTTCTAATCTCCAATAAGCAATGAAATGTGCCGCGTGACTTTGAGCCAGTTACTCTCTCAGTTGGACCTACTATTTTACAGGCAACTGTAAAGATACAAAGTACAAAGGAGAGCTATACAGAGCAGTGGTCCCCAACCTTGGGCCTCCAGATGTTCTTGGACTACAACTCCCAGAAGCCTTCACCACCACCTCTGCTGGCCAGGATTTCTGGGAGTTGAAGTCCAAGAACATCTGGAGGCCCAAGGTTGGGGACCACTGATATAGAGCACCTTGGAAGCAAACTGAGATGCAACTATAGCCAATATACTGTAGTTGTATCCCACTTTGCTTTCAAGGTGCTCTCTATCAGATTAGGCATTCTTCAGTCTCGAGAGACTATGGTAACGTGCTCTGTATGGAGGACTTGGAACAGCGTCTAGTGTGGCTGAGAAGGCCAATTCGAGAGTGACCACCCCTTCCACACTGAAGACAAATACAATCTGTTCCCTGTCCAGCTCCCTGGTTTTGCTGCTTTCGGGACTGCCTTTTTGCCTCGGCCTGCTGGCCAAGGGTCTCTTCAAATTGCAAGAGGCCATGATGCACCGCCTGCCTCCAGGCTGAATGCTCAGATGTCAGGGTTTCCCATCTGTTGAGGCCCATTCCTAAGGCCTTCAGATCCCACTTGCAGATATCCTTGTACTGCAGCTGAGGTCTCCCTCTGGGGCGATTTCCCTGCGCTAATTCTCCATACAGTACAGGAGATTTTTTGGAATTTGACCACCAGCCATTCTCACGACATGCCCAAGCCGATAGATCCTTTAAAGCTGCCTGCATGTTTCCTGATTTACATCTGAGAAAGATGTGCATGGCAAAATCTATCTTGCCAAGAACATTTGGACTTTAAATTCTTCACACTGGTACACACTTGACAAAGTGGATGGTCTTGATCCATAAAAGCTTAAAGACTCTATGATGATTTTTAGTGGTATATAAAGGTATCAACTACTTTTGCATTAATATTCATGTTGTCATACTTTAAACTACTCTGACCATAATCTTACCAAACTGTTCATTTTGCAGATGTTAATAAGCTGTTAACCACATCCAAAGCTTTCCTTGCAGAGCACTGAAGTTAAACAAGTACAATCTCTAGCAACAGATTGTGCAAAACCACTGCCTTCATTTCCTGAAATGAAAACCTTTGCAAAAAGCTTTGCCATAGTTTGTCAAAAAGAACTTGAGAGTTCGTGTCATGTGCCAGCAAGTTACCTCTAACTTATGGTTACCCCACGAGTTAATGACCTCCAAAATGTCCTGCCCAGATCTTGCAAATTGAAGGCTGTGGTTTCATTTATTGCACCAATCCATCTCGTTTGGTATTCCTGCCCTGAACAGGAGGGTGGATACAATTGTCTTATAGCCCCCTTCCAGCTCCATTATTCCATGATTTGATGAAACCTCTTTTCCTGCTTGTTCTTTTTTTTTTTACCATGGATTGTTACTACTATAATTATTCCACATTAGCTGGAATCCAAGGGAACATTTTTGTTTGCAGAATTTGGAAGTCAGCTTGGAAGAACAGATTAGCACGGGTCAATGACAAAAAAGATCCTATTTTTGTTAAAAGCAGGGATAGCCACGTTGGCCACAAGACAATTAAATTTGCAGACTGCTTTGACCTCCCAGTTCTGGCAAAGCTCATCTTGACTGGCAATAACAGTTGCTTAAGAAACCACAGTGAACAAATAAACATGTGGTGGGGAAGTTGACTAGCTCTGTTTTTTTAAAAAACACTCAATGTAGAGGCAGTGGAAGAAGTTCAAAAGTGGTTGAGAGGAAGATAATCTTCAGTGTCTCAGTCTAGCCCTCCAAAACCGCTAGTGTTGACTGCGGGAAGCATTTGTTTTCTTCAGTGCCACTAAAGCCCAAGACCCAGATTTCATTTTGTCCTAAAATGGATGACATTCAAGCTGTGTTAAAAGTGTCATTTGATAGTTTTGGAGAGACAGGAAAAAAAGAAAGCTTTTATTCCAAGAGAAATGTTCCCACTCAAATGTTTCCTCTCAAGAGCGAGGCAACGCACGCACAGGAAGCTTTCCCTCTCGTTGCCCCTCCATCCCTCAGCTTAAGTTTCCCAAATCATTCCAAACACTTGAATACAGAGCACCCACTGAGGCACTGAACAAAGCTTCAGTTGTTGGATCTCCTGCAGATTTGGGGGGGTGGGGGGCACAACAGCTGCTGTCAAGCCACTTTGCAGGTACTCCACCTTCCAGAAATTTCAGAAATTGCTCATATAGCTTCCTATACATTACCTAGCAAGAGGTTTTGAAGAGGAAGGGGATATGTAGTATGCTTCCTCGCTGTTTCAATGGATTCTGTCAACAGCCCTTTTTGACTTCTCCTAATCCAGAAGGACTACTTCTCCTTCCTTTCACAAGTGAGGTTTACTTTACAGTGAGAACTTATTTTCAATATAACAACCGCAATAAAGGAATAATAATGGAGGAGGAAAGATCATTGTCGAAACCTTCGAGTAAGAGTTCTGTTTGTGCAAGGTTGACTTTGTCAGTGACTTCAGTAAAAATTCCTAGACAGATAGTCAGGAAAAGCATACATACATCCTGACCCTGCCTAAAGCAAAATTGTAGATGACACACGCTTCTTTCAAAAGCCTTTTGAGAATAAATCAAGTGTATGTGCCTTCACCAAGCAGTAAAATCCCACAGTGCTGAAAGAGAATAAACCTGCCCTATAGTTTACCATGGGTCATTGCTACCACAATTATTGTGCTTTAACTAGTGTCCAAGGAGAAATTTTTGTTTGCAAAACTCTGAAGCCAGCTTTTGTGTGTGTGTGTGTGTGTGTGTGTGTGTGTGTGTGTGTGTGTGTGTGTGTGTGTGTGTGTGTGTGTACATGCGCACGCATGCACACATGGACACACACACAAACACAGAGAAAGAGAGAGAGAGCGCTAAAAGCATTGCTTTTACAATGGAGGAACTTGTTCCCCTTTCAGCATAGTTCCATTCTGCTAAGTCCGAGAAAGTTCCAATTGCAGGCCTTAAACCAAAACGTCCACTGATCTTAACCAGAAATGAAGAATTTTGAATTGCCTCCTCTTAAAACATTTCAAATGCATCAGCAGGACTTAACTGCAGTTTAAAAGTAACCCGGCTACTCTTTGGGGTGTCACCTTTGTCATCACAGACCAAAGGAATGTTTAAAAGAAAATTTGGAGTCCATGACTAACCAGTAGAGATTCATACGCATCTAATCCTCTCATCAGAACATGGAATGTGGAGCAGGTGTGGTGTTATGCAGACAGGTGTGGTGGTATAATAATAATAATAATAATAATAATAATAATAATAATAATAATAATAATAATAATAATAATAATAATAATAATAATAATAAATCTGCCAAGAAAAAGATGAAACTGTGTCACACCTCATCTGTGAATGTCCAAAGATTGCACAGATTACAAAGTTAGACATGATACAGTGCACTGGTCATTGTGCAAAAAATATATATAACTTGCCGGCCTCCGAAAACCTGTGGGAACATCAGGTAGAGAAGGAGTCAGAAAATGAGGAAATTAAGATCTTGTGGGATTTCCAGATCCAAACTGATAGACACCTTGAACCTAACACACCAGACATAGTAGTAATAGAATGAAGAAATGTCTGGATCATTGACATTGCAATTCTAGGGGATGCCAGAGTTGAAAATAAAGAATTGGAAAAACTAACAAAGTACAGAGACCTGGCAATCAAAACATCTCACCTCTGGAAGAAACACATTTCAGTGGCCCCCGTAGTCATTGGGGCTTTGGGAACAATATCAAGAAACTTCATAGAGTACTATAAGTAGTTGCAGATCTCAGAAATCACAGTCAGAGCTACCAAAAAAAGCAATATTAGGAACAGCATACATACTGCACCAATATTTAACAGATACTTAGGTTTTTGGTTTAAAATTGTATCTGTTATATAATACCAATGTTTTTAAAATTTGACTGTACCTGGTGTTTTTGAATAATATTAAAAAAAGTTCTTTTATTCTTTTTTAAATTTTGTTTTATCTATAATGCTTGCACAGGCTAACACAAATGTCCCTTCTACAATTCCAAAGCTGCTATGTGTTTCAGAGACTGGGTTCCCTCCCCACCTCATTTTGCCAAGAAAAAAAGAAAGAAAGAAAGTGAATAATTATTCCACTGTGGAACCAGGCCCTCAATTGTTTTGTAGTTCTGTGAGTTTGAGAGTATGAGCTGTGAAGTCCTAACATCTAAACAAAGTTTAGAGTCTTGTATTGTAAAAACTACCGGTTATTATGGTTTCAAGGCCCCCCAAAGTAGTTAGAAGTATTCACTGACCAGAATCCAGCTGGCACAGATCCGGGAGTAAAGAGCTGTGTGAACAGGATTCAGGCTAATGTCAAGTTACAATGGTAATATATTTATATTCTTGCGGGTTAAACTTCAGAAGCCTCTCTGCTGCAAGGTCGGAAGACCAGCAGTTGTAAGATAGAATCCACATGACGGTGTGAGCTCCCATCGCTTGTCCCAGGTCCTGCCTACCTAGCAGTTCAAAAGCATGTAAAAATACGAGTAGATAAATAGGTACCACCACAGTGGGAAGGTAACGGTGTTCCGTGTGTAGTCGCGCTGGCCACGTGACCACAGAAACTGTCTATGGACAAACGCTGGCTCTACAGCTTGGAATTGGGAATGAGCACTGCCCCCTAGAGTCTGACACGACTGGATTAAATGTCAAGGGGGACCTTTATCTTTACCTAAAGGCAATTATGTGTCTGGTAGGGGGAGATTTTCAGTAATTAAAGTTTGCTTCACTCCTGCCACCTGTTCAACTTGCTTCTAATCAGTCTCATTGTGTGTGAGCCGTGCAAGTCCCAGAACAGAACCAAGAACTCTTTAATCACTGGAAATCTCTCTTTGCTGGTGATGCCATTGCCCTTACGCAGATGTAATTACAAAATATGATTTTGGCTTATAACAAGTAAAATGTTGACTGAAATCCAGTTTCTAGCGTCAACTAGATTAAACTCATGGAATCGGTTGCTGAACAATGACTCGACACTTATGTAAATCCCATTCATTTACTATGTCTACTCTAGATGAGGCAGCCAACTGGCTGAAATCAGGCTGTCATCCAAAGCTCCTTCCAAACTCAGGGTTCAAGATCAGCTATTCTCTTTCCTATTCCACAACTCAACTTCACAATACATGGGGGGTTTACTGACTTAGCTTAAAGAGTTCTTTTTAAGAGTTAGCTCATTTATGAACAAGACTATTCAATCTTCTGTTTATATGAAGGTTAGGCTGCCTCCCTTGCTGGCCTTCAGTGGGCTGATATAAATTATACCATTCCATCAGACTTTCCAAGATTGATGCTACTTCCTTGATTTTAGAAGATTCTCCAATTTCATTGTAATATATGTCTTTCACCTGTTATTCCAATTACTGTATTTCATGTTTTGTACAGTATTTTAAAAAAAGCTCTAGTACAAATCTCCTAAAGCACTCATTAAGTGGAAATATGGTTCAAAACCACAATAAATTAAAAAAGTAAACTGTACAGCAATGGGTAACCATCTATTCACCAAACAATCTGGATCCTTTCTAAACATAATGAACAAGAGATCTCCTGCATGTGTTCTACTACTGAATTATGGTCCTGAATCCATAAGGGCATATAGACGGGTTAATCATTTCAAGCAAGAAAGATATGAACCAGATAAAAGAGAGATTAACTTAAGATCCCAACAAAATAGCTGCTACAAAATAGCATGAAGCAGGGCTTAGAAACATTATATTTTTGGACAATATATCCCAGAATCCCCCCATTCCTAGGGGTTTCTAAGAATTATTAACCAATGCACAAAAGCAAGGCCAACCTGACAGTGGAAAGCCACATTTAGAATAGCTTAGAACTATGATATAGTAAAGATATTGATGCCCTCAGTACAGGTGCATGTCTATCCAAAACTGCATTAAATCATCTGCATACCTGCATATGACCCGGAAAGAAACTGAATGAAGAGCTAAACTCTGGTAGCAAAACTCAACATAGCATGTTTCTAGTATGACTTGCACATGCTGAAGGAAGGATGCAAGAAAAGGATGCAGGTTTCCCAACAGGTATGGTTCCACTTAGCTCATTCTGTTCTTTAAAGGTCACAGAAATCATGCAGTACACACATGCTACCAGTCTCTGACAAATGCAGACTAAAACACTATCCAATTATGGGCTAGCTCCTTGATTATGGTCCCTTTAGAAAAAAATGCCAAGACTGAATGGAATAGATGAGTGGGTTTTGTACATTTTTGGTCTTGAATGCATCTGTTTTTAGTCTCTGAAACAGACAAGCTCATTACAGTTTGGACATCACACTTTCACAGATCCTTCATGTACCTGATACAACTCCTAAAAGCCAATACATGCCTTTTAAATAGAATTGAGAAGATAGGTTTGCAACAGATAGGTTTACAACCTGCAACAGATTCCTCTGTAGGCATGGTGATGCTAGCAGCTTTCAACAAAAGGAATTTGCCAGAAATACTTGGGAAAGATATATGATTTAAGTCGATACAATAGTATATAAAAGCTACCCTTGGAAAACGCACTAGCAAAGTGCAGAGGGAGGATTTTTGTAATATATATAAAATGGCAAGCATTACCTAACGGGTATATTCACAAGAATAATTGGCACCCACTCCATCATTCGTCATACACCCACCTTTTTCTCTGACACCATAAATAGATTTGAAAAGTTGCTGCAGATGAGCATGACCCCATTTGTTTGTGCACTTAGCCATGCATGATTCATTTTTGGCTAGTAGGAGCTCTTTGGAATGACTGAAAGATAACCAGTCGACAGACAAACCAATAAATGAATCACGCTTTCCATAAAGCCATACCTTTGGCCTTCTGCAGACACCAATCACAAAGTTAAAAGGTGGGCTGTGGGGAGGGGGAGAGAGAAAAGAGAACAAAGAAATTACTCATGCTCTTTACACAAGGCTAATCAAAGTTGATTCATTGAGCTGAAGATTTATTGCTAGAAATCACTGGTATGTTGGGGCAGGGGACTGCTCAGGAAACGTGAATTGGAAGGTTGAAGTAATTCAGGAGTGGCCATTTCTGGCCAATCCATCTCTAAAAGAAATGGGAAAGGTGCAGAAGAGGGCGACCAAATTTATTAAGGGGTTGGAGCATCTTTCTTATTACAAAAGGCGCAAGCATTTGCAGCTTTGGAAACTGGGTGGGGAAAACAGGGAGAAGGAAATTATGAGGGAACTGCTAGAGGCTTACATGATTATGAACTGTGTGGAGAAAGTGGAATGAGATTTTTCTGTATTATTCATGGTGATCTTGCTGCTAAGTCATTTCTGACTAATGCCATTGGTTAACCATTTGTTCTAATGTCTCTAAAAGTGGACAAAGCCATCATTAAGCGACCAAAATTATATCCAAGCAGCCAGTGGCACTTTTGCCACTGTACAGGCATCTTTATCAACTAATGCAGGGGTGGGCAATTAATTTCTATGGGGGGGCACGTGAAAAATCTGAACTGTGTTCGGGGGCCGAACCAACTTTACTAAAAAATAAGATTAATCAGTGATGTTATGATTGTTTTTATTTTAAACTTGTTAATCTTCACAAATACTAAAGAGGTTTTTTGCGCTATGTTACAGAGATGCAACTGATCAACTTTAGACAAAAAGCTATAAATGGTTTTGATGTTCAAAACTGTCTGCGGGCTGGACAGCAGCGGCTCGTGCGCCGTATGTGGCCCTCGGGCCGCACTTTAACCAGGTGTGAACTAATGGCAAAAGATCAGGCCAAAGACAAGCTGACCCAGTATATTCAGATTACCCCACTGAACATAATTCTAAAGCTTCTGGCTTTGCACTGTTTACAGACATTTGATAAATAAGTGAAAACTACTGCAATATTTAACCAACCCATAAAAATAAATTCTCTAGCTGTAGATGTTTTTCCCATTTTCTGAATTTTAATAAGCTCTGGCTGAAGTCCTATTTGGCATAGCATAGAGTTATGCCTGCAGAGGTCTGTATGGAGTTACTCTTACACAGTCCACACTGTGTACCTAATTATGCAATGGATTATGTTGGCTGGATATGACTTCTACCTGGCCATGAATTTCATAATGGCTTGTACAACTTCCAAGTTACATAGGAGTGGCTCTACAATAGGATTTTGGCCCCTGATTCCAAAAGGCTTATTACAACCAGCAGAATTCAACAATGACAGCTAACCATTCTACACAACATTTCACACATGGCTGACAAAGATTTTCAAGGTATAACAAAAACTTCAACAAAATGTCGAAAGGTCTGCTAGATTATCTCCCTTGATGTCAGTCTAAGATCTGCAGAACTATTCTTTGTAAACCAGACATCCTTAAAAAAAATCTGTGGGCATACTACTAATCCATTACTATTTTGTATCTTCGTGCCAGTCAAACCCTATTCAGGTGTGATATAGCAGGATAACCTCACCATAAGCAGAAATAAACTACAGTAGGGTCTCTACTTAAGAACGTCTCTACTTAAGAACAATCCAACTTAAGAACAGCTCCATTTGCTAAATTTTGCTTCTACTTGAGAACAGAAATCCAAGATAAGAACAAGAAAAAAAATCTTTCCTGCTCTTTTTTAAAGGTCATCTTGGTTAAAAAAAAAATCTCCCCTAGTGGTAGAGTACGTATTAACCAGCTTTGCTGTACGAACGCACCTCTACATAACAAAAAAGAAAAGAAAAAAAGAAAAGAAAACAGCCAGAACGGATTAATTGGTTTTCAGTCCATTCCTATGGGAAATTTTGCTTCAACTTAAGAACATTTCAATTTAAGAACACCATTCCAAAACGGATTAAGTTCTTAAGTAGAGGTTCCACTGTAGTTTCTATGGACGGAAAAGAGCAGATACGGATTAAATGGTTTTCAATGCATTCCTATGGGAAATGCAGATTCAACATAAGAACTTTTCAACTTGAGAACCACCTTCCAGTACGGATTAAGTTCTTAAGTAGAGACCCCACTGTATCCTGATCCACATCATTCCTTGTTGTCCTTCTGCACATGGGAAGTGGAAGCTCTGCAAACCATGATTTGGGACCCTTACTCCCTCAGTATCTAAGAAAGCCATGAAACTACAGAGGAAAGAGGCAAAGCCACAGATTTCTCCTCTACCTGTGTTGAGATTTCTCTAATAGAGAACACCTGAGGTGTTCACAGGAACTGCACATAAATATGCGCAAGTCCTTGAAGCCCCAAAAGTCACCCAGTCTCCTTCAGAAGCCTTTTCCTGACAGTGTATTATAGTAGTTAGAGTGGTGGGATATGAGAAACGGCGGGAGTCTGAACCACAAGACCCATGGTGCAACCTTAAGCCCCTTGCTCTCTCAGCCTAACTTAACTTCCTAGATTGTTGTGAACGTAAAGTGTGGAAGAGGTATACTGTGTATGTAACCTGAAGTTCCTTGGAAGAAAAGTAGGATAAAAATGTAGGTAACGATCAAATAAATGCAATGGTAGCCTTAGGCTTGATTCACACATGCATGCCCACCACCTGATGTCCTTCAATTACACTGCTTGCAATCCTGTTGAATATGTGGATGTCACATATATTTGGCTACAATGACATCAAGTGACAAAGCAAGACAGGAAAGTGATGGTGTGCATGTATAAAGTACAGTGAACCCTTGACTTACAGATGGCTTGACTTACAGACTTTTTGAGTTACATACTTCTCTGGCCACAAAATTTAGGTTTGACTTGCAGCCTGAGAATTGACTTACAGACCAGAAAAAAACCAAAATGGAACAAAAATGGCCTGTTACGGGATTAATCGGTTTTCAATGCACTGTAGGTCAATGGAGACTTGACCTACAGACTTTTTGACTTGAGAACCGCCTTCCAATACGGATTAAGTTCTCAAGTCAAGACCCCACTGTATATGATTTTTAAATATATACTGTAATGCAGATTCACACTTGTGGGCCATCAATTGCTCTTGACTGACCCAGGATGAAGTAAAACTGGTTCATAGGTTGAAATTGTCTGTCCTAAATTCTTTCCCTAGTGCACCAAAGAGGACTTGTATTCACAATAGGCAATAGTAAAGCAACGCTTTAGGATCAAAACAAAGGAGACACGGAAATGTTTTGGTGTAAGGAAGAGATGATCATTCAGAGTAAATGCTTTGTTTGCAGAAGGCCTCATGCGCAGTACTCATTACTGCCAGATAAAATAGTCAAGTAGCCGGTGATAAGGAAGACCTTATTTGTCAGATTGCAGCTGCAACTATGAACAGATAATACAAGGCTAGAGAGAGGCGGACAGTCTCATCAAGAACAAGTCATTCCATGCTGTTCTATAGGGTGCAAGCTCATAGGAAGAAACAGAGTTTTGAAAAATTACTTGTCCAAACCACAACTTCCAGAATTCCCTAGCCACCTTGGTGTGGGACTCTGGGAGTTGTACTGTAATTCAAAATGATCAATTTTCCAAACTCTGAGGAGATTGGAGCCTTGATAGTGGATTACAAAGATCTGGGTGTTACACAGACAATCCACTATCATGACCTAGAAAAGTTTCACTTCTGGGTCTTAATCTTTGCATGATCCAGGAAGATACACATTCTATTGTTGAGTTAGCCTTCTGACACAAGCCTAGTTAAAACGGCAATTTGATGAAAACTACAGATTACAACCAAGCTTGGAACCAGGTGTGAAGATGGGTCATCTATGGTGTCCAGCACTTCAGCAAAGAATTTTAATATATCCTCTGCCGCCTAGAGTGGTCCTCACCCAACCAGATAGGCGGGATATAAATAAAATAAATAAATAAATAAATAATTTCTAAAGTGTATCACGGAGGAGAATGGCATTTGCTTCTGCTGCCAGCTTCCCATTCAATTGCACGTTTAGCCAATATTACAGCTGAACCAGAGCTCAAAGCACTTACACTTTTGTATTAGCTGGCATTGCGATGCCATTAACCATCCTACTCAGATTTAATTTTTTTACCTTTGAATTTAGCAGCAATCTTCACAGCTGAGGATTGGGAAAAGAATGGATCTCCCTAGTAAAAAGGTATTTGTTGCAAGATACCTCAGTGGTGGTCAAATAATGCCCATTATCTTTACAACAGACCTGCTCTCAAGACGTATGAACACCATCCGAGCTTTTCTATTGAAACAGATTCACACAACTGCTTGCATTTCGGGTCTCCCCTTGGACACTATGCATCTCTCAGGACTTATAAGTACCTATGCTTCAGATTTTACCACTCACAGCAAGTAATTTTCTACTGGATAAATGGAAAAATGTTTGTTTGCTCTAAAACGACCCTCCCCGTGCAGCTGTAGGAACAAACTCATTTGGATTAAGCCAATTATCTTTCCAGCTCTGTTTCTTATTTCCAGCAATGACTTAATTTGAGTCCAACGAATAATTTTTGAATGTGGAAAGATCTGAGTAAGTTGGTGCACAAAACAAAGAACAGAAGTTGTAATATCAGTTTTCCGGAATGTAGCCATCCTACAAATGCAAGATTTCTTAAAGGGAGTTTTATTGGTACGTATATTTGTGGCACAGGTTGGAATGCATCCAAGTTTCCAATACAGCTGTTTTCAGAACTACTGAGTTGTCTTTGACTTCCATGCAGTGAGTGTCTGCTATGGGATTCAGTTTTGACTCCACTGGGGTCTACAGCAAATCCTCAAACATTTTTGAACTTCTAGTAATTAGATATACGCCTCTTCAACATGTCTGATAGCCCATTCTAGGAATACTTCTTGGCACATATATATATCAAGGGAAAATTCTAATGTATGGTGTTCTCTTTAAAAAGCATCTGGGCCTATTTGCTTAGTTAAAACCCTCACGTTAATAACACCTCAATTTCTCGCAAGTCAAAAAGAGAGTGCGAAAAAGGTAGAAAACACTGCTTGAAGGAAAGGATTAGTACCTAATGCCCAAAAGGCCATGGGTACAGCTTCTTCTGTCTGTTCTAGAGTGGTTATCCTATATAAAACAAACACTTTGGAGTAATCTTGACACAATTCTACAAGCACAGGAGGGCTCAGAAAATACATTAAACGGTTAAGACCTGGCTGTGAAACAAAAATGGCTTCCTATGGATTTAATATTAAACTACATTTTAGTGTTACATGAGTCTTGGACTCATGTGATTCCCTTCCTCTCTCCATTTCTGTGTATTTGCTGCCTACACTTTCAGATAATCAGTTTGCAGTTACAGCTGGACTCTAAACTAAAGTTAAGTCTTTATTGGTGGTTTATTGAAATAGGCTGGTTACCTAAGCTAAGGGTTGTTGATTTGTTTCAGTAAACCATCATTAAAGTAGCCACAGTATTTTCTAGGGTCAGAAAAAAATTCTGAATGATAGACAGTTCATTATAAAAGCAAACACTCTGGATCTTCTCTTCACAGATGGGCCAGATGAGTCAGGGAGAAACAAAAATGCCCAAGGTCCATCCACATCACAGTAAACCACAGTTTGTATTTTTATAAGACAGCAACATCACAAGCTTCCATGACTTGCTTATTCAGATACTACCTAAAATGTCCCTTTGTACTTAAAAAGCAAAACAACAACAGAACAAGTGTTTGCTACACATCATGCAGCATCTCAGCACCACTTCATACATTACCGTTTTAACTACATACTGTAAGAAATTTAATTGGTACATGTGAAAATGCAAAATATAAGTTACAACCAACACATGCTTCCAGACATGTGTTTCCAATACAGCTGTTTTCAGAACTACTGAGTTGTCTTTGACTTCCATGCAGTGAGTGTCTGCTGTGGGGTTCAGTTTTGACTCCACTGGGGTCTACAGCAAATCCTCAAACATCGTAGTAAACCACAGTTTGTATTTTTATAAGACAGCAACATCACAAGCTTCCATGACTTGCTTATTCAGATACTACCTAAAATGTCCCTTTGTACTTAAAGAATAAAACAACAACAGAACAAGTATTTGCTACACATCATGTAGCATCTCAGCACCACTTCATACATTACCGTTTTAACTACATACTGTAAGAAGTTTAATTGGTACATGTGAAAATGCAAAATATAAGTTACAACCAACACATGCTTCCAGACATGTTCTGTCATACACATACAAACAAAACATGAAGTCATGACTGGTCATGAGTCTTCAATCACCTTGTTTGAAGATGAAGCCTATTACTCAGACAAACCACATATATTTACTGATCATAATGGCTTGCCATTTGGAAGAAATTTGTATGATTAGCTTCCTAGTTTTAGGAGGAGTGAAAGGGATGAGATTAAAGGAGACAGCCTTCTGTTTTCTTTAGAGACTAGTCTATATTCTGTTGTGTCTGTGAACTGAACCAACCACAACTGATGGAGGGAGCTGGTGTAGAAACATGGCATGTCCAGTTGCTTTTGGAACTGACTATTTGCAGTCCAGCTCCTATAACAGAAGGGAACGTTGTCAGTTTGGAAATAAAACCTCAGTGTGTGGAGATTAGGAAAAGGTCCCAGGACACAACAATATGAGAGGTAAGGGGGTTGAAGATAGGATAGGTAGACAAGGATTGTAGAATATAAGAGCTAAAAAGACAGGAAAGTCAGGGAAATATGGGTTTGCCCAGGGTTGTTAGGTGGAGGGCCAGCCCTGAAGAAATACTACAACATTTGAGATTGGGAGAGATCATACTCGGGGTCAAAAGTAGACTAATTCTGTAAACATTTTAAACGGGTTTGAATTTTATATTTCATATATGTCCATCATTTTAAAATTCGTACAATGCTCTGACACAAATCAAAAAGATTCTGTGGGTGATTGCAAGAGAATCATTAGGAAAGCTGGATACAAGACAAGAGCGCCTGCAGAACAAAGGAGACTATAGTTCAAAAAGCAGAAACCGGATAAAACAATAAATAGTGGCAACATCAGAGTTCAAACAAGGAAGGAACTGAGAGTGAAGTAGGGTCACAGCTGTGCACTGCAGACAGAAAGGAAGTGGGCAAAGGCTCGCTGGGGGTTGAGGAACAGAACGACAAGGGAACACAATGCTATTAGTCCCCCCTGTTTAGCCTTGGCAAGGCAACAGTGCTATGTGTGGCTTCTGCTATCACTGCACCATTGAGTCCTGGCAGCCCAAAGGAACCATGAGAATCAAAGTCCACTATGTGTCCCGGGGTGGGGTGGGGGGCAAGGCCTAAACTGAATTGCATATGGTTGTTGTGGGTTTTTTTGGGCTCTTTGGCCACGTTCTGAAGGTTGTTCTTCCTAACATTTTGCCCGTCTTTGTGGCCGGCATCTTCAGAGGACAGGAGTAGCACTCTGCTACTCCTGTCCTCTGAAGATGCCGGCCGCAGAGACTGGTGAAACATTAGGAAGAACAACCTTCAGAACACAGCCAAAGAGCCCGAAAAACCCACAACAACCATGAATTGCACATATTAATTTAAATCAGTTACTTGGCTGCAGGAATCTACTAAGGAATCACCTTAGCTACTCGAAGTCATACTTCACAAGACAAATATCTGCACCAAAATGATGAGAATGATCACGATGGGTTTAGCTTGGCCATTCCACCTTGGACATCACAGTACAGTGTAAAAGGTATACAGAAGGATCGCCTATTACCAACTGCCTTAAATGTTCAAGTTCCCCAACCATCAGCCCCAAATGCCTCACATGGAGTTGTGAATCCATAACCTTTTGTTACAAGACTCTGATCATCTGAGGCATTACTGTGAGTTATAGTAGGAATAAACAGAAGGAATAAATTGCAAAGGATTTACACCTCTAGTTTTTTTCATTTACACAGACGCACACCTACCTTCTTCCGGAAACATGACTCCCCTAAGGTTGAAACAAACTGCTCTAGGTTAAGAAACTATGAACCCTGAACAAACAAACAAAGTCAATGACAAAAATCCTGAAGGAACTCGATGGGCAGAATTAAACGTTTTGAGGAAGCACAGTAGGTTAATGAAGGATGTAGCCTTACTCTGCTGATCTGGATGATTTGTTATTTACAAATCCAGCCAACAGTGCGAACTGCGTTGACCTCATTTCACTTTGTCTGACTGATTAGGACAACATCAGAGATGTCTGCCTGCCGCAGAAAGCATCATCACAATGCATGGTTGCTAGGACGGGTCAAAGTACTTGCTCGTCTCTACAGTAGTCAAGACTTTGAACTTGAAAAGAGGAGGAGGAAAAGAGGCAGGAAAGAGCTTCTTTGTAACCCTGACCTAGGAGCACAGCACAGAAATTGGGCACTCCCTCTCTCTACAGGTGCTGATTTGAAATAAGCAATCCCCTAAGTCAACCAGACATGAACCTAAGTGTGGGTTCACAATGAGACACATATGTACATTGAGACAGTAACCTTTTAAAAACAAATTTCTCCTTGCAGCATTATCTCGTTGGTTTCCAGAACTGAATAAAATTAGCATCTTGATCAAACTGAAATACATTTGCTGCTTCTTATGTTTATTATATGTTTATATTCATCACTCTCAGGGTACACAAAGTCAAAATATGGCTCAGTCACTACTTAACACACATCAGTTCTTAACTTTATAAAACACAAAATCATGAGGGATTTATACAGTGGGTTTTCTACAACTCTTAGAAGAGGGTTTTTAACAACTCTTAGTGATTGTGGAAAAGAAATAAGGGTGTGAAATTAGTTCACATTGATTAAGCCAGAGGGTACATACAAATACTTAGACTAAAAATTAAGTTGAAGGAAATATTTTCAGCTGTTTATATTACTAAAACATACATAAATCCTCCATCAAGAGAGCTATAGCATTCCATAAGGACTGAAATACTGGTTTGGAGAAGTACTAAAATTCTTTAGATGCAAAAATGTTCCAATGTTTTAAGTGTGCTTCTTCTCAAAATCTATACCAGTGATTCAAAAAGTGGATACTGAAACAGGAAAAAGTGATGCTTTGAGACACCAACCAAATTCAATGGAGTCTGCCGAAAAGTATCTGCATAAGATGGAATGTCTAACTAAGAAATAAGATCCAATGGCCAAAATCCTGTTGTCTAGCTACCTCTGCATAACTCAGAGCTGTACAAGCATTTGCAAAATTTGCACCAAGGTGGAAGTTAGACTCAGTAAGTGGTTTCATGGGCAGAGGTGAGTAACTACTTGCACTATCAGTTGTGCAATGAGACACACAATGCAAACTCCCTTGGAGAAACTCCCTGTGAACTTCCAGAAGCATAACTTTACACTAGCCTAAGTGCAATAGGATTACAGCCACTGACTTTCACTGTTTACCTCCATGCATAGGTGTGCAATATCTGAACAGATGTTGTCCGGTTCTTTGTATCAGTTTCCTCAATAAAGATTAATACACCCCCTATAGAAAGCAAAATGATTTTTTCTTAACCCATAAAATTCCTCCACTGAATAACATTATCATCAAGACCTATCTTCATAGTGCCAATGGATTATTTGAAGAGAACTAACTATTCCGAAACAGGAAATTTTTGCTATGTCTTTCTTCTCTAAAAGAAAGTTGAGAACATTCTTTGATCTTTCTTGTCAAATTAATTTCTATAGTCATGCAATGCCTTGAAATTTTTTTAAAAATTGAATTACATTAGCTCCTTGCTTGTGGGCTGGTTTTGGGAACTCCTTTCAGGAACAGCCATTGAAACATACTAGCTTGTTTTTGGAGGGTGCAGTGCGGGGGGAGAGACACACAAATCTTAAAGTAAAACTTGAATCCAAGTTTCAGACAAGATGCAGAGAAACATGTCACATAAACCAGTTCATGGTGGCAGATTTCTTAGAAATGAGGCAATTGCTCTGGAAGGTTACAGTGAAAGAATTCTCAAATGTAATCAGTCACACTCTCCAGTTACTATTAGCGTCTAAATAGTCTGTGTACTGCTGTAGGATATGTCTGGGAAGCCAGGGGTGGTACAGATGCATATGTACTCTGTTGGCATTTCCAGTCAGTGGTTCCACTGCTTTCCATTTTCGTATAATGGAGGAAACAAACTCCACTTTGGGATGAATATAGCCTTTATTAACTTGTGCCATATGATAATATGCTTTGATACAAGAGACTTGAGCAGTAAGATTTAAGCATTTTTTTTAAAAAATGGGGCTTATTTTCAAGCATATAATACATATGCACTGCAGCCTACTTAGATTTTGCCAATACCCTCCCTGGAAATTTAAATAAATTAATAAATCAGCCTCTCTATATATTTCTATTTTATTTTTTAAAATTCAAGTACCTATGAAATAGCTGGATTTCTAAACTGCCCAAATATCCAAAGAAATCTGGCTTTTTAAACAGATAGTTGTTTCTACCCTTTAAATTTCAATCAGAGCTAAACAGCAAATATAAAATTAGACATCTGTTTTGTGGGGGTTCAGTTCCTCCAAAGACTTAAAAAATGAAACTATATCAAAATTAATTTCCTAAAAATACCTCCCTTGCATTTCACTTTGGTCCTAACTAACTAAAGAATGCATCTGTTATATATTGCAGTTAGTACTAATCCTAACCTTGCAGGTCAAATTCCCCTGAGGATCACTTCATCAAGAGTGAGAAATGAAGTCTCTTTGGAAGAGGAGGCAACTAAATTAACAAGGCTGGCTCTGTGTCAGCCAAAACATCATTATGGCTGATTAGCTTGGAGGAAGGGACTGAAAATAAAGGTGATGAATTTGAAAATAAAAGAAACAAAAATATGGAGAGAAGGACTGGAGGAAGGAAGATGAACATTTGGCATTTCATTACACAGTAGACAGAAGCCGCATGCATATTTTTATTAGCAGAGAAAATACTGTCATGTGTAGGGGATTCTCTGGCAGATAAATATTCCAAAGCTACAGCCAAAACAGTTTAAAGATCAGAGTGAAATATAGGGAAGGGGGAAGACAAATTATTTTAATTGCTGCAATATTTAGAGAGATAATTACATTTGCCATGGACATTGATTTCTAATTTGCAGATTTTAAAGAAGAAATAATTTGACACCTCTTTCTTCAAAAGGGGGCGAGGGGGAGAGGAGACTTCCCCATAGTCATTATGAGACCTGCTGTGTCTGGCAGTCTAGTGAAATAGCAGCTATATCAAGGGCATTGGCACACTAAGAATTAAGGAGAATGTAGCTGAGCATGGCTTGTATCCTTCACACAGGTTCTGTGTTTAAAATATCAGGCACTGTATTTGTAAAGAACGGGAGGGGTGGTGTCGGTGGAGGTATCCCTCAGCCAAACCCATCAAAACTGGGCAACTATTTAAAATATTCCAGGCCTGGTTATCTCCCCATGCTTTTGCTGGGAGTTCAGAATAGGGCATTTCTTGTGCATAATATTACAGAGTGGCAAGGAAAGAACAGAGTGTGACTTTATTTTGCTGCATACCGTGCAATGCTATCTTGACATGTCTACTCGGAAATGTTCCAGTTCAATGGGACGAACTGTCGGATATGCAGATACAGGTCTGCAGCTTTCGTACTTGAAATCATTGCTCCCACCCCACCCTTATAAAGCGTCTTTCCCATACACACGCGCCACTAAAATACTGTTTCGGAATTCCAGATTTACTTGCTTTGCAGACTCAGACACACAGGCAGAGAGAGAAAAACAGTCAACTTTGTCTGACTTGGCCTTTCGGAAGGCTAGACAGAGCTGTAATCTACTTCTCAGACCTAGTGATTACTATTTATAGCCACAAATTCTCCTTCGCTGGACATAACATTTGCATTCTCAACACACACAGACACACACAAACACAGGACTCTTTGGGGAGACATTTAATTGCTAAATGATTTTTCTCTTATTCCATGGTGGCAGGAGGTGCCTTAAAGAGCCCCCCCCCCTTTTCCAATAATTTCCCCAAATCCCCAAGCCGTCTGAAACTGTTTGGAGCCGGAGAGGTGCAATGAGGCCAGAAACCCCTTCTCCCTTTGAGCTGAGCTGGACTGGACCCTCTGGGTCCAGAATCCTGCTCCTCAGAACGCTCAGCTGGTTTCCCTTGGGAAACTTACAGGCAGCAGCGCATCCCAGCCCTCTTTGCCCTAATATCCCAGCAACCCAGTATTTAAGGTGGGCTGCCCCTAACCCTGGAGGCTCTCCATAGTTGAAAGGACAGACCTAGCCTGCATGAAATTTGTTTTCCTCCCAGAAAAAGCGGTGCCAAGGTGAGGAGGAAGGGTAGGAATAAGCAGGGCGGGAAGGAAGAATTGAGGGCTTACGGGGGGGGGGGGGGGAAGAGACCTTGGAGGAAGATCGGATCGGAAAGGAGAGGACCCTACTTGCACCAGATTGCAGCGAGGCAATAAACGGAGGCAGCGCTCATAAAACAGGAGAGAAAGAGAAGAGAGAGAGAGAGAGAGAGAGAGAGAGAGAGAGAGAGAGTGTCTCGTTTGGGGGGGGGGGGAGAGGAAGGGCTCCCGGGGTTGCTCGCTGGATTCTCCAATAGAGCATGTGCTTTAAATAGCCCGAGCAGGCTGTTCCACCGTCTGGCTTAGGGAAAGAGACAAAGCTCCTACGGGCGATCGCCGCCTCCCGGCTCCCTCCGCCCCGGGTTCTTCCGTCCTCCTCCCCCCCCCCCCGCCCCGGCCTCCTCTGCAAGACGGGGAAACCCAACCGCATCGGGTAAAAAAGAAAAAGGCCGGGAACGGGGGGGGTGGGGTCCCGAGGCGCCGCTTCCCAGCGCGTCGTTCCCCCGTTCGTTTCCCGAGCTGGCCCGATCGATCTAATGACTTCTTTTTTTTTCCCCGCGTCATCCTCTCGCCTCCTCTCCACCACAACCCCCCCCCCCCCGATCGTCTGCCCCACCAGCCAAAGCCCCGCACGGTCCCCGCGTCCCGCCCCGCCCGCCAAACCGAAAAAAAGGGCAACGTGCCTACGACCGGGGAGGGGGGGAGAGGAAAGCGTCTGTTCCGAGTTGAAGTTCAGATCTTGTTGGTGCCAAGGATTTTGGGGGAAAGGGCGGTGGAGGGGGGGGAGAGAGAAAGGATGGCAATCGCAAACGAGGGTTACAATTGGGGATCACAACTGCGGGCCGAGGCGGAAAAGGGAGAGAAAGGTCGGCAGCCTCGGGTTTTTCACAGGAGAAAACTGAAGGGAGGGAAGGGGAGAAAATATGCAAATAGCTTTTTTTTCTCCCTCTTTTGCACACAGAAATAACTTTTCCGAAAATCTGTGCGTGCGTGAACTTTTGGGCACCGATCCCTCCCCACCAAGTGAGGAGACAGAACAAGCCAAACAAGAATCTTGGACCCCGATTTCAAGAACCACTTTTGGGGCGCCCTTTCCGCCTCTCTCTACCCCCCCCCCCACTTTCTTGGACGTGTTCATATCGGGAAGAGGGAAACGGGGTCCCGTCCCTCCCCCCCCCCAACCCCGTTCAGAGAAACTCTTGCGCCGAACGATCTCCGCAAGGGAAGCCCCGAAAGCTGACGAGGGATGGAAACCACCACCACCACCACCCCGCCCGAAACCCCTCTCAACGGCCGAGAGGAAAGAGGGCTTGCAGAGGAGAAAGGAGCGAGAAGGGAGGCAGATGGTTCGATGTCCAGAAAAGAGAGAAGAAAACTCCGAAAGTAGTACTCACTGATCTCCATACTCTGGAACAAAGACCGCTTGCAGTTGCATGTACAGGAGACATTGGGCTGGTTGGCTCCGCTTGTGCTGTTGAGACCCATCAAGTTATACATTTAAGAAAAAAAAAAGGAAAAGGAAAAGAAACAAAGGACGGGAAGACCTTGGAGGAGGTCTCCGGGCTGCATAAAGCCAGGCTCTTCTTTTTACCGGCGGCGGCGGCGGCGGCGGGGTGTTGGGTGAGCGGGCTGGGAGGCGGAGAGAGGGAGGGGGGGGGAAGAGAGATCACCGAGCAGAAACACCCGAGACGATCGGGAGCGATCCGGGAGAGCGGGTCGGGAGCCGCTTTTGTGGAAGGGAGGGGGAAAAAAACGCCTCCCCAAAAAATGCACCGGGTGGGAGTTGGGGGTGGGGTGGGGTGGGGGGGTCGTCGGTCGCTTCCTCTACCGATCTCGGCAAATCAAAGTGGCGGCCTGGGCTCGGAGGTTTCCCGTGTGACCCCCCATTCCGTCGCCCCCTCCCTCCGCCAGCTCTCGAAGTTGGTGCCCCGAGCCGGGTGGGAAAAGGGGACTTGGCGACTTTGTTTCTGCCTCGGTCTCCCTTCTTGCTCTCAATCCCGCCCGCCCGCTCGCTCGCTCGCTCCTTTCCTCGCCCGCCTGTCCAGGCAAGATCTTCGGAACTCCCTCCCACCTTCCCCTCCTCCTTTTTCTCTCCTCCCTCCCTCCCGCCTCGCCTCTCCCCCCGCCCCTCCTTCCCTCCCGTCCTTTGCTCCTCATTCAAGTCCAAGGAGATTCAGTTTCATCTGGGAACGGGAGGAGGAGGAGGAGGTGGAGGCTGGGGGGGGGCAGACAGACGGGGGTGACGTCAGCGCTAGACTGGAACTGCCCTTTCCAAGGGGAGGGGCGGGGAGGGGAGGCGGGCCAGCGGGCGCAAGGAGTCTGTGTAAGTCTAGAGAAGAGGCGGGGCGGAGCCAGGGAAGGGGGCGGGGCCATAGCCGGCCCTCCTGTCCCAATCACCGGAGGCCATCCTTTGAGCTCCTCTCCCCCCCCCCCACTGGGGGATTTTGGTCCAGCCTCTTAAAAGATGCTGCTGGCCCAGAAGGTGGTTTTGGTGGATTTTTTGGTTTGGTGCAAAAGTTGGGGGGGGCGGGGGAGGAAAGAGAAGAATTGAGATCTGTAAAGCAGGGAATAGAAAGGGGGGGGGGAAATAATCCCGTGCGAGACTGGGAAGAACCGACAGAGGGAGATTGCGGGTGTCTCACTGTGCTTGATCTCTAGTAGTACCATTCATGCAGGGCAGGCAACAGCCCCCCCCCGGGACTCCCCGAGGAACTCAGCAAAAGAAGGAGCCACCACCACCACCACCACCACCACCCGAGCACTGAAAGGCTCGCCCTTAAATCGCATCCGCTCCCGAAGCGTTTGCTCCGCCTTCGAGAGGAGGAAGCGCGGTGGCGGTGGTGGTGATGGTGCCGTCTTGGGAGGCGAGGGTCTTCGGATCACCGGCGACCTTCTCTGGCTCCTTCCTCGGCGGCGGCGGGAGCCCTCCGGAGCGATCCCTTCCCACGACCATCAGCAGACACGCACATGTCCGCGTGGGAAAGGAGGGAAGGGAAGAACCCCGGGGGAGGGGGCTTGGTTTGGGCGACCCGCTTCCTGGGGCGGCTCAACTGGCGGATGTAGCGATCCTGGCCCCTGACCCAGCCCAGAGGCAGCTCCCAGGAGGCTTGAGGTCCTTTGAGACTGACAAGGGTGATTTGCTGCCACAAGCTCTCATCCCGCTTCATGGGGGTGGGCAACGGGCTCCCCACCCCCTCCCCGCCTCATCTCCGTGCCCTTGTAGCAATAGGCAGGCAGGTCCACAGAACTGGGCAGGAACCTTCCCCCATTGCTACTGACCATCTGTATTGGCTTACTCTTATCAATGCCGCCAACCCCCGCTGTGGACCAAAGGGCTCTGAACTCTCAACGTCAAGGTATCCAAGGTATGTATTTATAGCCTAGAATCAACCCTAGTCCGGCTGATGTCGTGTTTAGCAACCGCGAACTCCATCAGCCCCAACCAGCAGAACCGACTATGGCAGACCAAAACACCCGAAGAGGTTCCGTGTTTCTCGCCCCTGAGGTCTCAGGAAGCACATTTCTGTCTCTGAGTATCTTAAAGGGACACATTCCCTAATCCATAGTATTGCGCTGTCACAATGCACATAAAATGGACAGAGTTTCAAGAACCCAGTACACGTTGTGAAATCCATTTTCCTAAAGCTATCCGTGTAGGGCCATTCACGTAAGCGAATTTACTAGCTGGTAATTGTTTGTATCAACAGCACTGCTAATTCTACAACACCTTGCAATACCTATCATTGCAAATAGCACATATAGGTGAGAACTATGAGCTCATGGGAAGAGGGCTATACCATCTTAACCTTTTTTCGGTCCTGTTTTAGAGCCATTTGACCACACATTGTTAAATGGAAGGAGGTGGCAGGTAGGCAAGGATGCTCCAATTCTGACTTGCACTGCCATGGTGCTCATGGCTAGTTTTTTTAATGCACACATTAATGACCGTCCCCACACTTACATCCCAAGGAAAGACCAAAAATGTAGGCAGTTGTGCTGACCTATACTGTATTTATTTTTCTATGTGCAGGATACATTTATGTACACAATCCCCAGCCCAAGATTTTCCAGGAATTGTTCCCACTAGCATCATGAAGAAACACTTATATCTCAAAGTCAACAAACTACAGTATTTCCAGCCGTTTCTCTCCAGCTGTTGTGAGAATCACAACTAAACTCAGTGGACATCAGCAAAGGGTGGGAGGGTGAAGGGGTGAAAGGGGCAGCAAATGCCATTCCCCCTACTAATTATGGGGAGCTAGAAAAGGCAACAAAAAGTGACGATTTAGTTAATTTTGAATACTGAAAAAATACATGATTTTTTAAAAAATTGTTCCTATGATTATAACTGACTACTTCTAGGCTTGTAATAAGAATATAATCATTACATGCCATCAAGATGATTCCAATCTATGGCATCCATTTTCAAGGTTTTCTAAGTATAGAGGGTTCAGAAGTGGTTTACTAACCCCTTCTTTTGGGAGTTGTTTGGGATCATTACCTTGCCCAAGACTACACAAGGCAAAATTGGAAATAAATGTATTCATTTATTTATTGGATTTCTACCCCACCCATCTAGACCAAAGATCTACTCTGGAGGGGTTTAGAAATTTAAAAACAATAAAACCAATAAACATATAATATAGATCCAAGGTGGCAAAAGTATAAGAAATTAGATACGGCAGGAGGGAAAGTCTGACCAAATAGTCAGGTTTTAAGTTTATTCCTGAAAGCACCCAGAGAGGGAGCCAGGCGGATCTCCACTGGCAAGTTGTTCCAGAGGCGAAGACCTCCCTCGGTGTTAGGCCCCTCATCTGCCTGGCCTGACTGGAACGAGCGACTCTGGCAGAACTGGGTGGGAAAAGGCGCTCTGTCAGATATCGAGGCCCTAAACCGTTTAGGGCTTTATATGTAACTATAAGAACTTTGAAATCAATGCGGAAACGAATGGGCAGCCAATGCAAAGCGGCCAGAGTGGGGGAAATATGATGGTACCTTTTCACCCCAGTAAGAAGTCTGGTCGCCGCATTCGGTACCATCTGAAGTTTCCGCATCAGTCTCAAAGGCAGCCCCACGTAGAGCGCATTACAGAAATCAAACTCCCAGCTCGGCTGCTCCAACTCACTGAGCTATCCAGCCTTGGAGCTTTTAGTAGTAGCTAGTTATTATTAGAAGTGACTTTCTAGTTTTAGATATGAGACAAAAGGATAGTGGAATTAAAAACAAGATCAAGTAAGGGCCAGATAGGACAAAACAGTTCAAGTAAGGCACCTGCTGGAAGGGCTGTCAGCATCGTAGTTGAGGAAGGCCAAAGGATAGATGGAGGGTCTCCGGAAAGACAGTGAAATCACTCTCTTTATCTCTCCCTCTACTTTGCAGCCAGATGCTCTTGCTCTGTCAAGCCACATGTTTCAGTTGTTATAAAAGTGCACACTTAAGCTCTTCAATACAGCAGCCTTCTAACAGTTGACTCTCTAGTGAGAACTGGTGGAAATAAAATGTAAACATACCATCTACACATTCAGGGGATGAGGTTACCAGGGTCATCCTGCAATGCAAAATTCCTGTCTATCAGGGCATTTACTGGAATTTCTTACATAAGAAGAGTCCCGCTGATTCAGGCCAAGGACCTGTCTAGTCCAGCTTCCTGTATCTCACAGTGGCCCCACCAGGTGCCTCTGGGAGCACACGAGACAAGTAGATACCTGTCTCCTGATACCACTCCCCTGCATCTGGCATTTTGAGGTACGTTCCTTTGAAGCCTGGAGATTATAGATCCCCATCATGACTTGCAACCTTCGATGAATTTTTCCTCCGGAAATCTGTCCAATCTCCTTTTAAAGGCATTTAGGTCAGATGGCATCACCACATCCTGTGTCAAGAAGTTCCACAGACTAACAACATACTGGGAAAAGAAATATTTTACTTTGTCTGTTCTCCCTCTCGAAACACTCGATTGGCGTGGATATCCCCTGGTTTTAGCATTGTGTGAGAGGGAAAAGAACTTCTCACTATCCACTTTATCCATGCCTTGCATAATTTTATACATCTCAATCATGTCCCCCCTCAGGCGCCTTTTCTCTAGACTAAAGAGCCCCAAACACTGCAACCTTTGGGACTTCTTCTAAGATATATTTGCCTTGCAAGAGACCTGCATGCAAGGCATTGAGCTCCGCTGGTATACTATCTCATATGGAATCTCATGGAATAATTCAGCATATATACAAGCTTTAGGAAAGTATTGGATTTTAAGTTAATAAGTGTTTTATTTTAGCCACCCTGAAATTTGGGCAGCAACAAGGAGACTCATATTTTGGCTTCTTGTATAAATCAGCTGCGTCAGCATCACCTTTGGATGTATCCTTATTCAATCTGGATCTTGCCTTATTTATAGCACAGGCATCCTTCAGTCTTGAGAGACTATGGTAACATGCTCTGAATCGAGGAGTGTTCTCTCCAGAGCATGAAGCCCGGGTAAGGTAATATGGAGGATAGGCTGTTACCCAAGCAGCAGATCCCCTCTCTCCACATTGCTGAAATGGTCCAATGGAAAGGCAAGAGCCAATACAACTGGTTCCAATGACATCGCAGGAGTTGCCAGAACACCACGAACTGCCTCCGGGACAAGAACTGCCTTCAGGACTCCAGCTCCGGATTTTGCCTCTAGGTTAACTCCTGAAGCCTTTTCCATCAGTGGATATAGCCACAAGGCAGTGGAGGTTTGAAATCGGAGTTTTTCTTCTCCTAGATGAGGGCTGCCTTCCATGGCTGACGAGCCCCACCTACCCGGCCTGCTCTTTAATACTTATTTATACTGCTATTTCTACAGGGCAGGTAAATTTGTCCCAAAAGCCTTTTCATGCTTAAGGACTAGAGACGCTTCATAGATTACGTAAGGCGAGGTGGTCTCTTTTGCTGGCCATTTTGAATTATTTAATACTGCAAAACGAATTGCACAGATTTCCAAAAGGATCTTTCCAGACTAAGGAATGGCATGAAAAATTCAGCATAATATAAAGTGATGCATCCTGGGCAAAAAATAAATAATAAATAAATCCCAACTTAATTATCCATTGATAGCGGGGGAAAGCCAGCAAGCAGCAACTGATCAAGAAAAAGATCTAACTGGCTGCATTGGAAAACTCAGTAAAAATGTTGACAAAGGTTGTGGCTACTAGTGCAGAAAGTAGATGGTGGGGTGTGAAGGACAGGATGCTAGTGCGCCGTCCTCAAACAAGAGTACACAGGAGGAGACGTATGGATGTGCAGAGGGAGTGCTGATAGAGATAGAGGAAGAAGAAGGGAGGGAGAAGAAGGCATTAGAAGTATCTTTAGCAGAAGATAAAGGGGAGGAGCAAGATTTGATAGTGTGGGAGGAGGTTTTAAAAGAATGGGATGATGCGCAGGAGTTTAGAGTGGAAACGGACCAGACAGAGAGAATGAGAGATTGCACAGTTCAAACGGATGAAAGGGAGATAATTTCTGATAAGGTCTATGATCTATCAAAGGAATTCCGCAACCTGAAAACTGGTGGAGGATGGCTCCCAGATCCAGGCATTCTGAAACAAGAAGGTAAGGGGGTTAGACCACTAGAATGGACGGTGGTGGTCTACCCCCGCAACTGAGGTGGAGGGAGAAAGGTTATTTGTCCCAGTATTATTTGAACCTGGGGCAGAGGGAGCCGTCTTTCAACAATCCAACTCTCAAAGGGGACTGGGTGAGACATCCCTGTTGCAGGACAGTACGTGTGGTAAGGAGTACCCCCTTGAGTGTGAAAACAGATTGGGAGCGTTTTGGCCTGGCCCCGATGTAAGGAGCGACTTGTTCACGTAGGATACTAAGATCCGTAGTTATAAGACTTTACCTGAGTTGAGTTGCTTTGATCTGTTTAATTTAGTTGATGCTGAAGTTAATATGAATAAAGCTGAACCTGTTCAATTTTTAAAATCGTCTCTGGCTCTCACTCCTGCCAAAAAGAGGGAACCGCCACCAGTTTTTGAAGAACCCGATCACATGGGGGGAGGGGATTTCAATGCTATAATTTTAAAGGGAATCAGAATTAAACTGCCAATATCTTTCTGCCCCTATGGAGATCCATTGTGTGACCACATGTAGAATGTATTGTTCAGATTATCACATGTGGAAAATGATACTGTGGAGCTGGAAAGGTTGCAGGAAAGAAACAACCAAAATGATCGGTGGAAAAGCAACTCCCAATGAGAACAAGTTATAGTATGGGGGGGGGGTTGTTTGTCTTAGAAAAAGGGAAACTAAAGGTGTTGTGTCTCATGACAGATACTGGCTCCAGTCCCAGAGACTGGATGCCTCCATATATAAAGTGTAGGTGCTATAGGTTATTGATTAGCAACTCTGTAAACCGAATCCTGGACTTGATGGCCGTTTGCTATGATCCAGCGTGGTTCATCTTATATTCTTATTGCTGCATGTACATCTTAAATGAAGGGACGTGGTAGCACTGTGGGTTAAACCACAGAAGCCTCTGTGTGCTGCAAGGTCAGAAGACCAGCAGTCGTAAGATCGAATCCACGTGACGGAGTGAGCTCCCATCGCTTGTCCCAGCTCCTGCCAACCTAGCAGTTCGAAAGCATGTAAATGCAAGTAGATAAACAGGTACCACCTCGGTGGGAAGATCATGGCATTCTGTATCTAGTCACGCTGGCTCCTTGATTTATATATAGGGAGTGGAGTCAAGTGCATTCTTGCAGTCATGCACCTATATTTTTTCCGTGTATAAGACTATACTTTTGTCTAAAATCTTTAGACTAAAAATTGAGGGTCGTCTTATACACGGAAATCAGGTGAGGCAAGAACAAAAAGAAGTGGAAGGAAAAGCAGGGATCAAAGAGATTCTGCAGGGCTTTGATTCCTTTCTCCCTAAGTCTCACTTAGATTTCTTACTTTTGGGTTAGAAAAGTGGAGGGCATCTTACGCATAGGGGTGTCTTGTACACGGAAAAATACGGTATATCAGGATGTATATATAGGTGCATGACTGCAAGAATGCACTTGACTCCGCCCCCTCCACACAGCTTTCCTCCTCCCACGTGCACCCACAGCTATCATTTCCAGCCCCTTTCATTCCTGTGGCAATGGAACCCCACGTGGGAAAGGGCAGATACACATGGGGGGGGGAGAATGGAATTAGAGGGAACATTGACCGGAAAAGGGTTTCTGTTTAGGAAAGTGTCCCTCTTGCACTGGCTGCTCCTGCAGAAATGCATTGCACACAATGGACTTGGAATATTCATGCAACAGTACTGGCGATCACCCCCCCTCCAATATTGGCATACCAGTGTTTCAATGTATCTTCCCACAGGGAAAAAGTTGGGTTACTTACCTGTAACCATGGTTCTTCGAGTGGTCATTCTGTGAATCCACACGAAAGGGTTAAATCAGCGCCAGCGATGATCCTTTCGGAATGTTCTAGAGCTAAAAGAAACAACATTGTAGATTAGGCATACTGCGCATGCTCCTCCCACCCAGCCTCAGTTCCATTTATCCGCCACCTAACAACAGCGATGAAGCTGAGAGTAGAGTACAAACATACAGTGACGGATAGAGGGGAGGCCGGGTGGGATCGTGTGGATTCACAGAATGACCACTCGAAGAACCATGGTTACAGGTAAGTAACCCAACTTTCTTCAGCGTGGTCTTCTGTGAATGCACACGAAAGGGTGACTAGCGAGCTGACTCACCGGATGGAGGGACGTCACTGAAGGACTGATGTTAGAACCGCTCTACCAAAAGACGCCTCCTTCTTCGCTCGGACATCCAACCTGTAATGTTGGATAAAAGTAGAAGAAGAGGACCATGTGGCAGCTCTACAAATATCTGGAATCTCGATGCCACGCAAAAAAGCCGTAGAAGAGGCCACCGCCCTGGTGGAATGCGCTCGAAGTCTTTCCGGAGGGTCCTTATGTAGGAGTTCGTAGGCTAGCGAGATGGTCGCAACAATCCATCTGGATAAGGTAGACGGTGACGCTGGTAACCCTTTCTTGACACCAGAGTAACAAAGAAACAGTTTATTAGACAACCGATACTCCTTGGATCGAAACACATAAAAAGCCAGTGCCCTTCGAACGTCCAATGTATGAAGCATGCGCTCTGTATCGTTAGACGGATCAGGAAACAACGTGGGTAGAACAAGGGGTTGACCCAAATGAAAATCAGACACCACCTTGGGCAGAAAGGAGATGTCGGTGTGGAGAACAACTTTCTCACGAAAAAACTGCAAAAAAGGGTAGTCCACCCGAAGTGCAGCCAATTCGCCGGCACGTCTGGCTGAGGTGATAGCTACAAGGAAAAGGGTTTTAAGTGTTAAGAATTTGAGATCACATTGAGCCATAGGTTCAAATGGAGGTCGCATAAGGGCATGAAGGACCAATTGCAACGACCACTGAGGAAGTGGTGGAGGAACTGAAGGCCTGAGATTGGCCAAGCCCTTCAAAAACGCCTTGAGTGTTGGATGCGCAAAAAGACGTGAAGCCGAAGAACCAGAAGGCTGAAAGGAGACCACAGCTGCTACATATACCTTCAACGTGGAGATGGAGAGGTTAAAATCGAAGAGATAACGAAGAAACTGGAGTAGGGTAGATAAGGTCGTCGGAGACGGGACCAATCCCCTGGAGGCCGTAAACTTCAAGAAGCTTCTCCACTTATAAGAGTAGAGTTTTGTTGTAGATGGTTTCTTAGACATCGCTAAGACTTCCCTGATTTGTGGGATATCCTCCACGCGTGGAGGCGAAGTGTTTCTAAGTCGGGATGGAGCACTTTGCCCGCCTGTTGTGTCAGTAGTTCCGGGAAGAGAGGAAGATGTAGAACCTCCCTGGAGATGGACCGTAACGTGTGAAACCACGGTTGTCGGGGCCAGAAAGGCGCTATCAGAATGGCTTGCGCTGCGTCGTCTATGACCTTGATCACTGTCCTCTGAATGAGTGGGAAGGGCGGAAACAGGTATAGAAGGCCCTTGCCCCAATTGATCATGAAGGCATCCCCGGCTGAACCTGCACCTCTGCCGGCTCGGGATGCAAAAACAGGGCACTTGCGGTTGTGTACTGTGGCAAATACATCTATGGTCGGCGTGCCCCAGAGTTGGCAGATGCGTTGGAAGGTCGTGCTGTCCAGCTGCCACTCGTGTGTCTGCGTGGTGCGTCGACTGAGAAGATCTGCTACCGTGTTGTCCTCTGTGGCAATGTGCACAGCGACAGGAAAAACATGATGGCGGTAACACCATTCCCAAAACATTACTGTGATGAGAAGCAGAGACTGCGAACGTGTCCCTCCTTGCTTGTTCACATAGTACAGGGCCGTGGTGTTGTCCGTGACTACCTGGACCCCACGACCCTGCACTAACGGGAGGAAGGCCTTGAACGCCTTGAAGATGGCCATAATCTCTAAGTGGTTGATGTGTAGAACCCTCTCCCGGTCCGTCCACAGGGAATGTATTCTGTGAGGGCCGCAATGAGCACCCCAACCAGTGGTGCTGGCATCGGTGGTCACCTGGACTGATAGCCGGAGGGTGCGAAATGGGCGACCTATGGTTAGGTGAGGTGTGAAGGACCACCATTTGAGCTGTCGAGCCAGCTCCCTGGTAACCGGGATACGCTTGGTTTGACGGTCTGTCTCCGGGTTGAATTGAGCTAGCAGCCACGCTTGAAGAGAGCGAAGCTTCAACCTGGCGTGAGCCAACCCTGGTGTGGTTGAGGCCATCAGACCGAGAAGGTGTTGGGCCAGCCTCGCTGGTACCGATGCCCCTGGACGAAACTCTCGTACCGCCCGACAGATCTTCCGTATACGGTCTGGTGGAAGAAAGATGCGGCCCACTCTGGCATTCAACTGCGCCCCTATGTAATCGACAACTTGTGAGGGCACTAGGCGAGACTTTTTGCTGTTGACTGTTAGACCTAGGCTTCTGAGAACATGCAGGACATATCTTTTGTCTTTCAGGGCACGACGTTTGGAGGAGGAGACTACTAGCCAGTCGTCGATATATGGGAATACCTGGACCCCGTTGAGACGTAGAAAGGCGGCCACTGGCGCCATACATTTTGTAAAAGTTCTGGGAGCCGTGGCCAGGCCGAAGGGAAGGGCCCTGAACTGGTAAATGGTGTTGTGAAAAAGGAACCTGAGGTATTTGCGATGGTGAGGGTGGATCGTTATATGAAAATATGCATCTTTTAAGTCTATGACCAGAAACCAATTTCCTTTTTTTAACAGGTGGATTATGGTTTCCAGCGTAACCATACGGAATCTTCGAGGCCGGAGGTAGGTATTTAGAAGTCTTAAGTCTAAAATGGGTCTGACGCCCTCGTCTCTCTTGGGGACAGCAAAATACCTTGAATAAAAGCCGTCCTTTATAAGAATGTTTGGAACTACTTGAATGGCGTTTTTCCTTAGCAAGGAAAGAACTTCTTTTTGTAGAACTGGATCTGATGACGTAGACCGTACCTGCCCCAGGGGAGGTGAACTTGTAAACTCCAGAAGATAACCGAACTGGATGATATTTAGCACCCAAGAGTCTGTTGTAATAATTGACCAGTTTTGGAAATAGGGAGAAAGCCTTGTATTGTGTTGTGTTAAGACGAAGGCGTCCGGGTCAAAGATACTGTTTCGCTTTTTTTGCAGGCGGCTTGACACCCTGACGGCGCTGAGAGTGCTGCGGACGGTAAGTATGGGAGGATGAGGCAGGGTTGGCTGACCTGGTCTGAGAATGCGGTCTAAACTGTTTGTACTGAGGACCCTGGGAAAACTGATTGTAAGGCTTCTTCCAGTTATATCTCGTATACCTAGGTTGTGGCTGTAGGTAGTACGACCTAGCAGTCTTCTTGGCCTTGTGTAACTCTTCGAGATACAAATCGGTCTTTTCGTTAAAAAGGCCAGAAGCGTCGAAAGGGAGATTTTCTACCTTCGCCTTGACGTCATCCAGAATGTTGGCCTCTCTGAGCCAAGCATGTCGCCGTAAAGTGACCGCAGACATAAGGGTCCTAGCTGAAGCTTCAACCGAATGTTTAGTGGCTATGCGAAGATGCTTGGAGACAGTTTGAGCTTCTTCATAGGTATTAAGGAAGTCCTGTCTAGTGTCCTCAGGAAGCATCCGCAAGCCCGGTAGGATTTTAAGCCAGAGCTGCTTCTGGTACGCCCCGAGAGCAGTCTGATAGTTGGCTACTCTCAAAATGAAGGAGATTAAGGAATAAATCTTTCTACCCAAGACCTCAAGTTTCTTTCCCTCCTTGTTCGTGGGAGTGACATGAGACTTCCCTGTTGGACGTGTACAGCTAGTCTCTACTATTAACGAATTGGGAATCGGGTGCTTAAGCAGAAATCTGGCATCCTCTCCAGATACACGGTAAAGATTCTCAGTGCGGCGAGATAAAGAAGGAGTGTTCGACGGTTGTTCCCAGAACTCCTTAATCATAGAGGCCAACGGAGCCAGGTAAGACAACGTAGGCGGGGGAGACCTCTCACTGTTGATGTCGCCAAATATCAAGTCCTCCTCAGCTATAGTAGGTGCATCGACCTGAAGTTTAAGAACCTTGGCAAGCCTGGTGAGCATTTGGGAATACGAGGAAAAATCCTCCGATGGCGAGGAGGCATGTGGGTCCCCCGTATCTGAGCCAACAATTTCAGGAAGTGGTAAGTCCCCTTGATCATCCTGTTGGGGTTCGCCTGCTGACTCAGAACCACTGTCCGAAAAGGAAGAAAAGTCCTGAGAGGAAGGTGAATGTGTTCTCTTGCGCGGCACCTTATGAGGCTTCGTCGGTTCCTTATCCGGTAGCTGCGGAATTATCGATGAAGGAGCAGAAGAAATAGGGACAGAAGCCTCCTTTGGTTGTTCACGCGGTGGAAGTACAGGATCGACGTCGACACGACGTCGACGTCGACGAGGACGAGGCGACGAAGAAGAAGAGGAGGCATAAATGTATCTTTCCTTCCGCCGACGCCGATGCCTCTCTTGCGACGTCGAGGACGATGTAGATGTATAACGCCTCCGATGTCGACGTCGATGCTTCCGCGGGGGTGAATAGGATGACGAGGAGTCCTCCGAGGAAGATCTATGACGGCGCCGAGAACGTCGATCGGGAGATCGACGTCGATGCTTAGAAATATGCTTCGTCTTGCGCAGCCGTTTCCTCGGGGGCGAAGAATGTCTCGACGCCGACGAAGAGGAGTGAGCCAAGGACGCCTGCCCGGTAGACACAGGGCTGTGCGGCGGAGATACCAAGCTTGCAGTGGCACTAGCAAGCTGGTTCGGCGTCGGGGATAGAACCCGAGGAAGACTCAGTGGCTCAACCTGTCTAGGAGGTAGCGAGAGCGGTACCTCCGACAGGGACTCCCCATGTGTTGGAAACTCCTCCAGAATCGGGGACGGGAGAGAAACGGAAGCAGAAAGTAACTGCTCCGCTGTCCCGATGTCTTTGACCTGCTTTTTCTTTTGCTGTTTTGCAGGCTTCGCCGATGGAGCCTTTGGCGCAGACGACTTCTTTGCAGCCTTCTTAGGTTTGTCCGTAATCTTACTCTGAGCCTTGGGACAAGGTGGTTGGGCAAGGCTAGAGGAGGTAGAGGGAACAGTCGCCGAGGCAGGAAGCTCCATAGCTGAAGGTTTTGAAGCAGCCAGCGTTGCGTTCCAAAGATGAAATTTCAAACGCTGCTGGCGCGCACGCAGGGCAGGTTTAGTAAAAGCCCTACAGTGCCTACAACCTTGCGGGGAATGTGCCTCCCCCAGGCAAAAAAGGCACTTATCGTGCCTGTCCTGAAAGGGGAGCTTCCGATCGCAGGTGACACAGCGGCTAAACGGACCGGACGGGGACATAAGCCGCGAACAGGGAAAAAGCGGCCGCAAGGAGACCGTTGGTTTAGGCGGGAAACCCACGCGTCTCGCAAAAGAAGGGAAATCCAAAAATGCAAAGTCCGAGAAGCCAGTCCGGGTCAGGATAGGAGATTTAAGGGTGGTCTAGGCAGTCCGAGTCAGAAAAAACCGAATTTTAGCCAAAAACGCAGTAAACGAACAGGAGCTCTAGTCAAAAGGAACCACTTCGCACGGCGGAGAAATGGAACTGAGGCTGGGTGGGAGGAGCATGCGCAGTATGCCTAATCTACAATGTTGTTTCTTTTAGCTCTAGAACATTCCGAAAGGATCATCGCTGGCGCTGATTTAACCCTTTCGTGTGCATTCACAGAAGACCACGCTGAAGAAAAATTATTACTCACCAGTAATGTAATGGTGGCAGCCCCCCAGTGACATACTTGTACCGACGTATTGATGTATCGGGCACCTTCCTGGCTTTGATTCTGAAAAGAAGTGGGGCAGGTCGTGCACACAGGCAGTCCCACTAAGGAATGCCCTGGTACATCAAAGGTACAAAATAACACAAGCCTCCTGGCAGTGGGGAAATGTTCCTTAGTTATACTGCTAGCTTTGAAAATGTCTTGGGCATGACTGGATGGAGGCTCGTAACATTGTACAGGAGGCAGCAACAAAAACCATTCCAAAGAAAAGGCAATGCAAGAAAGCAAAGCGGCTGTCCAGCGATGCCTTACAAATAGCAGAGAAGAGAATGGAAACAAAATGCAAGGGAGATAGGGAAAGTTACAGAAAATTGAATGCAGACTTCCAAAGAATAGCAAGGAGAGACAAGAGGGCCTTCTTAAATGAACAGTGCAAAGAAGTAGAGTGAAATAATAGGGAAAAACCAGAGGTCTGTTCAAGAACATTGGAGATATTAAAGGAACATTTTGTGCAAAGATGGACATGATAAAGAACAAAAATGGTAGGGACCTAACAGAAGTGGAAGACATCAAGGAGAGCTGGCAAGAATACTGTACACAGAGGAATTATACCAGAAATATTTGGACATCCTGGATAACCCAGATACGTAGCTTGAGCCAAATGTCCTGGAGAGTGAAGTGCTACATTCAATATGCCAGCAAGTTTGGAAGCCGCGGCAGTGGCCAGAGGATTGGTCAGTCTACATCCCAAACCCAAAGAACAGCAGTGCCAAAGAATGCTCCAACAACCATACAATTGCACTCATTTCACACGCTAGCAAGGTTATGCTCAAAATCCTACAAGGTAGGCTTCAGCAGTATGTGGACCAAGAACTCCAAGAAGTACAAGCTGGATTTCAAAGGGGCAGAGGAACTAGAGAACAAATTGCTAACATGGGCTGGATAATGGAGAAAGCAAGAGAGTTATAGAAAAACATCTATTTTGCTTCATTTCCAGGGAGTCTGGAAATGAAGCAGAATTCTGAATAGTGCTTCAGAAATGGAAAAGCCTTTGACTGTGTGGACCAAGTCCTTGGTAACTAAGGTAAGCAGTGACAGATTTTACTTTCTTGGGCTCCATGATCACTGCAGATGGTGACAGCAGCCATGGAATTAAAAGATGCCTGCTTCTTGGGAGGAAAGCGATGAGAAACCTAGACAGCATCTTAAAAAGCAGAGACATCACCTTGCCAACAAATGTCTGCGTAGTCAAAGTTATGGTTTTTCCAGTAATGATGTATGGAAGTGAGAGCTGGACCATAAAGAAGGCTGACCGTTGAAGAATTGATGCTTTTGAATTGTGGTGCTGGAGGAGATCCCCCTGGACTGCAAAGAGAACAAACCTATCTATTCTTAAGGAAATCAATCCTGAGTGCTCACTGGAAGGACAGATCCTGAAGCTGAGGCTCCAATATTTTGGCCATCTCATCAGAAGAGAGGACTCCCTGGAGAAGACCCTGATGTTAGGAAAGTGTGAAGGCAGGAGGAGAAGGGGACGACAGAGGACGAGATGGTGGGACAGTGTCATCGAAGCGACCAACATGAATTTGACCCTACTCCGGGAGGCAGTGGAAGACAGGAGGGCCTGGCGTGCTCTGGTGCATGGGGTCACGAGGAGTTAGACACGACTAAACAAATGAACAACAACAAAAACTCCTATTCACCCACTCAGAGCTCACTTTTCTTCAATTTGGGTAGAGGGGAATGCTGCAGCGTTATCTCTCCTCCCACAGTTTCCAATGCCATTACAGTACTCTTCTATATGTGGAGTGTACTGTGTTTGAGAAGAAGAGTACCCGCTACTCTTGGGAACTCTCCATATAAATCAGGACTGTGAAGAATTAACATTCTGACTAACATGGAGAAGAAACCCCAAGGAGACCAGGCAGTGGAAAGAGATTAGGGAGGGTTGCAGGTCCCCCCCCCTTCCAGTCCTGATAAGAAAATACAAAATAAATTATGAATGCTTGACACCAGTGGCCATTCCTCCTGAGCCTCTTAGCTATTCCCTTCTGTCAATCAATCAATCAATCAATCAATCAATCAATCAATCCATCCATCCATCCATCCATCCATCCATCCATCCATCCATCCATCCATCCATCCATCCATCCATCCATCCATCCATCCATCCATCCATCCATCCATCCATCCATCCATCCATCCATCCATCCATCCATCCTTTAATTGATATACTACCCCATTATTGCCAAAGCACTCTTCTGGGTGGTTTCCAAAGAATTAGAACAAGCTTCATGACAAAACACTAAAATATAACCAAAATAACAGTAATATGGCTTGAGCATTTACAAAGGGGGGGGGGACACTCAGTGGCGCCAACAAATTATCAGAGAAAAGTAGATTTGGAGGTGGAACACTCAGCTGGGGTTAGACTGAAAAGCCTCCCTGAAAAGAAGCAGTTTTCAACTGTCTCCTAAAAGAAGCTCCCAGGTGTAGCTTCTCTGGGAGCTGGTTCTATAGCTTGGGGCCACCACTGAGAAGGTCCTACCTCTGGCAGATGACCTTCGAGCCTCTCTCAGGGTGGCTACCTGGAGGACTCTAGCCAGAGACGATCTGGTGGGTTGGGCAAATGACACTGGGGAAAGACACTCCGACAGGTAAAGTGGTCCCAAAGTACGGAGGGCTTTATACATGAGTGTCAAAACCTTGAACCTGATCTGGGACACAACGGGTAACCAGTGGAGACTGGCCAGAACTGATGTGATCAAACTTGCTTGCACTGACCACCAATCTGGCTCCTGCTTTCTGGACCTGCTGTAGTCTCCGGGTCAGCCTCAAGGACAGCTCCACAGAGATAGCATTGCAGTAATTGATCTGGGAAATCAGCAGTGTCTGCACCAACATCCTAAGGGAGCCCTCATCTAGGTATGAATGGAGTTGAGCAAGAAGCTTAAACTGTTGGATCTTTTACATTAACCTGATGTCTTCAGATGTAGTGGATTACATCTTCCCATCACCAATCCATACGTAAACATTCACTTACTAGTCCAGTGCTTACATCTGTACATAGAACTAGTGTGCGCACAGTCATAGTCTTGCCTTTTGCCTCAGGCAGCAAAATGTCTCGGACTAGCCTTGTCTTTCCATGTCTCTTAAGGAGACCAAAATTTGTCTTCCATTGCCCAATTGGGCAAGTCTAAACCCAATGAATTAAGTTACAAGTGGGCAGATTTCACCAGAACATTCAACAATAGAACCAATGTACCTCGTAGGGTGGTGGGCTGCCCCTCCATGGTAGGTCTTCAAGCCAAGGGAAGACAGCAAATTTTTTGGAAATGGTAAATGTTGAATATAGCTATAGCTGTGTAGTATAGTTAAACAATCTTCATTTATTCCTTTCTAGCATTTTAATGGTTGGTATATTTGACCTTACATGTGAAAGATGGGATGTAACTGGAGGCTGCAGATAGATCAGTTTGCTTCTTGTAACTTTTGAAAGTTGTTGTTAATCCAATGTATAAGAAGCCTTTTTTCAAAAGATTCAATATTGTTTTAAAGTTACGTGTATTTTTAACAGGGTAGTGCTGGAAGGGGGGGACAAGATTACGCCTAAAACCGTGCTTCTCGTTGCACCAAGATTTAGACCAAAACACTTTTTATTCCCTAAGCAGTGAAATAAACCTGTGTGAAGAAAGGAATTTATAATACAAAATGCTGATGCAAGCTTAACCATAGCAGTGTGAACATGCTGCTAAAATACTTGGCGAATCCTGTTACTCAGAGATAAAGACAGCTTTGGGTTATCTTGTAAAAAAAGAATGTTTTCCCCATAATTCTTGATAGCTATGATTTACTACTTGGAGTTAGTTAAAGGCTCTTTATCTTGCCCCTCTGCTCCATAGAGAAGGAACAGCGCCAAATGTGCTAATACAAGGGGAAATTATATTTTTATACATACAGTGTATATATAGGACATGGAATGAAATCACGTGCAAAACTGAAAGCACTTGGAAGCCTATGAAAATAACGAAGCACCAGGCATGCTTTTTTCCCTTAATGGGAGTGTGAACTTTTATTGCCTTCCATGGAAAATGGGAATTAGAAATAGTATTAAATAAGCTTTTACAGTCTCCAGAGTCTTTTTGGAAACTCTCCCCTCTCTGATGAAAAGGCCTTTTTAAAAACAGAATCAGACTCCCAGAAGGTTGTTTAATCTTCACACTTTTGCCACCTGACAGTCTATGTACAGCTTCAGTAAAGCCTGATAATCCAGCGGGAATGCGGGTGAGGAAGTCTTGCATTGCAGACGACAATGTGATTTTGGAAGTTAAGCAGCTGAAAGGTTGCAAATTATTATAGGACTACCAACAGGAGAGGAAAACTGACTAGGTTCCCCCCTAGCCAGCTCTTAGGTGTTCTTCCTAGTCTCTGGGATATCTGAGCATAGAGGGAATTGAAAAGTGTTAAGGCCAACATTAAAAACAACCACCCAGAAATCACATGTGCCAACATATACTTTCATTCACTCTCAGCTTCTCGCACTGAAATTTAACAGGACACGCCTGAAATCAATCTGTGGGATCAAATGGGGCAACTTTTAAGATAAAGATGAAATTTCATACACAAATTTTACTCATGCCATTGTGGAAGAGAGGGAAATAATACTGTACAGTACTTGCCAATAATCCTGGCCCAGGAGCTCAAAATCTAAATAGGACAACATCTGGCGAATTCAGGGAAAAATAGGTTGTTGATTGGTACAATCAGAGACTTCTCTCCTGAGGCTTAGAGCAACTCAAAGGGATAGACTGATTTCTCACAGAGATCATAGTGTGTAGGGGAAGGGAAGTTTAAGCCTTCTTCTCCTGCCACATTCCCAGTCCTGCTCAGGCACTGTTTAGGTGTCAAAATCTGTATGTTCTTTAATTAAATTAGAGCCAAAATAAGGAGACAAATGATAGAGATGAGGGCATTAGGTATTCTTGCCAATATCAATGGATTTAACAAGCTTGTGTGGTGACTAGAGTGAAAGACCAGAGTCAGAAGACTTAGGTTTAAATCCCCAGTCAGCCATGGAAACTCAATGGGTGCTGCTGGCAATAGCAAACTACTGTATTCTGTAAACCTCTCAGATATCATGAAAACCCTTTTAGGGTCATCATAAGTCAAAAGTCACGTGACAGCACATAACGACAATGTATTTAAACCCAGTTCAGTTTCAGATTTAGCAACTCTTTGCATCATCAAAGACAAATATGGGTCCCTTTGGTGCAAATTATATACAAATTTAATTGTAAGCAACCAGTGGACAGTTCATCAAGCCCTCTTCCAAAGCAGGCCAACATGCACACTTTGATCTTCCTATTTTCAGCAAAAGTGACCCTACAGGATTCAGTGGCAAAGTGCAAGGTTTTCTCGTCCATATAGATCACCCCACTGGATAGGAAACCCAATGGCACTGAGAGGCCTGAAGGGCCACTGCTATTGGTATTCTGAATCCATTGCTTTGAACCTTACCCTCTCAAGCTACAATAAATAAACTTCTTCCATTTTCCTCATGACAGCTCTTGAAATATTTGATGATGGCTGTCATCGCCTTTCCGTCTTCTCTTCTCCTGGCCAAATGTACCCCGTTCCCTCAACCATTTCCTCACAGGGAGGTTTCCTCACGATTTTCAGACCTTTTATCATCCTCTCTCTTTTCTGCACGTTCCAACTTGTGGGTGTCTTTCCTAACCTGTGGTGCCCGGAACTAGACACAGTACTGAGATGAGAGCTCAATAAAGTGGAATAAAGTGATAGCATTACATCCCTTGATTTGGACACTATACTTTTTGTTGATGCAACTGAGTATTTGTACCATTTTTGTTTTGCTTCAGTTTTGTTTTATCTTCTGGTGGGTTTTTGTTTGTTTTGGGGATTTTGTTTGGTTTGATTCCACATGCAAATGGAATCACTTGCTTCTTCCAGCACTTGAGGTATTGGTTTCTCACCTGCTGATCACTAGTGCAGCCACTGGAAGACTTCTACAGAACAGGTCGAAATAATCTCCAATGATACTGTACCCCGTACTCCTACTGGAATAACTATATCTAGTCAGTCAGAAAGCAAGCTAAGATATATTGCTACTTATTGCAGAACATCCAAAGGTGTATCCACCAATGGTGCACATACAATAAAATAACTAAATATCTGACTTCTTGTTATTTTTATTTAAAATCCTTAGATTATTTTTTTGACAAGGATTCAAAGCATCTTACATTTACAATATGAGTACAAGAGAAAGAGAGAGTGAAACAGCATGTCATACAAAACTATGACTCCCTCCCTCAAAAACCACAGTATAATCTATTGAGATATGGCTGAAATGTTTGAATTATCCAGTTCCATCATGTCAGATGCCTGGGAGCAGATAAACACCTTAATCCGTCACACAAAAGGGAGGCCTTACTGGGCAAGAAAGTCCTTGAGTCTTGTAAGAGAATCCCCAAATCTGAGCCTTGAGATATGGTCGTTGCTGTCGTTTAGTCGTGTCCGACTCTTCATGACCCCATGGACCAGAGCACATCAGGCCCGCCTATCTTCCACTGCCTCCTGGAGTTGTGTCAAATTCATAATGGTCACTTCGATGACACTGTCCAACCATCTCATCCTCTGTCGTCCTCTTCTCCTCTTGCCTTCACACTTTCCCAACATCAAGGTTTTTTCCAAGGAGTCTTCTCTTCACATGGGATGGCCAAAGTACTGGAGCCTCAGCTTCAGGATCTGTCCTTCCAGTGAGCACTCAGGTTTGATTTCCTTTAGAATTGATAGGTTTGTTCTCCTTGCAGTCTAGGGGACTCTCAAGAGCCTCCTCTGGCACCACAACTCAAAGGCATCAATTCTTCGGTGATAAGCTTTCTTTATGGTCCAGCTCTCACTTCTGTACATCACTACAGGAAAAACCATAGCTCTGACTATTCGGACTTTTGTTGGCAAGGTGATGTCTCTGCTTTTTAAGATGCTGTCAAGGTTTGTCATCGCTTTCCTCCCAAGAAGCAGGCGTCTTTTAATTTCGTGGCTGCTGTCTCCATCTGCAGTGATGATGGAGCCCAGGAAAGTAAAATCTGTCACTGCCTCCATATCTTCCCCTTCTATTTCCCAGGAGGTGATGGGACCAGTGGCCATGATCTTAGTTTTTTTGATGTTGAGTTTCAGACCTTTTTTTTTTTTGCACTCTCCTCCTTTCACCCTCATTACAAGGTTCTTTAATTCCTCCTCACTTTCTGCCATCAGAGTGGTATCATCTGCATAGCAGAGGTTGTTGATATTTCTTCCGGCAATCTTAATTCCGGTTTGGGATTCCTCCAGTCCAGCCTTCTGCATGATGTATTCTGCATATAAGTTAAATAAGCAGGGGGACAATATACAGCCTTGTCGTACTCCTTTCCCAATTTTGAACCAATCAGTTGTTCCATATCCAGTTCTAACTGTTGCTTCATGTCCAACATATAGGTTTCTCAGGAGATAGATAAGGTGGTCAGGCACTTCCATTTCTTTAAGGACTTGCCATAGTTTGCTGTGGTCCACACAGTCAAAGGCTTTTGCATAGTCAATGAAGCAGAAGTAGATATTTTTCTGGAACTCTCTGGATTTCTCCATAATCCAGCACATGTTAGCAATCTGGTCTCTAGTTCCTCTGCCCCTTCGAAATCCAGCTTGTACTTCTGGGAGTTCTCAGTCCACATACTGCTGAAGCCTACCTTGTAGGATTTTGAGCATAACCTTGCTAGCGTGTGAAATGTGCACGATTGTACGGTAGTTGGAGCATTCTTTGGCACTGCCCTTCTGTGGGACTGGGATGTAGACTGATCTTTTCCAGTCCTCTGGCCACTGTTGAGTTTTCCAAACTTACTGGCATATTGAATGTAGGACCTTAAACTGGAATGCCATCACCTCCACTGGCCTTGTTGTTAGCCAGGCTTTCTAAGGCCCACTTGACTTCACTCTCCAGGATGTCTGGCTCAAGGTCAGCAACCACACTATCTGGGTTATCCGGGACATCCAGATCTTTCTGATATAATTCATCTGTGTATTCTTGCCACCTCTTCTTGATGTCTTCTGCTTCTGTAAGGTCCCCTCCATTTTTGTCCTTTATCATGTCCATCTTTGCACAAAATGTTCCTTTAATATCTCCAATTTTCCTGAACAGATCTCTGGTTCTTCCTTTTCTGTTATTTTCCTCTATTTCTTTGCATTGTTCATTTAAGAAGGGCCTCCTGTCTCTCGTTGCTATTCTTTGGAAGTATGCAGTCATTTTTCTGTAACTTTCCCTATCTCCCATGCATTTTCTTTCCCTTCTCCTCTCTGCTATTTCTAAGGCCTCGTTGGACAGCTACTTTGCTTTCTTGCATTGCCTTTTCTTTGGGATGGTTTTTGTTGCTGCCTCCTGTACAATGTTACGAGCCTCTATCCAATACGGTAGGTCCTGTCTATTAATAAGGCTAGTATACTGTATTTTAAAAAGCAGGAGCATTGGACAAAAACATGTAGCAAATGTATGAGTGACAAGGGAGCAGGAAATAGATAGTCTAGGTGTTTCCCCACATTGTTTTTTCTAGATCAACATGCAGATTGGTATTCTTCCTTCTCATTCCAAAGTCACTTGTAATTCCTCTTATTCCTCTCTTTAAGTGAGAGAAGCAGATTTACAGATATGGAAGCTAGCCCCCTAATTGTACTATCCGCACAGCGCTACCAGCAATCTGCTTGCTTTTTGACTTGCTTTTGCCAACTTCCTTTACTATACAGTATTTGTGATTGCTTTCATAGTATCCATCCACACAGTATGCCCTTTGTGCTTTGGTTTTATTCCCGTGCTATCACGAGATTGCTGGTCCACATGGGCATTTTGCCTAAGCATTAGGAGGAATGTATTTATTTATTTAAAATATTTATACCCTGCCCATCTCCTCAAGAGGACACAAGTTTCTTGATACTAAACAGTGTTTTGACAGTGGAATGGCCTGTCTCGGAGGCTGGTGGACTTACCTTCTTTAGAGGTTCTTAAACAGAGGCTACATGACCACCAGTTAGGGGTGCTTTAGCTGAGGATTTCCTGCTTTGCAGAGGGTTGGACTCAATGAACCTTCCAGTCCTATAATTCTGTAATTCCAGAACAGCTCCATGACAAGAGACAGAAGCTAATGTTGATCTTCTTGCACCTCACATGATTTTTCTACTTTCCTCACTCAGCCGATGGTTCTGAAGCTAGCCCAGCACCAGCCTCGGGCCTCAGCCAACCATACATTGCTTTCCCCTTATCTTCCCCACACTGGACAAAGAGAAGCAGGCTATTTCCCAGTTGTGAAAATCTCCAGTTATTGCCCTCATTCCTTCCTGAGGAGGTAGGGCTTCAGGGAGAGCCAGGTATCTGTGGGTCAGCTTCCAGGCCTCCAGCAAGCTGGTTGGGGGCGACAGGGTGAGGCCTTGCCTTGCCTGAATTAAGTGTTTAAAGAGTTGTTGGGTTTTGTGCTTTAGGATCTAGTGCTGTCAAGGCTTCAGTCTGAATGTAGTGGGTTGAATCCATGCTCAGTCATGCTTAGAGCAGGCCCATTGAAATCAATGGAACTTGATTTAGTCAAGTTAGTCGTAGACAATGTATAAGCTTCAATCAATCTGCTCTAAGTATGGCAAAGACTGGACCCAACTCAGTATCTCTATGATTCTGATCAGTTATTCATTTGTGCTTATAATATTTTTAAAAGACAGCCTTACGGCTTTTTCCATTACAGTAGTTTGCTCCTTACTATACTTTCTGCAGGGATAAAAATACATTCCCTCTACCTCCATATCTGTTCCTGCTGGTCCACATCCTTTGTATTTTGACTTTGCAGCTTAGAAGTACGGCATGCATCTCCCTGTGGGCTGTAAGCTTTTCATTTATTAATTGGCTAACCTAACAGACTTAAAAAGACATCTCTCATTAACAGGGCAACATATTTTTCACCTCTCCCAATGCCTTATCTACTACATCTACACCATATGGGTACCAAGAGACATTAGTTGAAAGCTAATGCACTGCCCCCCCACCGCCACCCCTGCTCAACCAACCTTTTTAAAAACAAAATGCAGGGTTTTAACATGAGCTCAGTTTGAAATGGAAATACTAGATCCACTAACTCATCTGTACCACAAATTAAGAATGAATATTTAAAGTCACTTTAGATGCATCTTGTGAAACTATAAAAACCATCACAGAATCTTGAATGATTCATCATGACTATCCTTGACGTATTTCTCATTTCTTGCCCTCCAAAGACACAACTGCGTCTGCTTCAAAGTTCCAGTATAGTAGAGCAATGCTGTGTGACATGAAGAACGAGCATATCATACATCGTCCTCAGCTCCACTTGACTTGCACTCGCTACCACAAAATGCTTGGCAGGGCAAAGCTTCTACCTTGGGTCCTTTTAAGGAGAAAGGTGGGAAACAAACACCTTCCCCCAAATGTCATTTCTCTTGTCCCTGTTGTTTTCAGTGGGACGGGATGTTCTTCTGCCAGCTTTAGCTTGCCAAAGGTGAAAGGTTAAGATCATGACCCCTCACAGGGGAAGGGGTAGCTTTGGATCCAAAGGACCTATAGCTCATTTCAAGAATGCTCCATTCATAAGATCTGCTCTTGCTCTCATGGAGGATAATCAATGGCTATAGCCTTCTAGTCACAGAGCTGCCTGTGGAAGCAAGAGGGGGCTCTGGCCTGACCATTAATGTGTGTCCTCATTGACATGTATGTGCCCACTTGCACATGGGCATGGCGGTTCACCCAAAATGGGAAGACTGGCAACTTTGGCAAGGACTTAGGCCCGTACAGTGGAGTCTTGACTTAAGAACGGGTCGAGTTAAGAACATTTTGACTTAAGAACCACTCTCATAGGAAAATATTGACTTGACTTACATACTTAGATTTGAGTTAAGAACTGAAAAAAACCACGTGGGAGGCAGTGAAAGTGCAAAATTTGAACTTTCAGTTAACTGTTGGCCAGTGAAAAGGGTGCCTGTCTACCTCCTCACTCCTCCCAGCGTTTAAAGAGTGGATTGGGAGACAGTCTTCAGACTGCCTGGTACTGTACTGCCTGGACTGTATTTTCCCTGCCTTCCCCGAACCTTTCTTGACCTAAGAAAAAAAAAGAAACAAAATATCCCCATCTAGTGGTCGAAGGCAGAATAGCAGCTTCCCATTCGTTTCTATGGACGGAAAAGAGCAGATACGGATCAAATGGTTTTCAATGCATTCCTATGGGAAATGCAGATTTGACCTGAGAACTTTTTGACTTGAGAACCGCCTTCCAATACGGATTAAGTTCTCAAGTCAAGACCCCACTGTATATGGCATGATTTAAATAAAGTTAAGAAACTAGCTAACGAAGAAAGATTAAGGCCATTAGCTATGCATCTCAGGAATATGCATTAGGGATGAAAGATTTCGCTTGGTCTTCTTCTTTGAGGTCCTCACTGACTGCTGAAATTGTGACCTTAGTGCTATAGCTCTGACATGATATTACCCCTCATGGTCGTCTCATAGGCTACAAGGGGGGGACTCCATGGAGTTTTCCATGATGGTCCCTCTTCCCCACATCACAACCCTAAGCTGTGTGTGTGTGTGCAAAATAAGTTCTCAGATCTGGCAGTGGGAAGGGAAGGAGAAAATATGAATCTGGCACATGCAGGAAACTGTCAATCCCAATCCCCACCATCAGCAAGAAGAGAAATATAGACATACTCAGAGCACATGTAGCTGAATTCCCTCACATTGTTTACAATCAAAGGATATGTTTTTATAACAATTTCAAAAACACCAGGTCCTGCAGAGGGAGAGAAGGAGGTGAAAATTAGCTCCACTGACACTTTTGCTTTTCTAGTGAGAGCCTGGTAGGGCTTTTGGACAAATAGATCTCATTTGATTTGGGAAACTAATCAAATAAGTGCTTGGATGAGGAGCCAACAGGAAGAACTAATGATTTCCAGATAGAGCTTAGACAGAATCCAGCCTGAACCTCTAGAAAGCTGCTACTCATCAGCGCTGAGAAGACTTGGTTAGAAGGACTAAGTTGTGACTTCTATAAAACAGCTCCCTACGTTATCAGAAGTAACCTCAGAGATTCTTTCTCAAGCAGCAGCCTCCCCTCTTTGGAACTAACATCTAAAACATACATTTTACGGTACTGTAGATATTAACAAAAGGAAATCATTGACTGGTTTCAATTATATATAGACAATACAATCTTTGTGCAAGAGAATAAATGGACATAAATATGGCATTAGAAATAGCAAAACACAGAACCCATTGATAGAAAATTTCAACTTGCAGGACACTCTGTCACTGATTGTTTTATTTCAGGGAAAGGGTATTGCAAAGGAAGATTTGAGATGGAAATAGTGGAGTTGGGTTACATATATATAAAAATTCTAGTATGCATCTAGAGACTGAAGTAAGGACTGGACGTTTTCAGTTTGTTGTTGCTTAGTTGTTAAATTGTGTCCGACTCTTCGTGACCCCATGGACCAGAGCACACCAGGCCCTCCTGTCTTCCACTGCCTCCAGGAATTGGGTCAAATTCCTGTTGGTAGCTTCGATGACATTGTCCAACCATCTCGTCCTCTGTCGTCCCCTTCTCCTCTTGCCTTCACACTTTCCCAACATCAGGGTCTTTTCCAGGGAGTCCTCTCTTCTCATCAGATGGCCAAAGTATTGGAGCCTCAGCTTCAGGATCTGTCCTTCCAGTGAGCACTCGGGGTTGATTTCCTTCAAAATGGATAAGTTTGTTCTCTTTGCAGTCCAGGGGACTCTCAAGAGTCTCCTCCAGCACCACAATTCAAAAGCATTAATTCTTCGGCGGTCGGCCTTCTTTATGGGCCAGCTCTCACTTCCGTATATCACTACAGGAAAAAACCATAGCTTTGACTATGCAAACCTTTGTTGGCAAGGTGATATCTCTGCTTTTAAAGACGCTGTCTAGGTTTCTCGTTGCTTTCCTTCCAAGAAGCAGGCATCTTTTAATTTCGTGGCTGCTGCAACCATCTGCGGTGATCGTGGAGCCAAAGAAAGTAAAATCTGTCACCACTTCCATATCTTCCCCTTCTATTTGCCAGGGGGTGATGGGACCAGTGGCCATGATCTTACTTTTTTTAAAATGTTGAGCTTCAGAGAATTTTTGGCACTCTCCTCTTTCCCCTTCATTAAGAGGTTCCTTAATTCCTCCTCAATTTCTGCCATCAGGCTGGTATCATCTGCATATCTGAGGATGTTGATATTTCTTCCAGCAATCTTAATTCCTTCTTGGGATTCATCCACTCCAGACTTTCGCATGATGTATTCTGCATATAAGTTAAATAAGCAGGAAGACAATATACAGCCTTGTCACACTCCTTTCCCAATTTTGAACCAATCAGTTGTTCCATGTCCAGTTCTAACTCTGTTGCTTCCAGTCCCACATACAGCTTTCTCAGGAGATAGATAAGGTGGTCAGGCACTCCCATTTGTTTAATGACTTTCCATAGTCTGCTGTGGTCCACACAGTTAAAGGCTTTTGCATAGTCAATGAAGCAGAAGTAGATGTTTTTCTGGAACTCTCTGGCTTTCTCCATAATCCAACACATGTTAGCAATTTGGTCTCGAGTTCCTCTGCCCCTTCAAAATCCAGCTTGTACTTCTGGGAGATCTCGGTCCATATACTACTGAACCCTACCTTGTAGGATTTTGAGCATAACCTTGCTAGCGTGTGAAATGACTGTAATCATACGGTAGTTAGAGCATTTTTTGGCACTGCCCTTCTTTGGGACTGGGATGTAGACTGATCTTTTCCAATCTTCTGGCCACTGCTGAGTTTTCCAAATGCGCTGGCATATTGAGTCTAGCACCTTAACATCCTCATCTTTTAAGATTTTAAATAGTTCAACTGGAATGCCATCACCTCCACTGGCCTTGTTGTTAGCCAGGCTTTCTAAGGCCCAGTTGACTTCACTCTCCAGGATTTCTGGCTCAAGGTCAGCAACCACATTATCTCGGTTGTCCAGAACATCCAGATCTTTCTGGTATAATTCCTCTGTGTATTCTTGCCACCTCTTCTTGATGTCTTCTGCTTATGTAAGGTCCCTACCATTTTTGTCCTTTATCATGTCATTTTTGCACAAAATATCTCCAATTTTCCTGAACAGATTTCTGGTTTTTCCCTTTCTATTCTTTTCCTTTATTTATTTGCACTGTTCTTTTAAGAAGGCCTTCTTGTCTCTCCTTGCTATTCTTTGGAAGTCTGCGTTCCCTATCTCCCTTGTATTTTGTTTCCCTTCTCCTCTCTGCTATTTATAAGTCCTCGCTGGACAGCCACTTTGCTTTCTTGCATTTCCTTTCCTTTGGGATGGTTTTTGTTGCTGCCTCCTGTACAGTGCTATGAGCCTCTAACCATAGTTCTTCAGGCGCTCTGTCCACCAAATCTAGTTCCTTCAATCTGTTCTTCAGTTCCACTGTATATTCATAAGGGATTTGGTTTAGATTATACATGACTAGCCCAATGGTTTGTCCTACTTTCTTCAGTTTAAGCTTGAGTTTTGCTATAAGAAGCTGATAATCAGAGCCACAATCAGCTCCAGGTCTTGTTTTTGCTGACTGTATAGAGCTTCTCCATCTTTCGCTGCAGAGAACATAATCAATATGATTTTGGTATTGCCCAATGGGTGATTTCCATGTGTAGAGTCGCCTCATATGTTGTTGGAAAAGAGTGTTTGTGATGACCAGCTTGCTCTCTTGACAAAACTCTGTTAGCCTTTGCCCTGCTTCGTTTTGAACTCCGAGCCCAAACGTACCTGTTGTTCCTTTTCTCTCTTGACTCCCTACTTTAGCATTCCAGTCCCTTACTTTTCAGTACAATATACATATTAACCAATTGGTTTCTAATCTGTATAGTTTTGCTTTCAAGCCCAAAAGCAGTTTGCCTTGACAAAACCCTTGCCTCAGCACAGCCAATACCTCTTGAAAGTATTCAATTTATTTGCATCTACAGTAGGATCATGGAGTCCGGAAAAAAGCAAAAAAAAGAAAAGAAAGAGTGCACCCCTAATCTACACTTCAAAGGCAACAATCAGTGATAGCATGACAGCATATGGAGACAGAGAATTATGGTTGATCAAATGAGGGTACTTAGAGTCCTTAGTGCTACAGGGCACTTCAGAGGAAAAGGGTTGGCATTCTTACTGGTAGAAGAGACAGAGTAGTATTGGGGGAGGGAGAAACAAAGAACTAAAGGCACACCATGTATTCTAACCTGTTTCAAAGGAGGTGGAATTGAAAAAAAGTTCACTTTCTTGTTAGTCCTAGTTGTTTGGGAACACACAGAGAGCAGTGGCTATTCAGACCTCTCAAGGTTTCTGGCTTTCCTATCCAATGGCGTGATCTAGATGGACCAGAAAACCAAGAAAATAGTCCTTCTACTTCCACCAATGATAAAAGTGATGATGAAAGATGGGCATTATTTACAGACCAGATCCTGGAACTGCAAAGCAAAGAGCAGTAGGCAGAGTGGCACTACTTAAAGATCCCTCACATCAAATCTGGCATTTGCAGGATGAAAAATGTTAAAATAAAAGAGAGATAATGTGATAAAAAGTAGGGAACGAGGAACCAAAAGCTTAAACTTTGTGAAAACTTTGCAAACATTGTTAGTTACACTATGATTGAGTGTATGTGAGTGTACAAATGAATGCCTGGATTCCTGCACAGATTGCAGTTGCTTCGCTTTAGGACATTAATGTCTGTCTCCCCACCCATAAATTTCGTTTCTGGTTTTTTTTTGGGGGGGGGTAATGGTCTCATTGCCAAAGTTCAGAATAGCCTTCTCCTGCTTCCTGTGTTCTCTGAGCTGAAGGTCCACAAACAATTCTGGTAGAAATAATTCCGATAATGTTGTGACAACCCCCACACCCAGCTGTTTGCTTTTCACCATTCATGTGAATAGATATTTCTCCGCAGAGATATGGAAATACTGTACACAAATATTGGTAAGGACCTGGAAAAGGTCTGGGTCAGAGTGTCTCCATAAGGACACAGGGCAGGTCGGGCATCAATCTGTGTGCCCTCATATGGACACAGACTGGGTCAGTTTGCAGTGCCCATCCCTAAAGACCACTGCCTCTGCTAATGGAGAAGCATCCTATGAGATCTGAACTCCCTCTAGTATTTTGGGAACTTGGGTTTGGACTGTAAATACTCAGGTTTTGTACTTCTCTGTTTTGCATTCTTAAAATCAATATCCATCTTAGAGTACACTAACAGCAGCCTCTTGATTTAATGGACCCAGTGCAATGGACCCAATGCACATGAAGCATATCTGGTAGATTTTGTGCAAGACATTTATACACATGGGAGCTGGGATCCGGTTGCATAGCTAAGAGAATTCATAACTTTCAGTCCATTCCCAAGGTGGAAATAACAAGTCCCCACTATGATTCTTGGCGGTGGGGAAGGTACATATGCAGAGTATGTGTGCACCCCTGAAAATTATGGTGAGAACTCTGTTGGCTAGGAATGAACTGAAAGTTATGAATTTTCTTATGCTAAGCAACAGGATTTCAATTATTGAGTGCAATGTGCATTGTTCCCAGCTAATATTGGCTGCACTCCAGAGATCATCTTTATGTGCATACAAGATTTCATGCGCTCAGTGGTGCTTCTAACTTTTAGTTTTCTTGCTGTGTTGCTTAGCAAACTGCTTTTGATATTCCACCAAAGGCTGAGGAGGTTGAGAAGCAGCTTATGGCAGCATTATGTGGGACTGCTGTTACCACAGTTAGGGTCAGGTTTAAAAATCACTACTGTATATCATTTGAGTTCACTGCATAGCACCGGGGAGTCTGTTCTGATCTCTGCCCAAGATCTGTTTCTTTTAACCCACCCAACATTAACACCTTACAAAACACTACAAACCATTCTGCAACAAAATCAACATTCAGGCTGCAATGTACCTGAAGGATTTTTTTTAATAGATAAGGGAAATCTGCTGGAATAGGCTAGCGGAGCTGCTGTGATGTCACAATGGGGAATGGCAGAAACAAAGCCTTTAATTACAGTTGAGCTACTGAAACCCCAGGACATAGCAGAGGAGGAGAAGGACCTATGGTAGGAGGAGGGAGAAGTGTCTGTTCTAAAGAATTAGGTCAAAGGAAGGAGGCCAGAGAGGAAAACAAATGAAAAGAGAAAGTTTACCAATTTGGGGTGAATGAGGTCTTCTATCAGGATCCACAGCAGCCAACACCTGATACCTTACAACTTATATCACCAGGACTCTAGATCTTCAATCAGTCAGATAGATAGACAATATGCTGCAGGGCAGTACTGGCCTGGGTGATGTCAGTTGACTTCACAACCAGAAGATCACCAGCTCCAGTTAATAATAATCATTTGCCATCATGTCAAGCTTGACTTATAGCAACCTTTTAAAGGATTTCCTAGGTAAAGAATACAGTACTCAGAAGTGGCTTACCATTCCCTTCTTCTGGAGGCATCCTGGGACTATGCAGCTTGCCCACGACCACACAGGCTGGCTCTATTTTGCAGGAGGCACAGTGAGGAACCGAACTCCCAGCTTCTGGCTCTGCAGCCAGATACCTAAACCACAGAATTCTCCAGGCCCAGTTAGCAATGGACAATGACAGGGAATGGTGCCAGTTGTAGTAATTCAGTAATACATGTTCCCCACCCACTTTACAAAACAGAGACTCCTGTACTTTTCTCTTTTCCTGCATAAATACGCCCAAGCATAATGTACAATTGTTCCTCATCTTTCCTCATCTATCAAATGGTTTAGATACTCAGTGTGGTGTAGTGGACAGAGTGATGGACTTGGACTCAGGTGGTCTGTGTTCAAATCCCTGCTCAGCCATGGAAACTCCAGGGGTGGAATTGGTAAACTATTCCTTAAATATCTCACTTTGAAAGCTATGTTAGGATCACTACAAGTTGATTCCAACTTGATAGTACTTAACATAAAATAATGAACTCTAACTAGGTTGGTCCATCCTAGCTCTTGGATATTAGAAGCTGACACTGAGCTAGATTTAATTTATGCCTTGATTGTAGGCAAATATAGGGTCTACACTTTCTTTTCAGAACTGCTTCTTGGCTTCTGCCTTTGTTAATCTGTTTGTTTCCAGGGTTGCGTCGTTCTGGAGTTATCTCATTTGTGCAGCCTGATTCATGATTATGCTTTCTTTCTTGCAAGTCATTTTTCTGGAATTCAGCTCTTCTGGATAGGGCCACTGTAGAATTCCTTCTTTTAACAGAAGCCATTGTTCTGAATAAAATCTATGTCATGTTTTGTGAAGTCTGCGACCTAGAGGCTGAAGGATTACTGTGCATTACTTCTTTTAACAGATTAAAATTGGCAGATTTTACAAAAGAAATAAGATCAGGGAGCACACCCCTAGTGTCTCTCAGTATCTATGTTAAGATTTGCATGTCCAACTTCATATTGTTAAATATATGGTGGAAGGACACACATACACACTTTTATTATTACAGATACCGGACAGCTGGATGTGATGAGAGACACTGCTGTTCAGAGAATACAGAAGAACTCAGGCTTAATTCCTGGCAGCCCTAATTTTATTTCAGTGCCTAAAAATCTAGTAACAGGGGTGATGGGGAGGGTTTACGACAAAAAACTGGAAGAATCACTTCTGGATACATTGGGCAGGATGGACAAATCAGCCCGACTGTGTTTTAATCTGAACTTTTGAACAAAACGCTGGACAACTCCTGTAAAGTTCAGACTAGAACCCAACTGGATTAGTCACTTCGACAAAATCAACCTGCACCGTTGAACTTGATACAAGTTCATTTTGTATGTCTCTAAGTACTGAGCAGGAAGAATGTACAGTCCGGGAGGGAGAACTATGTAGATACTTTATTTCTAGAAAAATTATTTCGTCCCACTGCGGGCTAGGGGGAAAAATCTGTGACATTTCGAGTCACTCCCATTTAGTAACATATTAAAATGCACAGCACCATAGCTATTTTAAACAGGACTATATTATCACTGCAGGTATGTTCTCCCCCCCCCCCTTTCAGCTGTAAAAATCTCTTTAAAGGGCAGGGGAGGAGGGTCCCAAATTGGCAACACATCTTCCCTCCTGTCTTAATTGATGTTCTTTGCAAAGAAAGGAAAGGAGAATTGGGGGGGGGGCGAGGAAGAAAGTTTGGCTTATTTTTTTTTCTTTCAGTTGTCAGCAGAAGGCCGGCAACTTTTGAGAGGAAATCTGTAGCCATGTTCTTTCTGTGGAGCATTCCTTTTACCACAGACAAAGACAAGACTCGAAGTTCTTTCTTTCTTGTTAAGGGATGCACTAGAGACACAATTCTCCCGTGTGTGTGTGTGTGTGTGTGTGTGTGTGAAGAGAGAGAGAGAGAGAGAGAGAGGAAATCTGTAGTCATGTTCTTTCTGTGGAGCTTTCATTTTTACCACAGACGAAAACAAGACTCGAAGTTCTTCTTTCTTAAGGGATGCACTGGAAACATAAGAATGTCCCCTCTCTCTCTCTCTCTCTCTCTCTCTCTCTCTCTCTCTCTCTCTCTCTCTCTCTCTCTCTCTCTCTCTCTCTGTGTGTGTGTGTGTGTGTGTGTGTGTGTGTGTGTGTGTGTGTGTGTGTGTGTGTGTGTGTGTGTGTGTGTGTGTGTGTGTGTGTGTGTGTGTGTGTGTGTGTGTCTCTTAAGGCTACTTTGCACCTTCTCTCTCTCTCTCTCTCTCTGTGTCTGTCTCTTAATCCTGATTTCTACCTGGAAAGAGGGAAGCGCAGGGGGAATTGGGGGGCGAGGTGGGGGAGTGGTAAGCAGCCAAAGAAGGAACCCAAACAAAGCCCCGTTATCTGGGGCCACCTCAGCCACAGTTTCCACTGCCTGTTGGGCGAGCTCTCCTGAGAGGGCCGTTGCCTATATAGCACCATAGGCCGCTCTCTGCACGAAGGCGGGGGGGGGGGGAGGAACCGGGAGCACAAGGGCCCGCCCGCTTCAGGCGGCCGCCGCACGGACAAAGCATCCACCGCCGTCGCCTCCTCGCCCCGTCGGCATCACCGACGGGACTTCCCCGTCTCGACATGTACACGACACCTTTTTTTTCCCCCAGGGCGACACCTCCACCCCTCCCCGCTCCCGCTCCGCCGGCCAATCAAAAGTTCCCGTCTCGCAGGTGGACGTTCCTCACTGGTTGCCGGAGCAGCCCGTCAGGGACCCGAGGAAGGCGGCGAGCTCAGCTGGCGGAGGGGGGGGAGGGAAAGCCACGTGGGAGAGCGAGGAGGGCTGAGTGTCTGGAGAGAGGCAGACACCATTCATTTACCCGGGCCGTCGGGACGGTTGTAAAAAAGAAAGGCGGCGGTGGGAGGGGGGGGGGTCTACTAACCTCAGGTTGACCCGATGCTATCACAAAAGGATAAACAGCTCCTACTCCTCGCCTTCCTCCTCCTCCTCCCTGGCCAGGCGGGCTCGTTAAAGGGACAGAGTTTGTTCAAAGATCTATTTAAAAGAGAGAGAAAGAAAAAGACAGGAGTGGCATTTACCTTTTTTGTTTGTTTGTTCAGCAGCATCGAAAGGAGAGAGAATTTCCGTAATGTTGCAGTTGTTTCCCAAGTCACGGTGGGAAATTTAAGTGTATCGACGGAAGGATGCTACCTTCTCGCATCCATATCTCATTTACCAGCCATTTGGCCAGTCTGCCCATCTGGCTTTTTTTATGTATAACAGCACAGGATGGGCCAGGTGAGGGCCAGGAATGAAGGGGTATCATCATCACACTTAACCCTGCTCCCTCACATCCCAACGGAGTTTCATCTGTTTTGTGACATTTCCATTTAAAAAAAAACCTAATGTTTCCTTCATGCATTTATTATTAGGCTATATATACCCAAGCTGTCCTCCAGAAACTGAGGAAGGCACACTTGATTATTTTTTTTTTGCAACCATATTAAAAGAAAACACAAAGCTTTGTGGCCTTTTTTTTTTTTTTTTAAATGAGATTTCAGTCTGTGCTTTTGTGGGTTTCATGCCCTCAAACATAAAATCAGTCCATGCCCTCAAACATAAAATTGGTGAAAGTTAACCCCCGAAAGCTGAAACTGAGGCGAATCTTCTAGTCTTTAAAAGTGTCACAAGACTTTAGGGGCTTGGGGTCCCCCCCTTTGTTGTTCTTGTTGCTAAATATGCCCAACTAACACATACTCAACACAGATTAAATGAGCAGTATACAGTATGGTCCCCTTCCTTCAACAGGGGGGGGGGGGAAACACCAAAAAATGTGTGGCACTTTAAGGATTCAGAAATGTTATTATGGCACATCTTTTCATGGACAGTATCTATTTCAGGTGACAAGTGAGGTCTCATGAAAACATATGCTAATAATAAAATATGATTTGTTGCTCTTTAGTCAGAAAGATCCTTGTTTTTGCTGTTCCTGTAATAGACTAAGGCGGATATGCCTGCAGAAATTCACACAAACATGACTTCCACGTTGAGGTGAGATCTACATAATCTATTTTTGATGAGTGAATTCAAAAAACATTGAGCTTTCATCCTACCATGATATTCTGAGCTCACAGATTTGGATCTGACATGATCTCAACTGTGCTGTGATTGGGGACAAAATACTGCATTAGTATTTTAATGTTGGTGATATATGAATGACATTAGCAGAATTCTCAGGGACTGTCCATCAAGTACTCTACATAAACCTTTTCAAGACTAATCCCAGCTCCTTTTATTTTGGGTATTTAAACAAATGACAGTCCCTTGCTAGCCACATATTGCTGCTCTCTGCTTGCTATACAGTATATAGATGCTTTTATATTTTTGGCTTTCAATCACTTCTGATTTTGCAAATACCCTCCCTTTTTTAAAAAAAGGGCAAGGAGAAGGTGGTGAGAAGTATTATAGGTAAAGGTAAAGGTAAAGGTTCCCCTTGACATTTTTTTTGTCCAGTCGTGTTCGACTCTAGGGGGCGGTGCTCATCCCCGTTTCCAAGCCATAGAGCCAGCGTTTTGTCCGAAGACAATCTTCCGTGGTCACCTGGCCAGTGCGACTTAGACACGGAACGCTGTTACCTTCCCACCGGGGTGGTCCCTATTTATCTACTTGCATTTGCAATGCTTTCGAACCGCTAGGTTGGCGGGAGCTTGGGCAAGCGACTGGAAGTATTATACAGATACATTAAATTATTTAGACCAAAATGTTTCTGTGAAGTACCAAATACATGAAAATCAGATTCAGATTAGGCATCATTCAGTCTTCAGAGACTATGGTAACGTGCTCTGAAGAGAGGACTTGAAACAGGGTCTAGTGTGGCTGAGAAGACCAATTCAAGAGTGATAATCCCTTCCACACTGGACAGCTACAATCTGTCTCCTATCCAGCTCTCCGATATTGCTCGTTTTGGGACTGCCTCTTTGCTTTAGCCTGATGTACAAGGGTCCCTTCAAAATGGGAGAGGCCATGATGTACCGCCTGCCTCCAGGCTGAATGTTCAGATGTCAGGTTTGAGGTCCATCTGTTGAGGTCCATTCCCAAGGCCTTCAGATCCTGCTTGCAGATGTCCTTGTATTGCAGCTGTGGTTTCCTTCTGCACTAATTCTCCATACAGGATATCTTTTGGAATCTGACCACTAGCCAGTCTCATGACACGCCCAAGCCAATGTAGACATCGCTGTTTCAGTAATGTATACATGCTAAAAATTCCACCTTGTTCTAAGACTACTCTATTTGGAACTTTGTTCTGCCAGATGATACAAAAAATGCATCGGAGACAATGCATATGGAACGTGTTCAACTTCCTCTCCTGCCGTGCAGAAAGGGTCCAGGACTCACTGCAGTAGAGGAGTGTACTCAGGACACAGGCTCTATAAAAATCACACTTCTCACATTTTGTCTTATCATGCACCTGGGTACATGGCTGAATATACAATTCAGCATGCCTGAGTGCAGAATGGACGTGGTAAGATCACACACTCTGAAAGACAGGATTTGGATCTTAATATGATTCAGTATTTAAGGTAGACTTAAAACACTGGGAGCTTGGACATTGATGTGTACAGCCTGGCTATTCAAAGGGAATAGCATTTTGAGCTGCACATGCTCAGAAAGTTATTTTTGTTTAAAGGGCTTCTACGCATCATCTTCACTTCTGATTTGTTGCTATGGAGATTAGGTTTAGCTGGGAAGAACTGAATTTTAAACCTGGAACAGCTTGGTTTGACTAAGTTATAAATTCATAAGTTACAAAGGGTATGATAGTTTCTCTGCTTACTGAATGGAAACACTGCCAATATTCATGCATAACAATAAGCCTAGATTCTTGGCTTATGGGCCAGTGATGTCTCTCAATAGTCTGTTTTATCCATCATATTATTTAATGTATACATAAAGGCACTGGCAAACTTTATCAAGAGTTTAGAAGGTGAATACCACTAGTACATTTGCAACATAACTGTATATATTTTTCCACCTAATTCTAAGGAAGATGTTCTAGTTTTAAGAGTGTCTGAAGTCAGTAGTGGATTGGATGAAATAAAACAAAATTAAGCTTGAACCAGTCATGAGAGAGGCCCTCCTGGGTAGCTGTGCAAGGAATGGAGATTGAACCCACGTCACATAGGATTATACTCACAGTTCTGATGTATCTTGAGTCAGTCCTGAACCTTAGGCCAGGTAGTGACCAGGAGCATGCTGGAACAGCCAAGCAGGTATGCCAGCTATGTCTCTTTCTGGAGGTATTCAGATGTGGCCAAGAAAAAGCAAGTATAGCCATGTTTTTAAGACTTTGTGGATAGAATAAGAGTGCACACTGTTAGAAATGGGAATTTTATTCTCCAAAGTTGCAGTCCTACAATAGGCAAAGCAACTTAGTGTGGTTACTATTGACTTCCTTTTTTGGTATCTGTGTCATCAAGCCATGTCTGAGTTACTTTGACTATGAATTAATGACACCTCATCCCTGTAATTAACAGCTCTGCTGAGGTCTTTTGTAGTGAAGGTTGGAGTCTTCTTTATTGAATCACTTGTTAAGCCTTCCTCTTTTCTTACTGCCTCTCACTTTTCCTAGCATTATTGCTTTTTTCTATCCAGCCTTGTTCAAAGTTTGAGTAGACGTTCAGCCATTCCATTACCAAGTCCAAGCATCCCCATTCCCCACTTTTCTTAATGTAAAGGAAGTCTGATTGCTTCCCACCCCCCCACCCCCAATAAAGGAACCTGTGAGCTCAGATTGGGATGGAAATAACATTGTGGCTGGAATCTGGCAGCAAATCCTGATTAGAGTATGCCCAGTTGACTTAACAAATATCCACTGCTTCAATGGGCCTACTTGCAACTTTCTACTGGATTTCAGCCTGCGGTTACTTTGGGGACACGTTAGATCTGCCCATCCAATGAGATCGTCACAGAGAGTTTTGACCCCGAGAGAGGCCTGGAAAACAACCACCAGACATCGGACCTTCTCGGCGGTTGCCCCACAATTGTGGAATATCCTCCCGCCCGAAGTTCTCCTGGCTCCCTCACTAGGCACCTTAAAAAAAGTTATTAAAGACCTGGTGGTTCAGACAGTCTTTCCTGAAGTAAACAACTACCGATGCATCGATATCTCTGATAATGCACTATATGCCACCAAATGTTATACTATTAATTATATTAATTGTATGTATTGTGTTTTTTTTCGCTTTGTTCTTCACCTTATTTATGGTATTTAATTCGCACTTTAACTTTGATGTCTTATTTTGTTATTTTATAGTTTTGTTGTAAACCGCCCAGAGTGGCCCTGGCTGCCAGATGGGTGGTATATCAATCAATCAATCAATCAATCAATCAATCAATCAATCAATCAATCAATCAATCAATCAATCAATCGAATAAATAAATAAATAAATAAATAAATAAATAAATAAATAAATAAATAAATAAATAAATAATTTTTTTCTAACTTTCCAGCCAGTGAATCCAAACACTGTTACCTCGTCTAATGAACCTCATTAGATCTCTGCATAGTCCTCCTCCTCCATCAGGATCTAGATGCCATGCATTATAAGGGCTTATGATCAAACCTTTCTCCTCTCACTTACTTACATTTGCCTGATAAAGAAATCATCAGTCTTGAATGACTGCACACTTTCAGCTGTGTTCTAATTGAGGTGTTTTTATGGTTTAGCTATCCTTTTTTAAAAAAATATCATTAGCTATCATTTTAAATGGGAAAAGCAAGGTATTAAACAAACAAATGTATTAATTAGTATCATTTTAGGCTATTCTGAGAATTACATATCTGAGAGTAGTATGAGAGTTAATAGCTCACCCAAGGTTACCTAGTTCCGTAGGCAAGATATATTAGAAAACTATGATATCAATCTTAATCTGATATCCTGTTCAATATCCTGTACCATACCAGCTTTTCACCTATTTATGTTCCACTAACATGCCCTCTTACTACTTGTTTGCTACTGGAATTCTCCAATCAACCTACAATGGATAGATCCAGGAAAGATGTCAGGTGCATGGCTGATAGATAACGCATAGGACCACCTTCTCTGTTGCTTTACAACTACATATCTCTGTATTCCAAATCAATTTGTGATATGGATACATGAAGATAGAAAACCATACATAATCATAACATATTGCCTGGAATAGACCTATTCGTGTAAATCCAGCACAATGCTAGCAGATTAAAAATCCCTGCTAGGGTACTTGTGTTGTGTTGCACCTTCATGCAAACAGTTCTGCAAGTGGTTGAGCAATCTTTTATCCCACCACTTGTGCAACAACAACAACAAAATCCTGCATTGAATGCCCCACTTTCAGCACTTTTACAATCATAATTATAAATCAGTACTAAAACCATTTATATTTCTCATCTGTTTTTAATACCACCTCCCAAAAAAATTAAAGCAGAGAGAGAGAGAGAGAGAGAGAGAATGGAAAGAAGGAAGGAAGAAAATCATCAAAGTACTGTGGTGCCTCGCTTAACGAGCGCCCCGTACAGCGATGAATTCGCATAGTGATCCCTTTTCCGGGATCGCTAATGAGAAGGCATCACGTCGGCCCCAATGGGCGAAATTCGCATAGCAAAGATCAGTAAGCGTTTCGCTTACCGACCTTCGCTTTGCGACCCGCGGATCAGCTGTTCAGCGGGTCCAAAATGGCTGCCAAAACACCCGAAATGGCCGCGGGCAGCGTTTTCGCGCCCTTGGTAAGCGAGGGGAGGGTGCGAAAATGCTGTGCGCGGCCATTTCGGGTGTTCCGGCGGCCATTTTGGACCCGCCGAACAGCTGATCTGCGGTCTCGCTGCGGCCAAAATGGCCACGCGCAGAGTTTTTGCGCCCTCCCCTCGCTTACTGAGGGCGCGAAAATGGCTGCCGGACCCGGAAAACATCGCTGTACGGTGAGTTTTCTGCCAATTTGGAATGGCTTTTTTTGATCCGTACAGCGATGTTTTCGCATAGAGAAGGTTAATCCGGAACGGATTAACCTCGCTATGCGAGGCACCACTGTAGTCATCTTGAATTGAATAACATCACAAATAACTGTAAAGCTGATATTTTAGAAACATTAAAACCCAGATTTCTGCAGCCACAAAACGAGTTGCCTAAATTCTACAGAACTGAGACAAATAATGATTAAACTACAGTGGTGCCTCACTTAACGAGGATAATCCGTTCCAGCAAAATTGCTGTAGAGAGAAATCCTTATTAAGTGAAATAAAAATCCCATTGAAACGCATTGAAAACCCGTTCAGTGCGTTCCAATGGGCTGAATAACTCACCGTCCAGCGAAGATCCTCCACGGGGCGGCCATTTTCGTTGCCTGTAAAGCGAAGAATCAGTCCAAAAACACAGCGAAGAACCACTTTACACAGCGGGTGGCCATTTTGAAGCCACCGATCAGCTGTTTTAAAAACATCGTCTAGCAAAGAATCGGTTCCCGAAGCAGGGAACCGATTGTCGGAAAGCAAATTTTGCCTATTAAAACATTGTTTTGTGATCGCAAAAGTGATCACAAAACAGTTGTCGTGTAGCGTTTCATCATTTAACGAGACAATCGTTAAGCGAGGCACCACTGTATTGTTTTATTAAGATATTTCAGTCCAGAATCTTATACTTTAAAACATTCTTTCTGTTTTGTTTTACAAAATTATAGGTTAGAATCCTAGTGCTGATTTCTGCTCGTGTAAGGGAAGGATGTGGCGCTGCGGGTTAAACCGCAAAAGCCGCTGTGTTGCTAGGTCAGAAGACCAACAGTTGTAAGATCGAATCCACACGACGGAGTGAGCTCCCGTTGCTTGTCCCAACTCTTGCCAACTTAGCAGTTTAAAAGCATGTAAATGCGAGTAGATAAATACAGTAGATACCACCTTGGTGGGAAGGTAATGGTGTTCTGTGTCTAGTCGCACTGGCCACGTGTCCATGGAAACTATCTTTGAACAAATGCTGGCTTTATGGCTTGGAAACGGGGATGAGCACCACACCCTAGAGTTGGACACGACTGGACAAAATGTCAAGGGGAACCTTTACCTTTAAGGGAAATTGCACAAGTCTTAGTGGCAAATTGCTGCTCATTAATGAGGTGCTGGTCATGTTCCTGGGCACATACGCAATCATGCAGTAGGCCACAGGCTCAGGCACGCAACCAACACTTGGCTAATGAACAGCAACGTGCTGCCTTCACTTATGCAAGTGTGAACCAACAGTAGGATTCTACCGATAGTCTAATCAATTATTTTTTGAGTGCTTGGAGAGGGGGGAAAAAGTGATTTCATTCCAGAAAGCTCACATTCATCTGATCATTTTAAAAAACAAAAAGAGTTACAGCATTGTCTGTAGCCAGAAGGCTTTACTTCTGGAAATCTCTTTTTGTTGATTTGATACAGTTAATACACTGCCAATGTTTCCAAGGAAACTAATATGTCCCTGCATTCTCTCAGAATAATGCTAAAACAATCCTGAACTTTATACTGAGTTCTGTCTTTTCACCAGTGAATGCTTTTTCTGACAGATTTTAATTAAAATGACAGTTATCTAATATTTTTATTATACCTATATGAGCATGTATACATAGTCACAGGCACCATATATGACATACGTAGAGTTGTTTCGTTTGTCTCACAGAAGAAACCTGAGACCCAAATATTTCAATTACAAAATAGATGTATTTCAAAGCATTTGTATGAGGAGGAGATATGATATAAAATCAATGTGTTAAAACAGTTATAAATAAGAAACTAGGAAGCTACCTTAAACTAAATCATCCTGTTACTCCATCTAGCCCAATAGCTGTTGGCACGGACTGGCAATGACTCTCCAGAGTTTCAGGCTGCCTTTCTCACCTGGAGATATCAAGGACTGGACCTGGAAACAACTACAGGTATATGGAAAACATATACTCTGCCACCGAAGGAAGTCTTTCTTTCTTGAAATAGATCACCAGCATATGTAGCAAGTGTTTTGAACCATGGGGGTGGGAGGAGTGATAAAACAGTCGGTTAGATGGCCGGGGTGTGTTTTCCATTCATGCCTTTTCTAGATCTGTATGTAGATTGATACTCTTAGGCTTCCTTGTCCCCTCTCACACCGAGGTGACTTCCTGCTTCTTCTTGTATAGAAAGAGAGTGGCCAATGCTAAAATGTTGGATCACATCTAGGGAAATGAATAGTAAAACCCATAGGGAGCTTGCAACTGGAACCAGGGAGTATCTGACACCAAAATGTTGAGGTGCTCTGCTGCTTGGATCATGAGACATCACTGATGAAACACCTTCAAAACCTGGCTTCCCATTCTTTTAGAAGATTACAACAGGGGATCTGTAGTAATTCTCGATCCATACACTCTGACTTCATTTTACTTACTGTAAGAGGAAGCTGTAGTAAATCCTTGTCTAGGAGCTGGTTTCTGTTCTTGGCAATGCAAACAGGACCATGATAGGACGATGTCTAACAGCTGCCTTCCTTTCCCCTAGGTGAACCACCATTAACATCTGTTCCAGCTGTGAGGTTAAAACTCTAAAAGGGATATTAAAGGAAAGAAATACATCATATTGAAGGTACCTAGGGTTTCTTCCCCTTGTTTTCTCCTCCTTTTGGGAATGTAGTTTGCAAAATTCTTTTCCACCATCTGCTTCACCAGCACGACAAAATATTTGGAATTCATTCGAATCCCTTAATGAACGTGCAGCAGTGGGTCTGCATCAGACAAGAAAGAGCAAATCTTTCTAATGAACAACAAACGCTCTCTGCTGTTTCAGTTACTGTTGCCCAGAGCATTGGCATGATGGATAAAGACAAAAGGAGTGAGGTGTTTCCATTGCAGGTCAAACCCAGAGGCTATCAAGCACATGGGCAACCGTCACAATCCGAAAAGCTATGGAGAAAGATGTGTGTGCTATGGGCACAGCTTTGAAACATGACTTTTCCGGATGATACTTGCCAGAATCTCTTAGCCTACATTCCCATGCTCTTACACTCGGTGTTAGGGGACAATATACTGGGAAGGGACTATCGCTCTTTGGCAAGAAGATGCACACTTTTTTGAAGGTGCAACACAAGCTTCAGCTTTTGGCATTGCTAATTAAAACAGGAATGGGAAACATGTGCCCACCCCAGCGGCATTGTACTGGGACTTCTATAATCCCTAATCATAGCTTCTTTTTCGCTCTTACCTATATAAAATATTTCTACCCCACATTAAAAAAGGCTCAAGGCTGCTTACACCATTTAAAAAACAACCTTTAAAGCTAAAAATAGTAAGTAAACAAATACTTAAAAGGATCAAACAAATACCTTACATTATTAAAAGACAATATTTAAAGCTAAAAATCGTAAGTATAAAAATACTAAAAAGGATCAATCAAGTAACATTCTAAGAAACGGTAAACAAAAGCAATACCAAAAGCACTGTCAAAGCAGTAAGGATCAAATGAAATTATTTGTGTAGTGTAGACAGGCACTAGGGATAGTTTGTGAAGTGTAGTTGATTAGGGCTTTCTGACAGAAAATTGTAAATACATCACCTTCCAAGTATAAGTATCTCACTTTCTAAGGGTGTTGTTGTTTAGTCGTTAAGTCATGTCTGACTCTTTGTGACCCCATGGACCAGAGTACGTCAGGCCCTGCTGTCTTCCACTGCCTCCCGGAGTTGGGTCAAATTCATGCTGGTAGCTTTGATGACACTGTCCACCCATCTCGTCGTCTGTCATCCCCTTCTCCTCCTGCCTTCACACTTTCCCAACATCAGGGTCTTTTCCAGTGAGTCTTCTCTTCTCATGAGACGGCCAAAGTACTGAAGCCTCAGCTTCACGTTCTGTCCTTCCAGTGAGCACTCAGGGTTGATTTCCTTCAGATAGGTTTGTTCTCCTTGCAGTCCAGGGGATTCTCGAGTCTCCTCCAGCACCACAATTTAAAAGCATCAATTCTTCGGCAGTCAGCCTTCTTTATGGTCCAGCTCTCACTTCCATACATTGCTACTGGAAAAACCATAGCTTTGATTATGCAGCCCTTTGTCAGCAAGGTGATGTCTCTGCTTTTAAAGATGCTGTCTAGGTTTGTCATCACTTTCCTCCCAAGAAGCAGGCGTCTTTTAGTTTCGTGGCTGCTGTCATCATCTGCAGTGATCATGGAGCCCAAGAAAGTAAAATCTGTCACTAAGTTCTGCCCTTTTTTCTAAGGGTAGAACTACTTAATCATGGGGAGGCGCTCTTGTGTGCATTTTGCAACTGTATTTTGCCTTTATTAGGAAAAGATGGGGGGCAGTTTAAACTGTTTCTCTGAGAGAGATTTAAAAAGAAGAAGGGAGAATAAGATGGGTGCAAAGGTCTCTTTTTAGAATCACTTTGTCTTTTAATTCATCATATATTCACTTAGCCATGAGCAAGCCTAATTGAACTCAATGGTACTTTTCAGTAGAAATGTACAGGATTGCACTGTTAATGGATTTCCTTAAAAGGTCGTAAAGTTATGGGAAAAGTGTGAAACATTCTATACACATTCGGAGACACCTGATCTTGGACCCATTCTTCAAATTACAAGCTAATTCCTTTCTCAGAGGAAAGGTATTCTGAAGAGGACTTGTTTAATTCTAGCCCTGCCATTATTATATAGTGTCATTAGTAATACTGATCATTAACATACCAAAAGTGTTTTTCAGCATCCACATTTTCCATAGCCAAGTTATTCTTACAGCTAGTCTAGCCTTGAATGAGGTCAGTATGATTGTTCCTGTTTTTGTGGACGAGATGTGGGCATGATACTGAGCCTCGGTGCCATTGGTAATTTTAGACACCTCAGGCAAGGTCTCCATCTTTGTTCCTTCTTGAATTCCTGGGAAAGCTATATACAATAAATATCTACATCTCCTGCAGCTTTTAAATGCACAGAAGGTGTGTGAGGAAGGATGGTGGTTAAAAGGTGGCAAAGAACAGGGGTAATAAGGGTGTACAATCCATAGGTTTGATACCCCACAATACCTGCCAAAAATCAAAACAAACCTATATTTCTACTTCTTATCTACTAAGCCATGTTGATAGGAAATGAGCACTCTCTCTGTGTGTGTTGGTCTACCCTTTCACGACCCACCCTATGATTTGCATAACAAGTACTATAAATGATTTCCATAGTACACAAATGGGCCTGTCTGAATTTGAGAGTGTGGAGAGCAGCTTCAAATCAATCAATCAATCAATCAATCAATCAATCAATCAATCAATCAATCAATCAATCAAATAAATAAATAAATAAATACATAAATACATAAATACATAAATACATAAATACATAAATTTATTTATTTCTAACCCTGCAGAACTGGTATAGTCAGAACAAATTTAGGGGATGAGGGAGAGAAAAGAGATTGACCAGAACAAGAGAGCGAGAGCGCTCTTAATACTTTCCCTAGTATGTGTCTGTGTATAGACAGCATGGAATAAAACTAGAGGGGGAAAAATCCTGAATTGCCTCTAGAGCAGTAACAACAAAAAAGTCAAAATATTTGCTTATCAGAATTTATTAGTGTCTCATTGCTAAAGTACCTTTGTTCAGACTATTTAACTTATCTTGAAATACAAGGATGAACTATTTTTCCATTGCTGGGTGAGTGGGGAGAGTAGCTGGCCATAGGTAAGTGCGACACTTCCAGCTCATGTGATAGACAGCTCTTGGGTCCCTTGGAGGGAAGGTGGGATATAAGTGTAAACAACAACAGAAACAGGTGGACTCGGTGGCCAGGGGCGCCTTCCTCCAGCTGTGGAAACTATACCAGCTACGGCCCTACCTGGACGAGTGGAGTCTCATGACAGTTACACATGCACTGGTAACATCCCGTATAGATTACTGCAATGCACTTTACGTGGGGCTGCCTTTGAAGACGGTCCGGCGACTGCAACTGGTCCAGAATCGAGCGGCGCGGCTGGTGAGTGGTGTGGCCGCCAGGGAACATATCAAGCCGATTCTGTATAAGTTACATTGGCTACCAGTTGCTGCCCGGGCCCAATTCAAAGTGCTTGTTTTGACCTATAAAGACCTAAACGGCTTGGGCCCTGGATACCTGAAGGACCGCCTCCTTCCATATGAGCCTACCCGGCAGTTAAGATCTAGCCAGGGGGCCCTTTTGGAAGAGCCGTCCCTCAAGGAGGTAAGAGGGACGGCTTGTAGACAAAGGGCCTTTTCGGCAGCTGCCCCCAGACTATGGAATGCCCTCCCGACTGAGATTCGTCTGGCGCCGACACTGATGACATTTCGGCGCCAGGTCAAAACCTTCCTGTTCCAGAAGGCTTTTAACTGAAATAATATTAGCTGTGGGTCCGATGGCAATTTTATATATATATTAATTGTATTTTAATTGTTACATATCTTTATTGTATTTTAAATGCTGTAAGCCGCCCAGAGACCTTTGGGTAGTGTGGGCGGCATATAAAATAAATAAACAAACAAACAAACAAACAAACAAACAAACAAACAACAGCAGTTTAAGAAGATGCTGCTTTTGAAAACCTTCAGTGGTTTAGAACTGTGGTCTCCTCCCTAAATGCTGTCTTTGGGCCTGGAATCAGGTTTGAAGGGCCCTTGAACCAGTTGCCCAGCCCTGTTCTGAGGTTAAGGTTCCCCTTGACATTTAGTCCAGTTGTGTCTGACTCTAGGGCACGGTGCTCATCCCCGTCTCCAAGCCGTAGAGCCAGCATTTGTCCGTAGACAGTTACCATGGTCACTTGGCCAGCATGACTAGACACTGAATGCCGTTACCTTCCCACTGAGGTGGTACCTATTTATCTACTCACATTTACATGCTTTCGAACTGCTAGGTTGGCAGGAGCTGGGACAAGCGAAGGGAGCTCACTCCATCATGTGGATTCGATCTTACGACTGCTGGTCTTCTGACCTAGCAGCACAGAGGCTTCTGCAGTTTAACCTGCAGCGCCACCATGTCCCACTCGTTCTGAGGTTAAACCAACCAACAAATAGAAGAGCAGCTGAAGTGCTGTGCTCTGTACATCTTGTTGGAATGCTTATCATCTTTGTAAAATGGAATAAAAATTAAAGCGAGGAAGCAGTTGCCTTGGTGGGCTCTCAAAGAGCCCTGGCTTTGACCTTTACTCCACCATGCCAGGTTCTGATAATGACTAGGCCTGCCTCCAACCTCATAATTCTAGTTATATGTTAAAATGATCTGCATAGCCCCTGCCCTGGATGCTTGTCTGCCTTTGGGGATTAGAAGGATGGCAACCGAGGAGAGGACTTTATTGGTTGTGGCATCTAGGCCTTGTATTAAATTCTAATATCCTAGGGGCTTTTTTTGAAAATAATATTTGTTTTTATATTTTTGTCATTCACCCTGGAAAGAGTAAAACTGAAGGGCGAAGTGAAAGCTTCTAAATAAATAAACACTACAGCTTTTTTTTGCTTTGTTTTGTTTTGTTTGCTTCACGTTTCCGAAAATGGGTTGAATTTATGTGATATTATCAAAGACGCATTAGTATTCATGACATTAATCAGTTTCCTTGAGATTGAAATGTGGAGATCTGTCATATTCCCTTAGCTTAAGCAAAAAGAAAAAAAAACAAGAAGATGAATATAACTTCTTGCTGGAAATTTCCTCAGAGCTTTGTTATCAAGTCTTAAAACAATCTTGGTTCTAAGGAATATAGCGATGGTGCTAAACAGAAGAAGCTTTTACAGTGCAGACCCTATAACTCATATTATTCCAGCAAATGTTGGGAAAATACACCGGCCACTTTTATGCTTGCCAAATGACTACTGTATCTAATGGAAGTGTAGGGACCCTCTTTCAGCGAAGTACTGGGCTAAGTTTCACATTGAGACATATTCCAGCAGTGGTAACATGGGACCAAACGTAATTTACTTTAAAGATGTCATTGCCAGTAATTAAGCCTCAAGAGAGGAGTTTCAGTCCTTTGGAAAAGAGAGGAAAAACCCTTACCATAGCTGGAAAGCCACCAAATAATGACAGTGTATTAGTAAGGAACTTCAGAAGGCCATTAAAAAAAAAAAAAAAAAAACCAGATTTAGCTTCAGGGCCTGAGAATTCCCTCCACTGCTCTCCTGTGTGCTCACTGGGGTAGGGAAGGGGAGGGAAAGCACAACTAGAAAAAGTGAAGATGGTGTAAAAAATGACAAGTGTGCCCTGGGGAGAAAAAGATTCATTTGAAACATGGTGCTGGAGGAGTGTTTTGCAGAAACCCTGAACCACGACAAAGACAAACAAATGGGCCTTATATAACTTTCTTTGGAAGCAAAAATAACTAAACTGAGGCTCTTATACTTTGGGCCTATCAGGAGAAGGCAAGACTCACTGTGAAACTACAAATCTTGGAAAAGTTACCTTTTTAAAGACTACAGTTTCCAGATGTCCTAGCAACATAATCAGCATGGCTTCTGAGGACTAGAATCCTGTACAAAATATTAACTTTTCCCAGATTCTATAGAAAAAACAGCAATGCTAGCAAAAGTTGAAGGCAATAGGAAAAATAAAATATGAGATAGACTGACTCCGTAAAAGAAGTCATAAGCTTGAGTTTGCAAGAGCTGAGCAGGGTTGTTGAGGACAAAATATCTTGGCGGTCACTCATTCATAGAGAAGCAAGTTGATAGCACATAATAACAACAATCTCTCTCCCCTCCCCACCCCCAAATCCCTGGAAAGAATGCTACAGCCCTCCCATGAAAGACAGCACTAACAGTAATCTCCTCATGCTGCTCACACATGGAAAAAGCCAATGAGCTCAAGTGAATGGGGACACACTGAGGCACATTATACAGTACATGCACATTATAAAAGAGAATGGTGTCATAATGCTAATCCAGAAGGGTCCAGACTGTTGAGCCAGTTAGAAGGGGATGCTACAGGTAAGGCTTCTTGCTTGCCCACCTCAAGAGACTTCTCCAAACAGGGATCCAGTGGACAACTGGCTAATGCAAGCATTAAGAAGGGCCATAGATTCATAACATAGTATTTGCTTTGTATGAAGTGCTGGGCATGCATGGAAACTAGTGTTTAGGATATGCCACAAAGAATATGTTAAGGGTAAGAAAAACTAGTTTATTGTAGGAAATCCATCTGGACATATAGGGCTAAATTAAATTTACCAGAAATGAAATTCAGATGAGAAGCATGTAGCATTAAATTATGCCCCTCCACCTGGAACAAAGCAATGCTAAAAAATAAATCCCAAAGGATCTAGTGGCATCTTTAAGACTAACAATATTATTTGACACAAGTTTTCATAGACTGCAGTACCAAATAAAACCAAATATTATGCCAAATAAAAACCACTTGTCTTAAAAGCCCCACAGAACTCTTCTTTGCTTTTGCTACAATTGAATAACAGGGGGCATCTCCTTGAGGGTTTTTAAAAACATGTTTCAGAAAATATAAATAGGCATGAAGAGTCGCAGAAAAAGTCACTGTGCTAAGTGATACAAGAGAAACGTCATGTGGATGGCAGAGAGAAAACTGATAGCACCAGCGCAGAACCCGTCGAATTAAGGAGAAGAAATGTTCCATCTGGAAAAACCCCAAGTCACACAATTCTCTATGTAAGCAACTTGTCAAATTAGCATTTATATTTGTATATGCAACATAAGTTTCCTATTGGCCCAGCTCAAAGTTTTCTGACATTTTACCAGTGCTAATTATGCTGTCGTAGGTTTGATCGTATGACGGAGCAGTCACAAAACACATCTGCAAGAGAGGCTGTTTTCATCGTCAAGCACTGCTTCTTCCCAGCCGCAAGTAGGACTGATGTGTGTGGAGGACAGTGTGATGGGGAAAGGAAAGGAGGGGCGGGTAGAGGAAAGAGAGTATGAAAAATGTAACATATGCGGGGCAATCACAGCCTGTCATTATTAGCTAAATCTGTTCCTCAAAGAACACGGTGGCGTTCTATCACATTGTCAGTATTTTATGCATATATTCTGTACCAATCAACAGCCTCAAACCCTGAAAATGCTTATTTTATGGGGGGGGTAAGCCAACAACAACCCACAAACCCTTGATTGTCAAGGAAGAACTCAACCTCCCCCCCCACCCATAAATGTCAGTCTTGTCCCTAAAATAGTCTGAAGCACAAGACCTCTCAGCCCTTTCACTTGCCATATCAAATGATGATTTGGCCGTGGGAGTAGGCTAACAGAGGCCTAACACAGCACATGGCACGTTCATATCACCTGGCACACAAGTCTTTTCAATCGTTTCCTGCTCACTCAGTCACCTGCCAGTCATCAACTGTACAGTATACTAATCAAGAGTGGAGGAGCCAAGTTCTGTTAAAATATCTGAAGGCGAGCAATATGTGATCTTCCAGATGCTGTTGGCCTGCAGCTCTCGTGAGACCTAGGCAGTACAACAGGGGCAAGGGACAGTTGCAGTCCGGCAACATCGGAAGGTCCATGAGTTTCGCCTACCTCTGCTAAAGCATGTATGATCTGAGGATAGAAATACCTGCATTCATGTGTTAGCTTTCCTTTTCTGAACAATGGAAAGGGCATGCTAGGAAGCAAAGCGGGGGCTCCAGTTGTCCATTGTCATACTGTATCTCCCAATTCCAAAGGGCAATGTTGTCCCAACGGATAAATCAAATTCAGCCCAGGCACTGGTCACCCCTTTTCAGAGGTATCCCTTCAGCATCCCTTTCTGTACATTTCTAGCTTTAGGACATAGCATGACATCAGTCTCCTCCTCTAATAATCTCCATTGAAGTATTATTCAATGGTCACCCAACATAAAGGGCAATGTGAATAAGCCTGTCCTTTTTTCCTTCTCATCCAGACATTTCCCCCCTGCCACGGGGGCTTCTACTTTTTTCTAATAGCAATGAAACAACGGTGTTTTGCCTGTGTGGCTTTTTGTTTTGTTCTACAAAAGGGTGTGACTTTAGGTGTTTTTTTTCTGGTGATGTATGAAGTGGGGTGTCATATTTTGGGATAGTGGGAACACCTGTCACCGTTATCTTTCTTCTAATTGCCCCAAAGTATTGTTTGTTTGTTTTAAAAATAAGTCTACTGCTAGATCACCTTATCACTGCATTGCGACTTTAGTCTTGTGCTAAATCACTTCCAAACAGAAAAAGGAGATAAAAATCTATATAAAATCAAAACCACTCTCAATGAGTTCTACCAGACTATAGTGTTTCCACTATATATGTGTATGTTTGTATGTATATGGAGAACTTTACAAAACCATTTCCTTTCCCCTACCACGGTGCAACCCGTTAAATAGCCCCAGCGGCTCAATGGCAGATCATAAAAGGAGAACTGGGGATCAGCAGGAGGATGGTATAAAAGGAAGTGGGGTTGTAGGTGCAAATTCCACCACATCTGACTGAGAGTGGGGACACACTGGCACTGAAACAACCTGGTGTCTTTATGTGGACACCTAAACTGAATGCAGTTGCAAAAGAGTATGAGGATAAAGCCAGTGCAAAGCTAAATTGTTCTTATTTGGCTTGCCAAATAGTCACACCCTATTCTGAGCTGGCTGGGTATCTCAGTGGTTTGGGTTTCTGGTTGTGGAGCCAGAGGTCGGGAGTTCAATTCCCCACTGTGAGTATGAGTAAAGCCAGCCTGTATAGCCTGGGAAAAGCTGCACAATCCCAGGGTACACTAGAATAAGTAAATGGTAAACCATTTTGAATACAGTGATACCTCGCTAGATGATGACTCCACTGTACGACGAATCTGCAGGATGGTGACTTTTTTGTGATTGCTATAGCGATTGCAAAATGATGTTTCCTATGGGGGATTTTCGTTTGATGACAATTAGATCCGTGCTTCGCAAACCGTTTTTTCGCAAGACGACAATGTTTTCCAGCTCCTCAAAATGGCTGCCTTGTGTTTTCCAGACCCATGCTTCGCAGGGCAGCCATTTTAACAGCTGATTGGCGCTCGGAAAATGGCTTCCCCTATGGGTGATCTTCGCTGGACGACGAGGTAATTTCCCCATTGGAACACATTAAATGGGTTTCAATGCATTCCAATGGGGAAGCTGTTTTCGCTGGACGATGTTTTCGCTTAACAGCGATTTCAGGGGAACAGATTATCATCGCAGTGCAGGGCACCACTGTATTCCCTCCCTGGAAAACCCTGAAATGGGCCCCCATAAATCAGAATTGACTTGAGAATACACAATTATTTTTAATAATTTAACATGATATGCTTGGCTCAGATTGATTTACTTTACCTCAAACTCTCCAGCACAGTCTGATTAATCCCTCATAGGCTTCATGTGGGAACATGTAGTCAAAAGGTAAGAGTAAAAACAAAGACTGTCATTTCTTACGTTCTTCTGTCAGGGTGCTGAGGCCGCCTCAAGCCTTCCATTCCTGCAGCTTCTCTAAAGAGTGTAGATTCCCCTACCTCAGTTTCTTTCCTTATAACTAATTGCTCTCGTTACTAATAAATGATAGAGGTTGTGCTTGTGTGAATACCAGATCTTCTATTATTTGCAGCAAACATGGATTGCAGCATCTCTGCCGCCCCCTTCGAGTAAACCTCTGTATCACATTTGTATTGGCGTTGAAAGGCATCTGGCAAGATACCACAAACAAAACGTTTTCGCTACAAAAATATAAAAGAGGCCATAATTTGCTAGTGTGCTAAATGTCTACTACACTCCTCTTTTCAGGAAACAGAGTGGCACAATTATCAGCGGAATCTTTCTAATTCCTTTATGTGTGCCTAGACCCATCATAGCTTTACAATAGAAGTCACAACAGAGATGGCCTGGAGCCACTTTTGTAAAGTGAAAAATGTAATATGCAACAAAATTTTATATTTGGTTTTGAGAATGCACATTGTATTCATGGTGGTGCTGGACACCATGGCATCATGGACTTTAAAACAGGCAAATGTATTTTTAAAAGATGGAAACATTTAGAATGTTGGGTTATTACAGAATGTTAAGAATTTCTTGAATTCAGAACGTGGCCAACAAAAAAAAAAAAAAGAATAACAAAAGGAACAAAAAAAATCATCATTGTTATCTGCCATCACATCTCTTCAACTTAAGGTGACCCCAATGTAGTTTTTGAGACATGGGAGATGGTTGATCTGAATCCAGATCTCCTGAGTCCTTGTCCAATGCTTTACTCACTACATCACTCTAATGATCAAGAAGTCACAAAACAGACAAAATAGAGGACGTGTAGAATACTTTGGTCACGTAGTAAGAGAGACTAAAAGCACAGGTTGCTACAGCTCATCATTCAAAGTAAAATCAATGGGTGGAAAAGGTCAAGAAGGAGAAGAACTTATTAACTGAAGAACCTAGCAAGCTGCTTTGAGTGGAACACCATGTCACTGTTTAGAGCTGGCACATCCAAAGCCAAGATAGTCTACAGCAGAAGAGAAGGAGGAAGTATCCAGAATTAAATTTCCTTTCCTTCATAAATAAGAATAACAATGTGCCATCAAGACAATTCTCACTTATATGCAATCCCTTTTCAGAATTCTTTAGGTAGAAAATACCCAGAAGTGGTTTACCATTTCCTTTTTCTGGGGGCATCACTGGACTGGTCAGCTTGCCCAAGGCCACACAGACTGGCTATACTCACAGGAGACACAGTGGGGAATCAAACTCCCAACATCCGGAGATATCTAAACCACTAAGCTATCCAGCCAGTGTCCTATAATTACATTTGGAAATGAGCCATAACATTGCCATAGGAGAGCTGAAATGCAGTTTTGTTAGGGTCTCTGGGTGTCTGTGTGAATTGCGTTGTATGTATATACTATGTATAGACTTACAATGACAATGAAATATTTGGAATATTTGAGAACAACATATGTACGTAGTTAGCTTTTGAAACTCTGGTCTAAAAGATGCTTTAATATTTCTTTTAGACACTGGCCACAAGCCAACGTACTTGGCTCTTTTGGATGGCAGTGGTTGTTAAACTTCTTTTGTGTCAGCGGTTGTGGCGTGGAAAGGTTTATTACTCATTTGTTGTCTGATTCCATTCAGCTGTGTGGCAGTTTTTCTTCCATTTTTTTCTTGTTTTGTAACCTGAATCACATGCATAAGAAATGGCGTAGATTTCATGGAAGCATGTTGTTTGTGTGAGGGGGTGCTGTCCACAGTTCCACAGACCTTTCACCGTCTTCATTATAATGCCTTGTTTTCATTATCAGTTTTGTGGTCTAGAATGTCAGTGACACCTCAAGTAGCCACATCACCCATCTCAGTCAATATCCTCTTGTGTAGCACAACAGGCATAACAGGAATGATGTCACCAGCACTGGCAGACTGCCACTAATTAAAGTTTTTTCTTCAGTTTTGATTTACCACAGCTCAGATACAATGATGTGAAGTGTCATGCGACCCGAAACAAGCTCTTTAATTAGCATCAACCTGCCACTGATGTCATTCCCCTGGTGCCAGCGAAGCTATCAAATAGGATACAAGTAATGGATTGGCTTCTAATGTGAAGGTGGTTCCATGTGTGTTTCAGGTATCCATATAGCACTATTTTTACTAGAGTTCTTTGGGACTACAAGAATACCTAAGCTATCATGCAATCATGAATCAAGCCAGAAAACAAAGTAATATATTTTTGATTGGACTAGTCCAAAAATGAACTTTCAAACTGTATTTTCTCCATGAATCTTAGGTGTTTAAACAGACAGCATTGGCGGCTTGCATAAGAACACCAGGCACAGGGAGATGGAGTCGCAGTATGTCAAAAATACACATCCCTGCATGGAAATATAGGAGGAAGAGATTGGCTGTCCCATTGAGACCATCTGGATCAATCTTGTTTGGGCAAAAGAAAACATGGTAGTTGGATTTTACTACCAACTGCCCAATCAAGGAGAGGATGCAGAAGAAATTTTTGAAAAACAAATTGCAAGGATTTCAAAGAGACATGACATAGAAGTGATGGAATATTTTAATTATCCTGATATCTGTTGGGAGGCAAATTTTGCCAAGCATGGCCCTTCCAATAAATTCCTAGCTTGTGTGGCTGATAATTTTCTCCTACAAAAACAGAGAAAAAACTAGAGGACTAGTTATCCTTGACTTGATTCTAACCAATGGAGACAACGTGGTGGAAGAAGTGGCAGTAAGGGGGAATTCTGGGTGAGAATTACCATGTTCTATGCAAACACCTAGAAAACAAAGTAGTAATAACAAGAAAACAACAAGGATTTATCAATAACAAAACCTGCCAGGCTAACCTGATCTCAGTTTTTGAATGGGCAACCTCCCTGATAGACAGAGGGGATGCTGTAGACATAGTATATCTTGACTTCAGCAAAGCTTTTGACAAAGACCCCTATCATATTCTAATTAGCAAGTTAAGTAGGTGTGGGATGGATAGAACAACTGACAGGTAGGTACACAGTTGTTTACGAATTGCACTCAGAGGGTGATGATGATTAATGGTTACTTCTGAAACTGAGAGGAGGTAACAAGTGGTGTATCCCAGGACTCAGTCCTGGACCCTGTGTTATTCAATATTTTTATTAATGACCTGGATCAGGGGATACAAAGATTGTTAATCAGATTTGTGGATGATACAAAATTGGGTGGAATAGCTAACACCCTGGAAGACAGAAATGAAATTCAAAATGATCTAGTTAGGCTTGAGTACTGGGCTGAAAATAACAGAATGAAGTTCAACAGGGATAAGTGCAAAATATTGCTCCTAGGAGAAAGAAACCAAACGTACAGTTACAAGATGGGGCATACCTGGCTCAGCATACTATGAATGAGAAGGACTTTGGAGTCGTTGAAGATCACAAGCTGAATATAACCCAACAGTGTGACATGGCTTAAAAAAGGCAAATGCTTTTTTAGGCTGCATTAACAGAAGTATAGTCTTCAAATCTTGTACTAGGTCCCCTCTATTTGACACTGGTTAGGCCTCACCTTGAGTATTGTGTCTGGTTCTGGACATCACACTTCAAGAAGGATGCCAACACATTGGAACAAGTTCAGAGGAAGGCAGCAAGGATGATCAGGGCCTGAAAACCATGCCTTATAAGAAAAGACTGAAAGAACTGGGCATGATTAGCCTTGAGAAAAGAAGATTGAGGTGAGCTATGATAGCACTTTTCAAATACTAGAAAGGCTGTAGTAAAGAGCAGGGGCAAGATTTGTTTTCAGTCACCCCAGAGTGCAGAACACGCACAATGGGGTCAAGTTCCAGGAATTTTTATTTTATTTATTTATTTTATTTATACCCCGCCTATCTGGTCATTGCGACCACTCTAGGCGGCTTCCAGACAGAATAAAGAGTAACATACACATATAGCAAAATAAAAATTATAAAACAATAAACAGATTCTTCAAGATGGAAAAATAACAAAAGTTAGGTAGAGAAAGGAGAAATTAAGTATTGACTGGAGGGAAGGCCTGCTTAAACATCCAAGTTTTTAGTTGGGTCTTAAAAATACCCAGCAACGGGGCTGCACGAATCTCTGGATGGAGGTTGTTCCAGAGGTGAGGAGCCACCGCCGAGAAGGCCCGATTTCTTTTGTTTTTTCCTTTTCCTGTTTAGTCCAGTCCAAGTTACACTGCATGTTAAAATGCAGGAACAAAAATGTCTGCCACTGACATTTCATCAAAATCAAGTTTTACTTTGGCCACGTCAACCAAAGAGGCCCTCTCTCATCATCATTTTTACCTCAGAGGACAAGAAGGTAAAGTGACACACAGGGGAGCTTCATCTAGTAAGTGGAAAGGCTGGTACACATATAAAAAACATGAAGCAGCCACCAAATTTGATGAGAGAGATAGTGGCTAAAATCCTGCTGCTTAGCATAGTAAGTTTATTTATTTATTTTTATTACGTTGATTTATATACTGCCCCGTTAGTGCCAAAGCACTGTTCTGGGTGGTTTAAAGACAGTTAAAACAAACTTCTTGTTTTTGTTTAGTCATTAAGTCGTATCCAACTCTTCGTGACCCCATGGACCAGAACATGCCAGGCCCTCCTGTCTTCTACTGCCTCCCAGAGTTTGGTAAAATTCATGTTGGTATGCAGAAGACATCATGCGAAAGGCTGGACTGGATGAATCCCAAACCGGAATTAAGATTGCTGGAAGAAGTATCAACAACCTCTGATATGCAGATGATACCACTCTGATGGTAAACAAACTACACAGAAGTCGTTTGTTTACCATCGAAACAAATAAACTAAAATAAACTACACAGAAATAAATATAACATAAACAACAAAATGATGACCCAGACTACTCTAGAGCAGGCCCATTGAATCAATGGGGATTTTATGAGAACTCCTCCTTGAGTTCCATCAGTTACAAAGGGTCTAGTCTGGACTATGACTTTGTATGCAAGAGGAGATTCATTTGAATCAATGGAGACTGTGGAGGAGTTGACTCACCAAATCCCCATTGATTCAGTGGGCCCACTCTAGTGCAGTTTACTGTGCTAAGCAACAGGATTTGGGCCATAGAGACCTTTTAAAGAGAATACTTGTAATGCTGTGTATTAATGGCCTTAAATAGCCATCCCAACCCAGCCCCTTCCAGATGTACTGTATTACAACCCCTTTCATCCCAAGGCCACTGTGCTGCATGGGGAATATAGAAGTTGTAGTCTAGCACATACGGAGGCCACCAATTAGTGGGAAAGCTGCCCTCTGTTGCTAAAACTCTCGTTACTTTTTTGATGCTGGATGTTATTTACAGAGATATACATATATTTACAGATTTCTTAGTAAAATTTAGTGTTCAAGCTACTCCCTATGATAGTACCAGGCCCCGGGGGGGGGGCAAACGACCAACACTGGGCACTCATCCAGACATGATAGACAATTGCTGTAGGTGGGAGCAACTTATGCTGTCAGTGTTCAATTAGCACTGAGTTAAACTAAATGTCTTGTGAATATTTCATAACAATCTGGCTGCTTCCTATGTGAACTCTCTGGCTTTCACAAAACCTTTTCTTTCCAAAAGGGATGCGATGCAGAATTAAGTGGGGATAGAGGGCCAGTCAGGCATGTTTAATTACCTGTTTCTGGTGTCAGGTTCTTCTCCTTTTATGTATAGCAGCCAATTTATCTGAGTCAATTCTATAACTCTGTCACTGTCATCCACATCGTGGGTAAATTATGGGTCAGTACTCTCATGGGTTTATGTATCTCCTAATCTCTCCCACCAACCCTCTGGTGATACATCCAGTCCAGGATAACAAATATGGACATCCCATAGCCCAGCACATGGAAACTGCTGGATAGCTCAGTGGTTTAGGTATAAGGCTGCAGAGCCAGAGGCTGAGGGTTCAATTCCCCTCTGGGCCACCTTAACAGGGGCTGGACTTGATAATCCGTAGGGTCCCTTCCAGCTCTGCCGTTCTAAGATGAAAACCTCCTCATTGGTTTATGACCGACAGGGTTGAATCACTGGCCCGCCAGGTTTCCTTTTTCTTGCATGCATGATGAGAAAGGATGTGGCTTTCACACACTCCTACGCTCCTCCCTGTGGATGTTGCCCATAGGCAGAGACTATCCTATCACTTTGCTACCTGTCCACGTTCTCTGTGTGGATGGATATGAAGGCAGTGAGGAGATGTGTGAATTGTGAATGTCTGTTCGTTCAGGGGAGCCTACTTAGTACGCTACGATGTGGCCCCAGAAACCAAGTGGTCCTTGAGCAATTTCCCAATCCTTGATGCACCCAGTTGCTGTATCCTAAATGGCACATGACGGATGCTTCTTCAACTCCCCTGTCCATTGGCATACTTCGGTCCTACTGGCTGGAACTCTTCAGGAGAAGTAACACCTCACAGGATAGATTGAGTTTAGCTAGAAGGCTCGTGTGGATGAACAGGGCTAGAAAGCTGGTCCGTTTTTCAGGTGTTTAGCTGTCAAGGTATTGACAGCGGATTACTGATTAGGGTTGCTGTGCAAAGTCCACCCTTTCATGGCTCCATTCACAGGGTAGGCCTTGCTGAGGATTTTAGGGGTGGAGAGTGAAACTTGTCTGTTGCTTGGGATTTCTGCAGTGGTCGATTGTGCTCTTAACTGTAGTATCATCCATTTACTCTTTCAGAAAGGTTGCAGATTTGCAGGTTGGATACCTTCTGCATTAGAGCTTGATAGCAATGCTGTTTGGACTACTAATCAGAGTTTATTTATCACAACAGTTTTATTTATTTATTTATTTATTTATTTATTTATTTATTTATTTATTTATTTATTTATTTATTTATTTACATACATACATGCTATATGTAATTTGAATGACTGGAAGAAACTTTTCTGGGCTGGGGTGATTGTTCCTTTAATCTTTTGAAATTCAGAGAGCCCCATCTCTCTGCTGTGTGTCTATCCCTCCCATTGTCTGTTTGTTGTTGATCTGTTCAGTTGCTTGCTAAATATGTGTGCAGTAAAGAAAGCAGTATACAGAAGTCTGTAATTTCAAGCAACTGCAAGTAAAAAACATTTTCATGTTTTTTCACTTACAAATGTCTCAGAGTGAATTATTGAGACTTTTAAGTGCCAGTTAATGAGAAAGGGGAGAATTCCGGGGAACTTGTTTTTATTCTCCTCTGTGGATCTCTGTACTGCTATTGTGTAGCAAAAAAGAATTTTATCAGAAATTGAAAACTCTGTGTCAAAATCCACTTAAATGTCACATAACTCATTTCAGTTTATGTTAAAATGGCAATTGCCACTACACTGCATTGAACTTGTGGTCTTCTTTCTATTATTTATTGCTATTTTAAAACCACAAACCTTGGGAAGAGACTTACAAAATATCTGGATGTGTGCCCATGGCCCTCTAATCATGTGTTGTCCATCGCTGCTTTGAAAGAACAAAAGGGAAAAAAAACCCCCAAACCTTAGAAATGCTATGAATCAGAAACAGGACTGCATGCAAATATCATGCTATGGCCTGTCCAATGAATTCAAACTTCTATCTATCTACTGAGGCACAGTAGCTCTTGGAAGATTATGGAGGGAAGTGTTTTTTCTCTTCTTTTGAAAGGCACTGCATATGAGATTTCCCTTACAATCCCTTTATTGGTTCTCTGGTGGTAAAGAAATCAAATATTACCATGTTGAGCTCTATGTGTGTAAAGCTTTACAATTCACCTGGTGCCTGCAGGTTTCCCTGCAATATTTTATTACCACCTTGTTGTCAAATGTGTGGCATTTTGGGGAGCGAAAGTCATGGGATTGTTGTTAATGCCAATTTAATGGTGTTAAAATGATTAAGCGTGGCAGGCTTTTAAATAATGAGGTACAGAAAAGGTGTTAATAACCTCTTAAGAGCTTTCATAATATTCTAGCCTATCATAAAATGTTGGTAATTGGCCTCTTTAACTTTCATCTGCCATAAAGTAATAAAAGGGGGGGGGGAGGAAACCTTTAACTGTACCAGCAAGCAATTGGATTTTTTTAATTTTTTTTTATTATTATTTTGGAGGAAGGAGAGCCAGGGAGAAAGAGCCACGTTGAAGTTTGGCACTGTTGGTTCAGAAACAAAATGTCACACAAGGTATTTCCGAGAGTAACAGCTAACAGGAAAACTGCTAAAGCGGCAGAACACACACCTCAGTACCAGTTGCATGCAAAGAAATAAATTGCAGTACAATCCCAATTCAAAGATGTTCTGGCTACAGAGTCTCAAAATTCAGCACAAGCCTGCAGGGAGAAATGCCCTCCTGGTGGCAGAATTCTCTTCTCTGACTGATCTCACGGATCTGCTGCCAACGGAATGATATCTTAATAGAACTGCTCTACTGCCTGCGAAACCTAGACAGCATCTTAAGAAGCAGAGACATTGCCTTGCTGACAAAGGTCTGCATAGTCAAAGCAATGGTTTTTCCAGTAGCGATGTATGGAAGTGAGAGCTGGACCATAAAGAAAGCTGACCGCCGAAGAATGGATGCTTTTGAATTGTGGTGCCGGAGGAGACTCTTGAGAGTCCCCTGGACTGCAAGGAGAACAAACCTATCCATTCTGAAGGAAATCAACCCTGAGTGTTCACTGGAAGGACAGATCCTGAAGCTGAGGCTCCAATACTTTGGCCATCTCATGAGAAGAGAAGACTCCCTGGAAAAGACCCTGATGTTAGGAAAGTGTGAAGGCAGGAGGAGAAGGGGACGACAGAGGACGAGATGGTTGGACAGTGTCATTGTAGCAACCAACATGAAGTTGACCCAACTGTGAGAGGCAGTGGAAGACAGGATGGCCTAGCATGCTTTGGTCCAAGGGGTCATGAAGAGTCGGACAGAACTTAATGACTAGACAACAACAACAACTGCCTGAGATCTGCCAGTAGAAGATCTCAGACAAGCTGAAAAAGAGGAGAAAACAGGGTAAAACCAAGGAAGAACCAATTTATTCCACCTCCAAATCTCTCCAGCAGCAGGACACCGAAACAACACCATCACAAAGTTAGGTCAGAATGAGGAGTCTTAAGTTATCCCTAAAACACAATGTTGGAAAAGATTTGGACTCCCTCCAGCTTCAGCTGGCCCAAGTGTAAGCTCAGTTGGTCCTTCACCATTTTGGCTGCTAAGGATTGGGCTGGTTGGTCTCATTATGCACTAGCTGGATAATCTAGCCCACGGAGGCTCTGGTAGAGGTTTCTGCACTTCCTTGCTCCACTTCTTCCTAACATCCTGCCCTCGAGAGAACACTGTAGGAAAACAACAGCACAGCCCTGTTGATCCATCCCATTTGCACATATACGATACACATACTACCTTTCACTCTATGAAAAGATTGCTCCCTTCCCTTACCTCACGACAGTGCTTGTCTCCAAAGACAAGGAGAACATAAAGATTTGACCCAGGAGGAAGAGACCTGGGTATTCCTCGATGGGTAAGTCGCTTGTATACCTCTTTGTGCCTCCATGGAAAGATCGTGTGAAAGTCTCTTTTTTGAATTCACTTTTTTTCGGGGGAGTAACCAAACACAATGGTCATGATCCTGTTAGTTGCACTTGCTGATGTAACTCCATTCGTCTAAAACTCCCCTGTGAATTGTCACAAATTAACAAGTTGGATAGGATAGCAAATGTCTACGCCATTTCCTAACCTGGCTGAGGTCACAATTTGGCAACCAAGAGCAATTCTCTGCACTGTCTTAAATGTGAGGAAATTTGCAAGTGAAGTTTATGCTGATGGAGTTAATATCGGTGTAACTTTTCAGTCAGATTCCAGCCAGTAATCCACATCCATGGGGTTGCTTATGAAAAGCAACCCCATAGAAACTCCCCATGGTGTGAATGGTGAGAATGTACGCATGGGGTATAGGAATGAGATGTGTGCATTGCGCAGGAATCGAAGTATGTGCACACACAGTAGGCGAGCATGAGATAGTGGGCGTGATCCTTCTGTCTGCTTTGGACTGCAGCTCCACCCTTTGCTAGCATACATGGTGTGTGACACAATTCCAGAATGGTGACAGAGGGAAGGGAAATAATTTTTTTAAAATTTCCATGTCAATTTATGTAAGCAGGGTTTTTGTGTTTCCACCAGTTTTATGGAAAGAGCGATGTGTTCGGGATTTGGCTCAGGTTCAATGAATGGTGTGGACCGTCACACATATGTTCATTGACCAGGCTGCTGAATGATGTCCTGACCAATGATTCCCAATCTTGGGTCTGCAGATGTTCTTCAACTAAAACTTCCAGAGGACTTCACCACTAGCTGTGCTGGTCAGGATTTCTGGGAGTTGTAGTCCAAGAACATCTGGGGACCCAAGGTTGGAAAGCACTGGAATAGACAATAATGATATATCATTCGCTCTGAAACTTTGGGCACAAATCTGAAATCTAATTTGCATCCAAAATTTTATTTTGGGCACAAATCTGAAATCTATTTTGTGATCTAACCCATGGCCAAACAAAATGCAATGCTCTTATTAAGGGGGAGGGTACAGCTTGACCAAAGCATAGTGATGTTCTTCAAGAATACTGTACATAGTGATGGTCTTTATCAATGTACAGAGAGAAGAGGTTTTTACTCAGGGTTGGGAACATCAGGTCCTGGAGCCAAACAAGTCCCTCCTGAAGTCCCAATTCCTCCCTGAGCTTCTTTGTGGCATCACCATTTGGTGATATTTCCAACTTTGGTACAATGTTTTTTCTCCAGTCTAAAAAGTTGAAATACTTCTCCAGTGGTTTAGTAGTTAATGGCGCCAAGACCACTAAACTCAACTATACTGTTATTTTTTTGCTTCTGCCTTGTTTTTGAAGTTGACTCCACCCACAAGATCATGATTATTTCCTCCTTTCAACCACCCAAGCAATGATTATATGGATTGATTTCCAGGATTCTGGAAGGCAGCCCCAAATAACGTTTCTGAAACAGGACCTCGTCTTTGGGCAGAAAGAGATGCCCTCTCCTTGTCCTGGGACTCCCAAGGAATGTACCCCTGGCATTTGCTATTGTTGGAAAAGGAACCCCTGCTGGTACCGTGACCCAACAGACCACATCAATGCACTTTTGAGCGCTCTTCTCTTGGGTCTCGCCTTTGACAACCTCTCCTCCTTCCTTCTCTATATTGCCTAAAACTCTGTAGCCAGTTTGTGGCTGAGGTCAGATCTGAGTGGCAGTCTTTTTAATTGGTCCTCTTAGCCTCTAGCTCTTTAAGACTCCATTCAAATGCTTACACCACATTTAAAATGCCAAGCAATATATGTAAGACTGTTGGGCTGCTTCCATTTCATATACCATGCTTGGCACTGAAAGAAAGACAGAGAGAGAGATCAACAGAGGACTGGCAAAACCACTTTTTGTTTTCACTTCTAGGCACATTTTTAGCAACCCACTCGTCTGTGCCACTCACCTCCTGGTTCCAGTCTATTTGTGGAGAGTGAAACTGGTGTGTACTTTGGAGTCTGCCATTGAGCCACGGAGAAGTTTGCTCACGTTCCTTGACACATGAGATATATAGAGTTTAATTAAAAATTGTTCTGTCTTCAACAGGTTTGTTTTACTGGAAAATGTCAGGGAGCTAAGGCTGTTCTGCTCCTGCTGCCAACGGCAGAACTGCATTATAAGCAACTCTTCCTTTCTCATTTAGCTACCTCTCCCTCTCTTTCTTTCTGTCTTGGTAAAATAATAAGCAGAAACAAGGAGGGCTGGAACTAGCGGTGGATTTTTTTTTAAAAATAAAACTATGCTTCTCTTGGCCCATCTAGTTTAATAATGACCATGCCAGCTGATTGCCAATTCGCATGAAATATCACAGCTTTACAATCAGAAGGTGATAAAACATTATGGCTCCAAAAGCCCATTCTTTAAAAGTTGCTGTATCGGCACAATCGACTTACAAATGAAACCCATTATTACTTCTTGATGACCAATCTCCATACAAAGATAAGCTAATTTGCAACTTACCCAGCTGTGGAAACCTTATGTTACAATAAACAAATGTTATTTAACTCTGTATAGTTGCAAATGTAGTGTCTTGCAAAGCTTAATAGTTAAAGTAACTTTTCCTGAGGCTTCTATTATAGACTCACCTTGCCTCATTCATTGACTTTTACAGTGTCATTAGCTTCTTTTAATTTTCTTGTTTTCCCACTGCTTCTTCCACCTTTTTTTTTCTTCCTGCAGAAAATCTTCTAAGAAGAAAGGGACTGAATAACTGCATAATGTCTTCCAATTGCCACCTTTCTGGAAATGCTCTGACAGTACCTCCCCAGTATTTCATAGCAAAGAAATTTCCAAATAATCCTCTAAGAAGAAAAAGACTGAATAACTGCATAATCTCTTCCAATTACCCCCTTTCTGGAAATGCTCTGACAGTAGGTCTCCAGGATTTCATACTGAAGAAATTTCCAAAGAGATATGGCTCAGCTGTTGTATTACAGTCTCACCAAAGCAGAGAATAGAGTCCTTTGACATTTTTCAAGACTAACAAGCTTATTCTTCAGAGCTAGTTTAGGGGAGTGGCCATGAAAAGTATCCTGGTTTCCATTTCAAATGGAGGGGGTTAGCTATGGGGACTCTCATGTCCACGTGGGAGGTTGATTTTTGCTCCTAATACAAACTTCTAAATACTTTTCTTAAACTAAATGAACTGAGGAAATTGGAAACCATTCATTTTCATCTGTGTATCTGTCCCAATTCTCAGAAGCCCTAACCATTGCAGATGCTTCTCATATCCCTGAATTCCCAAAAGCCTTGGCTGTTGGCTAAGCTAAGGTTTCTGGGGATTGTAGTTGAGCTGCCAGAAGTTAAATTTGCAAGCCGTTATTTACATGGCCAGTCTTTCACTGGAGGTGTGTGGTGCTTCAGTGTGTGTGTGTGTGTGTGTGTGTGTGTGCTGTGCCATCAATTAAGAACCAACTTATAGGAACCCTAATAGGATTTTCAAGGTAAGCGAGATATTGAAGGCTTTACCAGTTCCATTCTCTCCCCCCCCCCCCTCCGATGAGTTTCCATGGCTGAGTGGGGATTCGAACCCTGTTGTTCAGTGTCCTGGTCCATCACTCTATCCACTACACTGGGAATCGCTCTCTACAGAGTATATGGTAAAACTAATGAATTTAACACAGAGAACAAAAGTTTGTGTTATTTAAATCATGATTTTAAAAATATCATTGCATCAGTGGCTTTTTGCCCCGCTTGACAATAAACAAAAAACACCAAAACTAAATGTGATCTTCGTTTCGTTTAGTTGTTTAGTCGTGTCCGCCTCTTCGTGACCCCATGGACCAGAGCACGCCAGGCCCTCCTGTCTTCCACTGCCTCCCGGAGTTGGGTCAAATTCATGTTGGTTGCTTCGATGACACTATCCCACCATCTCGTCCTCTGTCGTCCCCTTCTCCTCTTGCCTTCACACTTTCCCAACATCAAGGTCTTTTCCAGGGAGTCCTCTCTTCTCATGAGATGGCCAAAGTACTGGAGCCTCAGCTTCAGGATCTGTCCTTCCAGTGAGCACTCAGGGTTGATTTCCTTTAGAATTGATAGGTTTGTTCTCCTTGCAGTCCAGGGGATTCTCAAGAGTCTCCTCCAGCACCACAATTCAAAGGCATCAATTCTTCGGCGGTCAGCTTTCTTTATGGTCCAGCTCTCACTTCCATACATCACAACCGGAAAAACCATAGCTTTGACTATTCGGACTTTTGTTGGCAAGGTGATGTCTCTGCTTTTTAAGATGCTGTCAAGGTTTGTCATCGCTTTCCTCCCAAGAAGCAGGCGTCTTTTAATTTCGTGGCTGATGTCTCCATCTGCAGTGATTATGGAGCCCAAGAAGGTAAAATCTGTCACTGCCTCCATATCTTGCCCTTCTATTTAAATGTGATCTTAATGCACAGGAAGCCTAATTTTTGTAGCTTCATTGTGATATTTCTGGGCTTAGTTTAAAGTGCAGATTATAACTCTCAAAAGTCTTCAGTCTGGGACCTATATTCAACCATGTGACCCACCTGGGATTTAAGATCGGCATCAAGGGCTCTCCTCTCCAGCACATCATAATAAGATTCAGGTTTTTACTGCTAGAGGGTTGTATGTACCAGGAAAACAGCCTTCTCAGCAAAGTCAACATACTTGTGGACTTCTTAGTCTTGGTTTCTGGGGGTTTAGTCTTGAGTAGGCAGTTAAGAGCCATAACCCCTGCAGAAGACCTCCTCTTTATTTGTTCCTCTAGACCAATTCATCTGTTTGCATTTTTGGACTATGTTGATGCCGGCAGGCAGGAGTGTCAGGACTTGAACCTGGGGCCTGAAGTGGGCAAAGCAAGCATTCTGCCATTAAGCCACACCGCCTTTCCTGGGCATGCTTCGCCCCATTTTTAGGCAAGGAAGGGAGTCCCCAAAGTGCCAAAGATTAGCCTCCCGTAACATTCCAAGGGCCATGCAATGAACATGGGGCAACATGCAGCCAGTTATATTTCCATTACTTTCATAGTCACGTGACTCCGAATCTTTTTTAAAATACAGGTGATACCGCTTGCTGGAAGGTGTGGTTGTTCCGATGAGCGGCTCTGCCTCTAGACACACTCTCTAGGCCTTTTGCACTGCTTCATGAGTTGCTAAAAGCAACACTGCTATTTCTCCCAAGTGTAGGCAACTGAGAGGAGCATTGATGGCAGCACCGAAGAGCTTTTCAAGAGCTCTTTAGCCATGATAAGAGGCAGATGCTACATTTTAAGCCTTAGAGTGTCCCTGCTTTCCACAATACTGTACTTAGTAAAGATCTGTTCAAAGTCTGGGATGGGCTGAAAATGAAGAAGCAAGGCGCCTGCAAACAAATGGCTTATATCAAACATTTTTTTTTTAAAGAAAACACTCATTGTGTGCTAGGTTTTTCTAAGTGCTGCTGTGCCTGCAGTAGGAATTCGTTGCAGCGCGTGTTACTTACGCAGTTGTTGTTACCATAGGCAAAAAAAGGAAAGGAAATACTGGCACCTCTATTGGACATTTCTGATATTGCACCTTAGGAATCCTTGTGTGAATGTTAGTAGAAATAAAAATAAATATAGAACAAGAATAACTGGTAAGGAATTGACAGAAGCCCTGAACATTTTATATGAAAAATGATTCTAAAATGGATTTAAATGCCTTTATAAAGTAACTTTTGGAAGTGGTTGCACTGCTAGTATTGCAGCCAAGATTCTGTTCACAATCTGATGGCTCAGGTAGCCGGCTCAAGATTGACTCAGCCTTCCATCTTTTGGAGGTTGGTAAATTAAGTACCTGGCTCACTGGGGAGCGGGCAATGTGTAGCCTGTATAACTGAATTCCAAACCACCCAGATAGTGCTTTCAGTGGCATGTAAGCAGCACAACATTTTGCTTTTTTTTTTTTTTTTTGCTTTGATGAAAGCAGGCCTTTTGCACCTCCTGAGACTCATTGTGAGAAGAAACAAATTTCCTCTTGCTCAAAAACCTTCAGGGCTTCTGGAGTTGTCTATAGGTCAGAACTATGTCTGATAGTCTTATTACAGGATGGTGTAATGAGATGCTGACTGTACTCCTGAGCATGCACAGTCATGCAAGCAAGCAACCGTGTGCCCAGGAACGCAGAGAACACCTCATTAAGAAGCAGCGATTTTTCACTGATACTTATGAAATTTCCCACATGTAACACTAAACCACCAATAGGATTCCGGCCATTGATTTACAATCTCAATTTGTTCTCGCTCTGAAAATAAAATAAAAATATCAAGCAATAGTAAGCAGAACTGCCATGTGCACATAGGTTTTCTGGACTCCCCTTAGCTACAGGAGCCTGCACTGTCTTCCTCTTACTCGCTGAGAAAAATACCACCCCAGGAAACTCACCTAGTATGCACATGGGTTTCAACATAGCAAAGGCTAATAAATCTGAAAAGATCCAAAAGCATGCTTTGGTTTGTGGAAAAAAATGTACAGTTTGAGGAGAACACTTAAACAAAGGTACATATTGTGGGGGAATGTATTAAAATGCTGGTGCATTTCTATGTGGAAATAAAAAGGAATCTCACAACCTAAGACAAAGCGACAGTAGAGAGAAAATGCAGGTGGGCTTCAGAAAAATGAAAGAGGTCTTGTCTATACAGCTAGGTCTGAGCAGGCTGAAGTGGGCCAAACAAAATTGTTAGGTCTAATACATCCAAATGGCATAGGGACCTCAAGGGACTCTATTTGGGCTGCCTTTATTTATTTATTTATTTATTTATTTATTTATTTATTTATTTATTTATTTATTTATTTATTTATTTATTTATTTATTATTTTTAGGAGAACTTTATTAGGTATGTGTGTACCTAATACTTCTCTTAAAGCTCCAATCAAGAACTTGCTGCGCCTTATTATACACACCTAATACACAAATACAACTTTTCCCCTTGACTTAAATGACCAGCAGAGATACTGTCACAGTTGCAGATTCAGCTGCGGGAAGTTTCTCAACCAGCCCTTTAAGACACGGGGGAATAAAAAATTATAAAAAAGATTTTTGTTTTATAAGTGATCCAATGCATTTTCACTGCTCTAATAGAGGCTAAAAATTTTCACTTCCTCTGCCCCTCTGCCAAGAAGCAGAGGAAGTATTTCATAGAATCATAAAGTTGGAAGGGGCCTGTAAGGCCATCAAGTCGAACTCCCTGCTCAATGCCGAAATGCAAATCAAGGAATATTTGCCAGGGGGTTGTCTAAATTTCTCTTGAATGCCTCCAATGTTGGAGCACTCACCATCAGTCCTGCGGCTGGCCCAGTCAAAAAATGAAGTTTTCTGGTTTTTCCCAAGGGATGACACATGTCGAAAATGGAGCGAAAGAGAGCGATCCTCCTCGCATAAAAAAAGGACAAGTCTCTTACAGGGATTTCTCTGGGTAGGACAGTCCCAGGGATGGGATGGTTTGCTCCAGCCAAGATGATGTCTGATTGTTGTCTTTAGGAGTTAACCAGCCCATCCCTGTGGCAGACCAAACAGCTGGCTTAATGCCTGTGTAGTCATCCTCTTAGTTAAGTATGGACTGGGCCTTTCCAATATTCTCCTGCCTCCACACACACTGTTTCAGGGTTCTGCACTCTGAGTGGAAAGTGCCGAGACTAGCCATTTGCCTCTGCCTTTAAAAGGAAGAGACATTTAGGAGAATTCTTTCAAGTGTTCCATCTCGAGATTCAGAACAGGCATGATATGGGTCATTTTGAAAAGGCTCTTTCCTATTCTCGTCTTTCAGGTTGGTATATTTAGCTGTGACCTAGAAAGACCATCCTTTTGAGGACAGAAATTGTGACTCTGATAGTCTGCTAACTACCTTAGACGTGACTTTCTTGCCTGAGCCGAAACTGTCCAGGGTGCCAAATCACAGCTGATGTAAATGGTGGGAGAGAACAGCAAAATGTGTTGGGTTTAGACACCCACCACTGATGTACAGCATGACATAGGATTCTCTCCTTCCAGCAAAGATTGCCCGTCTTCTGCAGAAAAGCTATGCAGATATATCAAAATAATGACTCAGAGTTCTGTAATATTCTTTTTATTCACAGAAGCATAACTGAAGAAGAATTACTGGGAAACGGGGGCAAGTGTACAGCCATCAGTACTAACACCTGAGCAACAGTAGCTCTATGCAGTTGTTCTTTACTGCACCTGAAGCCCCACCTATTTTTTTATTTCTCTAGTTACAGAAGGCTGCTGTGCTTTGGTAACTCTGCTCTCTCCAAAAAGTGTGCTTCTGACTCATGTGGGGAAGGTGCAAAGGTACAGCAACCCACCCCTCTTCAGACAGTCACATTGATTGATTGATTCAATTTATATCCCGCCCATCTGGTATATTCTGCCACTCTGGGTGGCTAAACTGGGAAATGGGGCAAGTGTACAGCCATCAGTACTAACACCTGACAACAAGGGGGCAAGGTAAATGCATTCCCTTCAACATGTATGGGCTTCACACACTTTTAAGCATGATTGTGTAAGGCAGTGGTTCTTAACCTTTGTTACTCAGGTGTTTGTGAACTGCAACTCCCAGAAACCCCAGCCAGCAGAGCTGATGGTGAAGGCTTCTGGGAGTTGCAGTCCAAAAACATCTGAGTAACAAAGGTTAAGAACCAGTGGTGTAAGGCATGTGTAATGCAGCAGCAAACATGGCTAATACAATTCAAGGCTGAATAAACCTAGAATAAAGAAGGTAATAATACCATACTCTCCTTTAGTCAGGCTTCACCTGTTTGCTTCTGGGCACCACACTTTAAGGAGAATAGAAACAGCCTAGAGGGTGTCCAGAGCAGAGCAACTTATGTGGTAAAAACTCTGGAAAGCAAAGCTTATGAGGAACAGTTGAGGGAGCTGAGTACGTTTAGCATAAAAAAGAAAGATGTGCCGTGACAATGATGGTTGTGTTCAGAGGTTGGAATGGTTATCAGATAAAAGATGGAACAGCATTAAGACCCAAGCAAATTGATTTAAACTACAATGAATTCTGACTAAACACAAGGAAGAACTTTTTATTGATAGACAGCAGAAGATAGTGGAGGGTTGCAAACAAACATTGGATAGTCATCTATCGGTGATGCTTTACCTTTGGATTTCTGCAGTAGAAGGGAATGAGACTAGATCAGGGTGACAGACAGTGATCTCTCAGCAACTCTCTTTGAATATTGTGGAAAATTTCCCATGTCACTCTTCAGATACCCCCACATTTTGACCAGGTGATTTGTTTTTACATACAGTACTGTAATATCTTTCCACCCTAGAGGTGGGTTTGAGCTGATCATCCAAATGGAGTACAGTGGGGTCTCTACTTAAGAACTTAATCCGTATTGGAAGGTGGTTCTCAAGTGGAAAAGTTCTTATGTAGAATCTGCATTTCCCATAGGAATGCATTGAAAACCATTTAATCCGTATCTGCTCTTTTCCGTCCATAGAAACTAATGGGAAGCTGCTATTCCGCCTTCTGCCACTAGAGGGGGATATTTTTTTCTTTTTTTCTTAGGTCAGGGAACAGTGTTAAAAGCACTTCTGACGAAGCTAATTTTGAAGCAATGGACTGAAAACCAATTAATCCATTCTGGCTGTTTTTTTGTTATGTGGAGGTGCGTTCGTACATTGAAGCATTAGTTCCCATAGGAACTAATGCAAAGCTGGTTAATACGTACTCTACCACTAGGGGGAGAATTTTTTTTAACCTAAGTTGACCTAAGGTTAAAAAAAGAGCAGGAAAGGTTTTTTTCCTGTTCTTATCTAGGATTTCTGTTCTCAAGTAGAAGCAAAATTTAGCAAACGGAGCTGTTCTTAAGTAGAATTGTTCTTAAGTAGGGACGTTCTTAAGTAGAGACCCCACTGTAAAATGACTGGAACTGTGCAGGACTTCCAAAACTGGGCCCCTTTTGTGTATATATCTGACCTGTTCAAAGAGTGGTTGTTTAGAAATTAGGCAAATAACTAATTAAAAAGAAAGCAGGATCAAAGGTTTAAAAAAAGACGAATAGCAATAAATAGTAGGCCTGCAAATTGTGACCCTTTTTTCATTCCACAAACTAACCTTGAACACAGACATCAGATCCCTTTTAACAGGTCACCTGAGAAGAACGTACTAACTTCCATATGGGTTGGTTGTTCCCTGAGGAACCAGCTGATTGTGGAGGGAAATCTAGCCCTACTGATCCAGGATCAGAGTAAAACCGAGCTAGCAGAGCCAAGGGTGTGAGAGGCTATCTTTATTATATTCACTCACATCTCCGTAAAAATAAAAAATAATAAAAGGGAAGGATAGTATGTTGTAATTTCTGAGTTTATCAGGTCTCTTCTCCAAAGCTTGGAGTGGAGGATGAAATATTTTTTCCCCACAGAAGTCCCCCAAACAACCTTGACCTGATGGTCAAGCTCTCTCGCTTAAAGTGAGCTTCAAAATGGATGCTGAAACTTATTAGAATCAGCTCGAGATATCTGGTTTCACTTTGGGCCATGTAGATTGTATTGTCTTTCTCCAGTTCCACTATCTGGATAACCAGATAGTATGATAACCCAGAGTATAGGGGCGGTGGGGGGAAATCATACCCTAATTGACTTAATTCTGGTAGGAAATCTTCACTCAGAGCATGTATTTCCTGGCTTCCATTCAGGTTAATTGGCAGTCAGAAACAAGGAAGTAATTACTCCAGGAAAAGACTTCCTTAATCAATTAAGATACAGAAATACAGTTATTGCACCAAAATAAAATCTGTAAACTGTGTTTAACCATTAAATAAGATTAGGGGGGAAAAAAGGTGACGTAAAGATGAAATAGCCACGGAGAAGTAGGAAGAGCAGCTGGGAGGGTGTGCCACGGATTTCCAGTGGAGAACGGCACCACCGATATTCATGGTTTGGTTTTATTAAAACAAGAAATATTGAAGGGGGAAGAGCCGCAGGTGGTGTTGAAGCCAGAGTCCAAATATGAGATGGGATGGTTTTACATTTTGTGTATCGACTTGCAAGTTAGCGTCATAGTTTTCACCCAAATCCAACTCCCACTATTGTTTTTAATGGACTACCTGTGTCACATAAAACTTGCCCCTCATCCCAATCCTTGGCAATGTATTGGGAAGATAAAGCCAGCTCTTTTTCTCAGCTGCCACCTTTCAGCAGGCCTTAGCAGAAGGAGGTGTGAAAATGGAAAGCAAGGCAGTTCTACAGCCAGCCCTGCTGAGATACTACTTAATTCCCACCTCGTTCCGCTCAACCCTTTCCCCCTCCATTTGCGTCACATCTTTTTCAGGGGTGCCTCGCTGTCCAAGTAAGAGAGGATGTCCCCCAAAACTGATAGGGCAAACCTCCAAGCCGTGCTCATTCCACCCTAGGCATTTTGAAACCTGTGGATAGGGACTGCATATATGTTTATATGGAAGCAGCATAAATAGCCTGTTTTGACTAAGAAACAGGTTAAAAATACCTCAAATACATACATAGAATTAATAAATGGAATAACTCCATGAATCTTAAGATCCTCAGAAAAAGGATGGGATACATCTGTGGCAATCATTTTCTTCTCTCTTACTCCTGTTTCTTCAGCGGCTGCTGCTTGTCTTGATGAGTACATTTGCTCTTGGTTTGTACCCCATTATGTGCCATGTGTACAAGGGTACGGTGTATGTACAATTGTACTGTGCATGTGCAATTTTGGGCTGTCATTCAGAAGTTCTGGAGATGAGCTATGGTTTGGATCTACATCCATCTTGGTTCCAAATTTCAAAGGAGAGGTGTTCTATATATAGTATTACATCTATAGCTCTATCTGTAACTCTCTCTCTGTATTAATAGGACTACAGCACTAACAATTCCCCTGTCAACAGGGCGTTAGACTTCACACAAAGTAATTTTTCCAAGCTCTGCTTTATCTATTCTCTTTTGATTTTCTTTCCTTTATTAGTTGTACTTTGACCAACTTACAAATCACATGCACACGCAGAAGACAACACATTCCAATGCCCCTGCTCTTTTCCCCAAACCAATCCAGAAATGATTGACGTACGACTCTCACCCACTCCCCCAAATCATCTGAATCTGGAGTTTCAGTCTGAGATCTCCCATCAGCTCTCTTTGATTTCCCTAGGCACAGAGCCACAAGAACCAAGCATAGCCAGACAGCCGGTTGGACTTCAGTCAGACATTCAAAGGTGAAATCTTATCTGAAAAAAAACAGGAGGGGATGCAGATGGTGTCTACAGACTGTCCTAGTAATGCAGTCAAAGAGTTTAAGTAGGAAAAAGCCAGCCTAAATCCAGTCTGGAGAAGAAGGAGCATGAGGTCTGACATACAAGTTTTAGCAAGTAATAACAGGCTGTTTATAGGGGCGAGGATTCATAATCTACCATGCCCATTTGAAAAACCACCACCAGCAGCTAATTCTCAAGAACTCAGATTAATTTTGCATTAACCTGCAAATGTATGCAATGTGCAGCTAGCCTGTGTAGATCTTCAGTGTCCCAGCTGATATTGTCTTTCATAGAACGTTGACCCCAACAAGAACATTCCTAAGTGTTCTTGCCAATCCAGACGTTTTCTAGCAAAACAGTTTGTTAGGGTCATATACTTGCAACTGGCATCTGCTAAAAATTGATGCTGCTGTTATCACTGAAATAATCTGGTAATGGTCCACACCCTGGAAGAGTAAGCCTTTTGACCTATAGTTCCCCAAAATGGTCAACCTCTCAGCAACATCCCAGAATCTTTCAGTCAGCTCTCAGAATCGCTCCCCCCCTCCAGAAATAGTAACGCTGTCAAGCAGCATCCTGCTGCCCCCAAAAGTCAGATGGGAAAGCATGAAACATAGAGAATCATAGTATGGTACAGTGGTTAATGTGTTGGGCTAGAGTTTTGGAGATCATGATTCTAGTTCCCACTGAGGCATGAAGGCACGATGACGCTATGCCACCTTCTCTCTCTCTCTTGTTTAGCCTACCTCACAAGGTTGTTATGAAGATAAAATGGGGGGGGGGTTAGCAAAAAGGTATGTATGTTGTCGTTTGCTCAATGGAGAAAAAGATGAAATTTAAATATACCTAAAGGCCATAGACATCGTCACTGCTGCTCCTTACAAAAGCAGACTGCCCTTGAACACAGAGATTTTGCATAACTACCATGACTTGAAAGCAGACCTTCGGAATGTTAGTCCAGGAAAGTAGACTTCTCAAACTCTGTGGTAGCTTCTATGCATGGTATATAAAGAGTAGAGATGGGGCATTCATATTTGTATGCAAATATCCCTGTGCAGCTGGACTTAATGAGGGCCCAGCCCCTGGAGCCAGCCCGTTCACTTATGTGTCCCCAGTGGCATTATTGCTCATCTTTCCAATCGTTCCTGGAGCTCTGCGCTCTTCCTGCTCACCTGGCAGTGGGAAGGAGGACGAGTCACTGAGTTGCTAGCCGAGCAGGAAGAGAGCAGAGCTTCAGGAGTGATTGGAAGGAGAAGCAAGGATGCTGTCACTGCTGGATGTGTGAGTGGACAGGCCAGCTGCAGGGGCTGGCCCCTAAATCCAGCTGTGTGGGGATATTCATATACAAATACAAATCCCCCCATCTCTAATAAAGCGTTATCCCTACTTCTTTAGAATTAGTATAGATCTCCTTCCTTTTCATGGCTCCCAATATCCCAGCTTCTCTCCCTTAAAGTGAAACATTTCCCCATACGAAAGCCAGCAGGAAAATTTGTTCTTAACATTAATAAGAGCTTTATCAAATCATTGTAATTGCTGGTAATTCTCTAATCTGTCATGGCAGAAGATGAATGGGTACAGGTAAGTGCAACTGTAATGAGAGATTATTTATTCCCCAGTCTTTTAAGAAATAACACTTTAAAAAGGTAAAAACAAACAAATACAAATATAAAATTCTTACCAATCTGCTATAATTCTCACCAAGGCTGTTTTCTTTTTTAAAACTTCGGGAAAGACAGGTGGACATTTTCGTATTGGATATTTTCCACTGCTCTCTTCCCTACCATTTTGGCTTGCCAGAGGTTCTCTCCAATGATCATACAACTAAAATTAATGACACAAATACTGTAATGACAAATCAAGGGACTGATGTTTTTTTGACCTTGCTGAATTGTATCATTGCATTCCCATGTTCCTACAGTGTAGATGGTCTCAATGTAGACATAAGTATTCTCGAAGGCTTTCACGGCTGGAATCCGATGGTGGTTGTAGGTTTTTTGGGTTGTTTGGCCATGTTCTGGAGGTTTTTCTTCCTAATGTTTTGCCATTCTCTGTGGCTGGCATCTTCAGAAGACAGGAGTTAGAATTCTGTCTGGACGATGTGCAGAATGGCTTTGCACCAACAGTTTCTGGATGGCCATGCCACCTGAGTCTTTGGCGCTTGATGGTGCTCCAGAGGCTAGAAATATTCAGAGTTCACTGAATAATGGCATATTCAGATAGTTCTGAATATCTGAATTTGATACTTTCAAACTGATGTGATAATAATTCCTAATATTTGGAGTCCTATTACAGTGGTGCCTCAAGTTACAAACGTAATTGGTTCTGGAAGATGGTCATAATTTGAAATGGTTGTTAAGTCGAAGCACCATTCCCTGTTGAAATGCAATTAATCCGTTCCGGCCAAAGGAAAAAAACCACCAAAAAAATCACTGCAAGACTCATTGGAAACGCGATTAATCCGGCTGGGGGGGGGGAAGCAATCAAGCATGCACGACCCATTGGAAATGCACAGAAAACAAAGGGAGCACGTTGGAAATGCACAGAAAACAAAGGGAGAATGGCGGAAATGCGCAGAAAACAAACAGATCAGGTTAGAAATGCGAATAAAACAACAGAGCAGATCGGAAATGTACAGAAAACAAAGGGAGCATGTTGGAAATGCACAGAAAACAAAGGGAGCACGTCGGAAATGCACAGAAAACAAATGAAGCAGATCAGAAATGCAAAGAAAACAAACGAAGCAGATCAGAAATACACAGAAAGCAAACCAAAAAGCAAGGGAAGCATGCAAGACTCATCAGAAATGGGGGAAACCCCCCAAAAGCAACCAAACCCCCTAAGACCCATTGGGAATGGGGAAAAACACTTCAAAAAGCAACCAAACCCCCCAAGACCCATCGGAAATGGGGAAAACACCAAAAAAAGAAACAACCCCCCAAGACCCATCACAGCACAGAAACATAACCCCCCCACAGCCCAAAACCATGCTGCATAAACACCCAGAACAGTTTTTAAAAAGCATAAAGCAGCACCTTGCCTTACCAGGCAGCCTCCTCCGATTGTACACTCTCTAACTGCTGGGGCGAAAGAGCTACAAAGAAGCAGCCTTGTCGCTGCCTACAGTTAGCAATTTGAATTTCCTGCCTTTCCCCCCTGCCTTTTTCTGTTCGTAACTGGAAGCTCCAGCCACAAGTTGAAGCAAAATTTTGCGGCAGGAGTTGGTCGTAATTTGAAACAGTCATATGTCGGGATGTTCGTAAGTCAAGGCACCACTGTATTTCTATCAATTGGAAAGCTAAAGGCTAGATTTCTGCTTGCTAGAGGAAGAAGTGAAAGTGAAAACCATTTCTCAGGCAATCTGGAGTGATTTCTTGAGGAATGAAATTTAAAGATACTCTGGTACCAAGGGTACTGGGGGCAGAGAACTCAATGTCTCTTGACTGGGATTGCCATACGTTTCCCAAGAGAAAGGGGTCTGGGGTGAGAGCCAAAGCTATAAATCATCTATGTGTGCAATAATGAAACCTGGAAGCAGGCACACACACCAGATGGTATTTTTTTCCATATTGGTCCTTTCCAATGAAAAGGTAGGCATAGATACCTATAAATCTTCTGGGCATTGACTGTTAGGATATGCTCTGGTGCAAGCCTGCACTGCAGCAGTTTTTTCTCTGTCTTTTCCTGAACCCTCAACTTACATTTATATTCTCTACATCTTATTGTATATTTTTTACTTAATATAGTTAGGAATAAGGTTTATTATCAGTAGATTCATAGATTAATATGTTATAAATCAACAGAGAAACATTGTATTAAATTTGGGCCCTTTGGGATATATCAGGCAGGGAAATAACATTTTGTTGTATAAAGACATTTGGAAGATTAGAGAGAAGATAAAACCGAATTTGAAAATATTGGGTAGTTGACAGTTTTGCTCTGCTCTTTGCTAACTTTTCTTGACTGGCCTGCTAGTTACATTCTTAATCTCTCAGTCCTGTTAGAACAGTGTTTCTGCTTCTACTGGATTGGGCAAGCCTCCGTTCAATGGATTTTATCCTTAAATGCTGATACCAGACACCAGTTTTCTCAGTTCCCAGAAATGGGACAAATCAGCCATTATGTCCCACTAGGTGCTTGATTCCACTCTTATAGCATGTTTTCTCTCCTGAAATTGAACCACAGCAGCTTTTTACAAAGTACTGGACAAAATATTATGGTATTTCCTGCCTCCACAAATTCCCGCTACTTTTGCCAACAAGCTGGGAGTAACTGTAAAAGTTGGTGGGAGATTCAGAAAACCAAGCAATCTACTCTTTGGACGATACATATTCAAATGCTCTGTCTGCATCCACTTAATTCTGAAATGGAAACAATGGATGTCCCTGTTTAGCACTTATGTGTTGTTTTTATCTTATGACCAAGCATTTTGTTTGGCTTTTGAAAAGTGAGTTTTGCTGCCCAATTTTTTTTAAAGAAATCAGGAGGGTTTTTTTTTCTTTAAACAAAAACAAAAACAAAACAAAACAAAAATCCAGCTATATTGCAATGATTTCTTGGAAAGTTACATAAAAGCCTGGAACAAACAGTCCTCTCCTTCTAGTAGTATTGAAAAGCATTCCATCAGTTATAGATGGTAATTTAAATTCAGCACAGCAGTTCCTGTCACTAGAATGATATTTTAAAGCTGGTTTATTCATATTTGAACTCCCCCAGAGTTCCCACAATGCATTTCTATACCCTTCAGCCACCCTCAGAATGATTAGGAATTCTCCTCATTCTATTTCTCCCCTCTTTTTCCTTATCTTATGTACTTTGCACCTGAACACTGTTTATGCAAGCCGCCACCATTTCCTCCCTATTTTCTCACAGACAAGGAGGTAAAAGTTCACCTTTCATTGTCTGGCTGGGAGAAGTCCAGTTGGAAGACCTGGGAATTTAGTTCAGGACGGAATCTAAACATTGCACAAAGGCACTGTTTGACAAGTGCAGGAAAAGGCCTTGGCCATGGCAGCTGGATATTTCTCTTGGAAACCAACTGTGCTTCAGGGGTCAGGACCATCAGCACCATGCCATCTCAGTGATCTTTATAGTACAGTGGGGTCTTGACTTAAGAACGGCTTGAGTTAAGAACATTTTGACTTAAGAACCGCTCTCATAGGAAAATATTGACTTGACTTAAGTACTTAGATTTGAGTTAAGAACTGAAAAAAACCCACGTAGGAGGCAGGGAAAGTGCAAAATTTGAACTTTCAGTTAACTGTTGGCCAGTGAAAAGGGTGCCTGTCTGCTTCCTCACTCCTCCCAGCGTTTAGAGAGTGGATTGGGAGTCTTCATACTGCCTGGTACTGCCTGGACTGTATTTTCCCTGCCTTCCCTGAACCTTTCTTGACCTAAGAAAAAAAGAAACAAAATATCCCCCTCTAGTGGTCGAAGGCAGGATAGCAGCTTCCCATTAGTTTCTATGGACGGAAAAGAGCAGATACGGATCAAATGGTTTTCAATGCATTCCTATGGGAAATGCAGATTTGACTTGAAAACTTTTTGACTTGAGAACTGCCTTCCAATACGGATTAAGTTCTCAAGTCAAGACCCCACTGTACTCCAGACAAGATGGTGGTGATGACATAGAGTGGGGTTAAACTTTTCCAAACTTGGGACTTTGGGAAGACTACTGAACTTTTTTCTGGAATGCAAAAATCCTGTTTTTCTAAGAAATCTCTTTAGTTTGGAAAAAAAACCAGCCTGTGGGGTGAAGTCCACCTTCATTATCAGCCTGCTAGATGACCAGTTGCCATCCTCTGCATTTATTCAAATTTATCAAGTTGTACTTGAAGGGGGAAAACAACAGCTGAGGGATCTAGCCAAAATTCCCTCTCAGTTTCCTCTACTCTGGAATGAAGACCTCTGAAGATGCTCTCTTGCCAGCAGGGACTCTGGGAATGTTATTTATTTATCGAGCATTTGTTTTACTTTGCTCTACTGCTGAAAAGGTTCCCAGAGCAACTTACATAAGATCAGTAACAAACAAGGCAGGACCTGCCCCTCAGGCTTACAGTTTAGAAGATTTGACACAGACAGGAAAATAGCAGAGGTGTGCAGATTTGTGTTTTTGGACAGCAGCTCACAGAATTCCCCAGGCAGCAAAAACATAAACCCACATAGCTCTAGGAAAAAAGGATGGGATTAGGATAAAAAACAGAACAATGCAGGTACTCATTCTTAAAGTTATAAATAGGGCCGTGCACTACATTCAGAACAATGCCCAAATACTAACCTGATCTGGGCTATTTGTGTATTTCTGTGGTGACCATGGGAAAGAATAAAGAGCCCAGGAGTGTTCATGGCAACATGTCACTCCCCATGAATCCCTTCTGTGCAATCCAGTATTCTTGGGGTTCAAAATATTAAACATTTGAAAAGCAATGACTAAAAGTCAGGAAAAGGAAACAGAAAGTATTAATATCTTATAAAGAAGATGATGAGCTGGCACCAGTGGGGAAGGAGACTGATAATTTTGCCCCTCCAATGAAGCTCAAGAGCATCTCTGAGTGGGGTTCCTGGATTATATTCTCTTATATTCACCATGATATTGGGTTTTGCTGGTTTGTGAAGTGAATGATTTATATTGGTGTAGCATATTGCCTGGACTTTGCATTCTCAGATTTTCTTTTTTACATGTACTTCTCAACTTCATTATTATAACTTATTACACTACTAGGACTGAATGTCCATATATCTGCAGGTGAACGCTTGCATTCCTGCATGGATTTTGAGTGGTTAGGTTGGAATTCAGAATGTTAGGGCCTGTCTTTCTCCTCTTTCTTGGGTTTTTCTCCTCTTGTTGGGAGTGGTGATGCCACTGTAACCCAGCCAAAGAGTCAAACTCTTTCTATCTCCCAGTGGTTGCCCCCCACCATGTGTGGAAATGCACAAATGCTGGCATGGAGAAAGGCCATAAAGTGGTAGGAGGGTAAATCAGTTCTGTTTCATGCGCTCTTTTTTAGCGAATAGACGAGGGAGGCAATGCATAACCCTAGTAACGAAGTTGCAGTAATGACCAGGTTGAACAAAAGAAGCTGATGAAGGGAGGAATCTGAAGGCATCTCTTAGTGTATGCAATGTGGCCAGCTTCCCATCTCTTTCTATAGATAAAATCTGGATAAAATTGCTGAAATGTGTTATCATTTCTCTCTAAGAGTTTTAAAAATAATTTTAGTCGTGCATAATTCTATGGCTTCATAGAATAAAACAAGGTAAGTGGGAAAATGGCAGAAATGATTTCCTTCTCATTAGAGTGAAGCAAAAGATCCATGCATATTTTTGTTAATGTCTTGCAGTGCAGAAAACACAGCAAGACAGTAACTTAATTAACTTAATCTATTACAAGGCTCACATACCTTTGTGGATGCAGACTTCTTTCTCATCTCTACTATTTATGGGGCAAAGGAGATCACCAGACCTATAGGGAAATGTACTGTAATAGCAACCCCTGACTTTAGCAAGAAAGGATAGGGGTCAGAACAGGTCAGCATGCAATCAAATCTACCTCCCAAACCCAGGAACTGAAACTCTTAAACCAAGCTGGAACATTTTAACAGGTCAGTGGATTCCTTTAATGAGATATGGAAGGGTGTTGAGTATTTCACTGCTCATCTACTTGACCAAACCTTGGTGGGTGGGGTGCTTGTGGTCTGAGCCAGTAGAGAGTGCATCACTCCCAAAATTTGCAGGTGGGCACCTCCTTTATACTGGTTATGAGTCACCTAAGCCAAGAGGACACTCTCAATAGATAGCTTTCTACAACCTCCATTGACATCTCAACTGGCACTTGAAAGTAAAGACTTGTCACAGACATAAAATGGAGGATGAATAATTCAGATGTCTGGGCCTCCCTCAAGCTTTGTCATTCTCCATCTCTCCACACTCCCTGCCAGTTTGGATGTTAGTTTCCATGGATTTTCTTTCCCTGTGGAATGATTGACTGGTTATTAATGCTAATAGGAAATATGTGATGGACATACACAGAGTTATGGAACTGTATCTGAAGTTAGTTTTTCATTATTTCTACTTCAGGTGGAAATAAGAGTACCTGGGTCCTTGGTGTTTAAAAATCCCGGGGCAACCCCCATCTTGCCCAACATAAAAACAGAAACACCGACCACGCCCATCACAACACAAAACCAATCAAATAAACATTCATCATTTGTGCAATGCCAAAGAGGGTTTACAACACCAGGAATAAAGGCACAGTGCACCAGCAACTTCCAACTGCTCATGGCTCAGGAAAGCCACAGTAAAAACATTTATTGGAAAATGCCTAGAACATTTGAGCATCAGGACCTAGTATATTGCAGTGGGGAGTTAGTCAAGTTGCATGTCACAGTGATTTAGTTAAGTTAGGCATGACCACAAAGTCGTCTTGACCTGATTTCGCTGCCAAAGGGAACTCTGTAGGCCATGGCATGGATAGAGTGCTTTCTCTCAAGTTTATATTAAATATCTTATTACTGAAAGTGCCGTTATGAAAGTCATGATTCAGGTGCTCGATGAATCCATGTCTAGACGCTGCTCCTATTTCATGTTTCTATTATTTATTTGATCATCTCATTATCTTGCTCTTCTGGGTTTTAGGCTTGGTGTCAGCCTGAATTTCCTACCCACCTGCCTCTTCTCTTACTCACTCTTCTTCCCTACCTCCAAGCTGCTTTTCTTCTTCTATGTGCAGACAAAGCCGACTGATGAAGGCAGTTGCTTTCCTTGATCCCTTCCAAACAACACACCAGAGTGATTATCTTCAGGGAAAACAACTTTAGCTGGATCAATAGGAATTCACCTAGAATGGCCTCTGAGCCCTAAACAGCCTCAATGAGACTTACACACATCCAGTGCAGACTGAAGGGCTTACTGCATTTGATTTGTGACCAGCAATGAAATTTGCCCATATCAGAGCTGGCCAAAGTGTTCAGCCTAAGCCGTTTCATCTGTTTCAGGGGAACAAAAATAGCCTGCAAAAATCTGTGATAATCTTTGGGGAGGGGTGTTTGTCAGAAGTGTGCTGGTTTTCTGCACAGCTTGGAAAAAGTTAATATTTTGTATTCTCTCATCCGCCACACTGATTATGTTGCTAGGGAATCCGGGAATTGTAGTTAAAAAAAAAAGAATAAGTAACTTTCCCATGCTCTGCAGTTTTCTAGTGGAAAAGCTTACAGAAGAGGGCTTTGATTTTTTTTTTTAATGTATTCTTTGCCTTTTAACAAGGAGAAACAATTCCAAGGCTGCAATAGCCATGTGGTTCTATTGTGGCAGGAATAACAAAGCATCTTGGACCACCTTAAGGAGTAATATGTTTTATCTGACCTAAGGGGTTGTGGATTGCAACCCATTTCCTCAGATGCTTGAAGTGTTTCTTCAAGTGACAGATTATAATACACAAGCTTTTATTATTATTATTATTATTATTATTATTATTATTATTATTATTATTATTATTATTATTATTATTATTATTATTATTATTATTATTATTATTATTATCCCAAGCCTCAGAACAAACCCAATGCTCACCAGCCCCAACAGGCACCGCCACTGGGCTGAGGGTCGCCTCTGAAACAATCTTCCTCTGTAGATTCATGCGGTCCCTTCGTTAGGTATCTTTAAAAAAACAATTAAAAACATGGATGTTCACGCAGGCCTTCCCTCCAGCAAATATTTGATTCTTTTTTTTCCCCCTTCCATCTTGAAGAATCTGTTATCTGACGTAATAATTTCTTTGTGTTAATATTTTACATGTAATTTTATGCATTTATTTGGAAGCCGCCTAGAGTGGTCGTAAGACCAGATAGGTGGGATATAAATAAAATAAATAAATAAAAAATGCTGTAAACCCAAGCCACCACAGTGGCGCCCCCTGGCAGCAGCAGCCCTGGAGGAAGTGGCACCAGGTACATTTAAAGAAGGGGAAGGAGAATGGAAATAAATAAATAACTATGAATAAAATAAATGATGGTAATGGAATAAATGTAGATTGTTCTTGAAAAAAAAATCCCCCGAAAATAAGCCCTAATGCATTTTTAAAGCAAAAAATAGTATAAGACCCTATCTTATTTTCGGGGAAACACGGTAGAACTGCAGAATTGGAAGGGACCCTATGCATCATCAAGTCTAGCCCCTGTCAGAGAGTGCAGTGGGGAATCAAACTCCCAACCTCTGGCCTCTGAGCTATCCAGCAGTTCTTTGGTGGATAACTGCTGGACAATTTGGTGGAGGGGTTAACGGACATTGCAGCTCACAAACTGTCTTTGAGGAATGGTGCTCTCAAGTCAACAACTTACCTATAAGTGAGGGAGGGGGGAGATTATAATCAGTGGGATCCGTTCAAGTGCAAGAAGTATAGACAGCAATCATTACATGAACAGCTGCTATTTTTTTTTGAGATGAGCATTGCATTTGGACAAATGTATGATTATGAAACAAACTGGGATATTTGTTCATCTCCAGGGCAAGCCTTCTCAGCAGAGACCTGAGAGGCTTTAAAAACGGTGGAGTGATAAATTTACGGTGGTGTCCTAATCTTAAATCCAGCATAGTGTGTGGCAAAATTCTCATCTGAAACGTGGTGTGTAGGTTTCTTGGTTTAGGTTTGTTTTTTGTTTTTTTTAACCCGAGGTGCGCACCTTCACAGTGGTTAATGGGCCAGATCCCACCCATGGGGAACTCACTGCAGGCTGCTATCAAAATTTGGTAGCAAATGGCAAAAACCCTCAATAAAATGATCAGTTCCTGCTTGATTTAAGGGCCTCCCCAGGTTTTTGATGCGTTTTGGTGGCATATGCAGTTTGTAGGGCCCTCAGGATTGCAAAACCTCCCTGGATGAGATGGGCTACATCAGGGTCGAGAACTGTATGCTGCTTACTCTTCCTTAGACAAAGTATTTCCATGTTTGACGGGATGGGGAAGAGAGAGGCTGAGAATAATGGATCCTACATTCCACTGACCGCCGAAGAATTGATGCCTTTGAATTGTGGTGCTAGAGGAGGCTCTTGAGAGTCCCCTGGACTGCAAGGAGAAGAAACCTATCCATTCTAAAGGAAATCAACCCTGAGTGCTCACTGGAAGGACAGACCCTGAAGCTGAGCCTTCAATACTTTGGCCATCTCATGAGAAGAGAAGACTCATTGGAAAAGACCTTGATGTTAGGAAAGTGTGATGGCAAGAGGAGAAGGGGACGACAGAGGATGAGATGGCTGGACAGTGTCTGCGAAGCAACCAACATGAAATTGACACAACTACGGGAGGCAGTGGAAGATAGGAGGGCCTGGCGTGCTCTGGGCTCACGAAGAGTCGGACACGACTAAACGACTAAACAACAACGACGTTCCACTTTCCATGTTACACGCATTAGAAAGCTGGAAATATTGCTCATTTGCATGTTGATCTCTGGGCTTGTGGACTCTGTCTCACCACCTTTCTCCCCTAGCTTGTCTGTGAGATGTTCCAAAGATTTGGCTTCCATTTTGGACAAGCACGGACTGTAGTGTCGCGTCATTTTTTTTGGTGTGTTATCAAGTTGCTCTTGACTTATAGTAACCACATTGCCCAAATCTTGGTAACTCAAGTGGGTTCACCTCTCTCATATTTGGACTTCTTTTCCTGCTCGCTTGACATTTTCCCTGTATTATTGTCTTCTCGTTATGTGCCCAAGGTATGATTAGATTAGATTAGATTAGATTAGATGATAGCTTCAGGTTAGTCATTAATTATCTAGTGAGAATTCATGTATGTTTGTGAGAGAAGTGGAAACTACTGGCTTTGTTCACTCAGGCACACTGCCTTGAATGCTTAACTGTTTAAAGTCTGGGTACTAATCCCTGTGTATTTGACCATATTATTGCTGAATTAGCACTGCCATTGATTTTGTTCAGAAAAATTCCTGATCTTTTTCACAGATGTGGACACAGCATGGTTGTCCTCCTTATTGGACATAATCGTTCCTCTCAAATTTCATAGTACACATGGGTGAAAATTTTGGCTGAACTTGTTTTTGAAGAATTTACCAACATTTGAAAATCACATCTGGACTGGAAAAGACCTTGAGTTTCAGAATTTTTCTGATATGGGGAGAGAGAAACTGAGAGATTTCCTCTTCCTCATTATATAACACATTATATTGTTCTCAGCTTTCTTCTTTTTTCGGCCAAGCACCTGACATTACCTGACAGAGAGCGAGATAGAATCGCTAATTTCCACTTAGTTAAAAGCATGGCTCATGATTTCAAAACTTCCCTGCCTGGACTGGGGGAGACTGGGAGGGGGAATTGGTTAGAAGAATCAACAAAAATTAAAAAGAACACCCTGTCCTTTCAGTCATATTGTGGATTTTATTTAAGCTCTGTATTCTCATATTTTCATTCTCTTATTTACGTGGTGATTGTTCCTCCACTCTAACACTAGCAGGCATCAAGAAAAGGTGAAAACAAGAGTCCCTGACTGGGTTCCCAGATACACAATCTAGGTTTCAAAACAACACCGAGAACACAAAATAATAACCCCTTGAGTTTAATGAAATAAAGAAGCTGCATTTAATAACTTGCCTCTTTGGCTTTTTAACAAATGTTGAATACAGAGTGTTCTGATTTATGGGGAGACAGTTCCATGTAAAATGATTTTTTTGAAAAAAGAAAGAAAGAAAGAAACCAAGAATGAAGGATGTCTCATCTTCTGCTTCTTGATCAGTGAATCCATTTCAGGCCAGGCACAGTTTCATAATGATTCTTTTTTAACCATGGAGTCGGCACAAAGCTTTTTGATTGTAAAAGCTTTTGTTTTGACTCTGCTGTGGCAATGTTTGGTCTTTGAGAAACAGAACAAAAGCCAACTTGTTTCTGAAAAGCTTTTTCCATTTCATTTCATTCTGGAGGTCCTCAGAATCAGGGACAATCAACTTCTGCATCCTCAGTAATCACACAATTCTTCAGAAACCAGACCGTGGGCTTCGGTATTCGGTATTGTAACTGTGTTCCTGGATGGCCTAATCTTCCATTGAAGTGGCACCATCAAGAATTCGGGGTATAAGTTTTCTTTTCTTTCTTTTTTTCTTCTTCTACAGAAAACACAGAAAACCTTGGGTTTTCGGTTGAATACGCAAGAATACTTGGAGAATATTTTTCTATTCCAGCACTATTTTTGAAAATAAATTGGTTAATTAAAATAAAAAAATTAAATCCCTGAAAGTATTGTTTGTGCAAAACTATGTGGTTTTTTGCACAAATGCACAAAAGGTTTTTAATGCAAGCTTTTGTGCCCGTTTTTATTGTGATAATGTCGCTGTTGATGCTGACATTTTTGCCCTCATGCAGCAGTGAAAAATCTTGCAACGACAGACTTATTTTTTCTTTTGGATTGAGTCTCAGTAATTTGAGATGTCTTTTCTCATTGAAGATTAGAAAACTCACAAGAAATCCTTATGGCATTATCAGAAAGTCTGAGACTGTGATGTATGGAGCACATGAGCTTGAAAACATAGATGTGCGAAGGGTGGTTGATCACACACACACATACACTTTTATTCTAGAACTGCCTTCCTTAGCTGGGTACCTCCAGATGTTCTGGAATACAACCATTAACCATACAAGCATTCATAACAAATGATCAGAAATTCTGGGAATTATAATTCAAAATTGAAGTTTCAGGAAATTGCTATGTTTCCTTGCATTTCTAGGCAGAGAAACAAAATTCAAGACAATCAGTACCTCAGCAGCAGAAAGTCTGATTTTATGGTGCATGGTGGCTTTAAATGCATGCCTTCTTTTCCCCACACCTAGATGGTGGAAGGGTTTACTGGATCAACACAAAGGATTTGTGTGTCTTTTGCACACCAGAATATTTGTTCAGATGGTAGGGCAGGACGTACACATTGTCCCACCAGCTCCATCACACAGCATACCTACTGTTTTGTAACTGCTCTAGAAGGCCTGCCTCCCTATGATGTCACAAGGACCCACTTCCTTTTTGGAAGATTTGGCCCTAAAATCTTTAAAAATGGAAAGCTGCTAACTTGGAAACTCTAGATATGAATGTTCAACTGATAAAAGAAGGAAAGTAGGGAAGATAGAGGGAAGTGGCTTTGAAAAGGTGCCGGAGGGCCCTGCTCTGACGTCCATCGCACTGATCTTCATCTCCTGCCTAGCATCTCTGCATCGAGAAACAAACACAATTTACAAGCAAAGACTTACTTTCCATACCATGTTCTGTGCAAGATCAATGTGTGTAGCGTACAGCGATGGGATGCTTCCGTCTCCTCCTCTTTTCTGTGTCCTCTTGTTTCACTTTGTCCTTGATGTCTGCTAGTGCTAAAAGTGAACTAGCAAGTATCACATAAGCAAAAGAATGAAAATAGCGATTACGGGGTTAAACAAAAGATCTCCCACCTTCTGGTTTACAGATCCTGGCAGGACTGAGAGCTAAGGAGGTGGTTCAGAAGCCACCTATACACCTTGGGAGGTTGGCAGCCATTTCTGTTCTTTCCAGAATTTTTCAGGGGATAGAAAGATGTTAAAATATAGATGATGTCTTATTAGATTGACACATTTAGTCAGCTGTGTTGCTGACTTCAGAGTTCTTGCCAAAGTCTGGGCATGTTGAACAAAATCATGACTTTGAGATTTACCTTGCAGAGCTGCCTTTGAAGGAACTGAGAGAAGCAGGCTGTGTACACGGGATGCAGCCCACGTCTTCAGTGCTTTGGTTTCTGTGTTATGTAATTAGAGCAGTTTGATATAACCGCCATGTTTCCATCCCGTGGAATACTAGGATGCATTACTAAGGCACTTAGAATACTCTGCAAGAAAGCTAAGCTCTAATGTGGGGATGTGCACAGTGAACATTTCTGTGTTTCTTTTAATTTGGGGTTGGGATTTTTTCGGGGGGGGGGCCTCTTTCATTTTTGTATTTTTTGTACACTGATCCTTTCACGATACGCAAAAGGGAAAACCTCTTTCAGGTCATTGGTTTTGTGTTTCCCCATTTCTGCTTTCCATATCTATCTATCTATCTATCTATCTATCTATCTATCTATCTATCTATCTATCTATCTATCTATCTATCTATCTATCTATCTATCTATCTATCTATCTATCTATCTATCTATCTATCTATCTATCTATCTATCTGTCTGTCTGTCTGTCTGCCTGCCTGCCTGCCTGCCTGCCTGCCTGCCTGCCTGCCTGCCTGCCTGCCTGCCTGCCTGCCTGCCTGCCTGTCTGTCTGTCTCTGTCTATCTGCCTGCCTGCCTGCCTGCCTGCCTGCCTGCCTGCCTGCCTGCCTGCCTGCCTGCCTGCCTGTCTGTCTGTCTGCCTGCCTGCCTGCCTGTCTAAATTGATAACCTCGAGACCTGTGATAGCTTCAAGTACAAAATCATCATCATCATCATGCACTACATCCAAAAAGTGATGTGGACAGATTCTATTTACCACAAAAAATGGAGGTTGTGGTTTACTGAAAATGCAGCAGGTAGTAAAGGAGGAAAAAAGAAAACTTAAATGGTTATATCAGTATAGGCAGAGAAAAATTACTTAAGGTGGTGAAAATAGAGTGTATTTTGAAAACCACAGAAACAAAGCCTCAATATAAGAAACCATGATTTGAAAATAAATTAAACATCTGGAAAAATAAACCACTACATGGACAACACCTGAAAAATATTGATGGAAAGCATGATCGTAATTCAACATGGGCATGACTAAAACTGGGGACCCTCAAGAAAGAAACGGAAGGCTTGACTTTTGCTGCACAAGAAGAAGCACTCCAAACCAACATGATGCTAAGATCAAAGGAATTAGTGCTAATAGCAAATGTTGACTGCCCAGAAAAAGATGAAACTGTGTCACACCTCATCCGTGAATGTCCAAAGATTGCACAAAGAGATTACAAAATTAAACATGATAGAGTGGCAAAATTTTTAAGTCCCAACTAAAAACTTGGATGTTTAAGCAGGCCTTCCCTCCAGCTAATACTGTACTTAATTTCTTCTTTCTTCACTTATCCTTTGTTATGTTTCCATCTTGAAAAATTTGTTTATTGTTTGTTGTTTTACAATTTTTAATTTGGTATATGTAGATGTTGTTTTTTATCTGTCTGGAAGCCGGCTAGAGTGGTCGCAATGACCAGATAGGTGGTGTATAAAATAAATAAATAAATAAATAAAATTAGTGCACTGGTCATTATGCAAATATATACATATAAAACCAATAGGGAGGGGGAAAAATCCTGAAGAAGCAGCGTAGTATGGTGGTCAGTCTGTTGGATTAGGTACTAGGGACACCTGTCTGTGGGCCCTCACTTGGCCAGACTGCTCATTGGTTGATCTTGGGCTTAGTGGACACTCTTAGTCTGATCTACCTCAAATGGTTGTCGTGACATCAAAGTGTATGCCACTTTGAGCTCACTGCAGAAAAGAGAAAATATGCAAATACAAGAATAGTAAGTAAGATAATGGCTATCTGGAGCAACAGCATGGTGATCCTCCTGTCTATGGGGATCTGCAACCTGCAGCACTTGCCATGTGAGCTGAATGTTTTATACTGGTGCTTCTTAACCTTGGGTAACCCAGATGCTATTGGACTGCAATTCCCATAAGCCTTCATCAACAGCGGTGCTGGCCAGGATGTCTGGGATTTGCAGTCCAAGAACATTTGGGTTACCCAAGGATGGGAACCAGTGCATTACACCATCAAACAGAAGATCCATCTTAGGCTTTTATCAGGGATGTTGAGAAGTCTCTGGGACCGAGTCCCAAGTCCCAGAGGGACTTGACGATGCAACTTGCACAAACGAGTCAGAGTCCTGAGTTGAGTCCTGAGTCCCCCCCTCAATCCTTGAATTGAGTCCATGTCAATTCATCCATCAATGTGAGTCCCCGTTCCTGGATTTTATTAATAAGAATGGAAGGAAACTCCTGCTGGAGGTGACCAAAGTTGTGCTTAATTTACATTCTGTTCCCTGCATTGGCTATGTAGATGCCTCTGGGAAACCTAGAAACTCATTCTGCTCAGCATATGGTAAGACTTACAGGAGGAGCTGGAGAAGGGATTTTAATTTCCTTAGAGCACAAGTATTGTGGGGCAAGGAAGCCTGGGGTCTGCGTTGTCTCCAAAATGGAGCTCATGGTAAAGATTTCTAGAGAGTCTACAAAGTTGTTTTGTTTGTTGCAGCTCTTTGTGTTGCATTAATGTGACTTGTCACCGTAACAATATTTAATTCTGTGCCTGTGGCTTAATTCTCCTACCAGAGAATTCTCCTATTTGCTCCTTCTTGGCTTTTTGTTCCGGAATTACTATTCTTTCTATCAATGAATCGTGACTACTGGCTTTGACAAATACGGTAAAGCAAAACCCTCTGTGTGTAAAATAAAGCATGGAATGCAGAGAATCTTTACTTTGGTTCCTTTCAAAGGAAACTGGGAACAAAAAATTCAGAAACACTGGGCAAAGAAACTCAACCTGATTAACCTTTGCAAGGACCATCAGGGATTTGATGCTTTGAAAACCGGTTTCAGCTGCTGGCCATTTAATAATATGTGATAAGAAGTAATTTTAATATTTTACATTACTATGGATCAGATCACAAGGCAAATTCTTATCTCTTGCTCTTACATAATTATCCCTCCAGGCATGCAACTGTTTGCAGTGCTAGGTGCCTCAGACATCAAACATGTGAACAAAGCTAAGCTGGCTCCCTGTCAACCAATTAACCGAAAAAAGAAAAAGAAAGGGGCAAAAAGCAAGCTAAATTGCCTAATGTGGATTGAGAGAATACTTGTGTAAGAATAAACGGTAAATCTTTTCCTGTTATGGGTGTCTCACCTAGTGAGGACTGTGCCCCAGCATCCTGAGCGGATGGGGCACATAAAGTATATAAACAAGCAGAGAACCCCATGTGCTCAGAGGACAGAAAAATAAGCTGGGGAAAAAAACCCACGCCAGTGTAGCTTGGATCTAATTACGTTCAGTGGCTCTCTCCTTCCCCTTCTCCGCCGTGTCTAACATCAGCCACATATCTTGAAAAGTGAGAATTCAGTAAATGCATTATCTTTGCAATTTTCTTCTCATTACTCATTTTATATTATGCAGAAGCATGACTAAAGTTGTCATAACAACTCCTTCTGCATAGGTGTCTGTATGTCTAATTCTACAGACCCATGTCAGAGTTGAAGATGGGGCAGGGAGGAAAGCATAGGCTCTCCCTCTTCCTTGTTCCATCTGTCTTGGTTGTGCAATCTGACAGAACTGCTCTGCTCCTGAATAGGTGCAGCACAGTTGACCCATGGCCTCTACGACCATGTGCTTGAGATGGCAGCCCCAGTGAGGCAGTGAGCCTGAAACCATGGAGGGTTGCGGGATATAATCTCTACACCCATTGCACCTGATCATAAGGTTACTTCATCCTAAAAGGTCTGCAAAGGCTCTTACAGGATTTTTATGGCTAGAAGAATTCCCGGAGAATCTCTGCAACTCTCCATGGTGAACACATCAAGGTTCAATGTCAGCTCTTCTTTGTCTGGGAAAGTGGATTTGTTCATGAAAGGTTCCATTAAAATATAGCAGTTAGTCTTCAAGGTACCACCATGTTTTTGTCTTTTGCATTTTTAAATTTCCTTTTGATCTTGACTGACAAAAACACCTGGGGACCCATGGTTGGGAACTACGGGAGTAGACCAAAAGGTCCATCCTGCTTTCATAGGTGGTCAATGCCTGTGGGAACAGATGCCTCTCAAAAGCTCACAAGTAGGATATTCAGATCATAGATCTTCCCTGCTGATGCTCTTCAACATCTTGGGGTTCAGTGGCAGGATGGAGAGGAGAGGTTCTAAAGAGAGGTCATGAGCAACAGCTAATTTCATGAATTTGTTCACTCCTTTTTTTGGTTTTCCACTGCCTTCTCTGCCATACTTCCTTTCCTAACCCACTGTTAAATTTGCCTCCTGCAACTTAAATTTTGTTTTAAATCTTAAGAGGAACAAGAGCATCTCTCTCTTTCTTCCCCCTTTGCTTCTGGTCATTCCAGTATGTGCAGATTGTGACATAGACACTCTTCTTGAGCTGTGGGTGACCGAAACCTTGCCATAAGAAGAAGAAAAGTCATGCTTCTGCATAATATGAATCAACCAAAACTGAAGCAGCCTCTTCTCAGCCTCTCTTCTGGTCTTTTGGGACTGCGTGTCCAAGTTATTTATGACATCAAATTATTGTTCAAGGACAAAAAAATTGAGTCACCAAGATATGTAAGATTCTGGGCCAGGAGGTGGGAATTAATCCCAGGGGATGATGGCAGACTTTCACAGAAGTTTTAGAGAGGAATGTGACCCCCCCAATGCTCTCTCCTGTGACTCCCCTAACCTAGTTATTGTGGAGTGCATCCTCCTCAATGTATAAAATATTTCATCACCAAAGATGATCAATTGTTCCTGCAGGCTTGAAGATAAGCAAAACTATTCATCATCACAACTGATTTAATCATAGCAAACAACTGCTGTTCTCTCTCTGTGTGGGGGCTCTGGTTGAATTAGAACTCACCATGTGGCCCAGCCCCTAAATGTATTCATATTACTAGGCAGACTATGTCTAGCTTATGCAAAGTGGTAAAAAAAACCCACAATGTGTCTAAACCATAGAAAGGGAGGGGAGGTGGGTAGGAATGAACCTTTGGATTTCATTTCTAGAAACGGGTTTCTAGAAATATGTCCAATGCCATCTTGACTGAGGTATTCTGGATGTTATCGTTCAAAAAAAGAACACTTCTCCCTTGTTTGTTGAACAAACACGGGGAGGGAACTTAAATGTTTACTTTCATGTAGCGAAGGAGTTTTAGTGTGTTAGGGAAGCTGAAAGCATTATTATTAGGAGCTAAACTCTTACAAGTCTAGACTCCTAGAAGGGTCATCCAAGGCTGAACGGTCAAGATTGATACACCAGATTAAGATGCACTCCCCCTCTTCAGGAATTAATGGCCACAGCAGGTGATGAGAATTCCTCATTCCAGCAGTGACAGAGTAAACAAATCCTTGAAGGACAGCCTTCAATAGCAGCAGCAATAGCAGAAGGTGCCTCAGTTCAAAGATCTTTCACAAACAATGCCAATGGCGCTAAAACTTGTTAGAGCTGTGCAGAAGCTGGCAACGGTAAAAGATTTCTGAGCATTTGATACCTCAAAAACCTTATGATAAGACAATCCAAAATAAAGCAAGAGGTAGTATTGGAAGATGACGCTCTTAGATCAGGAGGCACTCAGTCAGCTATTGGAAAAAGCTAAGGTAAGTAAGTGTAGAGCTGTTGCTAAAAGAACATTTAACTGCTGATGTGCATAGAGGCAAAAGAAAATCTGTTGCTGCACAAGGCATATAAATGGAACATGGGTCATCAGAAATATGAATTAAAGTAAGATAAAAATAATAATTCCCAGTGTGGTGTAATGGATAGAGTGACAGACTAGGACTTTTGAGAACACTCATGGGTGGTGGTTGTTGATGTTGTTTAGTCATTAAGTTGCGTCTGACTCTTCGTGACCCCATGGACCAGAGCACGCCAGTCCCTCCTGTCTTCCACTGCATCCCGGAGTTGGGTCAAGTTCATGTTGGTAGCTTCAATGACACTGTCCAACCATCTTGTCATGGGTAGTGGTGGAATTGGTTAAAATACTCCTTAAACGTCTCACTTACCTTAAAAGCCATACTGTATTAGGGTCACTATAACTCGGTTCCAACTTGACAGCACAGAACACACACACACACACACACACACACACACACACACACACACACACACACACACACACACACACACACACACACACACACACACACACACACACACACACACACACACACACAAAAGAAATGAAATGTTCAAACGTTATTTGCTTCTTGCAAGCAAGCTAAAGTGGACTGGAATAGGATGTTTTCAATCAGATGTTTACAGATTATTCTGTTCTGGAAAGTATCTCAGTTCAGCTCAGAAGAAACAGTTTGACTCTTAACAATGAGAAACAATGCAGTACAAACAGTAAGAGGCAATAATACAATTCTGAACAAACTCCTGGAATACCTATTGACATAATTATTATTCAGGTCTATGTTCCAGATGCTGAAGAAGAAGAAGAAACAGAAAGTTTTTTTTTTTGCAAGTGTTTAGGAAGAAATTAGTCGTATTCCGAAACAGGGTGTGCTGATAATCATGGGTGATTTGACAGCAAAAGTAGAAAATATAGCAGGGCCAAACATTGTTGGAGGATTTGGCTAAAGAGAAAAATGAAGCAAGAAAGCCACTCAGAATTTTGTGATGCTTTGTTCATTATAAATACATACTTCAGAGAATCTAATGGACAATTGTACACATAGAGATCACCAGATAGCCAATACAGACTATACAATGGGAATTGGAAGAGAGAGGACTTTTATTATTACTAGAAAAAACAAGATCGGCATAGACACAAACACTGAAGTCTTAATAAAAAAAAAATAGAATGAAGCCACAGAAGAAAAATAACACACTCATGGTGTCAGAATAGCAATTAAATAACATTCCTTAAGAATTTAAAGATAATCTAAAGAAGAGCTTTGTACCACTAAACTCGATTGACCATGAACTAGAAGAACTGTGGCTTGAAACCAGAAATATTATCAGTGAATGACACAAAATAGCAACTCTGGTAGCCAAAAGAACACAAAGGCCTCATAACTGATACTCTGGACAAAAGTCTACTGCTGGGACAGAATAGGGAGAAATCAAATGGTTTCCAGTTGGCAAAGATATCTCCCTAGCTCATCAATCTCTATTTACCCCAAAAGCTGAATTAGATTCAGATGAAGGAGGGATGAAATTTGGTGGAAGAAGTGTCAACAATGTAAGATATGCAGATGACACCATACTACTAGCAAACGATAGTAATAACTCGAAATGACTATGGATGAAGGTTAAAGAAGAAAGTGCAATAACAGCATTATAACTGAGCATTAAGACAAAAATTATATATAACAACTATATAACAGTAAGGCTGACAATAAAAAATTGGATCATTAAAGATCTTCAACACCTTAATCAATCATCTGTCAAAATGAGATAGTAGCCAAGACACCAGAAGACAACCAAGACTTGAAATGACAGCTATGAAGGAACTAGTGCACAAATTGTAAAATTCAGCTGTCCTTGGCACAGACAATTTGCACCCTGCCCATGGATGATTGTGGATGCCTTGTGTCTTAACATTGGGTATTCAGGGTCAGATCTCTGAATTCCGAGAACTAAGAATATACTAGACATGAAAGAAATGTAAATTCCCTGCCGTTGGCACATGTTACTATCCTGATATTTACAACGGCGATCACCTGGACAATTAAACTTGCAAATAAAGTATGTGTTTCTCTTCCACTGACAAATGACAAAACAAAGCTAGTTTTACAAAATATAAGGTTGAGGAAACATTAGTTCTTTCACTGTCATAAGTTTTTCACCACTCAGGGAAGCAGTGGCTCTAGACAACTATGTTGTCTAGTATGACCCTAGGATTTCAGCAAGAAATCATGCATTTCAGGAATTTAGAATTAGGAATTAAGCACAATCTATGGTAAAGACAAGTTATAAGATTGATTCCTCATTTTCACCTGTCACTTTTACCTCATTTTCACCTGTCACTAATGACATGAACTGGTGATAGTAGATGACACAACAGTTTGATTAGTCCAACAGAAATACCAGTAAAGCTAGAATAATTACTAAGGGCTGGCAACAGCAGCCACCTCAGGCTTACTAAGTTTTAGCCCTACCACAAGTCACAACAAGACAGCCATCTCAAGTGTTGGAGACCCAAGCCAGAAGTGTTGGTGTTAACTGTTTCATTTCTTTAATTTCCCATCTTGATAATGTATATATCCACTAGTTAGTTGCTTGTCTTATTAAGTTTTAATAACTATATTATTCTATTGTATTTTAACATTTTTGTAAGCCGCCCCGAGTAGACTTTGTCTAGAGGGGCTGGGTATAAATCTAAATAAAGTAAAGTAAAAGGTGTTACACATCCTAAACTTCTTTGTTATCTTCAGCTGTGCAGAAGATTAATTTGTATGTTTGCTATGAAAGAGAAAGCATCTGGGTGTAATCACATACAGATTTGTCCCAGTGTATGGTCCACTCTGCAGACAGGCTGGTTCACTCTTTTCCTCAGCGACCACATGATGTACAGACTATCACATAGCAGTCTTTCTCTGATTTTTGTCTAGCCAAACATTTTTGGGTCCCTGTTTGGGCTACTGTTGTTTTGTTTTTTGTTTTTTGTTTTTGTTTTGTTTTGTTTTTTGAAGCAGGAAGGATCACTCAATTTTGCTTTTTTTCTAGCATGTATAACCTTTTGAATTGAACCAAAGTAGATGGCTTATGCTGTCCATTTGCGTAAGCTACTTGACAATATTGGGAAATGGAAAGCTTCCTCCCACTCTCCTACAGAAAGGGAGAGAGAGAAAGCAAAGGTGTTTTTTTTAAAGCTCCAAGGAGTGCTGATGTAATATACCAATAAAAAAAGAAAATGAAAACCTCCTTACTTTCCTTCCTCAGGGGAGTGGGAGGAAGCTTTCAATTTCCCACAGTCATGAAATGGCTTAATTCAAGCATCATTGAACTGCCGAGCTGGAAGGGGCCCTATGGATCATTGAGCCTAGTCCCTAGGAGACAGGAGGTGGGGAGTAAGACAGGGATTTCTTTGTTGTTTTACTTTATTTTCCTTTAAAGGGAATTACACCATACCCAAAAGGACCCTATTTGTCCCTAGCTTTCCCTTTAAAGAGAAAGAAGAGTTAAATACAGCTGCTTGAGGTACAGTGTGATGGATCCTTGCATGTGGATACAAGGATTGCGTCAAATGGCATACCACACCTGAAAGTGACCCTGTGTTGCATGATCCTGGCTGGGATAATTTGGCCATCAAGTCACACTTTTGGAAGGGGGCATTTAACCTTTGTTTCAAGCAGCAAAATGCCTTCAATTAACATTGACTGGAGTTGTTTCAATTCTTTCAATGCCAGTGTAATGGAAGCTTGATGTGTGATTAGAAAGTCTGCCTGAAAGGTGGATACTGTGGTCTTGGCTGCTCCAGAATTTTCAGTCGACACACGTTTTTAAATTTTTTATTTTTAAAAATGTTTTAGTGCTTTATCAGCTGTGGACATTTGTATATTCCCAGTTGCTGGTTTACGTATTCTGGAGCTGTTTTAATTGGTTTTTGCTTTTATGTTCATGCCATTTTTAATATATATATATTAGATAGTCCTGAACAAAAATGCTGCATACTGAGCACAACTAGAGTTTGGAATGCCTTTTTTTTTTTTAAAAAAAGTGGTGCTTTCCATCTTTTCCGCTATTGGAGCATTTATGAGGAGAGGGAAGAATAGTTATGCAGTTATTTGCTTGTTAGATCCTGCCACCTGAAAGCACCCTGGCAGTAGTCTGTTGTGTTGTGACCGTTTTACAGACATGATTTGTTGCAATTCAACAAAATAAAAACCATTAAAACTGGCCATTGTTGGCTGCTGCTCCAACCTGCTTTGGGCAGGAGTCAAGGCAGTTTTGTATCTGCCATTTCAAATTGTTCTATGCAGCCTCCTCTTATCCAGAGCTTGGAAGTCACAAGTTATAAGCAACACAGTTATGTGCAGCCAGTTGCTTTTGAGAAGTGTACCAAGAATAATGAAGTTACATGTCAAAGGTACCTTGGTTCCTTTTAAGGAGAAAAGTGGGATAAAAGTATTTTAAATAAAAAGTAAATAAATAATCTCCTTCATGGATTGCTGCCTTGTCGTGGCGAAGGGGCTTGAGTAACTCAGAGAAACTATGGGCTATGCCGTGCAGGGACACCCAAGACGGACAGGACATAGTGGAGAGTTCCGACTAAACGCAATCCACCTGGAGTAGGAAATGGCAAGCCACTCCAGTATCTTTGCCAAGAACGCCCCATGATCAGAAACAAAAGGCTAAAAGATATGACGCTGGAAGATGGGCCCCTCAGGTCGGAAGGCGTCCAACATGCTACTGAGGAAGAGCGGAGGACAAGTACAAGTAGCTCCAGAGCTAATGAAGTGGTTGGGCCAAAGCCGAAAGGACGCTCAGCTGTGGACGTGCCTGGAAGTGAAAGGAAAATCCAATGCTGCAAAGAAAAATACTGCATAGGAACCTGGAATGTAAGATCTATGAACCTTGGGAAGCTGGAGGTGGTCAAACAGGAGATGGCAAGAATAAACACCGACATCCTGGGCATCAGTGAACTAAAATGGACAGGAATGGGCGAATTCAGCTCAGATGATTATCATATCTACTATTGTGGACAAGAATCCCGTAGAAGGAATGGAGTAGCCCTCATAGTCAACAAAAGAGTGGGAAAAGCTGTAATGGGATACAATCTCAAAAATGATAGAATGATGTCAATACGAATCCAAGGCAGACCATTCAACATCACAATAATCGAAGTTTATGCACCAACCAGCATTGCTGAGGAGACTGAAATTGAACAATTCTATGAAGATTTACAACACCTTCTAGAACTGACACCAAAGAAAGATGTTCTTCTCATTCTAGGGGACTGGAATGCTAAAGTAGGGAGCCAAGAGATAAAAGGAACAACAGGGAAGTTTGGCCTTGGAGTTCAGAACGAAGCAGGACAAAGGCTAATAGAGTTTTGTCAAGAGAATAAGCTGGTCATCACAAACACTCTTTTCCAACAACACAAGAGGCGACTCTATACATGGAAATCACCAGATGGGCAATATCGAAATCAGATTGATTATATTCTCTGCAGCCAAAGATGGAGAAGCTCTATACAGTCAGCAAAAACAAGACCTGGAGCTGACTGCGGTTCTGATCATCAGCTTCTCATAGCAAAATTCAAGCTTAGACTGAAGAGATTAGGAAAAACCACTGGGCCACTCAGGTATAATCTAAACCAAATCCCTTATGAATACACAGTGGAAGTAAAGAACAGATTTAAGGAACTAGATTTGGTGGACAGAGTGCCTGAAGAACTTTGGATAGAGGCTCGTAACATTGTCCAGGAGGCAGCAACGAAAACCATCCCAAAGAAAAGGAAATGCAAGAAAGCAAAGTGGCTGTCCAACGAGGCCTTAGAAATAGCAGAGAGGAGAAGGGAAGCAAAATGCAAGGGAGATAGGGAAAGTTACAGAAACTTGAATTCAGACTTCCAAAGAATAGCAAGGAGAGACAAGAGGGCCTTCTTAAATGAACAATGCAAAGAAATAGAGGAAGATAACAGAAAAGGAAAGACCAGAGATCTGTTCAGGAAAATTGGACATATTAGAGGAACATTTTGCGCAAAGATGAACATGATAAAAGACAAAAATGGGAGGGACCTAACAGAAGCAGAAGACGTCAAGAAGAGGTGGCAAGAATACACAGAGGAATTATATCAGAAAGATTTGGATATCCTGGACAACCCAGACAATGTAGTTGCTGACCTTGAGCCAGACATCCTGGAGAGCGAAGTCAAGTGGGCCTTAGAAAGCCTGGCTAACAAAAAGGCCAGTGGAGGTGATGGCATTCCAGTTGAACTATTTAAAATCTTGAAAGATGATGCTGTTAAGGTGCTACATTCAATATGCCAGCAAGTTTGGAAAACTCAACAGTGGCCAGAGGATTGGAAAAGATCAGTCTACATCCCAATCCCAAAGAAAGGCAGTGCCAAAGAATGCTCCAACTACCGTACAATTGCACTCATTTCGCACGCTAGCAAGGTTATGCTCAAAATCCTCCAAGGTAGGCTTCAGCAGTATGTGGACCGAGAACTCCCAGAAGTACAAGCTGGATTCCGAAGAGGCAGAGGAACTCGAGACCAAATTGCTAACTTGCGCTGGATTATGGAGAAAGCCAGAGAGTTCCAAAAAAATATCTACTTCTGCTTCATTGACTATGCGAAAGCCTTTGACTGTGTGGACCACAGCAAACTATGGCAAGTTCTTAAAGAAATGGGAGTGCCTGACCACTTTATCTGTCTCCTGAGAAACCTATATGTGGGACAGGAAGCAACAATTAGAACTGGTCATGGAACAACTGAGTGGTTCAAAATTGGGAAAGGAGTACGGCAAGGCTGTATATTGTCCCCCAGCTTATTTAACTTATATGCAGAATACATCATGCGGAAGGCTGGACTGGAAGAAACCCAAGCCGGAATTAAGATTGCCGGAAGAAATATCAACAACCTCCGATATGCAGATGATACCACTCTGATGGCAGAAAGTGAGGAGGAATTAAAGAACCTTGTAATGAGAGTGAAAGAGGAGAGTGCAAAAAACGGTCTGAAGCTCAACATCAAAAAAACTAAGATCATGGCCACTGGTCCCATCACCTCCTGTGAAATAGAAGGGGAAGATATGGAGGCAGTGTCAAATTTTATCTTCCTGGGCTCCATGATTACTTCAGATGGAGACAGCAGCCCTGAAATTAAAAGGCACCTTCTTCTTGGGAGGAAAGCGATGACAAATCTTGACAGCATCTTGAAAAGCAGAGACATCACCTTGCCAACAAAAGTCCGAATAGTCAAAGCTATGGTTTTTCCTGTCGTGATGTATGGAAGCGAGAGCTGGACCATAAAGAAAGCAGACCGCTGAAGAATTGATGCCTTTGAATTGTGGTGCTGGAGGAGGCTCTTGAGATTCCCCTGGACTGCAAGGAGAACAAACCTATCAGTTCTAAAGGAAATCAACCCTGAATGCTCACTTGAAGGACAGATCCTGAAGCTGAGGCTCCAGTACTTTGGCCATCTCATGAGAAGAAAAGAGTCCTTGGAAAAAACCTTGATGTTAGGAAGGTGTGATGGCAAGAGGAGAAGGGGACGACCAAGGATCGGATGGCTGGACAGTGTCTGCGAAGCAACCAACATGAACCTGACACAACTCCGGGAGGCAGTAGAAGACAGGAGGGCCTGGCGTGCTCTGGTCCATGGGGTCACGAAGAGTCGGACACGACTAAACGACTAAACACACACAAATAAATAATGTTAACATATAGGATCAGTGTTATTTTATAACAAATAACACTTTATTTACTTGCAACAGTCTCTTTAAAGGGTCTTTTTAGGCATCTCAGAAGGATTTTAGCAGGATTTCTTTTCCAAGTTCCATCTAGTTAAAGTAGCAATTAAAAGTCCAAAAGTAATAACCTGTCCCTATGAAGAAAGACTGATAGAACTGGGCATGTTTAGCCCTGAGAAAGGAAGACTGCCGGGGGATGGGGGATATGATAGCACTTTTCAAATACTTTAAAGGTTGTCATTGTCATTTAGAGGAGGGGCAAGAGTTGTTCTTGATCATCCCAGACTGCAGGACACATAGCTATGGGCTCAAGTTAAAGGAAGCCAGATTTTGGTTGAATATCAGGAAAAACTTCTTAATTGTTAGAGCAGTACAGCAATGGAACCAATTACCTTGAGATATGGTGAGCTGTCTAACACTGGAAGCATTCAAGAGCAATTTAGACAACCACCTGGCAGATATTCTTTGATTTGTATTCTTGGATTGAGGAAGGGGTTGGACTTGACGGGCTTATAGGCCCCTTTCAACTCAGTTATTCTCTGATTCTCTGATTCCAATAATGGGTGAAAAAGAGCACCACCATAATATAACAAGATACTCTTTTGGTGCTGCAACAAATAACAGCAAATGGTTGCTTTGATGCATTATAATGACTAAAAGAAATGGACCCCCCCCCCCCAAGCAGCTGTCCAAGCCTGCTCTTCTTTCACAGACATACTTGCCATATCCCTGCTGTTACTTCCCTCCCCAGGTTCCTCAAGGAAGAAGGTGGTGCACCAGAACAGGTGCACAAATGTTTTTAAAGGGTTATTTCTGGGTTTGTTTAGCAATAGATGGATAGACAGGTAGAGGAGATTGTGGGTAGATATTAGATTGCTAGATGGCAACAGATGAACTTCATAATAAGATCTTGCCGTCAAACCACCCACACTTTTGAGAGTGACTGAAAATGAAATGACAGGACAGGGAAGAAACTAGTTCCAGAAAAAGTGGAACACCAATCATAACAAGGCTGCAGGAGCCACTATGCTCTGCAAAAATGGGGAAGATGTAATTTTGGGGAACCATACAATTGCATGTTTCCCACTTCCCTAAGCAGTGGGACATTCCATTTCAGCCTCCTACTTCAGTTTAATTTCCTTTTAGAAGATTGTACTAGAGGCTTAAGTTGTTTTTGCAGTATTGTTGCTGTGTTGAATATCTCCCATTCTCAGAGGAAATCTTAGAACCCCCCTCCTGACACAATATGGCGAGCATTCATTGATTTTCAGATCTTCCTTTTGAATTTGAGATGGCCAAGGGTCAGTTTCCCTTCCTTCCTGTTTAAAAGAAAATAAATATAGGTTGTTGTGGGTTTTTTGGGCTCTTTGGCTGTGTTCTGAAGGTTGTTCTTCCTAACCTTTCACCAGTCTCTGTGGCCAGCATCTTCAGAGGACAGCACTCTGTGCTCTGATGTAGTTTGCTTTGGAGTTAAGTATTTATGGCTGTGAGATCAGCTTTTGTCCTTTTCAGGAGATGAGTGATTAACTGAAAAACCCGAAAAACCCTCAACAACCATTAGATCCCGGCCGTGAAAGCCTTCGCGAATACAAAATAAATATATCTCGGCTGCTCTCAGCAGCACAGTCATTGTCCTGGGGTATGAATGAATGAATGAATGAACGAATGAATGAATGAATGAATGAATGAATGAAGACACCTAGGAACAATGCTACTCAATCTATGCCATCATACATTACTGCCAGGATGAATTCAGCTTCACACAGAACTAATTTAAATGAAACTTCATTTTCTGAACTAAAAGCTTTAATTTATAGATTGTAGTTACCCCTTTCAAAACACACATACAGATTGGGCCATTTTTTCAGGTGAAGCATGGCATCTATTGAATGGTTATAAGATATGGTAAATGGCAGTAGATGAACTTCATTATAAGATTCTCACTCAACCCACCCACACTTGACTTCCAGAAGAACCTATAAAATTTTTATTTTCCTCTCTGTTAGCCGAACAGTAGGTGCTGAAAGTCAACAGCAACTCAAAAAATAACCATGAACATGTTATCAGAATTCTCACCACTGTCACAAAAATTACTGTGGAGGTTGAGGATGTGATCATAGCCTTATATTTTATTGTTCAAATATTTAACTGTATTCATCATTCTGTGTTTTTAGGGTCTTTTGGAAGGACAGAAAGCAAGGAAGCATATAATGCCTACAAACACCAGCTGTGAGTTAGAACTCACAGGCAGGCACTCAATAAAGTGACCGCAGACCATTTAAGCTAAGATCCCATTGAAAAGGAAAGTGGTCAGTGGGGACAGAACTGGGCTCTGCTAGTTTGGTCCCTATCGCCTTTCCTTGTTGTAGTCGCAACATGGGAAGACTGTAGCAGCAGCACCGAAGTAGGAAAACAATGAAGTATAGATGTACTAGTGTTGGAAGCAACTATGGATGACCCATGTCCAGACTGGTATGTCTGTGGATAGGCAACATGCTTATCTTTTCTTTCAGCCCCTTTTAATGGAGCTATGCTTAGGCAAAACAACTGTGCCCCAGTCTCCCAGTGACCATATCTGGATGACGATAATATTTTTGGAATCAGAAGTGGAGGCGCTGACCTTTCAAAGGCTAGGCAGTTGCTTACTCAGGACCTTAATGGTGGTGGCACTCTGTTTCTAGAACTCCCTTCCCAGTCACCATGCTATCTAAAGGATTTGAGGAAAGGCAAGTAAAAAGAAAAAAAAACTTTTCCCAGGCAGCTTCCCATGTTCCTAGACTAGTGAGAACACTATGAAGTGCTCTACAAATTCTTATTAAACTCTCTAAAGGCCTGATATATTTGAAAGGCAGGGAAGGAGGAAGAACTAAGCATTCCAGCCCTTTCATTGGTCCCATTCCATTTGCTCCCCTGCCATTGCCCTTGATGATTCCAACTTTTCCCGTGAGTAACAGATTCCAACCCCATGCATCTCAGAATGGCAGCATGCTGAGAATGAAGACCACACCTGTCTCCATAGAAATACCACAGGTTCTGGATTTTTTTGGTTATTTTAAGCCCTATTCAGTCACTTTGAAAGCCGCAGTGGTCAACATGGTTACAGGAAAGGGATAGCCCTGCCTCTCATTGTTCTTGTCAACTGTGACGTGCAGTGAAGGCTGTCAATGGCTCTTTTGGAATTCATTGACAATGAACTCATCAATGGCAGAAAAGGCTGCAAACATTATTAAACAGAAAAGATGATAATAAAGCAGAAAGAACAGCAGTAAAAGAATAAAGCAGGGAGAAACCTTGCAGGTGGGAACCCCTTAAGAAAGGTGGTGGACAACTCTTGGGAATTCATTCTTGCACAGCACCTCTCTGGAATATGGTGTACACTGAAGTTCTGTGCTGGCCCAAATCTCTAGCCCTCATAAACCTTTTCAGGCCATGTACCTGTTCATTAACACACCCCTGGACCACCAGCTTCTCAGATGATCATATTTCATTCACTGGCGAAATGATAACAGAGCATCTTACCAATGACCAGATGGAAAACAAAACGAGACATCAAAGGATGCCCGAGTCAGATGTCAAAACATAACACCTATTGGGATTGTTTGACCTTATCTCTTTTTCAACTTCTCAGCCCAGCACAGCTAAAGTAAACAATGTCTTCATTTGGTCAGATAAGCCTGCTTTCAGCTACCTTCCAGCCCTTAACCTCTTTCCCAAGTAGCCTCTAGTAACCTCCAATGTCTTGTCAGTGCTCAGCATCTTAGGCAATAGCATTTCCAGCACCTCAAGCTTTGGGCACAGAGAAGAATATTACTGCATACCACATTTTGGCATTCTTCTGCATTGGCCATCTACATGTCTGCCCACAAGAAGGCTCTAGGCATGAACAAGGGCCCAGATTTTCTAGGGTTCTTCCTCATGTGTCGAACCTGCACCTAAGTGGAAATGTCTCTTTTTTGGACTCCTCGGTGACTCACATCAGCAGAGGGAGGAGGGAGGAGGACATGTTTGGCCTTTTCCTCCAGTTCACATACTGATACCAAGTTTCACGATGACTGAACACAGCTTCACAAGGTGACAGAATGTGGGTGATCAAGGCAGAATGTTCGCAGCAACAGCTGGCAGAGCAGGGAGCAATTCTGGAGGGCGCAGGGGCTAAATGTTGGCCTCAAGATCCTTTGGGAGCCTTATGAACTAACAACAATAAAGGCAGAGGGAACCAGAAAAAGCCAGAAGTTATTTTCTGGTTTTAAAAGCTGCGTAAATATTAGTGGTGGTAGTGATGGGTATGGTCTACAACCTATTTAAAAAGTGAATCATGGCTCCTGGAGGCTTTTAGAAGTAACAGTACACCTTTCCCCCAGGGGAAAACAATTTTTTTTCAAAGGGGAGTCTGATGGGGCCAAAAATAGCCTTCTGGCTAATATACAGATCCAGGGATACACTTTATTCAGCCCTGAGATAGACAGAAAATAGGCAGACAGAGATGACACACCGACACATACTGTAGAGATGTGTGGACATGTCTACCCCCGCCGTCCTGCGGAAAATTAATTAGTGATGATAAACATGCCCTCTTAAGTTGTTCCTCCAGGAATGCAGGCAGAGATTCTCTGTCTTCTTCCTCTTCTACATCAAAGTGCTTTCAATACACAATTCTTTCTTCCACTGCCCAGCGCTCATAACAACAACCGGCATTTTGTTAGTTAATAATAAACTCTGCCTTTTTTCTGCTTTAATTCATATGTTAGTTGTTTTGCTGGAGGGAAGCACACAGCTGGAGTTATTGCAGCTCTCTTAAATCTCAGAAGGGAGCCGGTTCATATGTGAAACCTTTATTGATGGGACATGGGGTGTTGGTGGGGTGAATCCGGCAAATCTGATGTCAGTGGATCTATTAGGATTTCACCCACGCGGGCTGCTTGACTGCAAAACCCTCGCTTTTCCCTGAACAGCAGGGGAGGTCTAGACAGAAGCTGCTGGTTTTATTTATTGTCTTGCCAGTTCCACGCAGAGCACCTAACACTGTGCAAGCTGTAGCCTTCCTATTCCCAAGCTCAGAAGGCTGGTAACTTTCCTCTGCATTGCTGAATGCTTGCCAACTCCAGAACTCTGGGTTTTCCTAAGCAGAAAATATATAGATCGGAGTGCCGGCTTTGGAAGGAAGAAAGGGAGTTATTCTTGCAAAAGATACACGCAAAGAGGAGAGGAACCCTAACAGCCCCTTCATTTTAAGGCAGTGTTCTGCAACTCTCCTGAAACCCATGCCCCCTTTTGCTACATAAAAATCTGATGTCTCCCTCTCTGAACTACCTGGTCCAATCATTTTACTTGAAACTTGGAAAGGGATGGGTCCTGCCCTTCCACCCTGAATCAAATGCTGGCACTGGTAATAAAAAAGTTCATTTAATTGTTTAATGATTATGGTGTTTTATTGTATTTTATGATACTTCATGACATTTATAGACGCTGTCTAGGGGGCAGGGTAGAAATCAAATAAATAAATAAATAAATAAATAAATAAATAAATAAATAAATAAATAAATAAATAAATAAATAAATAAATAAATAAATAAATAAGTTCATTCCAGGTGCCTTCTGTGGACTAGTAGATTTAGCGGGGAAAACTTATAAGGGAAGATGTGGACTGGCATTAACCACAAGCAAGAGATACTACGTATAGCACAGCCTGTAGATAAAGGGCAGATGTTCTGTACCCAACGTCATTGCTGCTGTTATATACTGTCAAGTCACCTCCAACCTATGGTGAACCTATGAATGAGCGACCTCCCAAATCTCCTGTCTTGAACAGCCCTGCTCAGCTCTAGACTGTGATTCCTTTAGGGAGTCAGTCCATCTTGTATTCGGTCTTCCTCATTTCCTGCTGCCTCCCACATTTCCCAGCATTATTGTCTTTTCCAGAGAATCTTGCCTCCTCATGATGTGCCCCAAATAGGACAGCCTCAGTTTCATCATTTTCCCGCCCCCCCCCCCCCGAGAGAGTTCAGGCTTGATTTGATCTTAGGCCCACTTATTCATCTTTCTGGTGATCAAGGGTATCTGCAAAAGCTCTTTTCCGGCAAACAAATCAAATTTTCTTGTCAGCTTTCTTTGCTGTCCAGCCTGTATAGATTAATTGGCAATACAGTAGTGTGGCCGATTTTGGCCTTGGATGCGATTCCACTCAGAGTTCAGAAATACTGTAACGTGTCATTAATGCATTAAGGTTAAAATTAAATGTATAAAAATGACACATTAAAAATACATTAATGGGAATTTTATATTATAAAATGTTAGCTGCATGTCCCTCTGTGGAAAAGACTATGTCAGTCCACAATCTCTTTCCCCTAAGAGAAAAGGTTCTGTAGTTCCACGTAGCAATGATATCTTTAGCTTTACTCTGTAAATACACTTGGACTCAGAAGTTTCAATTAATCTAATCAAGAGTCCGTGATATTAATCTGGGGTCCTGTGAGTTATAAGCCAGCAACACAGGATCTCCAAATTGGCAACCATTGCTTTATCAACACCAGAGTAAACTGGAGTTGGAGTAGACCCATGGAACTTACATAACAGTTGGCTTACCAAATCCCCATTGATTCAGTGGGTCCACTCTACCGCAGTTTGCTGCAGGATTTTGGCCGTTGAATCTGTCCCATGCAAGTGGGGCAGAATTTTAGTTGATTTTGAAAAATGTTTCAATACAAACATACCCATAGTGACAAATTGCTCTATAGGCAGAACAAAAAGAAGTTGGCTTAAAATTAAAAAAAAAACAAGTGGGTAGAAAGTCAAAACTCGCCAGTTTGGCTTTGCTAGGTCACTTCTAGAGGTTTCTTGGCCTTGCCAAAGTCAATTTGAAAAGAGAGAGATAGGACTGATCAACTCTTCACAGGGCTCTGGATGTAGACAATGTGCAACGGGCAAAGAAAAGAGGGAGAGGATGTCATTTTCAAAGACACCTTCACAAGACGGAGAAAGAATTTTTTTTTTTTTTGCAAAGGTGACTGCTGTAGAGTGTTTTGTTCTCAATAAACAACAACAATCCAGTCTGACAGTATCCTGTGTTTTGAGGCAATGGACTGCAGAAAATAACAAAACATGATCTTTTTCTATTCTATAAAGGGGGGAAAAACATCAGAAGAAGGTAACAGCTCCCTTGTGGGAGGGATGTTGCACATCACAAACACGGAGCAGTTCTGTTGAGTTTTATTTTCAACTTTCCTTTGCAAATAGGGAGCCAGAGGGAGGGAGGGGGAGGGAGAGGGGAAGTAAAATTGATGGGGGAAGAGTGGGAAATGTGCAGATGAAACACAAACAGAAGTCAACAGAGAACATCTCGCTCCCTGCAAATCTATGAATCCAGAAAAACAAAACCCTTCCCCAGACACATCAAAAGTTATTTTTGCCACTGGGGAAACAGAGGGGTTTGCTTTAGTCTCTAGTTTATTTATATTTATTTAATTGTGTGTTGTTGTTTTTTTAAAAAAATGCAGCTTTTGAACTGATGGCTCACCAAAACTAAAGATGGCTTGGGTCCAAGCAATCTCAAGAACCGCAGCTCCCTTTATGAGCCTGCTCGAGTGTTCAGATCATCAGGAGAGGCTTTTCTCTCAATCCTGTCACCTTCGTAGATGTGTTTGGTGGGGACACAGGAGAGGGCCTTCTCCGTTGCTGCTCCCAGACTCTGGAACTCCCTCCCACAGGAAACTAGGTTGGCCCCATCTTGGCTTGATATTGTGTGACACATCAGGAATGGTTATGGATTCCATCCAGTTTTTCTGGAGCGTATAGTTTCAGCTCTTATGTCCTCTTAATTTGGCAATGTTTAAGTGGTAAGCTTATTAACTGGACCCCTATACTACCTAAGGGAAGCTTATTCTCAAAGGTGATGCAAAAACAAAGATGGAAACAGATGATCTGCTTTTGGCACTGTCTGTGCAGTCAACAATGGCTGTAATACGTCACAATTAGAGGAGGTCCATTGAATCAATTGAACTTATGGAGGAGTGCACTCATTTCCTATGGATTCAATACACCTACTGAACTTGTGGTACACTACTGGACGTCAGCCAGTGGGAGGTAGTGGTATATTTAACAACAACAACAACAGCAGCAGCAGCAGCAGCAACAACAACAACAACAACAACAACAACAAAAACAACAACAACAACAACAACAACAACAACAACAACAACAACAACAACAACAACAAGTCAAGTCAATTTTGACTTTTTGCAACCCTTTTCAGGGTTTTCCAGGTAGGGAATGGTCAGAATTGATTCCCTTCCTCTGGGTGTGTCTGGGACTGTACAGCTTACTCAAGGCCACGAACGCTGGCTCTCCTTACAGGAGGCACAGCGGGGATCAAACTCCCAACCTCTGGCTCTGCAGCCAGATACCTAATCCACCAGGTGGCAATCTTTGGTTCCCTTCCTGTTTTTGTTTTTGTTTGCTTGTGATATTATCTATGCATTTTTAAAATTATTTTAGTTTGTATGTCTTGATTAATTACATAAACCGCCCTGAGTAGTAGTATCTCACTAAGTTGATTGGTCTAGAAGATCGATCGATCGATCGATCGATCAATCAATCAATCAAATATCTAAACCCCTGTGCTATCCAGCCAGCTTTATCTGGCCAAAAATGTGATATAAGAAAGGCAACATTTCTTCCTCATTGCATTTTTGATATTTTGTGAGAGTTTATTTATTTTACAGATATCTTCTCATAAAAATAGTTCTGCTACAGAAAGTTAATCCAGAATAATGCTCACCTTTAAAAAACTGAAAACAAAAATGAAAAACTTAATGGCTTCCACCTGACTACATTTCAGTTATTTGAGTCAGATGTTACTGTGCTGAAGGCAGCTGCTATTGTGATGATAAATCTTTGCCTTTCTATTTGGAGAGTGTACTCAGGTCCGACTTCCATAACGATGCGTCAAAACACATTCAGTGCTAGAAAACACAGAAATAAATTTAGTAATCCTTGCACCATGCTGCTTCATAATGAAAAGATGGTGTTCTTTTTCCCCTCCCTCCCTCCTTCCTCCTCCTCCATCATTTCTTTTCCTTCATGACTCACACCTTCCAAAAAAGTTTAAATTGCCCAGGATGATTCCTCACCACCACCGGATGTCACTGCAATTTTTCTTGTCATACCATGTAAATGACTTGAGAGTAGAAACACATATAGGGGTACAATCCTAACTAGCCAAGATGGCTGAAGGCTAGCTGATGTGACACTCAAAGCCAACTGAGAATGGTGCTGGATCCAAACCCCTCACAGCCGAGGGATAGTGGAAATGACTTAGGACTAACCTGACCCTGGCCTGATTCTGTGCTGTTAGGTTAAGGCTGATGTAACCCAGCTCCTCCCTGATCTCTCCCTCTCTCACTCCTGCTTTTTAAAAAGCCATTTTGCAGATTGATCTCAGCCAGCAAGCTATGCCCAAGGCTGCATGGCTGCCTCAGGCCCTGATTCCTGTTGTTAAGAACTTCAGCAAACTACAAATTCTGGGATTCAGTATTTGGAACCATAGCAGCTGAAGTGGAGTCAAACTGGTGCAATTGCACAGTGCAGATCTACTCATAGAGGAAAACAGGTATACACTCCAAGTGACTGTGAGAATGGGCTTACATCCAATTTGTCATCACAGCTGGAGTAAACCCACAGAATCTATGTCTGAATGGCAAGCTGACACGTGTGTAAATTCCATTGACTCAGTGGACCCACTCTAGTTTGGCCATCATGGAGACAGAGTCCTATATCATTTCATCCATCATACACAAAGGAGAGCAAAGAATTAAAAATTTCCACTAAGAAGAGAGAAGTTACCTAAAGACAAAGACGATCCAATAGAGATGAAGGTGCTCAGTCCCTAGCTGTTTGCCTGTCATTCCTCTCTTCCCATGGCCAAACGATGTCAAATTAGTGATGTGCTTCTTACAAGCCTGGGATTTTTAAAATATGAAAAACATCCTTCAGCATCCTAGTACATCCAAGTATTATCTTGAGGTGTAATTAGGCACCAACATTACTGGGGTTTACAGCTGAAAGGTTTGACGAATATACTAGCTAATTTGAAGGATATTCCAAGCTTTTGTTTTAAAGTCATGAATCTGAAATAATTATGCAGGGCTCCATGAAGCTAGCTGGGGATTTAATGGGTATAAACAGTATCATGCAACCTGTAGAAGGCACTGTTTTTTACATCAGTAATTGGGCACAGATCCCTGTTGATTTACATCTGCAACTCTAATAAAACTATGAAACATAACAGCTTGTCATGTCTGTTTGAGACACAGAAAACACCATTAAACAGGGAAAACAAAGGAGGAACAGAAAAGGTGGTGGCAGGACAGAGTATTGAATGGGAGGAAAAGGTTTGGCTTGGTTCTGAAAGGGATGGCTTGTGGGGAGAGATGCTATTTTAGCAGGAGTGTTTACTGGCTCTTGCATTTAACGTAATGTTTCTTATATAAACTACTGGAAGAGACAATAACATCCAAGATTACCAAGCAGTGTAACAATGGAATTAAATTTTAGGATGATTGTATGATGTTCTCTTTTCTTGAAAAGTGGGACATTCCAAAGCACCGAAGTACCTTCCGGAGTTTATGGTTTCTTTTTGAAAGAGTTCAACAACGGTTTATCGGCTTCCTTTTCTTTGTCTTCATGCAACGTTTGTTAAATTTGTAAGTCACTGTACAAAAGAGATGGCGCAGTGTTACGATTAGTCCTCTTCTGCTACCAGATAGCCCTTCTGCCAGCAGAACCCTCCTCTGGCGACTGACCTGATAGATCTGCAGACAAAATAATGGCCAAAATCCTGTTGCTCAAGGTAAATACATCATACTAGAGTAGGCCCACTGAATCAGTAGGGATTTAGTGAGTGCCAGAAGGATACAGGTCAGCTTTCAAAGGGGAAGGACGGATCATTAGAAATAGAAACAGAATTGGACAAGGTCTTTTTTCTCATATCAAACAGGGAATGCTATCAGGAAAGTACATACCATACACCCATGCTATCAGGGAACCATAGATCATAACCACATGCCAGTGTGGACAAGCTCTTACTATGCTAAAGTAAGTCCTAATTAGAGTAGGCCATAGCTTCCATTAATTTGAATTCATGGAACTTATGAAGGGTTTGAGTGACCAAACCCTCATTGAGTCAATGGGCCTACTTTAGTGTGATTTACTATGCTAAGCAACAGGATTTTGCCCAATATGTCAGAACTGCTTTGTTGTCTAAGATCTGCCAGAAGAAGACCCCAAAAGAGTCAGAGAAGGGAAGGTGAGAGAGGACCTGAGATATACTAGATACAAATCTCCCTCAGCCCAAGGACACCATCGCAACACCGACACAATATTAGATCAGGGCAAGGATAGTCTTACACAATTTCCAGCATCCTGGGCAGGGTGGGGTTTCGGATTCAGTACACTTTACCTAAGCTTTGGATACCTTGAAGAGTTAGGGTTTGACTTTAAGTGTTATAAAATGATCCTTTTGCTGGCACAGTTATCCTTCTGTCTCCTGGTTCTAAACACCTGCTGGCAACACCCCGGCTTCCCTGCCTTGCCTCCTCTGAGCGCTGTCTCTGAATGGGTGCCCATCAGAGGAGGCGGGGCTGGGAAGCACCAAACACCTGTTCATCCAAAGGATGAACCAGCATGAACTGCCATCTCTAGTTCCGACAAGTCTTGCTTATTCACTGCTCTTGCTTGTTCTTGGGACACACTGCCTGTAGAAGGAGCAGACATATACTGAATGGAGTAGGAGTTGAGAAAGATATCTCCACTAGTCCCAGCTGGCAGAGGCTTCTTACATAATAGGTCCTTCACAACTGTAAAGACCTTTCAGTTCAGGCAGGTACTCAGCAACATACTGATTGCCAAAAGAGTATTTAATGGCAGATGCACTTCCTAACCCTTTAAAAAATATGCTTTTAAATAGTCTAGAGCAAAGAGCAAAATGTGCTGCTTAAATATTGCCCCATAGTGCTTAAAGCACTCTCTGCATGATTTACAATTTAATTATGTTTTTGCTCCCAAGCTGGGTACTCAGTCTACCAACCTTGGAAGGATGGAAGGCTGAGTCAACCTTGAGCTGGTTACCTATGCCCATCAGAATGAACTCAAGTTTTGAGCAAAGTTTTGGCTCCAGTACTGCAGTTTAACCATTGCACCACGAGTCTCCTTGTAAATGTTTTGCATTTGTTCATTTTAATATGGTAATGTTTAATTGGTTGTTGTGGGTTTTTCGGGCTCTTTGGCCATGTTCTGAGGGTTGTTCTTCCTAACATTTCGCCAGTCTCTGTAGCTAGCATTTTCAGAGGACAGCACTCTGTGGTCTGGTGTAGTTTGCTTGGGAGTGGAGTATTTATGGCTGTGAGATGGGCTTTTGTCTTTTTCTGTACATGGGTGATTAGCGTGTCTGATGTGGGTGTATTGTTGTGATAAGAAGGAGAGATTATCTGTCACTGCGGTTGATGGGTGTCATTAGCTGGTCTTTTGTGTGTAGTGATCCCTGGTGCTTGTGGCTGGGTAGAGGTCGTTGACCTTTTGCACGCTGTATTTTTCAGAGCTGGAAGCCAAGTTTTGTTGAGTTTCAAACTTTCTTCTTTTTTGTTGAAGTTCTGCTGGTGCTTGTGGATTTCAATGGCTTCCCTGTGCAGTCTGACGCAATGATTGCTGGTGTTGTCCAGTATTTCAGTACAGTGGTACCCTGCTAGACACTTACCTCGCATGAAGATGAAATCGCTTGACGATGACTTTTTGCGATCGCTATAGCGATCGCAAAACAATGTTTCCTATAGGGGATTTTCATTTAACGACGATTAGGTCCGTGCTTCACAAACCGATTGTTTGCAAGATGATTTAAAACAGCTGATTGGCAGTTCGCAAAATGGCTTCCCGCTGTTTTCCGGACTGATTTTCACAAGACAGTGATCGCAAAATGGCCGCCCTATGGAGGATCTTCACAGGATGATCAGGTATTTCCCCCATTGGAACGCATTAACCGGTTTTCAATGCATTCCAATGGGGTTTTTTTGCATGACGATTTCGCTGTAGAGCAATTTTAATGGAATGGATTATGGTCGTCATGCGGGACACCACTGTATTTTGAAATAGAATTTCATGTCCAGCTTGTTTTAGGGCATGTTCAGCTACTGCAGATTTTTCTGGTTGTTTTAGTCTGCAATGTCTCTCGTGTTCTTTGATTCTGGTGTGGATGCTTCGTTTTATGGTTCAGTAATGTTTAATTGTTTTTAATAGTGTTGTTTAGTGCATCTTAAAGCTGTATTCATCTTTTAAATATTCTGTATGCTGCCTTGTGTCCCTTAATTGGGAGAAAGATGAGAAGTAAATAAAATGAATGAATGAGTGGTATATTTTTTCCCATAACAACAAGAGCTGCAGCCTTAAGTGGCACTTTTAATAGAATAGTACACTTTCCCTGGTTGATTAGATTTCATCTCTGTCCCATGCAATTGCAATTTACATCTCTTTCTAGTCATATATTCTCCCCCATCCCTCCCTCTATGTATACTGTAATACATTTGTGCACCTCTGGCAGAGAGTTTGCATTTTGTTAAGCAAACATTTGCAGCACAAATATCATTACCTTAATCTCAGATGGAGCTCGTGCTCGAAAAGAATTCCTCCCCACTGCTCTTGCAAAGTCATTGGGAAGAGCATGACTGAATACTTATGACTCTTTGAGGCACCCTACTATTTTAATACCAGCAAAATGGCATTCAGTTTTGATGGGCAGGAGATGTTGTGGGAGGCAGGAATCCATTGTTTATTCACATTCCCACTTCCTACCCTTCATCAATCATTTCCCCAAACTGAGCACAGTCCTGAGATGCTGAAAGGCTCTCCTTTCTTTGTTCAATAACTGGCTGTGTTGGGGAAATGGAGGAAGAAGCAGTGCTTCTTTCGAGGATGCTACTGAGCAGAGTCAGCAGTATGGTGGAGCCTCAATTTACGGACGTCCCTACTTACGGAAATTTCAACTTACGAAAAGCTCCGGCCACAAAATTTTGCTTCGACTTGCGGCCCGGAGCTTCCACTTATGAATGGAAAAAGGCAGGGGGAAAGGGTGGGAAATTCAAACCGTTGGTGGCAAAGAGGCTGCTTCTTCGCCTCAAGGGTTAGGAAAAGGGAGGCTCAGCCTCCCGGGCTTCCAACACCGCCCCAACTGCCGTGCTGGGTGCTGATGCTTTGGAAACCTGGGAACCTGGCACCCGGTGTGGCAGTCGGGGCAACTTTCGGCTTCCTGCACTCCCAAAGCCTCTCCGACTACTGAACCAGGTGCCAGTGCTCTGGAAGCCTCTGCAGAGGTGGCGGGAGCCAAGGCCCTGCAGCGGCGGCTAAAGCCCTGGCCTGGCAGTGGCGGTTGGAATCCGGGAGGCCTCCTGACGGCGGCAGTCGCGGCAGTGTAGATAAGGTGCTGATTTTTGCTTTAAAACTGTTTTCATGGCTTTTGCAAGGTGGGATTGGGCTGATGGGGTTGCTTATGCTTATTTTTGGATTTGTTTTGTTTTTTGCAGCCCCAGGGGCTTGCAGTGTGTTATTATTATTTTTTTGGTGATTTTTCTTTGGCTGGAATGGATTAATCGGTTTTCATTGCATTCCTATGGGAAATGGTGCTTCGACTTACGAAAATTTCGAATTACGGACACCATTCCGATACGGATTAATTTTGTAAGTTGAGACACCACTGTATTACAGAGGGACTTCTCAAAACTGAGCTGCCAGGTCACCAGCACTTCATTCCCTAAGATTTCAGGGCTACAGTCCGAGACTTAGGGGAAGCCCCTTCGGATGGCACATGGTAGAGTAAAAACAACTGCAAAACAGTCCAGGTGTTTTTAGGAGCGTAGACACTCCTAAAGGCTGATATGTGAATTCTAGTAGTAGCACTAGAGAATACAGTGGGGTCTCGACCTACAGAATTAATCCGTATTGGAACGGAGTCCGTAGGTCGAAAAGTACACAGGTCGAAAATGCATTCCCCATAGGAATGCATTGAAAACCATTTAATCCGTAACCCACCCAAGAAACCAACCCCCACAAAATTAAAATAAAAAAATAAAACCTTATCTTTCTGAAGCCTTCCAGGGGTCCCCCACCGCCGCCATCGCCGTGGCTGGAGGACTCCGAGGGCTTCGGCGCCGCTGCCGAAGGCCTCTCGGAGCTCCCCCACCACCGCCATTGCCGCTGCTGGAGGACAGCTTCTAACATCTAAATTTTACACTGCAGAGAACTCATCCCATTCAATTTGGACTCCAGAATGTTCCCGTAAGCAGCATAACCTAGCCAGCATCCACCTTGTTGCAGTGGTGGTTTGCTCCCACTTGCCTGTCTCTTTATCAGACATGGACAGTTCAAGGCTCTGTGTTTATCTTCTGATCCTGTATGTTGTATGTGTGAATGTTGTGTTGCTCTCTCTCTCTCTCCCTCCCTCTCTCTCTCTCTCTCTCTCTTTGTGCACATACATGAACATATGCTCTTGACCTATCAGCCCACATGTGCTGTGCCTCACCAACTGTCCTGGACACCAACTTTCACTGCCTGGTTCAAAGAATTGGAACTTGGGTTCCAGTGCAATTTCTGGCTCGATCAGTATGAAGGGAATGCATAAATGAATCCCCCAAAATCTCACAGGGATGTCTAGGGAGCAAACCCAGTCTATAACAGAATACACTCCTTTTCCTTTTACATATCTTTCCGCTGCATTACAGGGCTGTTGTGAGAATGAATATGACAAAATTGGCACCATATTTTCTTCATCTAGAACACTGCTGAAGGCTGTTATGTAGCCTTTCCTCTTAAGAATGAAACAGACGGGAAGTTCTTAAGCAGACAAGAGATGATTATTTGATGATCATGTCAATAGGCATGAAAGTGTCGTAATTTGTAAGAAGGTTCCTTGTCAGTGAAAATTCCCTTTTGAACAGCACACTTTCAAAGGATGAAAACTTTTTTCCCTTCCTGCCTTCTCTGCAGTTCACCTTGGAAAATGATCTCCCTGGGTAGATATAATTGCTGCTGCTGGTGTGTGTGTGTGTGTGTGTGTGTGTGTGTGTGTGTGTGTGTGTGTGTGTGTGTGTGTGTGTGTGTGTGTGTGTGTGTGTGTGTGTGTGTGTGTGTGTGTGTGTGTGTGTGTGTGTGAGAGAGAGAGAGAGAGAGAGAGAGAGAGAGAGAGAGAGAGAGAGAGAGAGAGAGAGAGAGAACTCTGCAGACAGCCTCAGTCATTCTCTTGTATTATTTCCTTAACATCCAAGACATGAACATGGTGCACCTCCTGGATTGGGTTTCATGTGTTTGCTGAAGAAATAGCTGAGCTGAAGAAATAGCTGCAGATTCACAGTGCAACCCTAAACCAACTCACATATTGATTGGTTAAGATTAGGTACAAATTTCTTCTGTGGGCAAGACCAGTGGTTCTTAACCTTGGGTTACTCAGGTGTTTTTGGACTGCAACTCCCAGAAGCCTTCACCACCAGCTGTGCTGGCTGGGGTTTCTGGGAGTTGCAGTTCAAAAACACCTGGGAAACCCAAGGTTAAGAACCACTGGGCAAGACCATACCGTGCTCCTCTGATCACAGAGATTTCCCAGCAGAGCAATCTGTCAGAAGAACTGTCTTGCTGGCTACAATCTGCTGGCAGAAGACTTGAGAAAGGGATGGGGAAGAGGTAGGATGGAGGGGCTGAGTTGCAAACTTCGACTGCCTTTTAAGACACAGCCACAACATCAGAAAAAGGTTAGGCCAAATTCAGGATAGCTCTTAAAGCACTCTCTGGGCAGTTTACAATTTAATTATGGAGGCTACACATTGGTACCTCTTCCCACCCTCTCAGCAAGATGGGTACTCAATTTGCTAGCCTCAGAAGGATGGAAGGCTGAGTCAACCTTGCTGCGGAAACTACAGGTGGTGCAGAATGCTGCGGCCAGATTACTCAGTGGAGTGAGAAGATACCAACATATCTCACCCACTCTGGCCGCACTGCATTGGCTGCCCATCCGATTCCGCATCGACTTCAAAGTGTTGATGCTTACTTACAAAGCCCTAAACGGTTTAGGACCTCGATACTTGGTGGAACGCCTTCTCCCACCAAGATCTACCCGTGTCACTCATGCGAGTCGGGAGGTGAGGCTGAGGAGCCTAATGCCGAGAGAGGCCCGGAAGGAAAAGACCAGAAATCGGGCCTTCTCGGTGGTGGCTCCTCGCCTCTGGAACAACTTACCTCCTCAGATTCGCGCAGCTCCCTCGCTGGGCATTTTTAAGAAACAACTAAAAACGCTGATGTATAAGCAGGCCTTCCCAACAGAAAACTCCTGATGATTTTTCTCTCTATATCTTTCTTTGATTTCTATCTCTGTTTAGTTGTAACGTTTTTAAAATTATATTGTTGTTTTTTTTATTGTAAGCCGCCTAGAGTGGTCTAGTATGACCAGATAGGCAGGATAGAAATAAAATAAAATAATAAATAAATAAAATAAACCTCAAACCAGCTGCCTGGGATAGAACGTGGATTATGACCAGAGTTTTGGCTGCAGTGCTGCAGTTTAACCACTGCACCATGAGGCTCTCTCATGAAGCTCATATTTGCACCAAACCATGACGGCACAGTTTTCTATTCAGAAATCAATTCCAGAAACCTACGTGTTAGTCTGTTTCCTTATGGTGACAAATTTAAGAGGTAAAAGCAAGAGGGACTCAAAGGACAGATTCATGACATCTCACAATGAAACAAATTTGGTGCCACAATATTTTGTGCTTTGGTGTTTTAGGAGTTTTGTTTTGTTTTGGCCAACAAACTTGTTGTTCAGCCCTGCCCTCACCTGTCCGTCACAGCTGAGCAGTGGAAAAGGAGCCAATGAGTGAACGGAAGGTGGTGCTAAAGGGGGAGGTGCTGGGATATAAAGGGGAGTGCATTGAGTATGAGAGGGGGAGAGATCTGTGAGTCTGTGAGAGAGTGAGCCAGAAAGTCAGTGAGAGTAGGGTTCTGTGTGTCAGTGAGTTCAGTGAGTGAGAGAGATTGATTAGCAACTTGTGATTTACCTATTATATATTACTGATCAAATAAACAAGTTTAAGTTTCAAAGCAACACATGTCTCAGTAAATAATTGGTACCGAATTGATATTGGTGGCAGCAACTAAAGAAGAAGAGTGAGCACCTCCTGAAGGCCTGAGATAATAGAGGCTTCAGCGTGCGCACAACAGAGGCATCCTGGAATGTCTTGTTATGCACACATGAAACACTGGCCACTGGAAACCAAGCTGCGAGGTTTCCAGAGGACAGGAAAAATGGGTAGAGCCCACATGTGGTCCATCCTTGTCTAACTGATAGTCATGACAAGAATTTTAACGGTATCTAGAAACACACTGGTCTCTGCAACAATATCTGGTAGACTGACTGGTTGCTGAAGTCTGGACCATCTGAAATTTTTGAACATTTTCCAAAGATAGATCCACACCGAGTACAGTACAGTGGGCTGCATAGTGTGCCGCTAAGTCCTGGGGTACTTTGACCACAACAAACATCTCTAAGAACAGACCTATTTGGCGCACGTGCCTATAGCTGTGCTCTTCTGGTCACCACCTAATTCTTGACAAATAAATTCAAGACTGAACCCTGGGGTCAGACCCGAACTGCAGAGTTGAGTCTCTAAGCGGAGTATAACTCCATTCCTAGATCTGCCTTCTGACTGGTTAGCCAACAGCATCTCTGTCTTACCTGGATTAAGTTTATTTGCTCATCTTCCTCCATTCAGGGCTTGCCTATCTATCTATCTATCTATCTATCTATCTATCTATCTATCTATCTATCTATCTATCTATCTATCTATCTATCTATCTATCTATCTATCTATCTATCTATCTATCTATCTATCTATCTATCTATCTATCTATCTATCTATCTATCTATCATCTACCTACCTACCTACCTACCTACAGTGGTGCCCCGCATGGTGACGATGGTCCATTCTGGGAAAATCGCTGTTAAGTGAAATCGTCGTCATGCGAAAAGCCTTTCCCCATTGGAATGCATTGAAACTCAATTTAATGTGTTCCAATGGGGAAAATACCTGGTCGCCCAGCGAAGATCGCCCATAGGGAAGCCATTTTGTGAGCGCCGATCAGCTGTTAAAATGGCTGCGAAGCATGGGTCCGGAAAACACAGGGCAGCCATTTTATGAAGCCGACATTGTCGTGCAAATAAATGGTCTGCGAAGCACGGACCTAATTGACGTCCAGCGGAATTCCCCCATAGGAATGACTGTTTTGTGAATTGCTATAGCGGTCGCAAAAAGTCATCATCATGTGGTTTAGTCGTACAGCAGGGTCATCGTCTAGTGAGGTACCACTGTATGTATGTACTCTGTGTGTGTGTGTGTGTGTGTGTGTGTGTCTGTCTGTCTGTCTGTCTGTCTGTCTGTCTGTCTGTCTGTCTATCTATCTCTTTTATTTCTTCAATTTATATACTGGCCCATTAGTGCAATGCTAAAATAAAACCCAACAGTAATAAGATTATAAATAAAAAGAATCAGATGGAGCATTTGTTCTTGTAAAAATAGTAGGTCCTGTACTGATTTTATCAGCATATTTCCTGTTATCTGCACTTCATAAAGTTTGGATGTGACCAGATGGCTGCCAAGGTGTACCCATGATCGCTCTGGAAAATGTCACACTAATGGAAACTTATGTTCCTTAAAGCAAACCTTCTGTTTGCTGGAGAGTCACTCCAGCCCATCCTTAAAAAGTAAAAGCCCTACAGCTGGACCAAAAATATCAAGCTTGGGGATAGAGACTGGGCTAGAGCCCAACCCAACCCTCGTGTGCTGTGTGATCACCAGGGAAAAATCACACTGGGATGCTCCAGAAGCAGTCCCAAATGTGATCTGTTCCCCCGTGGGATCACACCCTTTGCTTCACTTAGTTCAGCACCTTTTTTTTCATGATGTTCCACCCCTCGTTTCAGCATGTTTTATTTTTAGTTTTTGCTATGTTCTGGAGGGGATTGTTTGTACATCAGAGTTTCGCACTAGATGTCCTCTGTTCCCTGAGCTGTGAGGTCCAAATCCATTTTAAAGGTTAAAAAACCGCGAGAAAGAGGGCCGAGAGGTTGCCTCCCCCACAACGATGACAATTTTTTTAAAAAAAGAAAAGGCAGCAGAACAGACACATGGGTTGTCCTAATCACAGTGTCCCCCACTATGGTGAGAAGTACTGTATTTCTATTTCAATCACAGTATTTTTGTTTCTCTGAATTTGCACCTACAGGTATTAAATAACAAATGCAAATTGAATGCAAATCGGTATTCTCTTTTGTCCCTTCATTTTGGCAATGCATAAGTGCCCACCCTAATCTTGTGGTGGTGGATTCTACAAATTAATTCTGCAAAAGGGGGAGGGGGGCCCCCTCTGCCAGAGGGCAATTCTTCTGCTTTCACACTCTGAAAATAAACGTTGTTGAGTGTTAAGAACAAAGTGTTCCTCCCATTTTAATTCAGACGAAGATGGGGAATGCTGTTTTAATGTATTCCAGGCTAAGCCTGGGTTGTTAAAATCCACAATTCTTGCTCTGCCTCTTCGAGACTCTTTCCTCCCTCCTCTTTTTAAAAAACGTGTCTGTTTTATTTGCACAGTCATTTCACAGGCCAGTTGTTCTTTCTGGTTAGGTGGCCTATAAAATATTTCTATTGCTAGTTTCAGTCTCTGAAACGTTTCCAACTGCAACCCATAATGACACAGTACTGCCAGTCTCTGCTTCCTTAGATCTGCACATGCAGATCATCGTTGGAGTCCTCTCCCTCCTCCTTTCCCCTCCTCCCAATAATTTAAACAAGTTTCTATTCTTGCACATTAAGGCCCAGGATTTTGCAAGGAAAGTTTCTGTGGACAACCTGTACCTTTCCAAATACAGAATACCGTGCACAAAAAGTATGTAGCCAAGCGTCTGCAGTATCCTTGCATCACCCAGTGAGCAGAAAGAGGATCCAGAGAGCTTTGCTTGTGTTTACAACTATTCTGCTGTGCTTTATGCTTGAGCTGACTGAACATTGCTTTCCGAGGTTATTTAAATCTCATAGAAATCAACTGTAATTAAGTGTGCAGCAAGCCAAAGTTTGACACAGGCATTTCTCCTAATTCCCCCATCTCCTTTACACACATGCTGATTTCATGTGGCTCAACTTAACCAACAATGCAATGAAGTGTCATCTGCCACAACTGCCTGTTATGTCTCTGCCTACATGGGCCTCCTAGAGGCCTCTCATCCAGGGGACTTACCAAAGTTGTTTCAGTCCTACCACTTTTCTTCCTCTTCTGCTGGACTGTATATGTAATATTACTAGCTTCGATCCACTTTCCCCAGCCCTGTCTTCTTAGAAATAAAACAGACTGATCTACTGGCTGAAGAACTCTCAGAAACATTGCCAATTATTTTCCTGGAATCATGAGAAAGGAGTGAGGTGCCAGATGATTGAAGGAGGACTAATATTGTCCCTATTTACAAAAGGGCCAAAAAGGAGAAACCTGGGAACTACAAACCAATCAGCCTGACATCAATACCAGGGAAAATTCTGGAACAGATTATAAAGTGGTCACTATGTAAACATCTAGAAAACAAAGCAGTAATAACTAGAAGACGACACGGATTTGTCAAGAACAAATCGTGACAGACTAAACTGATCTCATTTTTCAATCGGGTAACCTCCCTGATAGACAGAGGGAATGCTGTAGACATAGTATATCTTGACTTCAGCAAAGCTTTTGACAAAGTGCTCCATCATATTCTGATTAGCAAATTAACTAGGTGTGGGATGGATAGAACAACTGTCAGGTGGATATAGTAGTTTCTATGGACGGAAAAGAGCAGATACGGATTAAATGGTTTTCAATGCATTCCTATGGGAAATGCAGATTCAACATAAGAACTTTTCAACTTGAGAACCACCTTCCAATACGGATTAAGTTCTTAAGTAGAGACCCCACTGTACACAGTTGGCTACAAAATCGTACTCAGAGGGTGATGCTCAGTGGCTCCTTCTCAGTCTGGGAGGAGGTAACAAGTGGTGTATCCCACCACTCAATTCTGGGCCCTGTGCTATTCAATATGTTTATTAGTGGCCTGAATCAGGGGATACTAGGAATGCTAATCAAATCTGCAGATTACACAAAATTGTGTGGAATCGTTTACAGCCTGGAAGACAGAAACAAAATTCAGTGATCTAGATAGGCTTGAGCACTGGGCTGAAAATAACAGACTAAAATTCACCACGGATAAGTGCATAGTACTGCAGCTAGGAAAAAGAAACCAAACATGCAGTTACAAGATGGGATAATACAGTGGTGCCTCGACTTACGACCATTTCGAGTTACAACCAGGGGGGCGAGGCAAAAGTCCAATAAAAGTAAAGTAAAAAAGTAAAGTTCATGATTTGTAGGGCCATTGACTTGTACGAAAATGAATCAATGTATTAAGTGATTTTTAAACAAATGTGGTGATTTGGTGATTCATAGTTTAATTGGTGACCATCTTTACTCACTACCATTCATGAAGAGACACCAAACAAGGGAAAATCCCAAAAGCTAACTACTTTCTTCACCAGTTAACCGCTCATCAACCAAATGCTGATCTGAAGCCCAATTTAAAGTTACAACTTTTTCGTTGGGCTGTCTCCATTTTTAGAATTGCCTTATACTGTATAGTGGTGCCTCGCAAGACAAATGCCTCGCAGGACAAAAAACTCGCAAGACAAATGGTTTTGGTGATGGAGCTGATGACTCACAAGACGAATGTTCCTATGGCCCTGCTTCGCAAGACAAATGTTTTCCGTTTTTTTTTCCTGCCTCATGTTTGCTGATTTTTAAATGTTTTTCTATGATGTTTAAAAAGTTAAAGTTTTTGATTGAATTTTTTGAAATCATCTGCACAATATGTATGGCTTTAAAGAGCACTTAATAAACCCTTTGTAAACCAAATTTAACTTTGTTCTGACTTTTTTGCCCATAGAAGCACATTAATTAGATTTCAGTGCATTCCTATGGGAAATCATGTTTCGCAAGACAATTTTTTCACAAGACAACATTAACTGCGTAACGAATTAAATTCGTCTTGCAAGGCACCACTGTACGCAGAACGTTGATTTGCTCGGCCAGCACAAGATCATTGCTGCCCTCTTGTGCAGCAATAATACTGATAGCTATGGTACAGAAACATCCCACCTGGTTGGTTACCTAAATTCTACAGATGTTTAATAGTGAGATCTAGGAAGATTTGATTAACCCCATGCAAAGCTATTGCATGAAATGTAATGTCCAGATGGAGCTGAGATCTTCCTCCTCTGTGAGGTTTCAAAGCTAGGAAACAAAGAAGGCTAGAAGAAATCAGCTTAAGAAGTGCATCATTCTTCTGTGGGGGGAAGACAAGAAGAGCAGGACAATTCTAGTACAGTTGTCTCTTTGCCAAACCATCTCTGTACGAACTACAACAGCATGTTGAATTCCCTGCCTGCCTCCTTATCAGGGAACCTGTTGAATGAGGTGAGCTGTTGCATGTGGAAGAAAAGAAGATCTCTCAGAATAAAGCAGAGACACCTTCTGCAAGTGGAGATTATTTGCTGTGAGAAGGCAGATCCTGGATCATGCCTAACCTGGCAAGTGTGAGGTATGAGTAATAACTTTGCCTGCAAAGTTGGCACCAAACTCATTACACAATGCAGATAATGACGTTAATTTCCAGGTGGAGACTTCCTGGATTCAGATGGTCATTTGTTTGAGAAAACTGAACTTTGGATATTTGGAAAGTAGGTAAACCTACACTGCAGCCACTTATTTCATTAATCCTTTTGAAATAAGAAAGGCTTTGTGAATTTAAAAAAATCTGTCTGTACATAAAGTTTCCAACAAGAAACAAAAAAGGCAATGTTGTTAAATACTTCAGAAGCAAGAAGTTAGTGAATAAAATCTTCAGACCTGATTATAAATGTAGGAAAAACCCAAGGACGCTACAGCAGAGAAGCTAAATATACCTAAAATGTGTAAATACACCTGAAATGTGTAAATGTGTAGCTAAATATACCTAAAATAGCAGAAAAGCTGATTTAATTTCTTCCACTTTAGAATGGTATCTGAAGAAGTTAAGAAGACATGACAAAGGATTTAGTTTTAGTTTTAATGGCTAAAATCCTGTTGCTTAGAGTAGCGAATAACACTAGAGTAGACTCACTGATTTTGTGAATCAAGTCCTCCACAAGTTCTATTGATTCAAATGGGCCTACTCTAAGCACGACTTTAGCATAGTAACAATTAGAGTAATCCTATTTGAATCAATTGAATTTACAGAGTTGACCTAGCAAATTCCCAATTTACTACAGCAGACAACAGGATTTTGGACAATACATTGCAAATTCAACAGAACTAAGACAAATTCAACATTATAATTGTGACTCCACTGGTATTTCAGCATCAACCTAAGTGCCTTCATTAAAGTCACATAGCAATGATCATGCAGAACAGACCTACATATCTTTACAGACTCAAGTATGAGTTTTATAGGTGAGAACAAAATAAAAGTTAAAAGTTAAAAATAGACAAGAACATGGTGGCACCTTAAAGTCTAACTTTTATATTTTTAAATGTGAGTTTTGTGAACAAACCCACTTAATCAGGTATAAGAGAAGGAAATATAACATGGCAAATATTTATACATGTAATCAAGCTTGTGGTTGGTTGGTGAGAAAGTCAATGGGTGTTGAACATTGTGATGATAATGTCTTTGATATGCAGACACTATCAAACAAGTATGGGTTTGCTGATCATATAAAGACAATAACAAACTGCATACAAAAATCAGCTTCCAAGCATGAAACCTAGAAGGCAGCCAACATAATAACGAACTTTCCAAAGGAACAGAGAAGGAGCCAGACAGTCACAGAGAGCATAGCATCTATCCCATAGAAAAATATTACAAAACATTATTTAACCCTACAATTATTATCCACATAGAGTGAAACTTGATAAAGAAGAAGGAAAGTGGTTCCGACAAAGCAAACTTTTGCCTTATTTATTCTGCCAAATTCTGTGAAAGACTAAAAAAAGTTTCGATCAAATTGGCCCAATAAAACAGCCTTGTCAACATGATGCTTTTCAGATGTATTGAGCTGCAACCCACATCATTCTGCCTAGCATAGTCAGTAGGAGCTCAATACATCTGGTTGATGAAGTCTAAAATATACATGATATAATTTGCCTTCCAAATAGTTGACAACATTCCTTACCAAAGACTCCTAAGTAAATATGGGATATTTATGGAAAGGTAACTCACTAAAGGACAGGAAGCAAAGGATACAAATTGAAAAATTTCACAGCGGAGAAAGAAATAAACAACAACAGTCTTCAAAGGCCGGTTCTGAAATGGGTGCTATTTAACATCATTATCTGGAACGGGTGAGCAGCTTGGGAAATAGACAACACCATGTAATTTAGGAACCTAAAAACACAAACTATGTAAAGCTCTGAAACAAACAGGTCCAGGAGAACCAGCAAGGTTACATTCCTCATCTGCCTCTCTCAAGAGGATCGTCTTGCAGCAAATATTTCCTTGCTTGGTGTCTCTTTGTGAATAGTAGTGAGCACAGGAGGGCATCCTGAATAGCATCTTGGCTGGGTGTTGTTAACATTCAGTTTACCCTTTGCTATGTAAAGTTTGGAATCCTTTACCTACTGGCAATGTAGACACAATATTATGGAACAATATCAGGCAATTTCCTGACATTTTGGATACAGAAGTACAATATCTCACATTCATAAAACAGGGTTTTCTGTTTTTTTAAAAAAGAATTGCATGAAAAGACATGAAAATGGTGAGGCACCCTTTTCCCTGCTTAGGGCTTGATCACCTTGTTTTCATTTTCATGCCTTTTTGGAATCAATACATTTTTAAAATTGGTCACGTGGTCGTGTATATATATATCGGTGGGTACATTCATATTCTTGCAAAAAGAATTGTTTCATTTCCAGCTATGGAAATCGTTTTAGCAGACTACACTTGGCAAGTTTTTTTTTAATCGATTCTTTTATCGCGATGATTCTGGACAAATGCCAGCCCCACCCCTCCCCTTTTTAGGAAAATATTTTAAAAATAATTTTGCCGATACAGTATATTGAAAAAGCATTACAAGGATGGTGGCCACCCAAGGAAGGGAGATGGGGGAAGGCTGTCTCACATCTGAGCAATGTATTCCTGTTTCTTCCCCCCACCCCCGGCATCTTTCTTTCCCCCTTCAAACAATCCCCAGCAGGAGACGGTCCTTTCTCTGCAAAGTTCATTTTCCCCACCTGCAAGATTTGCTTCTGAGCAATGTATTCCTTTTGTGTGTGTGTGTGTGTGTGTAGCAGCTGCTTCAATGTATTGATATGCCTTTTAAAAAAAACTTCAAGCACAGTGGCCATGAAGTGGACACAGTGTTCAAAAACCCGACCCCTTTGCAAAGTAAATAAATCAACAGCAACATTGAGACATGCAGACTCAAAATGAATTGAACCGATACACCATGGATACAATTCAAAACAACCCCACTGGCAAGGAGGAAATAGGTCAATTGCAGGGGGAAATGAATTGATATTAGCTGTGTGTCATGTGAATGGAAAAAATTGGAATGATTTAAAAACAACAAAATCCGTATAACTGGGGTTCTTTTGGCATGTGTGATCATGTCCTTGGTCCATGAGCTGATCCTGTATAGTTGCCTCAGAAATATCTGTAGTACTCTGGCTGTGTTTGCTCGAAAAGGACACCACTGAGCTGTTAACAAAAGATGAACCAAAAGGAAAGAAGCAGCCTTACTATGAGAAAAAGCCAGAAAGTTTGGGCATTTTAATTTTGAAAGATGAAGACTGAAGGTTGACAGTGGTCTATATAATTCTGAATGGTGAAAGACCAAGTTGGGACATCAAGAAAGAACCTTAGATCTTTTGTCCATTCACAAAAAATGGGATGATTTTTATGTCAATGTAAGTTCAACACAATCCTATAGCAATATAGGTAAAGCTAAAGGTTCCCCTTGACATTTAGTCCAGTTGTGTCCGACTCTAGTGCTCATCCCCGTTTCCAAGCCGTAGAGCCAGCGCTTGTCTGAAGAGTTTCCGTGGTCATGTGGCCAGTGCAACTAGACACAGAACGCCGTTACCTTCCCACCAAGGTGGTACCTACTTATTTATTTGCATTTACATGCTTTCGAACTACTAGGTTGGCAGGAGCTGGGACAAGCGACGGGAGCTCCCTTCTTTGCATGGATTCGATCTTACTGCATGCATGAAAAATGTGGAAATTCTCACCTACAACTCCTCCTTGCCCTGAAATCAACAGAATGATAGATGTGCTTCATTTTTTTTCTTACATAGAGAGCAGGGGTTAGGTGGGGCTGCTCCTAAGTAACGTAAAGGTAAAGGTTCCCCTTGACATTTAGTCCAGTCGTGTCCAACTCTAGGGCATGGTGCTCACCCCGTCTCCAAGCCGTAGAGCCAGCGCTTGTCCGAAGACAGTTTCCGTGGTCACATGGCCAGTGCGACTAAACACGGAACACCATTACCTTCCCACCATGGTGGCACCCATTTATCTACTCGTATTTACGGGTACATGCTTTCGAACTACTAGGTTGGCAGGAGCTGGGACAAGCGACGGGAGCTCCCTCTGTTGCATGGATTCGATCTTACGACTGCTGGTCTTCTGACCTTGCAGCACACAGAGGCTTCTGCAGTTTAACCCACAGCACCACCACACAATATGCAGGAATGGAAAAGACTTTTGTTGCATTTGACAACCTTGATGAAGATAGCCTTTTCATATCTCCACATACAGTGAGAAGAAACACTTCTAATCTCAAGCATGAATTCAGGCATTGACAAGACTAATATAGGCTTAAATCTAAGTGCTAGTCCCAAGTACAATAGAACCATTGAGTCAGTGGTTAAATTGCAGTCAAAATTGTGCTCACAGCCTGCATTCAATCCCAATGGATTCAGGCAGCTGGCTCAAGGCTGACTCAGCTTTACACCCTTCTGAAGTTGGTAAAATGAGTGCCCAGCTTGTGGTAGTGGAGAGACAATGTATAGCCTGTATAATTGAATTGCAAACCACTCAGGCAGTGCTTCAAGCACTGTGGGGTGGTATATAAGCAGCTCGCTTTGCTTGTTTTATGTTCCAGAAAAATCTGTTTTTCTCCCTGCCACTAAGAGGGTTGCAGCTCAGCTCAGAGGGAACAGGGAAGCTTGATGGGGGTGGTAAATAATGTCATAGTCCATGACAATCAAAAAGAGACGGGGCTTCAGTCTGGCAAACCATGGCCCCACAGCATGACAGGAGGACAGTCCTAAATAATTTCCAATATCCTTAAGCTGCGACGGGTTTATAAACAGCACAGCTTCATCTGGCCTGCTTCTCAGGCGGCTGGGCGTCGGATATCCTGCCTAGTTAGGACTCCAGTCTGTCCTATTAGAAATGTTGTATCCTGCCTTCATAATGTGTTTTGTATTCTTAGGGAGGCTAACAGCAAATAAGTCAATAAAACTGTGAACTCAGCATTCAAGTGAAAAGCAATAAAACGGGTACAGGTAAAATGAAGACAGGTGGAGCAGATTAAAAACCACTAATATAATTTATGTTCATCACATAAATAGATCATAAAAAGGGGACAGTGGAAGGCAACAAAATTTTAAAAAACTTAATTTCTTCAAAGGTCAGAGGAAGGTGCCAGATTCACTATCAGGCAATATACCCACGTTGGTTTAGTTGTTGCTTAATTATCACACGTTCATACCGTTTTCCCTCCAGGGCATTCGGGCATATACATTTCCTTCCCTTCAATGTCAGATGTTGAAGAGAGCAGAGGGAAAGAGTTGGTGACTTTGTGCCACACTTACAATCTGGCTAACTTTTTGTCTGAAACAAGATTCAGGGGTATATTCAATGCAGCCTTGATGTGCTCCTGGAAAACAAATTCAGTATTTTTAAAGCTTCACCTGAATCAAAAGCAAAAGAGATAAAAGGCTGGGTGTTCTCATCAACACACTGATGATGACTCATGACTCCAAATTCTCATTCCAGACTCTTCATGGCCTTAAGCTAGTGGCTAGCCCAGACAAAACTAGATACTGTATAGTTGAATCAATGGAAATGTGTAAGTCCCACTGATTCAATAGGGATACTCTTGTTGGGGTAAACCATTGAATTTAGGCCCATGACTTCATGTAATGTTAAAAAGCAATGAGGTGAAGACCGAACCCTGCTGAACATTACACCACAAGTAATATGGGACAACACCATAATTCCCCAGTGTCATTTCCTGGATGCCACTCTCTAAATACAAATGGTATTATTGAAACAACAATTTCTGATTCTCATTTACTACAACCTAATTGAAAGAATACTATAACCATTGTTGTTGAAAACTCTTGAGAAGGCCCTTGTTCTTCCAGCAGAGGTCATCTGTCAGTAGAACCAAGGTTGTTTCTGTCTCAAAATCAGCTGAAAGCTAAAAGCAACTAGAAATGGATCTTTCATCTAAGATTGTATGGAGTTACATGGAAGCCACAATCACAAACCGTGCTCAAGAAAGGAATACAGTGGTCCGTCGCTAGATGATAATCCGTTCCGCTGAAATTGCTGTTTAGCGAAATCATTGTCTAGCGAAAAGCATTTCCCCATTGGAATGCATTGAAACCTGTTTAATGCGTTCCAATGGGGAAGAATCATCGTTGTCTAGCGAAGATCACCCATAGGAAAGCCGCTTTGTGAACCGCCGATCAGCTGTTTAAATTGCTGTCTTGCGAACGCGGGGGGAGCTGTCAAAATTGTTGTCTAGCGAAAATTGGTTTGCGAAGCAGGGACCAAACATTGTCCAGTGAAATTCCCCCATAGGAATCACTGTTTTGTGAATTGCTACAGTGATCGCAAAAAGTCAATGTCTAGCGAAAAAACTGTCATGCGGGGTAACTGTCTAGCGAGGCACCACTGTATTCCCAATTTTCTGACTTGACATCAAGGGTCATATACAAAGTTGCCAAAAATATCTTTTTGGAGTACCAGAATATCTCATGCACCCAGACTATTTGGAGGTCTATGAGAATTAGTCTTAAAAAGTAACTTTTTCCATCTACAGACATATATAGTCATCTTTTACTTTACACAATTAACTGCTGGATAGCTCAGTGGTTTAGGCATCTGGCTGTGGAATCAGAGGTTCAGAGTTCAAAACCTTGACAGGGTCCGGAGGATTCCTTCAAGCTCTGCAGTTCTAAGATGATGATGATTAGACGTACCATATTTGCCGGTGCACAAGGTGACCGGCCGTATAAGACGACCCCCCCAACAGGAGGAGGGGGAAGAGGGGAAACGGGCGGGGGGGCGGGCGAGCGAGCACGCAGCTGGCTCAGCGGCGCGGGGCAGTGGGCAGCCCAGCGGTGGGCTCTGGCCGCTCAGGCATGGCAGGCTGTGCTTCCCTCCCTCCATCCAGACCGACTGCCTGCCCGCCTGCCTTCCTCCCTGGCCAGCGCGGCCCGCGTCATTCAGTGCACCCCGCGTACAAGACGACCCCCCACTTGGAGGCATGTTTTTGGGCCCAAAAAGTCATCTTGTGTGCCGGCAAATACGGTATACATATTTAAAGATAGTTGCAAAACTACGAAAACTACTCAGGAAATCATGAGTGGATAGTTGGTTGGGGAGGAGAAATAGTGATGCCAATTCAAGAAAACCTGCAGAATAAGTTTTCCAGACATCATCCCAGGATGTTTAAACAGACACTTGTTTACAGAACAGCAGTAGCACCATCAAACCACCTCTGCCATGTTGTTGGAACAGTTCCAATGCCAGCTGCATTGCTTAGCACATTTTTGGTGAATGTAAACAAAGGAAAGGTTGAAAAATCATTTTCAAAATGTAGCGGGAGCAATCGTAATACTCAAACAGCAACAGGAAAGGAGACACAGCATTAATGGTTTGCTGTCTATGAATATATGAACAAGATTTGAAACTGGGAATAATGGGGATGGAATGCATGTCCAGCTCCTCAGTGATCAAAATTATTTCAGTTTCTTGACCAGGCCCTCAACCCACAGATGGTACATAATTATGGCGGTTCCATTGGGGTGTAGGATGATCTGGCAGTCTTCTTACTGCAGGAAATAATGGTATAGCTCAGTCTGTTCTTATAGTTTCCAGCACAGAAAGAGTGACAGATTGCAAAATGAAATTCAAATGTAAAAGCTCTCATATTCATGACTGTTTTGAAATTTGGCCAACTGTTGTGCAGACTGTCCAGTATAGTCTTGCTTTTATTGTTTGTGCGGAATACCACATTCTTGCTGTTATCCTCAATATCATTTTTTTCATCATTACTATCACAATACAGTGACTTTCAAAGTGAACTGATGATCAGCAACACTTACCTCTACTTCACTCCTGTCCTCAACAGCCAAGCCATTTTCTTCTGTCTGAATTTCAATATATAGAAATATACCAGTTTGGGGGAACACGTAGAGCATGGTTGGGCAATGGGGAAGAGGGTATTCTGGAGTTTAATCTTGTGTCCCTGGGAACCTCTGGGGGCTACATGGGCAACAAAAAATAGCAGTAAGCTCAAAAAAGGAAATAGAAGGAAGGGGGTAGGACTCAATTTCCACATTTGAAAAATTTATATTTGTAGGTGTTAAATTAATCAGGAGTCCTGTGATCTATTTAAAAGGTAAATTGGCACTTGTGGCAGCTTCCAAGAGCTATAATACTCGCTGGCGTGCTCCCCCCCCCACGTTTTATTTAACTATTAGTAAGCGAGGAGAACAAGAGAGGGCTACCACTGCAAAAACAACATTGGGGATTCCATGTGTCCATGCTTTGCTCAACTTTCCCCAGAGAAAGCCATTTTTCTACATTAAACATTGTAGTTGTATATTGTACTACAATGGCATGGAAAAAAATCCATTGAAAACAGACAGAATGGCATTGCGCCTTTTCACTTTGTGCTTTTGATGGTGCTTTGGAAGTGAAGACCCTACCATATTCGCGAAGGCTTTCGCGAAGACCCTACTCATTCAAACATTTCAGAAGGTCAGACTGCCCACCCATTCTTCATTAATGTCAGCTCTGAATATTGACATAGGAAAGTTGAAATTAAATGTGAAAAAAAATGAAGCAACTGGAGACCAATCACCATACAAGACGCATTCAGAATTGAATTGGAAGAACTATTCACAATTGTAAAAATGGCAAAGCAGCAGGCCTGGATGACATCTGCATAGAATGGATAGACCATTTTGACACAATAACAAAAAAGTTGCTCCTTAATTTCTCCAAGAACTATCTTGACTATCTGGATCCGATAAACTTGGGAGAAAATAGTGTTGCTTAGGGTTAGGTTATCCTAAAATATCGACTAATTGCTGTCCTGAAATGTGGCAAAGGATCCACAGATCCAAAAAATTGTAGGTTGATCGGACTTTGTCACTTTCATGAAGTGAAAATTTATTCTTAACCAACTAACGGTGGTAATGGAACTACTCATCCCATAACAGACTGGCTTTAGATCTGAGAAGAACTGTACAGCACAAACCATACATTTAAGGCAACATATTCAGGATGGCTTTGAAACTAGGAAGATCACATGGGTAGGCTTTGTTGACCTCTCATCCACTTTTGCCTCTGTTCATCACCAAGCATTAGTGCAAGAAATTAAGAAGGAAGCTAAAAAACTGGAATAAGTTCAGAAAAGGGGAACAAGGATGATCAGGGAACTGGAAATCAAGCCCTATTTATTTATTGGACCGAAGGAAAGAAATGGACATGTTTAGCCTTGAGAAAAGAAAACTGAGGGGGGATATGGTAGCATTCTTAAAGTACTCGAAAGACTGTAATACAGTGTAGGAACAATATCTGTTATCTGTCATCCCAGAGGGTAGGACACATAATAATGGACTTAAGTTACAGGAAGCTAGATTTTGTCTGAATATCAGGAAAATTTCTTAACTGTTAGAACAGTATGAGAATGGAACCAATTAACTCAGGTGGTGATGAGCGCTCCAACTCTGGAGGCATTCATGAGAAAACTGGGCAACAATCTGTCAGATCTGTTTTGATTTGGATTCCTGCATTGAGCAGCACTTGATTGGGCTTGATTGTCTTTTGGACCCCCTCCAGTTTCATTATTCTATGATTCTAAGGGAGATCACTCCCAGCAAAGCATCTCTTTCCACTAATCAGATGCAATCTTTTCTGGACATCTGATTACACCCTATGAAAGACTCTGCGCTGGGCTTTTCAGTGGCGCCATTAAGGAGTTCATCAGCTCTGGTCAAGCCAAAACAGAGGAGGAACCAGATTCCCTTGTTACAGCTGCTTGCTTGACCTCAGCCGGTGGAGGACAGATATGATACATAGTTATCAGCAAGAAGGTGGGGGAATAGTCACTTACGTGTCTTGATATTAATTTGATTTTTCCATTTCCCCTAACTAAAATTATGGGGTTTATCCTAAAAAAGTGGAGGATAATTTCTGTCTACCTTAAACTAATCCATGCTCTATAAATCAAGATTTCAAAGACAATCCTGTCACTGCCTTCCATATGTTTTGGAATCATAAGGTCCAGAAACTTGCTGTCTTTCAAAAAAGCTGTAATTCCCTGCAGTGTGAAGGACAAGAGTGTGGCTCACGACCCTGAAAAAGGCCATACTGATTCATTCATTTCCCAAGAGTATGTGTGAGCTGTCACACAACCCTTTCCAGAGTGACCTTTATTTTAACAAGTGTCCTTCACTCTTGAATGACTGGTGAATCAAGACCTAGTAGATCATCACCCTTCCTTAAGAACACAGGCGGCACTTCGTATCATGCTCTCTCTTTTGTTTTTGAAATGTTTAATATCCTTGAAAAAGAAACCCCTTCTACTTCATTAGAGTTAAATCCAGTCTCAGTTCAGCTGCCACTGTAAGGCAGCAGGCAGGCACAGCTCTACCCGTGAAAAAGGTGCAAAAAATGGATAATTACCTTTTAAAAATATTAGTGTCAGTGATAAATGATTTACTCTTCCTTGGAGACAGTAAGTGGGCCAGATATATGAACGCACACTCGCCTCACATACAAAAAAAAAGCTTAACAATTCAATATATGGGGTTTTATTTTTATCCTGCATCATCATCATTAGTATTATTATTATCATAGTCATCATCATCTTCATGCTAACCTTTTGACAGTGTTAAAATAAAAAGAGGTCATGTTCCTATTTTTGGCTGATAACACGACCCACCAAGGGTTAGGGTATTTTTTTAAAAAAATAGCCATTTCCATTCTTTTGCTCCCCGTCTCCTCCGCTGCCCTCCCCAGAGTGATGCGGTACGCGGAGAAAAAAAAAAAGAAAAAGGAAAAAGAAAAAAAAAAGGGGGGGGGACCGCTCCGCACACGCTCAGCAGCCCCACCTGGCCCAAAATCCGCCCAGCCTCTCGACAGCCGCGAGCGCGCAAAGCCAGCCGGGCCCGCGCCGGGGCGCGCGGCTGCAGTGGTTGCTTGGCATGGAAGAGGGGACTGTCTGGCCGCAGCTATGAGGTAACGTCTGGCTTTGCTGCCAAGCTGCAGAACCACTCAGACACTCCCGGGGAGAGAAGCGGGAGGCGGCGGCGGCGGCGGGGGGGGGGGGAGAGAAGGGAGAGAAAAGAGAGAGAGAGAGAGAGAGAGAGATGAGGAAGAAGAACGGACGGGCGAGCGGAGGAATAAGGAAAGTTAGGTGTGTGGAAGATTCTTCCAGAAACTTCCTCACATTTACCTCTCGCCTTCTCAACACCCCCACCCCCCCCCTCCGTGTGAAGTTACTTAAGCACCACACCGCCCCATTTGGAACGCGAAGGGGCTTTCGGAAAGTAATTCCACGTTACCGTTATTCTGAATGAATGAATGGTTGATTTTTTTAAAAAAAAAGTTCTTAAAATGGAAAGGCAGAAAGAAATACAGTACTGTGTAGCACGCACACGATGTCGTTTTAAGCTTCAAGGGTCTGTTTTTGGAACCAAGGGAGAACAGTACGAAACAGGCTTGAACCAACCTGTCTCTGCAGCAGCAGCAGCACCTGTTCGCTCTCCCTTGCCTCGCCCGCGCTTTTCCTCTGCCAATGAGCCAGAGAGAAGGTTTGGTTCTTAAACACCATCGCCACCAGGTTTCTTTCTAAAGAATGAGTGACTGGATTCTATGAGGATGATTCTTCCCTCTGAGCATTCCGTGTTCCCTTCCTTAGACCCTAAACGCCACGAAGCCTTAAGGCAAGGGCTGATAGGGTTCCGTTTTTGTGAATGAGACAAAGCATCCAGCAGTCTTAAGATTCCCCCCCCCCCCAATTCTCCCCTTTATTTTATTGCTTCATTCATTCCCTGGTGAAAGTTAAGGATCAGTGTGTGCCCTTTATACTGGGGAGATGTCCGTATTTACAAACCACACGTAGCATCTCCGCGTACTGAAAGGGCTGCACTCCCGCGGAGACGATCGCTTGTAAGAAGCAGGGACTTTATTAAAGCCCTTTTTTATATTAAAAAAAACATTTGCTGTTAAGACATGGTCAACCAATGAAAGGTTTTGTTGGTGACGTAATGGCCCGACGTCATGCTTTATTGGTTGAAGATGTAGGTGTTTGGCTTTATGTTAAAGCCCAGGTAGGCGACATAAAGCAGGTACGAGTTTTAGAACCTGCGAAGTCTGACATTTCAAGCATTCCTTTGCTGTACATATTTACAAACTAAGCTTTCTAGTCTTAATGTAATTCTTCAGCATTGTGTTGTTCTGAAGCATGTTTCTGATCCATATGTGTATGTGTATATAAGTGCATATATTATATATTTGCATCAGAACACGGTGCTGAAGAAATGCCTGAAAGACTAGAAGCTTACTCGGAAATAGATGCAAATGAATTTCTTGAAACGTTAGAGACCTTTTAGGCTGCATAATTCATACTGGCAATATATATGTAATGCAGATTCTTCCAAAATATTTTTGGCTAGCTTCTGTAATGTGCTGCAGCTTTCTGGGTAAAGTACTAGTTGTGTGAAACAGGACTTTCAGCATACCTCTGATGTTTGTATGGGTACTTTTCTTCACTTTTGTTTCATTTCTCTATTTGCAATTTTTGCACTTCTGTTCCCTCTGAATTCAACTCTAGTCCAGTTGTGTGGGCTGTTATTCTCTATTATAGGTAAAGGTTTCCCTTGACAATTTTTGTCCAGTCTCGTGTCCGACTCTAGGGGGCGGTGCTCATCCCTGTTTCCAAGCCATAGAGCCAGCGTTTTGTCCGAAGACAATCTTCCGTGGTCACATGGCCAGTGCGACTTAGACACGGAACGCTGTTACCTTCCCACCAAGGTGGTCCCTATTTATCTACTCGCATTTGCATGCTTTCAAACTGCTAGGTTGACAGGAGCTGGGATAAGCAACGGGCACTCACTCCATCATGTGGATTCAATCTTACAGCTGAAGATCTACAGACCTTACAGCACAGAGGCTTCTGCGGTTTAACCTGCAGCGCCACCACGTCCCTATTCTCTATTATATTCAAGTTTAAACCTTTTCCCATCTCACCTGTGTTAATCTGTTTATCTATGCTCTGTACTTGTCACCTACCAATGAGCCTTGAACTACTCTTAACAAGTACTATTAAGATCTCTGTCTTCCATTCCCAATTCAGAACTATTCAGAGCACATTACCATAGTCTCTTGAGACTGAAGGATGCCTACCTACCTACTCCCAAAGACTAATAACCTTTAATGACTCCTGACTGACCATTGGCAGCCCAGCCCAGCCCTTTCCCTGTTCCATTATATTTCATTTTCCCATCCTCTCCAAGACTGCGCATGAAAGCTTATGGAAAATAAAACCTTTTAGTCTTTAAGGTGCCATGAGACATTCTGCTGTTTTAGCACCATCTTATGCATATTTGTTGAGAACTGACTCACGCTGATTTTGCTGATGATTTCTGTCAGGAAAACTATAAGATTGTAGCCTTGGGTATGTTTTCCTCAGGTCTTGGGCTCTCTACATTTAGAGGTACCATCATTATCGTGCTTCTTACCAAAATGACATCTATTGAGTTAGTAACTTGATATTTAGCATTATCATTGAGGTCCACAATTGTGCCAAATTTTGAACTGATCCCAATAAAAATGCTATTGGTACTGCAAGTTAATAACTATCACTAATATTCCTGTCCTGTCTCTAATATTCCATTCCCAGGCAAGGTGTTAGAGTGGGTAGTAGCTTCTCAGCTCTAGGGGTTCCTGGATGAGACATATTATTTAGATCCATTTCAATTTGACTTCAGGCCTATAATTTTTCTAAAAGTAATTATTGATTTTATGCACCTTTTTCACTGGTAGCGTTATGCCTGCGTGCGGCCTACAGTGGCAGCGAAACTGAGAAAATTTAACTCTACTGAAGTAGGAGTTTCCTTTCAAGGTTATTAAATATTTCAAAAACAAAAGAGACCATGATATGGAATGCTGCTTGTGTCCATGGAAATCACATAACTCTCCTGCTGCAGCAGTTTCACTGGCTGCCAGGCAAATCCAAAGTGCTGGTTCTAACTTATAAAGCCTTCAACGGCTTTGTTGTTGTTTAGTCATTAAGTCATGTGTGCTTCTTCGTGACCCCATGGACCAGAGCACGCCAGGCCCTCCTGTCTTCCACTGCCTCCCGGAGTTGGGTCAAATTCATGCTGGTAGCGTCAATGGCACTGTCCAACCATCTCATCCTCTGTCGTCCCCTTCTCCTCCTGCCTTCACACTTTCCCAACATCAGGGTCTTTTCCAGGGAGTCTTCTCATGAGAGGGTCAAAGTATTGGAGCCTTAGCTTCAGGATCTGTCCTTCCAGTGAGCACTCGGGGTTGATTTCCTTCAAAAGGGATAGATTTGTTCTCTTTAAAGTCTAGGGGACTCTCCAGAGTCTCTTCCAGCACAATTCAAAATTGCTTGGGCCCAAGCTATCTCAAGGACCACATCTGCTTTCATGCCCCTGCTAGTAGGCTTTTCTGTTGGTCCCGACACCTTCAAAAGTACGGTTGGAGGAGAAACGGGAGAGGACCTTCTCTGTGACTGCTCCCAGACTTTGGAACTCCTTCCCACAGGAGGCCAGGCTGGCCGCATCCTTACTGCCCTTCCACAAGCAGGCAAATACCTTTATCTTCATGGAAAGCTTTGCCTTAGTGACTGGCTGACTGAGTGGGGTATTTTAATTGATTGTTGTACCTTACTGCTTTGAATGTGTTTTAGTGTTGCTTATTTCTTTTATGATGGTATATTTTGATCCTTATTAGAATTTGTATACTCACTGTTGTTATCTTTAAATACTTTTAATGATGTAAGCTACCTTGAGTCCTTTTTAAGGAGAAAGGTGGAACAACAATATTTTAAATAAATAAATAAACTGTGGATAATTATCATCTTTATTGTTTTCATTCCTATTTTCAAAAACGTATCCTCTAGTTCTTTCAGAGTATGATTTCTCTATTCTGGTTGGTTAACGAAGAGAAACTTTCATCATAGAATCATATAGAATCATAGAGCTGTCGTAGGGTTAGAAGGGACCTTGGAGGTCATCTAGTTCAACTCCCTGCCCAAGGCAGGAGACCTCATACCATCCGGACCTCATACCTTCCCGGACTGATAGCTGTCCAATCTTTTCTTGAAAACCTCCAGTGATGGGGCACCCACAACATCGGGAGGCAAGCTGTTCCACAGCTTAATGGTTCTCACTGTCAGGAAATTCCTCCTTTTTTCCAGGTTGGATCTCCCTCTGACAAGTTTCCACCCATTGTATCTTGTGCCCTCTTCCCTGTGGCACCCCTTCAGATATTGGAAGACTGCTATAATGTGTCCCCTCAGTCTCCTTTTCGTAAAGTTAAACATACCTAGTTCTTTTAGTCATTCTTCATAGGATTTAGCCTGCTGTCCCTTTATCATCTTTGTTGCTCTTCTCTGCATCCCTTCCAGGGCTTCAGTGTCTTTTTTGTATGGTGGTGACCAGAACTGGACACAGCACTCCAAGTGCAGCCTCACCAGCATGGCATAGAGTGCTACTATCACTTCCCGTGATCTTAATGCTATCCCCCTGTCGATGCAGCCTAGGACCGTGTTGGCTTTCTTGGCAGCTGCAGCACACTGCTGACTCAACCTTAGGCGGTGGTCCACCAGGACATCTAAATCCATCTCACAGGTCGAGCTAGGTGCCACCTATCTTGTACCTGTGCATCTGGTTTCTCCTGTCTAAATGCAGGACTTTACTTTTCCTGCCACTGACCTGCATATTATTCAATAAGACCCAATGTTCAAATCTGTCTAGATCCTTCTGAATGTTGAGTCTGTCTTCCATAGTATTAGCAAGTCATTGGCTTGATGCAGTTTTGACCCTCAGTTTCAAACTAATGAAGATTTTTTTTTCCAGGAATGCAAGCCAGTGGAATCAACTTCCACTATGTTTGGTTTCATTTCATTCTGAAACTAGAATATTGGCAGTATTCCAGTCCTTTCAAGGGGATTATAATTCTATGTTCCAGAGGGTGTCCAGTAGATTCTGCAGTATGTGCAATGGTTTTTCCTTTAGATATGGTAACTTCACAATATAAAACTATGATTGGCTGATTGTCGGGAGTGACTTGAGAAGTACTTGCACTTCGCTTTACCACAACGCTGCTGCAGTTGCTGTAAAGGGAAAGGACTTTCCCAGCAACATTTTTTAATGCACCATGCCTTTACTAATGCTTAGTAGTCAATGGACAGTAAATTAAGACCCATTTGATTTAAAAAAAGGTTGACTCCAGTGAAGAAAATTGCTAGACCTTACTTGTTGATAAGGATCAGCAAAATTCCCTGCATTTGGGGGGCTCTTTGTGAGGACATGGCTTTGTGGATTGTCATAATGACTATTGACAGTGACCTGGAAAACTATACAGCATTCCCTTAAACCCCAAACCTATGAATCAGTTGCCTTTCCCTGGACAATCTTTCTTTATATCTTATATAAGCTTTAAAAATCCATTCTACAGGATTTGTTGTTGTTGTTGCTTGGCTGTTAAGTCGTGTCCGACTCTTCGTGACCCCAATAGAATACTCCTATTCTACAGAATGTTGTTGTTTAGTCATTAAGTCGTGTCCGACTCTTCGTGACCCCATGGACCAGAGCACGCCAGGCCCTCCTGTCTTCCACTGCCTCCACTATCCCTTTTCTACAGGATAGTAAATGTCAATTCAAGTCTTAATTATATTTTTATATTGGAATACAAATGTCGAGCTTGTGAAGAACCTGGGTGTCCTTACAAGAAGTGGCAATGAAAAATTAAAAACAGCCAGCATTCTCAAATCAATTTTCACTTTTGAGAACTCTAAAGCCTCATTCCTTCATTCCCCACCACCTCATTTTGTCAGCTTTATGCTTGTCTTGTCAAAAAGTGTGTCACTTAATAATTTTCAAATCAAAGGGGGGGGAAGCAGAGGGAGGGGAGAAACAGTCAGAGAAACCCTAATGAAAAACCCAAAGCAAGCTGTATTAAGCCATGTGGGTCTTGGGGAAATGCAGAGAGCTTGTATCTTTTATTTCACGAGCCACAGGGAGAATTGCAAAGAAGATTCACCCCTATAATTGTGTGGATATTATCCTTCTGTGGCTATTAATGGTGGTTGTTTGCTGAGCGTTCACTCCTTATAATTTTCACAGCTTGTTTGTGTCATAAATGAGACACAAATCCGGTGGCAGATGAACACCCTGGAGGTACCATATTTATCATAATATCAGACACTTCTCTCTGGAAATGCTAAAAGAAGAGCATTTTCTGTTTATTTATTTATTGGTTCCAACGCAGAATTCCATACGGTCTTCTAACCAAGTTCATTAAAACTAATGGGCAATGCTAAGTTAAAAAAGTTGCTGACTACAGAATTGAACTCTCTCTCTCTCTCTCTCTCTCTCTCTCTCTCTCTCTCTCTCTCTCTTTCCAAATTCTTCTAAGGCATTCATTTCTAATTCCTAAAAAACTACTGACTTCATATTTTTAAGCTTCTCCAAACTCAGTCTTAGATCCCAGGGGGCTCTAGCCTGCTTTCCAAACCCCTGGCAGTGCATTTACTTTCTTCTGAGTTAACTACTAGACCTAATTAAACAGTACTGTCTCATCTGAGTGGATGATATTCTTACAGCCTGAATACAAATTAAAATTCCAGTTCTGTTAACATTCAGGTCAGTTAATCAGAATAAACCTCTTTTGGAAAAGAAGAAGAAGAAAAAAAAAAACCTTCTAAAAGACCAAAGTAATTTCAAAGTCAGTCATATTCATAACTTGTTTCTAAGAAGGTAGGTTGTAATATCCTCTGGTGTACTAGATTTTTTTTAAAGAAAGAGAGCAAGAAAGGAAATAGAAGCCCTTATATATTTTGTGTAATGCAAAGCCAGAGCCAGAATTATAGCAGTTGTGGGATCTAAAGGTGCATTGGGGGGGGGGGAGTGTTAAAGAGAGAAAATGAAAAATGAAACAGACAAGGACCTTGGAACAGTCTTTAAAGTGCTGAAGGTGATCCTATATTAAATTAAAGAGAAATGTAAAAGGAATTCCCAAAGGCAGCAGAAATTCATGAATAATATTTATTTCATAATTATTATTATTTGTTATGTTTACAGTACATCCCAGTCTTCCTCCAATAAGCTCAGGACTGCATTCATGGCTTTCCTGCTCCCTATTCTAGCTTCGCAGTTGTTTAGGTATCTGGCTGTGGAGCCAGAATTTAGGAGTTTAATTCCCCACTGTGTTTCTTGCAAGAAGAGCCAGCCTGTGCAGTCCTAGGCAAGCTGCACAGTCCCAGGGTGCCCCCCCCCAGAAGAAAGGAATGGTAAACCGCTTTTGTGCCTTCTGCACATAGAGAAAACCCTGGAAAGGGTTGCCGTAAGTCAGAATTGAATTGACGGGGTGTGCACACACATGCGTGCATGCATGCACGCACGCACACACTTCTAGTTTCACAACAAACCTGAAAGTTAGTATTTATTTATTTATTTAAAATATTTTTACTCAACCTTTCTCCTTGAAAGAAGCCAAGGCACGTACATAGTACTCAGCCACCTAGAGTGGTCGAGTAGACCAGATAGGCGGGGTATAAATCAAATAAATAAATAAATAAATAAATAAATAAATAAATAAATAAATAAATAAATAAATAAATAAATAAATAAATAAATAAATAAAAATACTGTTGCTGAGCGGAGATTTGAACCTAGATTCCACAAGGCTTAGTCCACCCCTCTAACAACTATGCCATGCTAGTGTCCAGCAGTGGACAGTGTATACTGCCGTAGAGTACTGATGGTAAAGGACAGAATACAGTGGGGTCTTGACTTGAGAACTTAATCCATATTGGAAGGCGGTTCTCAAGTCAAAAAGTTCTCAGGTCAAATCTGCATTTCCCATAGGAATGCATTGAAAACCATTTGATCCGTATCTGCTCTTTTCCGTCCATAGAAACTGATGGGAAGCTGCTATTCTGCCTTCGACCACTAGAGGGGGGATATTTTGTTTCTTTCTTTTTTTTTTTTTAGGTCAAGAAAGGTTCAGGGAAGGCAGGGAAAATACAGTCCAGGCAGTACAGTACCAGGCAGTCCGAAGACTGTCTCCCAATCCACTCTCTAAACGCTGGGAGGAGTGAGGAAGTAGACGGGCACCCTTTTCACTGGCCAACAGTTAACTGAAAGTTCAAATTTTGCACTTTCCCTGCCTCCCACGTGATTTTTTTCAGTTCTTAACTCAAATCTAAGTATGTAAGTCAAGTCAGTATTTTCCTATGAGAGTGGTTCTTAAGTCAAAATGTTCTTAACTCAAGCCGTTCTTAAGTCAAGACCCCACTGTAATAGAAATGAAACTTCACTTTTTCGCATTTCACCTCTCCCTTCTCAATTCTCCCTCCCTTTCCTGTCCCTCCCCATTAGTCTTCAACTTGGCTTCTTGCTCTCTCAGAGCAGCATCAGATATTTGGTTGCCGGAGGCAAAGGTCAAGATAGCACACACACCCCCAAACACACCCCATTTCATGCTCAAAATAATGAGCAGACTTGTAATGGAGAAGGGTATTCACCCCTTTTCTCCTTTTACCATTTCCCAACTCAAAATTATCCCCCCACCTAAGCTGCTGTTAGCTTTGCTAGAAGGAAAAGAATTAATGCAATCATGGTGGTAGGAAAACAAAAATGAAGTATAAAACGGTGTCTCCTGTATTTACAGTGCCACTCTGGGCATGGACATTCAGAAATAAGTCCCAACTGGGTCCAAACAGACTTACTCTGAAGAGAACAGTGGGCAGAGAACTCAGTTTCCTCCTCAAGCGCATGCAGCAATTTAACCTGTATGTTGCAGCGGCTCAAACAATGAATTAGACATCATCCTGCGTTAGGTAAGGTATTTTTCCTCAGCTCCAGCATAATGTACATGAAGTGCTTTTAATGTCAAGAGTTACGCTGTTGATGAGGCTATATGTAAAGCAACTTAAATATTCATTTGTTATATTGACATATTGTCTTTCTCCAAGAAGGTCTGGGTTGCAGCACATTGTGCTCTGTTTTCCTCATGGCAATCCCGTTAAATAAGTCAAGCTGACAAACAACTCACTGAACTAAGCCCCCACCCCAACTGAGTTTCAAGGCTGAGCAGGGATTTTAACCTGCTGCAGGGTTTCTCTTAAGCAACCCCATGCCTTTAAGACCATTTTCCTGATCCTAGGGTCCCACCAGCGCCACCAAACAGTGCTGTTGCCATATGGCTACAAATCACCCTGCTGAATTTCAGCAGCAACGCAGGTATTACCCAATAAATACGCAAGATACAAAGAGGCAAGCTGGAATAAGACGTATGTTTTTCACGACAGACTGCTGAAATTGCTCACCCATTGGAAATCAAACCAAACCAAACACATTTGAAATGAATTTGCATTTGCTCTTTTTTTAAAAAAGCAGTTTTTGGTTTAAAACACTTTAAAGCCATTTGCTACCAAATTTTGACAGTAGTGTGGCCCATAGTGGATTTTCAAAGAAGGATTGGTTCTCACATCTGGCAAAGTTGTGCATTCTTGCCCTATACGTACTATCTGTTGGAGAGTAAGCATGCAGTGGTAGGAGAGCAATTTTAACATTTGGGTTCAGCCCTTTGAAACTCAAAATAATTACCTGAGCATGCTTCCCTGTCTGTAAATCCACACTTCTGTCTAAGAAAATAAGAAAGCACAGAGTGCTGTCCTCTGAAGATGCCGGCCACAGGGACTGGCGAAACGTTAGGAAGAACAACCTTCAGAACACGGCCAAAGAGTCCGAAAAACCCACAACAACCATTAGATCCAGGCCGTGAAAGCCTTCGCAAATACATTAAGAAAGCTTGTGCTTATTAGAGAATACATTTGGGATAGGAACGTCAACAGAAGTCCTCGTTCTGGCTGAGAAAGTTGGAGGTATCAGGAGCCACAGCTACCCCCTTTCATCTCTAAAGAACAAAGATGTGATGTCTCTTCTTTGGAGGGACAAGTGAGGGAAATAAGTGACACTGGCAACCCAAAGAATAGCAATCTAAGTTTGAAGGAAAGCCAGTACAGGTCAGACCACATAAAGGTAAGAGGAGTCCTCTCTGTCTCTTCTCTTTCCCATGCAGAAACAAGTCTCTTCTGAGTATAAACTGAATTGCACTCAATCACTTCCAGCACCACACATGTGTGGAGCATGACTGAGCAATTAATTATCAACAAGTAACCCATAGTCCCCATACAGTGAATCTGCTAATTAGGCAGGTGAGAAATCAGGCAGTTTTTCATATGGATAGTATGATTGTTGTGGGTTTTTCGGGCTCTTTGGCTGTGTTCTGAAGGTTGTTCTTCCTAACGTTTCACCAGTCTCTATGGCCGGCATCTTCAGAGGACAGCACTCTATGCTCTGGACCAGTTTGTTTGGGAGTGGAGTATTTATGGCTGTGGGATGGGCTTTTATCCTTTTCAGGATATGAGTGATTATGGTGATCAGTGTGTTTTTGTTGTGAGTGTATTGTTGTGATAAGGAGAGATTATCTGTCACTGTGATTGATGGGAGTCCTTAGCTGGTCTTTTGTGTGTAGTGAAAGCCTTCGCAAATACATTTTCATATGGATAGTTGATGGATTGGCCAGATCTCAGGGTTCCCTAAGTGGCTTTAAAGCCTCAGCACCCATCTTCACCCATTCCCAGCTGGTGCCAAGATTAGCTGATCAAGTGCAAAGGTGTCTTTATGCATGTTGTACTTGTGGCCTGTAAAAATGCAGGCGCAAAGTAAGAAGGACGGAAGGGAGAGAGACAGGGTGGTGGTGCTTGAACATTGTGTGGTTTGGAGCAAAGCAAAGAGTGGTGTGCCAGTGTCCACAGGAACTTTCCTGTTACATTATTCCTGGGCGCCGCGATGCAAGTCCTCAAAAAAAAAAAAAAAAAAAAAACCACAACGTTAATGGCTTCATAGTGGGCCTTCCATATACCGTAGCAGTACAGGTATGCAAAAAATATCTGTGCTGCACATAATAACAAGCACATGGTATCAAGTCAGTTCTTTCAAGGTTTTCTAGGCATAAGGGTACTCAGACATGGTTTACCATTCCCTTCTTCTGGGGGCTACCCTGGGATTATGAAGCTTGCACAAGGCTATAGAGGCTGGTTCTTCTCCTGGGATGTACAGTGGGAGTCAAACGTCCGTCCCCTGGCTCTGCAGCCAGATAGATATCTAAAGCTGTACAGTTTTGAGTGCTCACAAGAAGAGTGGAAACTGTTGTTAATGATGAGTACATTTTGTCACTAAAAAAAGTATTTCCTCCTTCTCTCTCTGGGTTGCTTTGTTAGTCAGGTTTTATTTTGTTCAGTGGATTTCACCTAGATTCTATGCCCCTTCACCTAATTCTCTTTGTGGCTACTTCCTTTTTTAAAAAATATATATTTATTTAACAAGGGATGACAAAAAGGAAAAGGGAAATTGAGGTTAAATGGGAAGAGGAGAAACAATAACATACTAACATAACGTCCATTCTATACATATTGCCATATCAAAATTCCAAATTACTCTTTTTACTATTTTGTGCCTTCCAGATTTAAGTTCTCATTTCAATATATGCTCTTCATACGCTGCCTGTTGACTCAGTCCATTTGTAGAATAAGTCCCATCTTTCTGTTGCCTTTTGTATAGGACTGTCCTTCATCACTTCTGATAAAATGTCCATTTCCGCTGTTTCCCCTATCTTCTCTATAAGATCTATAAGTATAAGTACAGTACTCTATAAGTACCATCGGACTTTTCCAGTTTTTGGCATAGAGAATTCTGGCTGCAGTAACTATGTATATAACTATATATTCCTTTGTCTTATCTATGTTATCAGGTATCATACTCAATAAAAGCAGTTCTGGGGTTAATGGCTCCTTACAAAGCAATATTTGTTGCAACACAGCATGTACTCTTTTCCAATACTGTTTCGCTACTCTACATGACCACCACCTATGATAATAGCTTCCCACTTGTGCTTCACATTTCCACCTTTGGTACATCTGTATACATCTTCGACAGTTTTTCTGGAGTCATATGCCACCTATAAAACATCTTGTATATATTCTCCTTAAAATTAGCCAATCTTGTAAGCTTTATATTATTTTGCCATACAGTATTTTCAACCATTGATCAATATCAATATTATGCCCTATGTTTTGAGCCCACTTAATCATACATTCTTTAACCATTTCATCTTGCATTTTAATTTCTAACAGATAGTTATACATTTTCTTAACAATTTTGTCTTTTGAACCTAATAAAATCTTATCAAACATCATTTGTTCTGAGTAGAAACCTTCTATTTTGTCTTTTATATATCTAGATTCCAGCTGTGCTCTTTGTGGCTTCTTCCATAATCACTTGGCCCAGAAGCAATTCCAACCCTCCCAATTCCGCATGCCCTTATTCTATGACATCACAAGGATCTGCTCTGTGGTGTCAGGTTTTGGCCCTGAAATTTCAGGGAAGGGAATGTTGCTGACTTAGAAACTCTAACACATGAGGACTTCAGATCTTGGCAATTCCTGTATGAAATGTCCTGATCTGTACCTCTCAGAGGCCTAGTGCACAGATCTATATGTCACTATCTCAGTGAAAATTTCACTCTTCAAATCATCAGAATAGTTATTGGCATTTAAAAGGACCAATATAAACCCATTTGTTCAGGATCCTTATACTTGAGGATCTTTTCCAGTTCGTTTCTAACTGCCCTTCTAAATCTCAGGCTATTTTTGATTCATTGGCTGCAACTTCCATTTGGATTTATGATAGAACAAATTAAGCAGCTGTTTATATACATGATTGGGTGTATAACTACCTCCCTGCTCATCTAACCCTTTGTGCATTTGATGGAATGAGCTCCAGCCTATGAATGCTTATATAACTTGTTGGCCTTTAAGGTGCTATAAGGAGACACTTTGTTATTTCTGAACTACATGGACTCTTCAAAATGTAGATGAAATAATTTATGTATTGTTAATTTAAAATACCCCCCCTAGACACACACTGTTCTCCAAGGATGTTCATTTTTTTTCACCATTGCATGGTTATTCGGCATGAACACTTTAAAGGGGCAGCCATGCCTTACAGAGTTGAGCACACTAACATGTTTGGTGTTGATAACATTGATCTTCAAAATTCATTACTTGTGTAATTGTTGGTGAAGGACCAAGGTAATGACTTGTTCTTAAGTCCCAGATGCCCTTTTTAGTTTAACTTATTAGCAGTCCAACTGGGGTTGGGGAAAGGTTCATTGATTTCTATTGGATTAGAATAATAAGACTAATAGCACTCAGCTTTATTGTTAGCATATTGTTTCCTAGTGATACCTTTAATAGCAGAAGGCAGGAATGCAACATTTTTTTGCAAGTGTTGCCAAAATTTAATTACCCAACCTTCAGGCCAGGCTGGCAGGGCAGCAGTGTTCTCTTATTTGCTTTTCTAAATAAACACATAACATGATGGATACGCTGTCAGGAGGAATCAAATCGCAGGGGATGTAACTTCAAGGAAATAACTTTTAGCCTTCCCACTGGATCCCCTTTTCAGTATTCCTTGCAGAGGTATAAAAAATTTAAATGGTTTGTGGCAATGGCAAGACATGATGTTAATAATTAAATTTCATGCAGCACTTGTCATCCTCTTGAGATTCCCCAAAGTGTTGCAAAATCACATAACACACATACACACCACAATTCATATGGAGAGGAGAATGTGCAAGGCCTGAACCTACAAGAGCAAACCTCAATTACCATTGTCCAGTCGCTCACAAGCAAATCCCCCCTCTCTCTCCAGAGAGGACTTGGACATCTAAGGTAGATTCTTGTTGATGAGGCCTTTGACTACTTGGCTGCAATTTTCTTTTTAATTATTATTAGTTCATTTTAAATTGTTCTTAAAATCTGTTTTAATGGATTTTATTTTGTCCTTATTAACTTCCTTGAGTGCCATTGGTTTGGGAAAAAATGCAGAGTGTAAAAATGCAGCCTTTGTGTTGTATGGCGAATAAACCATTTTACTTTGAGTTGTCCCATTTTATAAGTGGAGCAAATCTTGTACTATTTGATAATGGAATCACACTCTGTGTTGGCCTCATTCAGTGCCTGGGAGATACTGGAATTTTCAGTGATTTGAATGCCGCAACTGTTTCTTGATCTAACACGCTCACATGATTGAATGTTCCTCCACACAAAATAATTTAGCCTTCAACAATGCTGGCTTGTTGAAGGCATGCTGGACCCCTGTTTGGTTCAAAATCTGTGTACGTATAACTCTTATGCTCCCCAAAAATGTAACTACAAAACATAAACAGTTGATTCACACAGACACACACACCTCCCTCAACCCACAAGAACCTTCCTGCATGCCCTAGTACCCTCCTGCCATGTGGAGCTGCCATGCCAGGAAAGGGGCCAGCCAGGAGCCTGCCACACTGCCAAAAACAAGACCTTTGGTAAGTCCAAGACCCATCTTTCTTAAGCCACTTCCTTTCTTAAGCCACAAATAGCAGCACAGTATTTATTGAACATTTATTTACTGAATATACATTTGTTTATTGAAATTTTGTTTGTTTGTATGTTTGATTGACTGATTGAAAAAAAAATCAATGTATAAACAAAACCATGCTGCAATTCAATGGAGAAGTGCCTTTAATCAGCATGATGCAAAAGATGTGAGGATGCTAGGACTCCCATCCTGCTTCTGTTATTGTCCTGATCTTTGCAACTAAACTTCCCCAGTGCTAGGTCTCCCATTCTGCCTTTTGTTATTAGATAATCAGTCATCAAACTACAACCACTGATAAAGTAGAAAGTGTAAAAGCAAGATGATGTTTGGATATTAAGAAGATAAAAATAATGGGCAATATCTTGCTGCATAGATACACCAGTGTAAACCAAATCTGGCACCAGAAAGGATTAATTTAAACCAATCCAAAGCTTTCTATCTTCCTCTTTCAGATTTTAAGCCTCCCCTGTTTGCCCGGAGGAAGCCTTTGGGTCCCGGGGTATTTGTCTGTATAGGCTTTAATCAACACCGAAATGCTGCCAGCAATACTGAATTGCTGCCAGTGATCCCAATTCCAGCAGTGTGATCCATTAGTAATTTTGTGCTATTAAAGGCTCCTCTTGCATCTCAGACTCCCAAAGGCTTCCCCAGAGGAAAAGGGATTTCTAGGAAACCTTGGAACCTCAAAGAGGGACTAGGGAGGATTTCAATTATTTCCTATGCCAGATTTGGTTTATCTGACATAACTTTACACTAACAGGATTTTGCCCATTGACTATAGAAGTATTAGATAACTTTATTTATTTAATTGTACTTAATTAAAATAAATCCTGTTTATTTTAATGTTGGTAATGAAGAAATCAATTCTTGGGAGGATTTATTATCCTCAGAAGAAGGCTGTAAATCTGTGAAGATTCTCAGTCATCCAGGTGAGGTTATTTGGATGTCAAATGGTGGCAACTGGACTCCTTTCTTATTAAGCTGAAATGTTTCGCTACTCATTCAAGTAGCTTCTTCAGACTGAAGAACAGCGAAATATTTCAACCTAATAAGAAAGAAGTCCAGTTGCCATGACTCAAACTTCCACATAAGGCTGAAAATCTTTTATGGTTTAATTATCAATCCAAGTGGACTCCAAACAGACACTGCGACCAAGAAACCAGAAAATGACTGAGATTCAGAAGGACACCTTTGAAGGAATCAGGAAAGATTCTTAAGTGTAAGGATGTGTCACTGCAGACCAAAGCCAAGATCATCCATATGATGATATTCCCATTTACTACCTATGGATGTGAAAGCTGGATAGTGAAGAAGCTGACTAGGAAAAAAACATACAAAGCAATATTCATTCAAAATATGGTATTTGAAGAGAGGTTTATGAATGCCACAAACTGCCAGAAAAACAAATGAGTAGGTTGCAGATCAAATCAAACTTGAAGTCTCACTAGAAATTAAAATGAGTAAAATGAGAGTATTTTACTGCAGACGTATCAAGACAAGACAAGGGCCGTTAGAAAAGACAAAAATGCTAGAAAAAGTGGAAGGCAGTAGGAAAAGAGGAAGAACTAACGCAAGGCAGATAATAAAGGAAGGCATGATCTTTAGTTTGTAGGACTTGAGCAGGGTCTGCTAATGACAGGGCTGTCTGGGAATCATTGATCCATAGGGTCACCATAAGTCAGAAGCAATTTGAGGCCGCATAAGTCTCTGTTTGGAGTTTGGTTGATACCACCCCAGCTGTCAATTTGTCTAATAGAAATCCTCGTTCTGAGAAAGATTGTTACCAGCAAGAGATTCGATAACACTATCCTGATTGGAGTATTACCGATTCATGACTCTCACATCCCCTGTCTTAATCAAACCTGAAAGAAGCTGCTCTGATCCTGCATGCAAATAAGAAAACCAAATAAGTGCAGATATCTTCTGGACAGTTGAGTCTTGAGCCAGCCACGAATGTACCATTAAATTGATCCACCTGCAGCTTTGGTGGGAAAGATGGCTGAATCATGCAACATTCTGATCTCAAGATACTGTAGATCAATGGGGGGGGGAAGCACTACCTCGGACACACCTTGGGTTACCTTTGTTCTGAGTCTCTCTATCTGTCTTCAGGAACCATGGCATTTACAATACTTGCTTCAACTGAGTCAAGTAGCCAGGAACTTTTTTTTAAGGTTTCCTTTCATCCATTTTTGTTTCATCAGTTTGATCTCTTTGTTCTACCCTGTATCTGAAATCCAAAACAGAGTAATTTCCTCTTTGTTTGAAGCCTGAACGTGTCCTTGAACTTGGGTTCTTAATCTAGAGACCCAATGTCATACAACTCCAAGAAGTCAGGTAGGAGTTGCTTGGCTCATAAATCATTGCATGTCACTGCTTTCCTAAACATACTGCCTACCCTATGATTCCTGAATCAAAATTTGTCTAGGTTTCTGCAATGGAACTCTCCCCCTGCATTGTATGGAAAATGTGTCACTTTGTATATCCAGATAAAGTATGAACAGATATTAAACACCCATTTTAGATTCTATTCAGAGCACAGCCCCGTTGCACTGTGAACTTACCTGTAGCCTGTCTGCCTAGCATAGACATGACTCTCCTGTTTTGGGTATGCAGCTGCATTTTGGGGTCCACTAACTTTGTCCATCTCATGAGAAGAGAAGACTCCCTGGAAAAGACCCTGATGTTGGGAAAGTGTGAAGGCAATAGCAGAAGGGGACGACAGAACATGATATGGTTGGAGAGTGTCATCGAAGCAACCAACGTGAATTTGACCAAACTCCGGGAGGCAGTGGAAGACAGGAGGGCCTGGCGTGCTCTGGTCCATGGGGTCATGAAGAGTCAGACACAACTAAATGACTAAACAACAACTACTACTTATAGGGTTCTTAGTGCCTTACAGAGCTGTGCTTTGCACTGGGATGTGTTACTGTTTTTGGGTTACTGGCAAGAATCCTGTTGTTTTATGAGATTATGTACCAGTGCCTGTGTCAGCAATGACAAACAATTTGCTGTCTGTTTGTCATAGTTGTGCAATGGAAAGTGTGACAATTGGGGAGCCAGCAAATTACAAAATGCATGTGAAGCATATAATAACCCTCCTACAATACCTGCACTGGCTACCAGTCCATTTCTGAACCCATTTCAAAGTGCTGTCAACTACCTACAAAACCCCCTTTTGCTTTGGGTCCAAGCTATCTAGAGGACTATATCTTCCCATGTGAGCCTTCCTTAACATCATCAGAAGAAGCCCTCCTCTTGGTCCCATTGCCATTGCAGGCATATTTGATGGGGACCTGAGGGCTTTCTCTGCAGCTTCTCCCAGGCTGTAGGATACTGTTGCTCAGGAGATTAGGTTCGCTCCTCCCTCTCTTTTGTTTTTCCATTGACAGGTGAAAAACCAACTCTTCAGGCAGGTTTTTAATAATCATAACCGAGTCTGGGCTAGCTGAGTAAGTTTTTGTATTTTAAGTCCTATTAAAAGTTAAGTGTATTTTAATGTATAATATATTGTGTTTTTAATTTTAGTTTTATTAACACAGTGAGCTGCCTTGAGTGAAAGGGGGCCTATAAATGAGACAAACAAACAAACAAACAAAAGTTATTTTGCAATAAGATTTCCCAGTGACTTCAAATCCAGTGGCTTCCTTTTTACAATTCTGCAACATATGGTCAAGTTGGAAGGGGCACCAGAGATTAGCTACTCCAACCTCCTCCTTTGTATATTTCCTTCATGATTTACCCTCCATCCATTCTCTTACCTTGCTTGTCTAGAATAAATGGGTGGAAGTTGAATGAGTGCCTAAAACAATAGAAGTAGAAGTTGTAGGTGGGGCATCTCCACCCTAATTTGTATCCTGAAAACGATTGGTAAATCTCTGGGCAGCAACATGTTGATTCCAGAAATTGTTCCAGCATTTCAGATTTAATTTTAGACTTAATTTGTTTGACTTAGTTTAAATCTGTAGTTGTCTCTCCTGGAATTTTGCCATAAAGGAGGATTAGAAAACAACACCAAGCTAAAATTAATGTTCAGAGAATTTCCAGGGGATCTCTAAAAATATGGTTAAAAAAACCCCAAATGCTGAAGCTCCTAAACTTGGCAGAGCAAGAAGTAAACATGATTCAGAATGAAAACCTCCTTATAGAAATACAGCCTCATGTCTAGCCACTATGTAATTAAGGTCCTTAAAGCTTTCCAGAAGAGTGACATTTGTTCTAAAATAACCACAATTACAGGAGAAAATAATAACAACGAACTGTCACAGGAGCAAAGCAAGAGCTTGGGGAAGGGGAGAAAACCCTTAAAGTAAGTAAGTGTGTGTGTGTGTGTGTGTGTGTGTGTGTGTGTGTATATAAAAAAATAGAGATCACCTGAATATATTGCAGCTTGCCAAGGAAATAAGAGACTGGCTGAAGTCCAGTAGCATAGAGTTATGTGGCATAAGCCTGGTGATGTCATCACTGTGGGCATATTGTGTTAATAAAACATTTGCTATCCTCACACCCTAAGGGCCCTTGACTCCCTTAAGAAGAACACTTTGGTTTTCATGAAAGCCCTTGGAGAAAGTCTGCAGCTGCCAATCAAGTGGAAGTGACTGTCACCCCAACAAGAAGAGATTGGCATTTTAGGCTAATACTACATCAAGTGCATCCTGGAACAAACCAGTGAATGAAGATTCTGGGTTTTTTAAACCTACATCTCCCAGAATCCCATAGCCAGATATGCTGGCTTAAGGGTTGTAGGAGCTGTAGTCCAAACCGAAACAGTTCCCATCAATTGAAAGAACCAGAAATGGTCAGGGCTATTGTTACAATTCAGTCCAGTTTTATTCCAAAAAGATGTACCAAGGCAATCCTCTAGAGCTGACGAAGTGCCTACCAGATTTCTCAGGAGATAGATAAGGTGGTCAGGCACTCCCATTTCTTCAAGGACTTGCCATAGTTTGCTGTGGTCCACACAGTCAAAGGCTTTTTCATGGTCAATGAAGCAGAAGTAGATGTTTTTCTGGAACTCCCTAGCTTTCTCCATAATCCAGCGCATGTTAGCAATTTGGTCTCTAGTTCCTCTGCCCCTTCGAAATCCAGCTTGTACTTCTGGGAGTTCTCGGTCCACATACTACTGAAGCCTACCTTGTACGATATTGAGCATAACCTTGCTAGCGTGTGAAATGAGTGCAATTGTATGGTAGTTGGAGCATTCTTTGGCAATGCCCTTCTTTGGGATTGGGATGTAGACCGATCTTTTCCAATCCTCTGGCCACTGCTGAGTGTTCCAAACTTACTGGCATATTGAGTGCAGAACCTTAACAGCATCATCTTTTAAGATTTTCAGTAGTTCAACTGGAATGCCATCACCTCTACTGGCCTTGTTGTTAGCCATGCTTTCTACGGCCCACTTGACTTCACTCTCCAGGATGTGTGGCTCAAGGTCAGCAGCCACAATATCTGGGTTGTCCAGGACGTCCAAATCTTTCTGGTATAATTCTTCTGTGTATTCTTGCCACCTCTAGATTATTAGTGATATTTAAACAATCAGCTAATATCCTGTCCTTGTGCTCTGTGTGCATGCGTGTGTTTGCTTTGCCTCTCAATCAGAAAGGACACTAGATTTGTGCAGATGGTGTTTGCACAAGCTATGGCAATCTTGATGAGAAAAAATATTGTTTTGTGACTTGCTCTCACGTGGAGACAAGGAAAATTCCAACACTGGACTTGAAAATTCTTCAGTGAGGTATCTTGTGGAGTTAAGTAGTTAAGGAGATTTCCAGGGAGTTTTGCATTCTGTTTGTTGCTTGTTATATTTATCAGTAAATTGGTGGGCATTGGAAGAGGAGAATTAGGAAAAACAATGCATGTCTACAAGGATGCTAAAAAGTCATAGATGGTGACATTGGTCTGGGTAGGAGGCAACATCACACTTGCAGCAGGTCTTCAGGATTGATGAAAATAATTTATTTTAACTTTTATGACATTTCTGAGTTCCACCTACACTAATTTTGTGTTCCACTGGTGGTACATGTCTACTAGTTAAGAAGCACTGCATTGATATATGTACATTCCAAATGCAGACTCTACTGTCCTGTTTCAGGAACAGGCAGCCTGCAATAAACCAGCTGTTCTTGGACTACAATTCCTATCAGCCTTAGCCACTATAGCAACATTTCCACCACTGGTATATGTGGATCACAAATATAACTGTTCATTATGTTTTTAAAAAGTGCAATATTTTTGTCATGCCATTGCAAAACATCATAATAGACTGAGATCAAGACCCAGAAATGCAGGTGTTTTCACTGTACTTCTATTATTTATTCTATTGTTTTACTAAAATATATATATATTTGTCTTTGTGCCTACTAAGCCCTCCAGAGCAATGTACAAATTACGTATCTGGGTATTAAAACAATTTTAAAAGGCAGTTGCAAAAACCAGAATCCAGATGCGTTCTAGTCAATTTACTCACATCTAGCATTTCCTTAAAAACAAAAAGGAAATATGTAATCCTAGCCCATCATTACCTCTTCTTTATTAAAAAAAATATATAAATTAAAAAAGGAAACTGAATTTTCTTTTTCTCACACACTGGTCTGTAGAATATTTGGTGCTGAAAGCCAAACAAGCTTTATCTGGATAGGAAGTCTGAGCCTGATAATAAAATGTTCCCGTTCTAAGTGCTGTTTAATAAACCACCCAGACAGAGGGAGTATTATGTTATAAACTCTGGTTGGCCAGTAAGTCTCCCTCCAGTAAGAGCTGAGCATGCAAATCCCACGACAAGGGAGAGACGGCACTTTTTGACCCAAACAATGTCTAGACAGCCTGAAAACAGATAAATTAACAGGCAAGCAGCAAAAAAGCATCACTCAGAGGGAAACTGGTGGATATTTGTCACCTCAGCAATTGTTTATGGGAAGATTCAAGGCCCAGTACAATCTCTCTGAAAACACAATGTACCCCCAGCTGCCCTCCCCAGCTGTTTACTATGTTAGCAGCTCCCCTGCATTCACAGCCACTGTAAAAATTTTCCATCTTTTCAAAGGCCCTTGTAATTAGGCTGCAGAATAGTGGGGAGGGGGGAATGCCCTCCTTTGGGAAGTCGAGAGTCGGAATTCAGGTGTAGCCATTCAAAAGAGAACAATAAATGTATTGTTCTTTGTTTTTGACTTTTTCTGTTGTTCTAGGTAGGGTTGTAAGTGCTCACTGAATTTTTCAGTGCTGTCTTAATTCTGCGAGATAACGTCCAGAAAGAGAGTCTTCACCTCCAGGTAAGAGAAAGAGAAAGGATGCTCTTATTACGTGAGAAAGTCTCCATAATCTGTGCAAACTCACTGCACAAAAGAAAGTTCTGTTAATTTCTGAGAAGTGAACACACAGCATGCACAGAACAGCTGGCTGGTTCTTTAAAAACATACAAATGCCCACTCCGTATCTTCTAATCCTTAAAAGGGTATACACCACAAGTCCATACACCAAAGCCATCATCATCGTTTTCTGAAATATATGCAATTTTGCTCACTTTGCACACACAACAAAAGGATGGGAGAATGATTTTGTGATGCATCTGTGTTTCAGACAAGTAAGGATCTACACCCCTGGTTTAGGAAAAGAAGGACTAGGATGGAGGGAAGGATAATATGTTGTCAATGGTGGAAAGACTTGAATCCTTACTAGGGATGCACTAGAAGAACCTCAAAAGCAGGGTGGTGCAGCTGACTGGCTCTACAGACGAAGCTTTGTTCTTGGATGAGAAAAACAGTATAGACTGAAGCCACTTCTGAAGGCTTCTCGGGAGTAGAGGCTTCCAGAAAATTAGAGTCTCCTTGCGGGAAATCTTCTCCTGCACAAGAAGACAAGTTGTCCGACATAATGAACTCTGGATTGGATCACAACAGCTCAACACCTTAAACCTTGGGGATCCTGATGGAAACAAGGAGAAAATTGTAGTTAAAGAAAAAAAAGTCTTGCAGAATGAAGGGAATCAGGAAACTGTAGAATGAGGGGACATGTCCCTCTTTGCCGTAATTGGTCAGACACGCATTGGTACATTGTGAGACAGACACTGCAATGTTTAAGCAAAGCCAATTCATATTAATTTCTCATTTATAGATCTCATCACTTTTTTTCAGGCATGGAAAAATGTTCTTCCCAGAACTTCACAGATGTTGTGGTGTGCACTGTTAAAATGATCAAATACCACATTAAGGTGTGGATAGTTAAGATGATAAAACAGCTAGTAATTTGTTCCATCTCTGTACATCAGCTGGGAGTGTGCTAAAATTCCTGTCTGGTTTCCTCCCATTGTCTTGCCTTAGCTCCAGACTTGACATGATGTGTTCCTTGTGTCCCAGTTTTTTCTATCTATGAATCTGGGGTTACCTTGACTTCACCTCTTGGAATCTTCCTGCCTGTTTGCTGTTTACAGCTAGACTGATTCAGCCCATGCATTTTTATTGGAGTTAAGCTTTGGATCTTCCTCACATGGCTTGTATTACCCCTTTGGCAAGCTTCCTGTTCTCTTGGCTTGATAACCTACTTGTGATGCAGAACCCTATCCAGAAACTTGTAGGACAGAGTGGACAGGCAGGATGGATATGGGTGAGTTGCCCTGTGAATATGGTTGGTGCCCATACCCTATTGTGTTGCTGGAACAGAAGCAGGAGTTTTATGGTCTCCAGAGAGCAGTTCTGAGCTGGTTATTTCTTGAATGCTCGGTTCTTTTGGGCCATGGCCAAGTGATCCTGTAGATCCCATCTTCCATCTTGCAGTGAATCTGAAGAACCCTTGAAGCCAGGCATTCAAGAAAGACACAGCCTGCTATACAATTCCCTAGGAGAAGCTCTCCACAGCAGTACAGGCTTAGTGGCAGTGGTAAACTGGCTGTACTCTGTAGTTTGCCCATTCACTGGGCCCCATAACATGGCCAGCTCTGGAGACTGGCTACAAGGGAGAAGGCTTTTTCTGGCCTCCTAGTTGCAGGATGCCCCACTTAAAACAGCTTATCCAGTACCTTCCAATGGCTTTTTAAAAACTGATATGTTTGTCTCTGCTTTTCCTGGTGGCGGCATGTCTTTTCAACCCTATGTTTGAGGCTTTCTGATGACTGTGAATGGCATTAGTACGTTCCTCTCTGTTCTGTCACAGTTGTTTTATTTTATTGTGGGTTTTTTGTGTGTGCTGTTATGGTGCAATATTTTTGTTTTAAAATTGTATATAACTGTTTTTGACACGGAGAGCCTAGGTTGAGGAACCATGAACCATCCATTGTAACTTGCATTTCAGATTTCAGTGGCTGACCTGCTCTACTCACAAGGCACCGCTGGTCATAAATAAAGAGAGACACTATTTTGTTTTCAAGGTCTGCCAGCAGTAAGTGAAAAAAAAAGACATAATTTCTGTTCATAAATACCAACAGCTCCATTTTAATAAAAGCTGGCAACAGCTTTCTGCAACCATTTGGAAAAGTTAGAAGCTTGGTTCATAATGAAGGGAGCGGAAAAAAAACCCTAACAAAGTGGATTTTGAAGTCTTAGTTCCAGCTGTTGGATTCTGCATTGGATGCCTTCCTCTGGTGTAATTGCTGGCATGCAGATTTCCACATCTTCTGAATATGACTCCAGGCATCCAACATTTCTGTTTACAACCCTGATTATCTAAGCATTTTGGCAAGGTCTCCTCCAGCGATTCTGCCCAACAGCAGTAATGAAGTACATAGATTTGCTACTACCTTTAGAAAACTTTTAAAGGCTTAAAAACAAACCATTGAAACCAAGGCAGAATGGATTCAAAATGACACTGTTGGAGAAGATTGACTGTTATTTTATAGTTTGTGTTTACTGGCAATTTCTGTAGACACAAATTACCTTAATGAGATACAAGCTTTCTCATTTGTTGCGGTTCGCATTGCCGTACCAAAATTCTGGGAGCTCAGAATGACAATATATTTAAATGTATAGAAAATAAATAATTTGCCACATCAGGGCTGTCAAAATGCAACAAGCCGGGCTGTGATTAAAAGCAGTTATAGCTCTAAACTGGAGGCTGCTTTTCTAAAGCTGTTGTGAAAATGGCAAAAGAAGCAATTTTCTTAAGTGCATTTTCAAGTGACTGATTTCCAAAGAGAGAGTGAGAGAAGAAACGAACGTATTGCACAAGAAACTATGGAAAAGTCTCTCTTTTTTTGAAGGGTCTAGAAGAAGATACTTCATAACACAGGAATCTTGATTCAGCACAGTTTTAATTAGTTTCCCCACTGCAGAAAGGAGCTGCTTGAAGAATTGGCTGTAAGATCATGCCCCCCCCAAACTTCAACCCAGACTTTAGCATTGCAAAGATCAAAATTGTGAAAACACACAAAGAAGAACTCCGAGCCCTACCCCATTCTGTCAGCATCTTCTTCAAGGTTTCATCACTGAAAGATCTCTGCTAGCAGATACCCAATTGCAAGAGCCCTGGTAAATTTGTGTTCTTTATCACCCAGAGCCTTTATGCTAGCACAACCTTTCTCCTCTTCGGGCCAATACCACGAAGAACATGATAATGGAAAAGTGGAGCTGAGCACTCCTTGCTGGATATGTTCACAATACTGTAGTCAAAACTCTGCTTACAATCCAGGTTCAGTACCACGTACAGTAGCTGGCTCAAGGTTCACTCAGTCTTCCATCCTTCTGAGGTTGGTAAATTGAGTACCCAGCTTGCTGAGGGGAAGGGGTCAATGTGTAGCCTGCATAATTAAATTGTAAACCCTCCCCCAGAGAGTGCTTTACGCACTAAGGGGTGGTATATAAGCAACACACCTTTGACTTTAGCAGCAATCAAAAGGTTCAGATTAAAACAATCTGTTTGGAAGCGCCAGTGTGTCACTAATGGACAATAATTTGTGTGAGTTTTGAGTCTGTAAGTACACTTCTTATCATTCAGAGGAAAAAAATCATTCCCGTTTTGATAAATGTAAAAATTGGATGTTTGTATTGAAACCTGTCCCCTCACCAGCAATTTTAACTGAAATCTGAAACATTGCAGTTAAAGCAAATGGAAGCATTTATAAATTCAGACAAAGAATTACCTTGATCTTCAGTGTTAATTGCTATGTAATCAGAGATAAAGAGAAATAAAAGAGGAATACTGTATGGCATACAGTGATGCAGTATGCTGTAAAATGAGCTAATAATAAATTTCATTGCTTTTGAAACTCATTTTCCAAATAATTTTTTTAAAATCATTATCATTATCATCAGCATCATTTTAGAACTGTGGAGTTGGGAGGGACCCTATGGATCACTGAGTCCAGACCCTATCAAGGAGACACAGTAAGGAATTGAACTCCTAACTCTAGCTCCAGAGCTATACTGAATATGTTTTTTCCGCAAAGTGCACAGGCCACCCCTGGAATCCTGAGACCCCAAATGCCCATGCCTTCATTCAGGCCCCCAAATTGAGCTGAAGAAGGTGCAGACTATGTTGAAGGGAGCACCAAGCTGAGCTTGGTGGCTGCGTTGTCCTGGACATGTGTTTGCAGTAGACTATCAAAGGGAAAGAAATGCTATGAAACCAATTAAGAATATAATATGTAGTTCTTATGCTGTGTCGTATAAAGCACTGCCAGCACTCAGAATATGAGCCTTTGTACTTTGGCTTGTGCCAAACTAGAGCACGTTGACAAAGAAATCAAGGTTTGGAACAATATCATTCTCAAGTCACCGACACTGGAGTCCAAGAACTGGAGCAGGAGTGCACAGAAATTAGAGCAGCATATAAGTAGTTCAAGCTGCTTTTAATAGATATTGCTAGGGAAAAAAAGCCTGGGAACAGCAGAACCAATGCTGTATTCTGAATGCGTACAAGCCATAGAATCCTGCAGAGTTTCCATGGTTTTGAGGGGACTTTGACAATTGGGACCCAGCCTCCTCCAGAAGCAAGAGGTCTCCGGCCTTAGCCCATACATATTACTGGCCCTCCGGTGACACATTGCTTACCAGGATTCTGGGTATTCTGTTCAACATTTTCATTAGAAGATGTTATATTTCAGTGTAAGGTGACACTGAATCTCAACATGCAGTTGTGATGCATTGAGATGTCTCCCTACTAGCCATGCTGAAATAAACATTTTATACAGCAGTGCATGAAATAGAATAAATGCTAATTTGAGGCATGAGTGGTCATTTAAGGCATTGGTGTGCATTCGCTGTGGGAAAGGACAGGAATTATTTTTGGCCCTTTGGCCAAAATTAAGCTCGCTGTTATATGAATGGCAGCTGGGAGAGGGAAGCAGTTGATTCCGCAGTCCTGCCGACCAATTCTAGGGAAGTCTAAGCCAATCACTGTAAGGTCATTCCCCCACCCCCAAATTTATGTTGAAGCAGCAATAGCAATGCTATTAGTCTAGTTAGATAGGACAGACCAAGGGCAGAGTCTGTTTTAAGGAGAAAAGGAACATGGAACACTTTAATCAAGGATTTTGTGGGAGAGCAGGCGGCCTGCTCTGTCACAGAAGGAGACTCTGGATTAGAGATGGGACCTTCATATTCATCTCCTGAAGCTCGCCAACCCAGGTGGCCAATTCAGTTATGGCAGCAGGCTTCATATTTGTTTCCTCTGGGAGATGAATAGAAAGCTCCCATCTCTACTCTAGACTTGTAAGGGAAAGAGTTCAGGAGGTGAGTGGGTGCTATCTAGGATTTTCAGGCAAGGTACTACTAGGGAGTAATTCTCTGACAATAACCACAGGGAGAGATGTGGGCAATGTGTGAAGGAGCCTCATGGTGAAGTGGTTCAACTGTTGTACTGCAGCCAAAACTGTGTTCACGACCTGTAGTTCAATCCCAGGTAGCCAGCTCAAGGTTGACTCTGCCTTCTATCCTTCTGTTACCAGCCAAACCTGGGTTCTAAGACTCTCTGGCAAGGAATCGGGCACAGACGCAACAGCATCTATCACTTCTGAGGTCAATAAAACATGTACCCAGTTTGCTGGGGGCAGGCGCAATGTGTAGCCTGCATAATTAACTTCTAAACCATCCAGAGAGTGCTTCAAACACTATGGGTTGGTATATAAGCACAGCATTTTGCATTTCTGTTTGTGTGTGAGACCAAGTCCTAAGGGAGAAACCCTTCATGACCACGTAGTGTTGAAGGCCAGCAGCAGGCCAAATCAGAAGTTCTGTGTTACTGAGCCTCACGAAACAGAAAGAAGCCATGCCACTAAAGGGCTAGAATTTGGTGCAGGTACTTAGGAGAAGGGATGTGGTGGCACTGTGGGTTAAACTGCAGAGGCCTCTGTGCTTCAAGGTCAGAAGACCAGCAGTCGTAAGATCGAATCCACACGATGGAATGAACTCTTATCACTTGTCCCAGCTCCTGCCAACCTAGCAGTTCAAAAACATGCAAATGTGAGTAGATAAATAGGTACCACCTCAGTGGGAAGGTAACAAGCGCTGACTCTACGGCTTGGAGACGGGGATGAGCACCATTCCCTAGAATTGGACATGACTGGACTAAATGTCAAGGGGAACCTTTACCTTACTTAGGAGAAGCCCAACCTAATCCCTGTTCTCTATGTAAGAAAAAAAAATGAGGCACATCTATCATTCTGTGGATTTCAGTGCAAGGAGGAGCTGTAGGTGAGAATTTCCACATTTTTCATGCATGCAGTGATTGTTGTGTGTGCCCCCTCTGGCTTTCCACACATGTAGGCAAAGTTTCCCAACGAGGCCCTCTAACATCACATCTACCCAGGGCCCCATAAGTCCTCTGGATAGCCTTCCGGAAATAACCAGAGATGGTAGCGATGTCAAAGGCATTCATACAAAGTGCATTTTTTTCCTTAGGGATGGTGCTAAAATCGTACCTCATTGGTTCCAAATCCTGACACGAATAGCTATTCCTACTGCCACTTGACAGTATGTCATATCCTGATTTCCATTTTGCTTCCACTATTTTTTGCTGCAAATTAGTAGTAGCTGTTAGAAGCTTATTAAATACATTGCCCTTTCAGAACACATCCATAACAAGTGTTCTTATGTCCATCATTGCATTCATATTTGTTAGTGGTTCTTCATTTTGGGGTTTTTTTTGTTTTTGTTGAGAAAATTTCATTCTCATGGTGTTCATGCCCATCTATTCAAAACACTGGCTCAATTTCTCCTTGCTTTTGGCTATACAGTATGTATATACATCCATGTTAAGCTTTGCACCGTTACTTGACTTGTTCAAACAACTGAATACTGAATACAGAGCATAATTCTACAAGATCTTCTCAATGAACAAAGTGAGTATGGATTAATTAACAATTGCAGTGACCAGGTGGTTGTTAGGAAGCACAGAAGCAAGGTAGCAGAAGGTCACTGGTTTGCCAATGGAATACTGGTGAAGTAATAACCCTCTTCCACTATGCCTAACCCTAACAGGCCAGTTTGGGGCAGATGTAAACTAAGCAACTTACGTGAGACAGAGAGCAATGTTTGTACCTCTAAGACTCTCCAGAGGCTGAGCAGACTACTTTAAATGCCCCAAACAGAACAAAACAGCAAAAATAAAAAAGGACAAAAGATATTGAAAAATGGCATCCCCTCCCCAGTATTAAACTGAATTGGGTGTGTGGGGGGCTGTTTAAAGGTAAAGGTAAAGGTTCCCCTTGACATTTTAGTCCAGTCGTGTCCGACTCTAGGGGGCGGTGCTCATCCCATTTTCAAGCCATACAGCCAGTGCTTGTCCGAAGACAGTTTTCATGGTCACGTGGCCAGCATGACTAGACACGGAATGCCGTTTTACCTTCCCACCGAGGTGGCACCTATTTATCTACTCACATTTGCATGCTTTCGAACTGCTAGGTTGGCGAGGAGCTGGGACAAAGCGACGGGAGCTCACTCCGTCGCGTGGATTCGATCTTACGACTGCTGGTCTTCTGACCCTGCAGCACAGGCTTCTGCGGTTTAGCCCACAGCGCCACCACGTCCCTGGGGGGGGGGCTGTTTAAAAGGTGTTAAAAGGCTTCCAGGAGCTGACATTCACTTTTTGTTGCAGGAAAAAGTAGGGTTTACTGATGGATTGAGGCCCACAATTACTGCTTTGGGCAGACCCCATGACAGCACTTTCCCCAGCTTTGGCTAAGGGGAGGCCATGAAACCCATGTGCTCCAAAGAAAGGGAACAGAAGTGGGGCTGTAGAAGAACACCCAAGGGACTAGCATTGTTGCCTGAGGGGATTGCCTCACTCTCCCTAAAGGTAGGACCGTCTTTGCACATAATCCATCCCTGAAAGTGGATCCTTCAACATTGCAACCTTTTCCACAGAGAGCTTCCACTGTGTTCCCTCCCGGCATCAACAAGCTCTTCCTGTTGGCCATATGTTTCACAGCGTCATCATATCAGAACAAGCAAAGGGGACAGAAGATGCCAGAAGCAAAGATGCTGTCATCTCAGTGGCAAAGGTTACAAATGGCCTGAAGGCAGGGCTACTACTGATTCTGTGTGGCACAGAGAAGGGGCCTTCATGCAGTTTCTGCAGCTTCTGGAAAGGGCTGGATTATGCAGCCGTAGTTCAAGAAATCCACACAATCCTCTTGTGTTTTTGTACGTTTTTAAAAAATAGCTCCAATGCTCTTGTTTTACTGAGGCTTTCTGAAGCACCTAAGCAGTATCAAAGCCAAGGCCAGGAGCTCATTGGCATAGCTTTTCTAATAGATTAAATACTTCATTATTATTTATTAATAGTTGAGCGGTTAACTTCATTTATGTCTGGGCTGACCCTTTTTAAAAAAATCAGATGCCAGTTCATTTGCACAGAAATTATCCTCAGAGCGAGACACTTTAATTTAGATTTAAGGGGGGTAACTTGAATGACTACAAGAATTAAAATGGCTGGAATGAAGTTATTTTTTCATTCTGTTCAGCACAGTGGATGGATGCTGTGCCAATGCACAGGTAAAGGTGAAGCGCTAGGTCCCGCTTGAGCATTTCTAGGTCAATAATATCAACCTCTCTTGCATTTCCAAACATTGGTAGGTGTTACAAAAGCAACAAGCATTTGACATCATGCTGAAAGCTATGCCATGGCCCCAGTTTATAAATAAGACATATTCTGGGCATCTCCAGCATGATTGAAATTGTAAACACATTGTGTAATCACACAACTGGGCCACGACCCATTTGTTAGCAACCTTAAGAGAGAGAAAATCAAAGGCAAGGATGTTCCTTCCAAACAAGCTGTGACAGCTACCCACTTCGAAGGAGCTCCAGCTCTGAAAATACTTTGTGTTTATTAAAGGTACTAAGGAGTCTTCTCTTGTAATAAACCCCCATGTCAACTTGCTTGTGATATAAAATGTGCACAGCCATTAGCTATCATTAGGGCACAGCTAGGATTGCCAGGGTCATACCATCCCATACTATCTGACATTCCGGGGCCAGAACTTGCGACAAGAGGAGGGTCCTTGTGATGTCATACAGGAGGGCTCTTTCAGTGTCATAGGGTGGATTCTGTGAATGCAAGCATTAGGAGGGAAGCCAACATATATCTTTCATGCTGAACCACTGAACCCTGGTATTGATTGAGATGAATGCCTAGGCTTTAAAGCAATGATGGGTGACTTTGGATCATCTGGGGGCTAATCATCCTTCCCCAGATTCTTTAGGGGTCACAGAGTTCATAAGACATACAAATTAAAACCAGAAATAACTAATTGTCCACTTGCAATTTTGAAACATTGGCCTTTTTGTATGCGCGGTAAATGCTGAAGTGGGGGCTCTGACTTATAGGAGAGCCATGGACTATCAAAACAGCTGGACTGGTAGCATGCTTTAAACAAAACTGTCATTCAAAACTAAAACAGCACAGCAGTTCTGCCAGCTTCAGTATGAAAGTAAGAAAGGCTTCTAGCCATCATACCTGGCCTCTCTTGTTTGACCTGTTGCAATGGTTTTTCACATTGCATTCTTCAGAACCCTAAGATTCCTCAAATGCTTCCTCAGTAACATGATCAAAAATAGTGGACAGGCTTCTTGAAGGACATCAGGTTCTACTCGGCCTATCTCCCCAAAGCGAGCCCTACCATTAGACAGGTGGCAGGATACTGGCAACAGCAAAGCGCCACACAACTGGGCCCCTTGTAGCTGGTGCTACCTTGACGTTGTCTCTCCTTTGCTCCTTAGCATCACTTTCTCATCCAACTCCCTCCCTCCTTCCCACAATATAGCATCTTGGCATCTTGCCATCATCACTTGCTAGCTCATGTGCCCGCCCGCCCTCTACTCTATGTAAAAAAAGAGAAAATGCCAGCTGCACAAAGCAGTTGTTGCATCTGCTAGCCAAGCTGACAGGCTGAGACCCACAATTCTTTAAACAAGGGCAAATGGCAGCAACAAAGATACGAAGCAAGGCAAAGAAGAGGAGGATGAGGAAGGGGTCAGCAAAAGAGGAGGGCAGTAATGGTGCCCCTCCTCCTGCTTCAAGCAGTGAAAGACCAACAGCCAAAATTGACTCTCCTCACTCAGTCCAAAAGTTGAAACCCAGAAGTTAGTTGGTTTTAGTCGTTCATTTCTGCCCCATCTTTCTTCCTGTAAACATAGGGTTCATGGACAAGCTTCCTAAAAGACAGCTGGATCTACCCTACGTAGCCAAATGAGGTGATGGAATCTATGAAGAGGTAGCGTACATACATTATTACTATAAAAAGATTCTAGCTTAGCCTGATCCCTGTCATGCAAGTTTTCTGTGCCTGAGGTAGAATAGAGTGTATTACTGTATTTCAAACTGCAATTATTCTGTCATTTCAAAACAAAACAAAACAGGTGAGCATTCATCAATGAGATTCTTCCTTTCAATTTGAAGTGATAGTGACCATTCGGCCTTATACATAAGCAAAAAAGAAGACACAGGCTTGCTGGAAATTTGCAGTGCTAATCTACATATATAGATTCAAATTTGCTAATAATCTATATACAGTATTTAACTCAGAAATATGATGCATCCTGCCATAGTGGGGAAGATTGTGCCTGCTCAGTTCACTCTCCAGACATGAGTTCTTGAGAGGCAGCTTCAAGGCCCTGCTCTTTCTGCTTAGAGTTCATTTTCTTCATACCAGATGGGGATAAGATGGCCCCTCAGATAAAGATCATCTCCAAAGAGAGGACGGTCCTCTTACAAGACTTCAAATGGAGGGCTGCCCTCTGTGAAGAAGGACATATGACAGATCTAATTCTACTGCCCACAAGCTTTCTCAGCACATGTTATACAGAAGACCTCAATTTATGCAGGGTGATAGTGAGTGTAGGATGGCCATCTGTCCTCTTTTAGACAGGGCAGATGATGGTCTTATCTGTATTTGAATGGCTGTCCAGTCCAAGATGAGGTGTAAAGAGAAACAGCCAAAAGAAGGGAGATCATCAACCCTGAAGATGCCCATCCACAGTGAAGAGCACCTGAGCAGCAGGCTCACCAGATATGTACTGGTCTTATCCACTTACAGGAATGAAATGTATTGTCATTCTGTTTAAAATATAAAAATCATTTCTCATTTTGTGTCTATGTATCTAAATTGAACTACTCAGTGTGATGGACTAAGACTCTGGAGGCCAGGGTTTGAATTCCCACTCAACCACGGAAATTCACTGGGGGAGTGGAACTGGTAAAGGTTCCCCTTGACATTTAGTCCAGTTGTGTCTGACTCTAGGGCGCAGTGCTCATCCCCGTCTCCAAGCTGTAGAGCCAGCGTTTGTTCATAGACAGTTTCATTTATTTTATTTATTTATTAGATTTCTACCCCGCCCCACTAGACAGCGTCTACTTGGGGCGGCTTACAAATATCATATTTCCGTGGTCATGTGACCAGCACGACTAGACACGGAACGCCGTTACCTTCCCACCGTGGTGGTACCTATTTATCTACTCACATTTACATGCTTTCGAACTGCTAGGTTGGCAGAAGCTGGGATAAGCGACAGGAGCTCACTCCCTTGCATGGATTCGATCTTATGACAGCTGGTCTTCTGACCTTGCAGAACACAGAGGCTTCTGCGGTTTAACCCGCAGCGCCACCACGTCCCACAGAACTGGTAAAACCACTCCTGAAAATATCTCACTTATCTTGTAAGTCCTGTTGGGGACACTGTAACTCGGTTCTGACTTGACGGCACCTAACAAACAACAACGACATATCTAGATTAGGATGTGTAGTTTTTGCAGATCAGTGTCCCTTTTTAGTAATACATGTCCTCTTGGTGATGTGCCAACGGCTGTCCTTGTTCAGTACAGATTCCTTGGCAATGAGGAAAGGTTCCCCTCGTGGGGAGAAACTTTGGAAAGCACCGCTTTCGCACTTTTCTCCCATGAGCTGAGTTCTAGCCTATGACACAAACCATGAATGCCGTGGAAAACAAGCCATAAGGAGACTGTTCCTTGTCGCAAAGGGTAACATCTAGACAGACTTTCATTCTCCAAGCATTCTGGAGTGAGCTGCTTTTTATCTCGACAGGCTTGCTGCAGTTTTGACAGCTGCAGGGCAGGCAGAAATTGGACAAACAAGCTATCTGCGTCACCACAGCTCCATGTCTGAAATAAGCTTCATTGGTTGATTTTTCTGCCTCTTACACAACAGCTAATATCTAGCCCAGCTCGCAAGCGAGGGAAGGGTTCTTCTTCCCCCCCCCATTAGCTGAATATAATTTCTCAATCTGTTTTGATCTAAAGCAGTGGGAGGAGATAACAACCCCCCCCTCTTGCTCTATTGCTTTACATAAAGGTGCGTTAGTCAGGTGACCTGTCACACACTTTTATGGCGGCCGAATCATTTTTATGATCTTTCAAAGCACCACTCCCCCTCTCACCCTTTAACTTTCATTAACTTGCCCCTCGGTCTTCATACACAGTTGCGGACAAGTCATACCCCTTTCTTCATTAAATCTGGCTGATTTATTTCTGCCCATAAAAACAAAGAGCCAAAGTTCTCATTTTAAACAGTTAGTTTAACAAGTATCTGAATACAATGGAAAGGGGTCTGTTATTACAGTGCAGATATTTATCATCGAGACTGACAACCTTGTAACTTTCCTAAAAGGGGGGGGGACAAACATTGGTTCTTCTAATATCCTATTGCTCAAAATAGATGTTGTTGTACCCTCCGTGGTCCCCTTTGAATGGCAGAACATAATGGAGTGGAACTGGGCAATCTGATTATTCTCTGAAATGGTGAGGAGGAAACTTACTCTGAAGATAGACTATGGCTGACCCAAGATGTTTTGTTGCCTGAGGCTGATGACAGTACAGTGAACCCATCGTATTCCATATACAGAAATCAACTGAAGTGACAACTAGCAGTTATAGTAGCGTCTTTCACCACACTTAAGGAAGAAGAACCAGTTTAGTGCATCTAGGACAGGTCATGAAACACATACAGCTACATTCTCTGACACGGAGGAGCAAACAGGGGCTCCAGAGGAACAATCTGTGACTACAGCTGTTGCCTCCCAGCAGTGGATACCTGAGGCAGTTCCCACTCCCTGCCTAATGCTTCTCTCCCAACTGAGCTGCATGGGCAAGCTCTTCTGGTTGGAGCAGACACAATGGTACAAGTAAGCAGAGCATAACAATTGCCTCAGGCCATAGAGAACTTCTGCTCCTTCTGTCCCTCCATTTTGGAGCAGTCACTGTGCATGGCGAACTGCCCAGTTCTGCAATACCTTCAATACGCACCTCAGACAACCTTGAGGTGCTCCTTAACTGGGATAGAAACCTCAGCCTGGCTAATCTCTTTCCTGGGAGGGCAGAGAAGTCGCAACCATCATCCACATGAGGGGAATTATAAGGATTTGCCTCAGAGCAATAGGGGTCTGATTTATTAAGAAGGATGAGCAACACTGCAAGGTGCTCTTGTCTGGCATGGTTAGTATGAGGCACAAATGGATTCAATGAGCTCTCTCCAAATTCATGAATGGTTAGTTGAATCTGCCATGGATTCACCAAAATCCATTCTGGACACATGCAGAAATGGACAGAGCAGCTTAGGGTATTTTCAGGACCTTGCCTGGAATTATGTCATAAGGAGGTTCCAGAAAAGGTCTTGAATCTACTGGAATGCAGTGGGCCATAGTTGCATTCCCTTGGTTTTCTGATATTCATATTCTAACTGGGAAGGGGGAAGGATCTATGGGGAGCACAAATTCCATTTCTTAGCAGTTAATCACTGGGTCAGACAAAAATTGGGAGCGTGACCTTCTTTTTAATCTCAAAGCCCACCAGTTTTCCAGTTGGCATCATGATGGATTATGCTGGCATGGGTTATACCCCCATCCAAAAAGTATAACCCCATCCAAAAAGAAAACGAAGGCCCATTTCCCCAAATGTTTGGCATCAGACTACATCCAGGCTGCAGAATATCTGGCTCAAGAGTTATAACTTTATCTCAGTCATCCGTTTCTGCCAAATCAGATCTATAACTCTAGCTGGTGCCTTTAAAAGAACTGGGACTTACACAGTGTCTCGACTTGAGGGTGTGTGTGTGTGTGGAGGGGGCGCAATCTCCTGTGGCCAGCCTTTAGTAAAATGCTGTAAAGGAAAAATCTTTTACTGTACAGTCTGACAGGCAGGCGGGCATTAAAATCTGTATCCTCAGCATAAATGACGTTTCCAATTTAGAGACAAGCAAGAAACCCCCCATAGACTCATGTCTGAGTGCCAGCTACTGCCTAAGAGCTGGTAAAGCACCCGAGGAAGTATTTGATATAATGTAGATGTCATTGCACGCTTACCACCAGCTCCTTACTGACCAAAGGAGACTAATAATCTGGGTATGCATACTGTGTTTGCTCATATTAACACCTTATTATTGGTGCCTCCTGTCCCTAGTTGGTTGCTCTTGCTAAAGTTGTGAAGATGTGGAATTGTAGTCCAAAAACACACAGCGACATACTGTTGTGCTTCTTTTTACCTCTTCCTCTGTTGAATTTATGATTTCCTTGCATAAACATAGATTCTTAACGTCTTTATGCCAATTCAGAAGTCAATTTTTGCTCTCATGACTTGGAAACATTTCTTTTCAGGATAACAACGCCTACCGTCCTCTAGCCAACATGGTTGCCACTGGCAGAATCAGGAAGCGTTTATTTCCAGAAAAGCATTTGTTCTAAACTCTGTTTTTGTTTCAGTTGCTTTGTAAGGCACCACACACAAACATATCCCCACTATATGGGGATATATATGCGCCTCGTGGCGCACTGGTTAAATCGCTGTACTGCAGCTAAAACTGCTCACGACCTGGGGTTCAAATCCCAGGTAGCTGGCTCAAGGTTGACTCAGCCTTCTATCCTTCCGAGGTTGGTAAAATGAGTACCCAGCTCGCTGGGGGGGGGGGGCAATGTGTAGCCTGCATAATTAAATTGTAAACCGCCCAGAGAGTGCTTGAAGTGCTATGGGGCGGTATATAAGCAGCACGCTTTATATATATTCTTGGTCCAATTGTGTGGGGCTCCAACCTGTGTTAAGGACCCCACACAGGTAGGGGAAGGCAAAGAAGAAAGAAAATCTCAATTTGCTCCAATAGAGGAGATTTTTTTTTTAAAAAACCCACCCCCATACAGGGCGTAGGATTTATGAGGTGAACTGTGGATAAGAGGAATCCTGTGAACAAAATTTCACACGCTAGCAAGGTTATGCTCAAAATCCTACAAGGTAGGCTTCAGCAGTAAGTGGACAAAGAGCTCCCAGAAGTACAAGCTGGATTCCGAAGGGGCAGAGGAACTAGAGACCAAATTGCTGACATGTGTTGGATTATGGAGAAAGCCAGAGAGTTCCACAAAAAACATCTACTTCTGCTTCATTGACTATGCAAAAATCTTTGACTGTGTGGACCACAGCAAGCTATGTCAAGTCCTTAAAGAAATGAGAGTGCCTGACCACCTTATCTATCAGCTGAGAAATCTATATGTGGGACAGAAAGCAGCAGTTAGAACTGGATATAGAACAACTGACTGGTTCAAAATTGGTAAAGGAGTACGACATGGCTGTATATTGTCTCTCTGCTTATTTAACTTATATGCAGAATACATCATGCGAAAGGCTGGACTGGAGGAATCCCAAAACGGAATTAAGATTGCCGGAAGAAATATCAACAATCTCAGATAAGCAGATGATACCACTCTGATGGGAGAAAGTGAGGAGGAATTAAAGAACCTCTTAATGAGAGTGAAAGAGGAGAGCACAAAAAATGGTCTGAAGCTCAACATCAAAAGCTAAGATCATGGCCACTGGTCCCATCATTTCCTGGGAAATAGAAGGGGAAGATATGGAGGCAGTGACAGATTTTACTTTCTTGGACTCCATGATCACTGCAGATGGTGACAGCAGCCAGGAAATTAAGAGGCCTGCTTTTTGGGAGGAAAGTGATGAGAAACCTAGATAGAATCTTAAAAAGCAGAGACATCACCTTGCCAACAAAGGTCAGCATAGTCAAAGCTATGGTTTTTCCAGCAGTGATGTATGGAAGTGAGAGCTGGACCATAAAGAAGGCTGACTGCTGAAGAATTGATGCTTTTGAATTGTGGTGCTGGAGGAGACTCCTGAGAGTCCTCTGGACTATAAAGAGAACAAACCTATCCATTTTGAAGGAAATCAACCCTGAGTGCCCACTGGAAGGACAGATCCTGAAGCTGAGGCTCCAATACTTTGGCCATCTCATGAGAAGACTCCCTGACTCCCATCAAAGACCTTGATGTTGGGAAAGTGTGAAGGCAAAAGGAGAAGGGAACGACAGAGGACGAGATGGTTGGACAGTGTCATCGAAGCGACCAACATGAATTTGACCCAGCTCCGGGAGGCAGTGGAAGACAGTAGAGCCTGGCGTGCTCTGCTCCATGGGTCACAAAGAGTTGGACATGACTTAACGACTCAACAGCAATAATGAACAACATACAGAGGATGGGACAAAGGCCACAAGGGGTGTCCTTGTATGTTGTACATAGGGCTGAAACAATCCACAGATTACTGAAAGTGTGGATAACGATCCTGTGGATACAGGCGTCCTACTACACTCTAATTTAACACTCCATACAGCTGCGAAGAGGAGAGGTGTATAGTTCTTAAAACAACATCCAGGGAAAGTTTCACAGATAATGAAACCACAGGTGTTTTGTTTAAAAATGGCTTTTTGTGCCACAGGTAATAAATACAGGCTCATCAAGCCTGGCTACTTCTCTTTGTTTGGAAAGCTCACATTTGTTAGCCCACAAATCTACTAAGATATGCTTTATGGTTTTGTAAATACAATGGGATGTCCCTACTGCAATCATCTCACTTTTTCCTGGAGTCAGCGTTATACAAACTTTTGTTCAGATAGACTCAGAGGCAGTTGTGAAAACAAAAACTAAAACTGAAACAGAACAACAACAACAACACATCCTATGGGATTTAACTAGCAGTAAGTACAAAGATTCTCTAGAATGCAAGGTTGCGTACAAACTTTTCACAACTAGAGAAAGAGATATATGCTTTCATCTGCAATATCCAAGCATTTTACACCTCAGACTCTTGCTGCTTGATTAATCCTGCCTTTAAGACATCAGCATCAATACAGTAATTGAAGATTGTTGCATATAGATGTGCAGAACAGCGCTAGGCCAAAGCGTTTGCTGAAGAGTTTTCCAATGAATTCAGGGACTGAAGGAAAGGGTGTGCTTTGGAAGACGTACCAAGTTGAAAAGATAGATTCCCATCACCCTTTTCTGAAACAAAAAAGGTATTTCTCCTGCAGCAGCACAGCAGTCAGAAGACAGGCACTGTTCCTGTTTTCCACAGAAAGGCCCCGTGGATGCGATGTTATAAGTTCAGACTGTGTTATTGTTTGGAGAAGCCTTCTCATAGCACTTCCCTTTGAAACAGCCGATAGTGCCTGCCAGATTTCAACATATTGACTGAAATCTTTGAAAATTGCTTCTTGGATGGGGAGGCAAATCTCAGCGCAAACAATACTGGAGGAGGGAACTGTTTAGTTCCTGTGAGAAAGGAGGTTTTAAAGCCAGGGTAGTGGATATCCCTTCTCTATCTATTCTCACTTAGCACCAAGATTTGTTGATTGAGCATGAAGATGTTTGCATGTGTGTTGTGCTTCTAAAGTGCTAGCATGGCAAAAAGGCAAAGGCAAAATGGGACACCAGAAAGAGACCCCATGAATGCATGCACTTGGCCCCATTGTGCCATTTGGGGCATGGCAAGAAGTGGAGCATCAGCATTGTGACTCATGAGCCTTCTTGTTTCATGAGTTCTGGTAGCAGCAGCAGGCTTGGAAGAATGCCCCATGGGCTGACAGTATACTTTTTGCAAATTCCAGCAACAATGCAGTGACTGGAGGGGAAAAAAACTCTCCCAACGTGTCATGTACCCTATATCTAAATCGACATGTGACTTATTTCCCCTTTGATCTGGGTTCTGAAAGCACACAATGTTCTGCTACTGAAACTCGTTTCTGTAGGATACTTGGGTAATATAGCATTAAGATGTATGGCACTGGATAGTATAGCACTATTAAACTACTCGGAACCCCTTAGAGGAACAAACAGCAAGTGTTAATGATAAGGCCGTACCAGTAGTGAGCAGCAGATAAAGTTACAATTCACCTCTAGACAAAATCTAGTTTTACAAGACCAAAGACAGAATCAATAGCAAGTTCCCAAGGAAGCTTAGAGATATGACCCTGAAGAGGCCTGAGAGGGTTTTGCAAATGCAGATGTAATCCATGAGGCAAAAACCAAATGAGCAATATTTGTTTCAGCTCTCCTTTCAAGCTTCACAGCGCTAGACGGATAGACGGATCGATGGGCAGACAGGTTGTGAACGGCATCCTTGGATTCCAGACTGGTGTTCTATTTTCAAAGCACTTAGACCTCTCGCTGAACTGATAACAGATTCATGAGCTGGACTGGCTGACATTTTCTTTGAAATTTCCCAGGCAGAGAGTGGTGGGTGTTGGGAGGAGGGGATATAATGAACCCAGCAGGAAAGGCAAAGCTGTGTTAGGCCTAGACATCCAGAGCCCTCCATTAGGCCAGGCTTCAAGATGGCTCATGGATATGAAACCGGGAAATCGCATTTAGAGAGAGAGAGAGAGAGAGAGAGAGAGAGAGAGAAGCTAACAAACACAAGGCATCTAGGGTTGATTACATTCTGAAACAGCCCCTTGGAGCAGGCTGGGAGGCCCTGCACTTGTCACGCCATACTCAGACTGTGGTAATGCAAAAAGTCATTGACTGCGCAGAGGTGTCAGCCTCATACTTGCACCTCTCATATCTCTGCCTCGCGGAAGCAGCTGTGAGAAGTGTTCAATCTGTACACTTCGCATCCTAATGATGCTGAGATATGCTGGGATCAGCAGGTCTGGACTGGCTTGAAGAATGTGTCGAGCGGACAAGAAAAACACAGAGCACAAAAATGGGAAGGATGTGGTGCTGAGGCCTGCAAGTCCTCCTTTCTTTCTGAGATTTTAGTTTAGAACAGGTGCACCAAGGTCAAGGACTTGATTTTATGAGGGAATGAAGGGTTGCACTGAGGGTCTCCAGATGCCCATTGAAGTCTTAAGAGAAATACTGTGCTTCATTGAGTCTCTGGGCAGCTAGAGAAATCTTGGGATGTACAGAATTGGAGGAGGAGCAAGTCTGGTTATGTGTGCATGTGTGGTGGCTTTGAAAACTAGGCACCAATCCCTCCTCACTCCCAGATGGCATGGTAAAGATGTTTGTACATTGTTTATGAGCTTAGACAGCATTGGTACACCAAAAAAGCAAGAGCAATGAAAAAGGATCAGAGAGACTCAACTGGAACATTCCTGCTGTGCCATTTGAGGTGAGGGAGGGATTGGGTTACTTTTCTGGACTAGAGTTCCCAGAATCCCCAGCCAGTATGGCCATAAACTATGTTGACTGGTGTTTATGGGACTTGTATTGTATATACACAGCTATTCCTATCAGAGAGATTATCCTGGGTGTTAGAGATGAAGAATAGACATGGGGGTATTTGTACTCATATAGACATTGTACACCCCTGCACAGCTGGATGTAACAAGGGGCCCTGGGGCCGGATTGCCCACTCATGTGTCCGCTGCCAGTGGCGGCTCCATTCTCCCTTCCAATTGCTCTGGAGCTCACGATCGGCTAGCCACTCCTGGCAGAAGTAGGGAAGACTAGTCTCCCTGCCAGGCTGATGAGTGGCTAGCCAACCGCGAGCTCCAGAGTAATTGGAAGGGAGAGTGGTGCCGGCAGCAGCAGCAGGTGCCCCTCGTTACATCCAGCTGTGCGGGGGTATTCGTAGTTGAATACGAATACCCCCATCTCTAAGGAAGAGCATCAAATTAAAAACAAACGGGGAAGGAGATATGGCAGCTCTAATTCAGAGATTCGAACCCAAGAGTTATAAGCAGAGATGGGCATGAATCGAACAATGAATGGAGGCAAAAAGCACAAACCAGGCTGGCTCATGGCTTGGTTTGTGCAACCCATTTTTCCTAAAATGAAATGAAGTGCCAAACTTTTTTCTGGGATGCCTGCCTGCCTCCTTCCTGCTTCCCCTGTCACCTCCCTACCGGATCCCGCCACCTTCTCCTCTTCCTCCTCTGTCACCAACAGCTTTAGAGACAGACAGCCTCATGGTGCTGGTGGAGGAGGCAGCGGCAGAGGAGGTGGCTGTGGTAAGGGGGCAGGCGGATGACAGAAGGAGCACAGGTGGTAGCTTCCCCTTCCCGGGGCACAACCATGAACCGGTTCATTTTTTTCCAGAGGTTCATGGGTGGTTTGTGGATTAGTTGTAGGCATCCTTCATTCTCGAGAGACTATGGCAACGTGCTCTGAAGAGAGGACTTGGAACAACGTCTAGTGTTGCTGAGAAGGCCAATTCGAGAAACACAGTCCCTTCCACACTGAAGACAAATACAATCTGTCCCCTGTCCAGCTCCCCGCTTGCAGATATCCTTGTATCGCAGCTGAGGTCTCCCTCTGGGGCGATTTCCCTGCACTAATTCTCCACACAGGAGATCTTTTGGAATCTGACCATCAGCCATTCTCACCACATGCCCAAGCCACTGTAGACGTCCCTGTAGGTTAAGTATTTGAGTTAAGTACCCAAAGCCCTTGGCCTGTATGAGTGAAGCTGCCAGTGTCGTGGTTTCTCATATTTGTTTTAAGAAAACAAAGTGAAGTACTTTCCCTCTTAAATATGAAATAAATTTGTGAAATTTGGTAAATTCTTGACAAAAAGGAAAGGCGACAAAATTCTCACTCATCCCTAGTGAAGCAACATCTGCTGAATTTTATGGATTTTCCACCACTTCTGTGAACAAAACAGTACAATCTGTTAAAATTTGGGGCCAGAATGTTCAACCTTGAAGGCTGTAATGGTTCCAACTGCTAGGTTGGCAGGGGATAAGCGATGGGAGGTCACTCTGGGATAAGCGACGGGAGGTCACTCTGTCGTGTGGATTTGATCTTATGACTGCTGGTCTTCCAACCGTGCTGTGGGTGTAGATAAAAGAGAAGCAAGACACTAGAGTTGGCCCATGAGAACAGCATGAAGTGAATCATTGTTTTAAGAAAAGGTAGCCGTGTTATTCTGTGCTAGCATATCAGGCAAAAACAAAAGAATTCTTTTTTAATTAAAAAGATAAAAAATGTGGCACCTTAAAGATTAGCTGCTGTATTTTAAGATGAGCTTTCATGGATCAAATCAACTTCCTCAGACATAAGAGAGGGAGTACCTGAATGGTGACTGCTGAAAATAAAATAGCTTTGCTATGGGACACCCTGGATGTGTAAACGTGTCAGCTTTGTTTTCATCGTGTTTCTTAGAATCCTCCTATTATCATTCCTATTTGAGGCGGACAACCCTTTCCCTCCTCCCTGTATTGAAATCTGCGTGTCTTTTGGTAAATTCTTTTTCTAAGGTAAATATTTTGATGCATTTTTCTAAACATATACTTTTGTACACATTTTCCAATGGACTAAAATGTGTTTTTTGCAGGATCTTCTTCAAATTTAACATTTTCTGTTGCACACATTTGCCTGCACATTATGAGGGAGAAAAAAATCAGATGCTTTGGCACTGCCCATCCCCCCATGATAGGAAACAGAAGGATATGTGCAGACGGCTGGTTTGTTTGGCTTTTTTTTTTTTTAGCATTTCATACCGCAAAGATTGTGTTGTTGTTTTTTAATGTCAGTTAATGTGAATTTCTTTTCCATCTCCATTCATGTGCTATAGTGAGAAGTGCATCACATCTGTGGAACTGTATTCTGCAGAAGCCATAATTAAAGTCCTGGAAGCTTATTAAAAGTCTTCAGGAGAACATCTCTCTAGTCTAGACAAAAATGATTTGCTGGTTCTCAGAGGAGCCCAAAGACATTGGCTGTCATCCTTCTAGAGTGATGGGAAGGGATTTTTGAAATACAACCTGATAATACAGTCAGACACTGGAGGGGAAAGGCAATTTGAAATAAGAATTTTATCAGGGCTTGGATCTGCTGATATTGTACATTCAGTGCCCAGAAACATACAGCAGCAGTCCTGCTCTCTAATAGTCCTGAGCAGAATTCTCCACACAACACAAATGAACCTTTTAAATATTTCATTTTATTTCATGTTATTCGCCTTGCTGCTCTTCTGTAAACAGAATGAAAAAGTTGCCCCATGATAATATAAACTGGATTTAAAATAATTCTTTCCCATTGTTTTTGTTTATTGAATAGCATTCACAACTTATGCATTCAGGATTAAAAGGAGTCCTCATAAAATGGCACTCAGACATCAACATACTAAAAAATATCCAGAAGTATGAGCTTTGAGTTCTTCTTGATGAGTCATAAAGATCCACCAATTAGGTTGTCTTGGTTTTATGAATGAGCAGTCTGCAATTCAATAGAAGTTGTTAACACTCCTTTGAAACTTGGAATTTCTCTTTAATCTTTGTCATGTATTGCCCATCTGACTTTTTGGAAAGTAAGGATGCAACTGGAAAGCCAAATTGTCCACACTGGATTGGGCTCGATTATACAGTATGAAACAGGCTTGCTTTGAGGTGTGGTATGTCATTTGGGGTAATCATAATCATCTGAGAACTGCAGAGCTGTGAGGGACCCTATAGATCAGTGGTCCCCAACCTTGGACCTCCAGATGTTCTTGGACTTCAACTACCAGAAATCCTGGCCAGCAGAGGTGGTGGTGAAGGCTTCTGGGAGTTGTAGTCCAAGAACATCTGGAGGCCCAAGGTTGGGGACCACTGCTATAGATCATCCTTGCATCCTTGCATCTCAAGCAATCCCATTTAGTCTAGTCCTCCTTTTAAAGTGAAAGAAAAGAAAAGAAAACTCCCCTGCTTTTCCCCTCCTGTCTCAATGGGTGAACAGGAGGAGGCTTTCAGTTAAACAAATTATTTCACAGAGGAATAGCTCTGAATTAGCTTCGTCAGCAACCAATTTAGCACTGGATGCCAAGGGCATTTGAAAAAAAAAAAACACACCCCACAACACTTTGCATCCACTTCTGCCTCCCCCTCTATGGGGGAGTGGAAGCAAGCTTTTGATTTGTTAATAACTACTGAGATCCTGCAGCAGCTAAGCTGAAAGGGACAGCTAGCCACCTGCTTTGGTTCGATCCCCATGATCTCTCGCATTGGAGTCAAAAAGCCAAAATGGAGGGATCCTACCTGTGTTTAAAAACAAACAAACAAACAAACAGTAGCCCCCCCCCCCCGAGCAGGGACCCAAAAGGTGTGGGAAGGCAAGGATAAGGGATGGGCTGGTTTGTCATTCCCTGTACATTTTATGGTCACCAGAAAAGAAACAAACCAGCCTGTCCCCAAACCAGACCAAACTGCAGGACTCGTCCCCAACTGATCCCATCCTAACATTTTTAGCTGAGGCTGAGGAGCAGGTTAAACAGGAAGGAAGCAGATTTCAGTTTGAGTATTAGAGAGAAATGACAATTTCTAGCCAGAGTTAGATCAAACAGGATTGTGGTCTTGTGTAAAATTTATAAAGTTATCTCTGGGAATCTGATGCAGAGGGAGACATACTATGGAGTATGCATACATGGCTGGACTTGCAGGCTGCTATAAGAAGCCTTATTTACTTCTGCTATCTTCTGCTGTTATAATATGTAAATATTGTAAAGATACCATGTGTCACCAGTATTTCTTCTTCTAAAGAAACCAATCCCTAGCCTGTAGCACTTTCCCTGGGTTTTTCACAGCTTGGGAAAAAGGCATGAATAACTGTAGTCTATATGCAGGGCTCATGCTATTAGGGAGGGATAAAAATCAAACATAGGAAAAGCTACCCCTTTGGGCTATGACTCCCATTGCCAGCGTAGCCATTGCCGGGACAGAAACAGTAACACTTCCCATCTTTTGTCAGGATTAATTTCTTCATCTGTTTGTTCTTGCATGCAAGCATTTAGTCCCACCTTTCTTCCAAGGAGAAAGTCAGCGTACGTAATTGCCCTGTTTTGTACTGTAGCTTTACAACAACTCTGTGAGGTAGCTAAGCCAATTGAGAGTTGGACCAGCTCAATGTCGCCCAGCAAGAATGGTGGCTTCGTTGGGTCTAACCATTATACCACACTGGCTCTCCAGTAAGGATTCTCATTTTCAAGGTCATTTATAAAGTTCTAATATTTCTCATTCCATCTGCCCATTCTTAAAAACTGTAGCCTACTAGCCTTGGTGTGCAATAAACACACCACACAGAATCATAGAAAATTAGAGTTGGAAGAAGCCTATCAGGCCATTGAGTCCAAAAATCCTACTCAGTGCAGGAATCCAAATCAAATTATATCTGAGAGGTGGCTGCCCATTGTTATCTTGAAATGCCTCCAGTGCTCCTGAGGTACAGTGGTGCCTCGCTTAACGAGGATAATCCATTCCAGCAAAATCGCTGTAGAACGAAATCCTCGTTAAGCAAAATTTAAAAAGCCAATTGAAACACATTGAAAACCCTTCAATGCGTTCCAGTGGGCTGAAAACTCATTGTCCAGTGATCCTCCATATAGGCGGCCATTTTCGCTGCCTGTAAAGCGAGGAATCCATCGTAGAAAACAGCAGGGGGCCATTTTGTACACCTGGCGGCCATTTTGAAACCCGACAACCAGCTGTTTTTAGATCATTGTAATGAGAAAATCGGTTCCCGAGGCAGGGAACCGATCATTGTGAAACAGATTTTTTCCCATTTAAACCATTGTTTTGCGATCACTTTTGCGATCGCAAAAACCTAATCGTCAAGTGATTTCCTCATTAAGCGATTTCCTCGTTAAGCAAGGCACGACTGTAATTGATTCCATTGTTATACTACTCTAACAGTTAAGACTAGAGATGAGGGTATTCGTATTTGAATATTCTTGCACAGTGGAAACAATGAGGGTCTGGGCCCATGGGGCTGGACTGCCAACTCATGATTTTGCCACTGCTGCCGGCTCCACAGAGCCTTCTTAGCACGGCGTTGTAATGGATTAGCCGCTGTCCGACCTAGCAGAGAGGCTTGTGATCCTGCCTCTTGCCAGGAGTGGGTAATCGATTGCAGGCAACAGAGCGATAGGAAGCCTCTGCAGAGCCAGTGGCAGCAGGGAAATCATGAGTGAACAGTCCAGCCCCATGAGGCAGGACCCTCATTATTTCCACTTGTATACAAATGTTCCCATCTCTAGTTAAGACGTTTTTCCTGATATTCAGCCTAAATCTGGCTTCCTGTAGCTTGAGCCTATCATTGCATGCCCTGCCCTCTGGGATGGCCAAGAATGAATCTTGCCCCTCTTTCAAGTATTTGAAAAGTGCTATCTTACCTCCCCTCAATCTTATCTCCACTCAGTCTTCTTTTCTCAGAGCTAAACATGCCCAGTTCTTTCAGTCTTTCCAAAGAGCTTGGTTTCCAGTCCCCTGGTCACCCATGCTGCCCTCCTCTGAACTTGTTTCAGTTAGTTGACATCCTTCTTAAAGTGCGGTGTCCAGAACTGGACACAACGCTCAAGATGAGACCTAACCAGTGCCAAACAGATGGCGACTATTATCTCACAGGTTTTGGGAGACTCTGATTCTGTTAATGCATCCTAAAAAAGCATTGGCCATTTTTGCAACCACATTGCACTGTTGCCTCATACTGTATCTGGTTTGTGATCTACACCAATTCCTAGATCCTTTGCACTTGTCGTTTTACTGAGGCAAGTGTCCCCTATCTTGAAACTGTGCATTTGGGTCCCCCCCTCCATGTGTAGAACTTTGCACTCAGTATCTATGAATTGTTCTAAATGTGCTGCATTCCACTTACATACACCTTTCTTGGGGCAATTGTTGCTGGTTTCAATTTCATTCTTAGTCATTGTAATAATAACCTCAGTAAGATTCCACTCGCTTATTGCTCTCCATGGGTTTTCTTTCTTTCTTTGGGGAAAAAAAGGCATCTGATAGATTTGTACTCCAAAGGGACACCGTTCCACTTGGCTGAGAGCAAAAGCCATCACTTCATTGTAGCAGGTACGGCTATATTAGGCAGCAGCTGGGGGCCCCTCAGGAGTTACTTGATTACATGTTGGAACAGCTTCACTCGGTGGGCATTGGGCCAATTAGTCTTACAGAAAGACTGATGGCTCAGCGAGCCACATTCATCCCAGTTAAAGGCTGCTTTGGATGAATATATTGGTGCCTAGTTAAAAGCGCAAAGGCTCCGTTTTGCCTTGAATGGCTTTCAAAGAGCACTCGCCATTTGCGATCAAGGCAGGCCCAGCCTGTGAACCTGAAATCCCATCCCTTGGATTCAGACTGCCATTTCCTGCAGTAATATTCTCACTGTGAGAACAGAAGGAGAGGGGATTTAAAAAGTGTGGTATCAGGCAGATTGATTTTCCTGATCCTGTATGAGGAAACAGGCTAGCAGGCAGAATGCAGATATCCCAGCTCCTTCTCTATTCCCCCTGAAGTTTGGAGGCCAACTCTGTTTGCAGGAGAAGTTGGACAAAACTCAACTCTATCCTTTTCCTCTTGGGGAACATGCTTTTTTAGCTATGACTTCCAAATCCTCCACCCAGCAAGGACATTTACAATTCCCTCAGTCAAAATGAGCACACTGGCTGGGGGTTCTGGATTTACAGCCCCCCCCCAAAAAAACCTAACTTTTTCAAACTCTGCTCTTGAGTGACCAATGTTACAGATTCTACACATCAGTGTAATTTCAAGTATGTTCCTGCATGTGCATTGCTGTAATCACAAATTGACTTCTCTCCATCACTGACCTCATGACAAGGTACATATGACTAGGGAATGTGCGTTGGGGGGGAAAAGGTGCTCAAAGCAGTAACTGGCAGGGTCTCTAGTTGGTTACTTATGAGTAGGCATAGGCTGAGTAGATTCCTGTTGACTGTAGTCTACTCAAGGTGTGGTGGCTTGACTAGAATCTTGCTCAGACCACAATCTGAACCACCAGTGCCTTCTCTACATATTCTCCAATAGCAGAATTTAGAAGTTGTGTTTTTTTAAAAAAATCTTAAATCTTAGAATCCACCAGCTGGTATCATTGTTGGGACTTCTAATAAAAAAGTAACTTTTCTGAGCTGTGGGTCTATGTCCTATTTGAAGCCTATTACAAGAGAGTGAAGGCTCAACAGCAGCCTGGTGGGTGAATTTTTCAAAACATTGTTTCATACATTTCATACATCCTAGCTTTCTCTTTTGTTACGGTGGGGAATTTAAAAAAAGATGATATGATGAATGAGATTATAAAATAAATTTCTTCCCTTTCCAGGGAGCAGAGAGATAAACTTCTAATTTGTATCACCATAGTAAGTCTTGGAGTTGGCAAAGGGAATAATTGATTCTGGTGGGTCTGACCAAGAACTAAGTCCTCGATCACCCTGTAGCAACACTGGATCTTTAAATTATTCAAATTGCCTCCCTATCTTTGTGGCATTCTGCTAGAAGAATTGCAGAACAGTCGCGTTTATTCCTCTGAATGTGGCATATATTAAGCTGCTGCAGAAAAATAGCTACACCCCGAATGCAGTTCTCTGTCACCAGTCTGGTAATTAATTTGCCCACTAAATGTTGCCCCTGAGGCTTTTACAATTAAGTGCTACGAGTGAAGAGGAAAAGATGAGTTGCAAATGGCTTGGATGAAAGCCGAGCCTCTCTGATACCTGACCAAAGGCCTGTTTCTATCAAATACTCAGTGAAATCAAACACTTTAAAGAAACACTTTTGCCACTGAGCATGGGTCTTTTGAGGTTTTTTGGCACTTCAGCCACCCGAATTCACCAGGAATTTCCCCAGCCAGAATTCTAGGAGATACAGTCTTCAGAGGTGTTTCAGTCACTCACAGGTGTAGACCCCCAAAAGCCTCCTTAACAACCTACTGCCTTCTAAGAGCCATTCTGTGCAGAGCCTAATGGGCAGAGAGACTACAGTCCCATAATGCCGTGTTGCTCCCCTGCAACTTCGCCTCTCCCAGCCATTATGTTCTTCTTCACAGCCAAAATGGAAGCTACTAAGGAGGATATCTGAGGCTTACACCTATGAGTGATTGAAAATGACTCTGAGGACTTTAATTTCTTCGCTGCAGCTCCCAAAATTCTGGCTGGGAGACTTTTGTGGTGAATTCTGGCAGTTGCAGCACAAAAGATGATGAAAATCCCATGCAACAAAATACTTTATGTGCTAATTTCGAAATTCGATGGTAGATGTAAATGGAACAACACATTTATTTTTAATTTTCATAAAATGCCAGTATCTGAGCTTGTTACTTGTAATTTAAATCATTTTTTTTCAGTAATGAAAGTGTCACTGATCATATCGATGCAATGGTATTATTCTAGTCATGCTAAGGTACTTCTGATTTTTTGCTGTTTTTGATGCTGATTTGAACTGATCATTCTAGTCCTTGCATCCAGATATAAGAAGACAATTGTTGCTGGGATGAACTGGTACATCCTGACCACCCTCCCTTTCTGCCTATTTTCTCTGTCCAGTTGTTTCTCTTTTCCACTCACCCACCTGCCATCTAACCAGATCACCAATTCTCAAGCTTTCCAAATTCGACCTATGTGCCAATTTTACTGCATCACAATATTGCCTATTATGTTGTTTGTTTGTTTATATTTATTGATTGATTGATTTAGTTAGTTAGTTAATGGTTTAGGGATAGGGGAAAGGAGGGCATGGAATAAACGGGGGGTGCAAATCAACATAAACATTTTAAGATACTCATTCTCATCTGTTCCATATATAAGCAAGTTCCCGGTATAACTTAATTATAATATACATTCTATTTCTAAATTGATCATAGGCGTTCAGTTATCAAATATTAATTTGCTTTCTATTTCTGAGCCAGTCATAATATTTATTCCACCAATCCTCATGGTTCGTCTTTCTTGTCACATCTAACCATTCTGATAATTTATGCAGTTCTGCCATGCCCAACATTTTTGCTGTTAACTCATCTTGTGATGGATTCTCCAGGTCTTTCCAATGTTTAGCAAAGAAAATTCTTGCAGCTGTCAAGATATGGATGGCTAAATATGTTTTCATTGGTTCTCTTAATTCTGGAATTATGTTTAAAAGAAAGAATTCAGGGGTTACAGTTATTGGACATTCTAGAAACTCTTGCAAAAGCATCCAAACCCTTTTCCAATATTTTTGGGCTTTCCCACATAACCACCACATATGATAGAAAGAACCTTCCTCTTGTTTACATCTCCAATAGAGGTTTGAAATTTTTACGCCCATATTTTTTAAATGCTACTGACTTGGTAAGTTTTATATTATTTTTCCATATTTGTTCCCACTGATCTAAAGTTATATTGCATCCAATATTCTATGCCCACCTTATCATACATTCCTTAACCACCTCCTCCTGGATATCAAAATCTAATAAAAATTATATAAAATTATATATTTACCATATCTTGAAATTAATTGGGAATGTGACCACCAGCCCATATCAAATCCCTGTGCTGCTAATTCATCTTTGTTTTTCAGTGTCCTGTCTGGTTTTAGTACTTCTCTATATTTTAGGATTTTCTTATTTTCTCTTAAATTCGCAAGAGAAAATGCCTCTGCTGGTGTTACCCAACGTGGTATTTTGACATACATCTGTCTTTGAAACTTTACTCCAAGACCATAGTAAAGATTTTCTCAAAATATTATTATTATATTGTTTAAAATCGTTCACATTGCTGTACCAAAGAAAGACATGCCACCCCCATTTCAAATCATGTTGTTGTTTTAAAAATGTTTCCACTTTTGCACTGTAGACGTTGATCAGTGTATCATTTTCTTTGCAAGCAACCTCATTGCTTTTGCCACCAGCATTTCCTAAATAATAGTTTAGCTTAATCATTTCACCTGGGTTAGTGGTACAATAAAGCTCTGAGAAGACATTTAGTATCAGTGACAAGATCAAGGACAGAGAAAGGTCATTTTGAAGCATAATAAAGGAAAATGTCCAGGTATGAGACAAACACAGTGGGATATGATGACATTTGCCCAGTGATTCTGAGGAGTTAGGCAGTCACACGATATCGTCATTATTTACCATGGTCATTTTTAAACTTTGTGGCAAGACTGTAAAACTTACCCTGTTACATCTAGCCAAAAGTCCATTTAACTCTCTCACTCTTTCTTTCTCTCGACCAAAACTGATTAGATGGGAAGCTCCCCAATTAGAACAGCTTCACAAGCTGAAAATTAGCTTGCTTTTATTTGATAATTGGTCATTGGGAGGAAGCTATGACCTCTGTTTCCATGCTGATTTTGCAAACTCAACATCGTTGAAGGATTATGTGCTACCACCTCCTAATTCAGCAGCTCCTAGTTTCATCAGTTTCTCTATTGTCTATCTGATTCTGAAGGACCGTGGAGGTTTGTTTACTTCAAACTATGTCCATTAAACCTAGGAAGAGTTTTTAGCTCTGGTATAGTGAGTGAGCCCCTTCATGGATTGTTGCCTTGTCATGGCGAAGGGGCTTGAGTAACTCAGAAAAGCTATGGGCTATGCTGTGCAGGGACACCCAAGAGTGACAGGACATATTTTTGATTATTTAATTATGTTTAAATGGTTTTTTTTAAACCATACAATTGTACTCATTTCACACATCATGCGGAAGGCTGGACTGGAGGAATCCCAAACCGGAATTAAGATTGCCGGAAGAAATATTAACAACCTCCGATATGGAGATGATACCACACTGATGGCAGAAAGTGAGGAGGAATTAAAGAACCTTGTAATGAGGGTGAAAGAGGAGAGTGCAAAAAACAGCCTGAAACTCAACATCAAAAAAACTAAGATCATGGCCACTGGTCCTATCACCTCCTGGGAAATAGAAGGGGAAGATATGGAGGCTGTGACAGATTTTACTTTCTTGGGCTCCATGATCACTGCAGATGGAGACAGCAGCCATGAAATTAAAAGACCCCTGCTTCTTGAGAGGAAAGCGATGACAAACCTTGACAGCATCTTAAAAAGCAGAGACATCACCTTGCCAACAAAAGCCCAAATACTCAAAGCTATGGTTTTTCCTGTCGTGATATATGGAAGGGAGAGCTGGACCATAAAGAAAGCAGACCGCCGAAGAATTGATGCCTTTGAATTGTGGTGCTGGAGGAGGCTCTTGAGAGTCCCCTGGACTGCAAGGAGAACAAACCTATCAATTCTAAAGGAAATCAACCCTGAGTGCTCACTGGAAGGACAGATCCTGAAGCTGAGGCTCCAGTACTTTGGCCATCTCATGAGAAGAGAAGACTCCTTGGAAAAGACCTTGATGTTAGGAAAGTGTGAAGGCAAGAGGAGAAGGGGACGACAGAGGATGAGATGGTTGGACAGTGTCTGTGAAGCAACCAACATGAATTTAACCCAACTCCGGGAGGCAGTGGAAGATAGGAGAGCCTGGCGTGCTCTGGTCCATGGGGTCACAAAGAGTCGGACACGACTAAACGAGTAAACAAACGAATGATAGTGAGTGAGATAGAAGACAGCAGTGCATTATGGTGGAAACAGGCTAAAAGGGCTGGGAACTTTTATGGCACCACATGGGCAGCAGAACTTTGTGCTCCAGTTCCTCTGCTACTTGTGGCAAAAATGGTAGAGGTTGGACATCTCTGTGCAGAATATGAATAAATATGCAGACACCAGCACACCCGAGGTGGGCATGTTAGGATGAGGAATGATCTCCATGATTGAAAGAGTGAACAGGAAATGAATGATGAAAATAAACCAGGAGCCTTATTAAATGCCTTTACAGCAATGTTTCTGAAGAGTTGACCTGCATGTCCCCTGAGAATTTACTCGGCATCTAGTTATTATAAGGCACACCACTTAATTGCTCTATCAGTATTGTGCTTTGAGTATTACAAAGAAGGGTTTTAAATGTATTATTTGAGAAAGACTGTTTTATTACTGCTAATGGCTTGACCCCTCTTAGTGTGGAAGAAGGGAAAATTACACACACCCCCGAAAAATCTCTCCCCACACTTTTTTTCTCTTTTTTCCTTTGGAAATTCGGATTATCTAGATTAACATTTCCGCTGTGATCAAGTCTGCATGTTTTGAGATCACAAACTCTTCTTCAAGGGATGAAACAGAAAGAAAGGAACTCCTAGAAGACTCTTAGCCATTCTGATTCCAAAAGTAGCAACTGTTTCACTAAGTCAGAGTAAATGCCCTCTGTGGAGCACTTTGTTCACAAGAACTGCTCACATGCCTTGGGAACCCAGAGACACAGCATGGCCTGACAGTCACTGTGGTTCGCCCTGTAGTTTGTTCGCTCTGTTCCTTTAGAGTCAAAGACATCACCTAGTTTGCTGTGGGTGGCATGATGTAATAAGGCTGCTGTCTGAGAAATGGCAAGAATGCCCATGTTATTGTAAAATCATTCACATCATAACCTTTAATGTGTCTGGTTGTGTTGTTTAGCACCACAGCTAGACAATTAAATTTTAAATCTTTGGCTACAATCCATGACTGTCTCTGTTAAATTTGGCTACTTGAATCACAATACTTTAGCTAAGAGATTGATTGATTGATTGATTGATTGATTGATTGATTGATTGATTGATTGATTGATTGATTGATTGATTGATTGATTGATTGATTGACCGACTGACTGACTAGACTTGTATCCTGCCCATCTCCTACTATGGGTGGCTTACAGAGGAACATATAAGACAATGGTGCCCAAACTGAACACAAAAAAACAAACAAACAAAAACCCCAGTGGGCGGCAGCTGTGACAGAACCGGAAGTGGTGACGGAAGGGGGAATCCCGGGCACGGAAGTGTCTCGAGACCCCACTCCGGATCTGCCTGGATCCTGGCCCACCACCTTTCGAAGTGCCAGCATCGTGGCTGTAGCTGCCTCCCTGAGGTTTGGCTGCGGGGAGGGGGGGGAGTAGCAATCTGGTGACTTATGGCTCGTGTGCCCGCAGAAAGGGCTCTGTGTGCCAGCTGTGGCACGCGTACTATAGGTTCGCCATCACTGATAGAAGACAACACTGAACACAAAATGATACAGAAATATAAAAATAACAATAACAGAATAACTAATTAAGCATCATAAACTAGTATCATGTAACAAACCCCTCACAGATGGCAATAGCAAATCAACTGAAATTTACACGAAATGTGTCAAGATATCTCTCATGCAGGGAGGATGGACCTGAATGCCTATTTAAATACCACAGTCCTGATATCTGATACAGCGCTATATCAGATGGCAAGAATAAGTAATAATAATAATGCACCGTGCTTGCTCCCACCCGATAGCCCATCACCTTCACATTGCCTGCAGGACTGAGCCCCATTGCCTGCCTGATCACCCCCTCGTTGCCTATTCAGTCACTGCGCCTGCCCCCACATTGCTTGACCAATTGACCCCTCTGAATCGGCCACTACCTGTCTGATGGTCTCCTATTGCCAGCTTGATCTTTCCCCACCCAAATAATCCTCCACTGCCTACCCAGTTGCCCTCCCTATTGCCTGCCCAATCGCTCCCCTTTGCCAACCAGATTACCTACTTCCCACCAGCCACATCACCTCCTCCCGATCACCCGCCTAATTGCCCAACCATTGCCCTTTCACTCCTCCTGCTGCCCATGACTTACCTTTCTTTTTTTGAGAGGAGGCAGCAGCGGCAGATGCAGACACCAACTCAAAACTTTTGTATTTGGGCTAAAGTCCACATAACTTTAGGGATGTGGTGGTGGTGCGGGCTAAACTGCAGAAGTCTGTGCTGCAGGGTCAGAAGATCAGCAGTCGTAAGATCAAATCCACGTGACGGAGTGAGCGCCCGTCGCTTGTCCCAGCTCCCGCCAACCTAGCGGTTCGAAAGCATGCAAATGCAAGTAGATCAATAGGGACCACCTCAGTGGGAAGGTAACAGCGTTCCATGTCTAAGTCGCACTGGCCATGTGACCACGGAAGATTGTCTTCGGACAAAATGCTGGCTCTATGGCTTGGAAACGGGGATGAGCACCACCCCCTAGAGTCGAACATGACTGGACAAAAATTGTCAAGGGGAACCTTTACCTTTATCACATGACTTTAGCCCAAATAAAAAATCTGCTGGATTTTTTCTGTAGATTCCCTCTCAGGTCCTTAATATAAACTACTTGCTATAGCCTATTCATGGTAAGAAGCAGTAATCCATTAAATAGCAAAAGTTGTTTGCAATCCATGAGGTTTTCTGACATCCTGTATTAGAGATGGAGATATTTGCATTCATAAACAAATATAAATATCCACCTCCCAGTTGCACATAATGTGGGTCTGGACCCCAGAACCAGCCGTTCCATTCACACATCACGGTGCTGCCAGTGTCCCACTCTTCCCGCCAATTGCAGAAGTAGCTCTTCCATCTCCCTTCTTTGCTGGCCACTCCAGGCAGGGGGTGGGAGGACGAGTTTCCCTGAATGGCTGCTGAGTGACCAGCCGAGCAGGAACGCTGAAGAGCTATTGTATTTTTCCGTGTATAAGACACTTCCATGTGTCTTAAGAAATCTAGGTGGGGCTTAGCAAGTGTAGGGGGAAAGGGATCAAAGTGCTGCAGGATCGCTTTGATCTCTGCCTTCCCCTCCACTTGTTTTTGTCCTCTCCTCAGCTTACTTCCATGTATAAGATGACCCTCGATTTTTAGTCTAAAGATTTTAGCCAAAAGTATAGTCTTATATACAAAGAAATACGATATTTCTGCAATTTGCAGGAAAAATGGGACGCTGCAACATGGTGGTGTGTGAGTGGATGGGCCAGTTCTGGGGGCCAGACACACATTAGGTGCAGCTGGGAGGGGGGTATTCGTACTAGTTTACAAACATGAATATCCCCATCTCTATCCTGTATCTTACAAATTAGCCCACATGATTTTGTGATTGGCCGTCAGGAGTCAAACATTGGCTTAGTTTGCATTCTGGTTGCTCAGATACAGAGGACTGCGTATCTTCAAAACTAATGCAGATTATTTGAGGTGGGATCAGGTGTCAACTACTACAGGGTTAAAAAGGGAAGCCCCAGTTCTAAAAACTCATGGATGACAGAATTGGACCTTTTCAGATATCAGATTACAAATTAGTTGTGAAAAGCTATACAAGCACAAAATCGTGGTGAAACTGGGATGCAAGAAACTCTCACTCTTTCATGCAAACATGGCATCCCCTGTAGTTTTTGAATTATGCCTAATGTCGCATCATTGCCGCACTTCATGGCTCCATGACACAAAATGCAGACGCTGCGAAACGAGCAAGCTGTACCTTCTTTTAAAAGATGAAAATCTACAGCAGGTTGAACTGAACAAAACCGGAGGTCCAACTATCAGCTTAAAATTCATGCTTTCAGCCTCATCATCCCATCATTTGATGTTTGTGTGTGTGTATTTTTTTAAAGCCTTACCGATTTAGAAAGAACACCTTTAAACTGAATCTGTATGCTTACTACCAGAGAAGCATTGTTGACTATATACTATACTATAAAATTTAATATTTCCCACTGGCAAGCAGTCCATCTTGTCTAGACACTGGAGAAAATTTCAGACACAAAACGATTTTAAATGCTGAAGCAAATAATGCTGAAATTATCTCTGCTATTCTCCCCTCCTCCCCGCCATCACTATTTGAAGAGTGTTGTTTAGTTTAGATTTGCAGTCAAACATCACACAGCGAGAGAAATTGCCAGAGAGAATAATCGGCTGACACTTATCACACAATTCCTAGGAGAACACAAGAGGGGTACTGCCCCCATACAGAAGAGAGCTATCCCTCCCCCCACCCCCCGTCCAACATATAGACATTTCCCTCCCAGACAACAGGCTTAGCACAGATCAATAAGAACAAAGTTCTGCAACGTGCAGAAGTCCATGCCGGGCTGGATTTATCAACAGTAATTGTTCCAGTGACTAAATGTTCACCACTTACATACTGGGAGATAATGGCTGGTTTCTCCCCTTTGCAAATGTAGTTTACAGCCCTGTCGGTAAGAATGGGATGCCTGACTGATGCTACAGTAACTTCCATTTGATCAAAATGAGTTCCAAACAATGGCAACGGCCCTTCTGATACCTTTCGTACTCACGTTGAACACCACAAATCCGTTCGTCAAGGGGGAGGGGAGTTATATCTAAGGAGCGAAGCATGGCCAGAAGAACTACTAAAGCAGTCGTGTCCAAGTTGGAGCAGCTGTAAACAATATTTATTTACCACGTTATTCACCAGATGGTCCCAGCCAGCTGGTGAGAGGCCACTTACCTTGTCAGGTGAACGAAGATGTAAATAATGTCTGGCTTCCATGATTATTACCTTTTCTGCCCCTTTGTATATTTATTTGACTGCAGATTTTATTGCTGAGATGGGCTTGTGGTCCTATATCTGATGGGATTTCCTGTTGTTTATTTCTCAGAGCCATGACAGCTCGATTGTGCGGTTTTAACTCTGGTGAGTTGCCTTGCTTTCTTCTGAAGTTTAAACCATACCAACCCCTCTTCCCACCTCAAAGTAACTAACATCCCTACCAGATGGCACAGGGCAGAAACAATAATGGCAGAGTTAGAAGCCCTCTTTGCTGCCATTCCTGCCACCACTGTGACAGCAGAGTGTTTTATGCTATTAACCTTCAAAGAGGCTCTAAGCTGTGTTCTGTTGGACTCTGCCCAAGTTTTCCTTCTGCTGTTCACATTGCAACCATATCCCATGCCACTCAGCGCCTTACAACTCCACAGTGAACTAAAGAGAATCTTGGCTTACCACTGATTAGCCAGAGGATCTACCAAAAGTGATTGTGCCTGACAAGCCACTAGGCATTGTTTGTGGGCGCCTTCAACCCCCCCCCCTTTTTTCCAGGGCCTTTAACCTCTTCGGAGGAGAGCCTTTTCTCGCATGGGCTATTGTGTGGGGAAACTGAGAAGCAATACACATAAGGAGCTCCTATTGGTTTTTCCAACTTGAAAATGGGAGTGATAATGGAGATTTCCTTGGGAAATATAGTGGTACTGAATCTCCTGCACACCAGGGGAGCTGAGAGTACTCATCTGTGTTCTGATAGCAATTAGGCCATAGGGGGAAAAATGTTTGTAAAGGTAACGGTCAAATCCCCCCACGGTATTTGTGAATCCAATATTATCCACTGATCTTGGAATACGGACTGTCTTATGAGGCCTTGTGTTGCATATAGATGCTCTAAGCTGGTAACCTGCACAGGTCATGATCTGTCCATGATGAAGGCAGAACTTCTTTGTTCATGTTAGAAGTAATTTGGAGTAGGTTTAGCTGACAGGTGTTACTGTTGTCCAGACATGCCCAAGTGCATTCACAATTTTGTAATTGTATGGGAAGGCTTCTTCCATACCCCTAAGGCAGGACTGAAATTACATCAAAGCAGAATCCAGTTAATGGAATCATAGAAAAATGGAGTTGGAAGAGGCCAATAAGGCCAATGCCCAAGACGGACAGGTCACAGTGGAGAGTTCCGACTAAACGCAATCCACCAGGAGCAGGAACTGGCAAACCACTCCAGTATCTTTGCCAAGAAAATCCCATGAATAGAAACAAAAGGCTAAAAGATATGAGGCTGGGAGATGAGCCCCTCAGGTTGGAAGGCATCCAATATGCTACTGAGAAAGTACAAACAGCTCCAGAGCTAATGAAGTGGTTGGGCCAAAGCCGAAAGGATGCTCAGCTGCGGACATTCCAGGAAGTGAAAGGAAAGTTCGATGCTGCAAAGAAAAATACTGCACAGGAGCCTGGAATGTAAGATCTATGAACCTTGGTAAGCTGGAGGGGGTCAAACAGGAGATGGCAAGAATAAACATTGACATCTTGGGTGTCAGTGAACTAAAATGGACAGGAATTGGTAAATTCAATTCAGACGTTTACCATATATACTATTGTGGGCAAGAGTCCTGTAGAAGAAATGGAGTAGCCCTGATAGTCAACAAAAGAGTGGGGAAAGCTATACTGGGATACAATCTCAAGAATGATAGAATGATTTCAATACGAATCCAGGGCAGACCTTTCAACATCACAGTAATCCACGTTTATGCACCAACCACCGATGCTGAAGAGGCTGAAATTGACTAATTCTATGAAGACTTACAACACCTTCTAGAACTGACACCATACAATTGCACTCATTTCACACGCTAGCAAGGTTATGCTAAAAATCCTCCAAGGTAGGCTTCAGCAGCATGCGGACCGAGAACTCCCAGAAATACAAGCTGGATTTCATAGGGGCAGAAGAACTAGAGACCGAATTGCTAACATGTGCTTGATTATGGAGAAAGCCAGAGAATTCCAGAAAAAACATCTACTTCTGCTTCTTTGACCATGCAAAAGCCTTTGACCATGTGGACCAAAACAAACTATGGCAAGTCCTTAAAGAAATGGGAGTGTCTAACCGCCTTATCTATCTCCTGAGAAATCTATATGTGGGACAGGAAGCAAGTTAGAACTGGATATGTAACAACTGATTGGTTCAAAATTGGGAAAGGAGTACAACAAGGCTGGATATTGTCTCCCTGCTTGTTTAACTTGTATGCAGAATACATCATGCGAAAGGCTGGAGTGGATGAATCCCAAACCGGAATTAAGATTGCCAGAAGAAATATCAACAACCTCAGATATGCAGATGATACCAGTCTGATGTCAGAAAGTGAGGAGGAATTAAATAACCTCTTAATGAAGGTGAAAGAGGATAGGGCAAAAATGGTCTGAAGCTCAACATCAAAAAAACTAAGATCATGGCCACTGGTCCCATCACCTCATGGCAAATAGAAGGGGAAGATATGGAGGCAGTGACTTTCTAAGGCTCCATGATCACTGCAGATGCTGACAGCAGCCACAAAATTAAAAATTAAATTGTTGGGAGGAAAGCGATGAGAAACCTCGACAGCATCTTAAAAAACAGAGACATCACCTTGCCGACAAAGGTCCACGTAGTCAAAGCAATGGTTTTTCCAGTAGCGATGTATGGAAGTGAGAGCTGAACCATAAAGAAGGCTGACTGCCGAAAAATTGATGCTTTTGAATTGTGGTGCTGGAGGAGACTCTTGGGAGTCTCCTGGACTGCAAGGAGATCAAACCTATCAATTCTGAAGGAAATCAATCCTGAGTGCTCACTGGAAGGACAGATCCTCAAGCTGAGGCTTCAATATTTTGGCCATCTCATGAGAAGACTCCCTGGAAAAGACCCTGATGTTGGGAAAGTGTGAGGGCAAGAGGAGAAGGGGACGACAGAGGACGAGATAGATGGAGAGTGTCTTCGAAGCTACCAACATGAATTTGACCCAACTCTGGGAGGCAGTGGAAGACAGGAGGGCCTGGCATGCTCTGGTCCATGTGGTTACAAAGAGTTGGACATGACTTAACAAATAAACAACAATAAGGCCTGTGAGTCCTACCCCCTGCTCAGTGCAGGAATCCAAATCAAGGTAGATCTCATAGATCATCATGTCATGAAGTAATAGGTTCCATTGTCGTATTGTTCTAATATAGTGGTGCCTCGCATTACGGCGTTAATTCGTTCCAGCGAAATCGCTGTAGAAATCGTTCCCCATAGGGAACATTGTTTTGCTATCACTTTTGCAATCGCAAAAACCTCAGCTTCAAGTGATTTCATTGTCAAACGGTGCGCCCGTCTTGCGGGGCACCACTGTAGATAGGAGGTTTTTGCAGATATTCACCTGAAATCTCGCTTCCTTTAACTTGAGCCCATTGTTGCATGTCCTGAACTCAGGGATGGCTGAGAGCAACTCCTGCCCTTCCTCTGAATGACAGACTTTCAAGTATTTGAAAAGTGCTATCATATCACCCTTCTGTCTTCTTTTCTCAAGACTGTCTTCTTTTCTCAAGACTAATCTGGAGAAAGCTCCAGATTATTTCAGCCTTTCCTCATAAGGCTTGGTTTCCAATCCCCTGATCTTCCTTGTTACCCTCCTCTGAACAATTTGCCAGTATTCTTCTTGAAGTGTTGGGTCCAGAACTGGACACAATACTGAAGGCAGTGCCTAACCAGTGTTGAATAAAGGGGAGCCAGCACCTTGTGGGATTTGGAAACTATACTGTACCTCTGTTACTGCAGCCTAAAACAGCCTTTGCCTTTTTTGTAGGCACATCACACTGTTGGCTAATATTTAGCTTGTGATCTATGACAATTCCAAGATCCTTCACACCTGTAGCATTGCTGAGCCAGGTATCCACCATCTTTTAATGGTGCATTTGGTTTCTTTTTCCCAAGGTGCTAGTACTTTGCACTTGAATTTCATTCTGTTCTTTTCGGCTCAGTGCTCCAGATCATTTTGAATGTTGTTCCTACCTTCCAGGGTATTAGCTATTCCACCCAATTGGAGTGAGAGAACACAGGCAAATTCCAGATTCATCAGCAGAATAACCAGGAAGGGCCCCAAATGCACTTTACTACAAAACATTGTCACATTTTGAAGTGTTTTGAAGAATGCATGTTATGATCCAGCTCCTGATAAGACTGTTCAGTCTGGAATTCTGAACATTTCCACAACTGCCCTCCTGTTCCAAAATAGCTCTTGCGTAAAGCTTGAGTTGTTTAACAGAGGTTCACCTATAAACCTTCCTTTCCATAAATATTTTAAGGTTAAGCATTTTCGTCATTGAGCAATATATATAGTGATAGTAGTTATTCCGTGCCTTCCAAGTCAGAACTGATTTATAGCGACCCTCATAGGGTCTCCAAGGTAAGTGATATACTGTATTTAAAGAGTGGTTTTACCAGTTCCATATTTCCAGTGAATTTCCATGTCCGAACAAGGATTTGGACCCAGGCCTCCTGAATCTCAGTCCATAACTGTGTCCACTACACCACACTGGGTATCATCAAAATATCAGCGGAATGTAATTTATTTTCCCCGCAGCCATGATGCATTCTTACCACCTTTCCAAACCCAAGCGAAATAAAAAGACTTTGGAATGCAGCCCCAAGACCCTTTGAAAACTAGCCTTTTTGACATATTTACCGAAGATGGTTTCTCTGTCTTAGGCAGGGAATTGGGTGAACTAGTAAATAGGGAAGGCCTTGTCTTGTATTCAGCCACTGGATCCGGCTTGGTTACTTACTACATGAGCTAGGCTGGCTGAGTTTCAGTTGTGAGTCCATATCGAGCACTAGGGAGACAAAAGAGGGTGGGGAGAGGGAAGGAGAAAGCTCCAGATTATTCAACAAAATGTGGTGTGATTAGCATCTTTAGCATTTCGAGAGGCCCTCAGCTAAGCCAGCAATGCAAATTATATTGTTAGGTCCTGAATGAGGGTGACCTGCGTGGGGCAGCGTTGAGGTCAAGGGCAGGGCAAAGCTGCAACACTCATAGAAAGTTCAATATGTTCCAAGTCTGATTTGGGAATAAACAAGGGTGTTTGTGTGTGTGTGTGGATCGGTGGGAGAAGCTTTATCATGTTGTTAGGGAAGCTAGTCTTATTGCATCAACACAGACACTGTTTTGTCTCCAGCAAGTAGAATGGTTTAGACTGCTAGGCATTGCCTATTCCTTTTGATTAAATTCTGTCTGCAATTCCAAGCAGTTGAGGGTTGTTGTTTTTTAAAACCCTCTTAGCCTGAAAGAGAGTTTTATTTGATTTGGCTGCAGTTCATCTTCGGGACAGGAGAATCTAGCCTTTCAACACATGTTAAACAGATTGTATTTTATACTAGAAAATTAAATCTAGAAGATGAAGATATCCAGGCCTCAAACATTGTACGACCATTTTTACTGCTTCCTGGAATTTGTTCTCAAGATGAAAAAAGTGCTGGGAGGAGGGAGGCATAGTTGATTGCTCCAAGGATCTGTCTTTCCTGTTGCATATACAATCCTGACAAGTGATTCCATATAGCTCCACTACGCATATGCCTCTTGGCGGTAAAAACAATGCCCACTGCACTTCTTGAGGTCACTACAAGACATGGCATGTTGGTTTCTCTGATGGTACCAGTAATGAACCCCCTGGCCTGTGGGAAGAGCCTTGTCAATTTTTTCTGGAAGCAAGCTTGAAAATCAGCTGAAATGTGACTGGCGTAATTTTCAACAAACTGATATGTCAGACTGTTCCTAAGTGGTTAATCTCAGTATTTCCTGTTCTACATCACACCGATTGTTCTACCAAACAGCCTGGTTCCCACTGTGATAAAATGCCACTTTCCCCAATAAGGATGTGTTTACAGGCATTCTATTATTATATCTATCATTTACACTGTAAATTACAGAATTATGAGGGCGTTGGAAGCTGTACTTTTGTCTACCGCTGATTAGTACACTTCAGCACTCAGAAGGAATGACATCCTCCACCACCCTGAGAGCTTCACAGTAGCTTAACAGGTGCTGGGCAGCTTGTGTGACACGCACAGCGCTACCCTTCAGTGTCTCACTGACAACCCCTACTCTCTGACATCTGCCGTCTGAGCAACATCACTCTGCCTGTAAAATAGATTGAGCTGGGAGAAAGTGAATGAATCAACGTTACCTTATGAGATTCATAGCTCAGTAGGGTGTCACTGATGGAAAAATGGACATAAAAGTTGGAGAGTTGCATTTTGTGTATTGATTCAAATTGGACAGCAATATGTTTGGCTAGTATATTCTGCTTTGTTTTGTTAAAATTGTTGGCTGTCTATTATGCCTACAAGTCTAGGTGGGATCCAAGCTCAAAATCGTAAATAGCCATGGCAGTACATGGTGAGCTTCCAATATAATCAGATAATAATAGGATTTATTTGCATTTGCAAGAACTGGGCTGTTGAGGAAAGGGCGTTTTGGAGATCACTCATTCATAAAGTTGACATAAAGTGGAAATGACTTGACAGCACATAACAAAAACAATAGAACCTACAGTTCAATGCATTCCAATGGGGGAAAAATTTCACCAAAAATTAACGAAGAGTCAGAACAAAGACAAATTAATTCTGCAAAGGTTTTACAAGGTGCACTAACAATTCCAGGCATTTAAAACAGGTTTCAAACATTTTAAGACATTTTAAAAATAGCGAAAACGGACCTATCAAAACCATTGAAATGCATTGAATAGGCTTCAATGCATTCAAATGGGGGAAACATTGTTTCGCTTAGCGATGTTTCCTATGGTGATTTTTGCTTAAGGACGGTAATTCGTTCCCATTGGAATGGATTATCCGGTTTTCAATGCATTCCTATGGGAAGTGGTGTTTCGCTTAGCGATGTTTTCCCATAGCGATGTGTTTTTTTTTGAACTAATTAACATTGTTAAGCGAGGCACCACTGTACTTATAAAAGACACTTCTCAGTGTCTTTCTATAGATGCCCAGTTCCACAGAATTCATAGGGAGAGGGGGACCTAGCCCCAGAACAACACATTTAATTTGGCTGTAGTCCTAAGGACATGGGTCAAAAAAATCTGAAATGTCTACCATTTCAAACCCATGAGTGTCATTAGTCACTAATCTGCATGGCCATAGCCAAAAACAGATGTGATTAGATTTGAGTACTACAGTTCAGAACCATTTGAAGAAGCACAGTCCATATTTAATAATTGGAAGCCTAATTTGACACTCTTTATTTATCATTTTAATCCTCACACTATCATGCAATCCCATTGCTGCAGTTAGGATAATTAAGGTCCCCTGACATTGGGGAAGAAATGGCTGCCTTAAAATATAATGACTTGCTGAGAGTTTATTTCTTCATATTCTGGATGTTTATCCTGTTCTGAATGGATTGATGGAAAATCAGTGTGTTTCAATGGAGGGACTTGGATATCCACACATGGAGCAAGCAGGAAACCACAGAATGGATTTAAACAGGCCACCATCTCTCTCCACCATAGCTTCCAAACAGTGGACAAGTCTGTCAGATCCCCTCCCCCAACTGAATTTCTTCCCATCAAATTTATGAAGAATTTGTTAATTTTGGCAAGTTTTTATAAAAAGAACAGAGAGCTAAACAAAAGTATCCACTATCTAAACAGGTTGTATTAAAAGTATTCCTAATATGGAGAGGATCATGTGGTACCTACCTAGTATGACTTGATGCAAGGATGTAGTATATCTAGACATTACATTTTATTAAGGAAAAGCAGGTGCTTTAAAAGTGACAATGAAAAAGATCTGTGTCCTGTTCTTTCCTTCCTAGAGGTAATTGACCTTTTGGAGAGTCATTGAATGGTGTCACAGAAGAAATAGATATGATCACTCAGGTGGGTGGCAGAGAGGGGAGTCCTGAAATGAACTAGAAGCTCATTTGATGAGGCAACCTGATAGATTAAAAACTAATTAGGAGTCAAGGAGATGTACAGACGGTTAGATGCATGTCAAGTGCTCTCCATGTCTCATCTCTCAAGTTTGTCTGGAAGTCAAGATCTCCAACTCTGCTGAGATGATGAATTTGATTACTGTTTGTTCAAGAAAGCACTTTGATGGCTTACTGAGGAGGAATTTGTGCTTAATTTGAGTCAAGCTGGAGCTAGGTGACTGCCTAGTCAATAGATAAATGAAGCAAATGAGCACGAACACAACAGAGTAGCAAATACACCTGTTGAGAACAGCAGGTGCCGACTGAATTCTTCGGCAGAATCTAATGTGCCAGGCAGAATGTTCTAGAGTTTTCTCTAAATGTCAGGCTTCTTAGGGTGCTTATTAATTCTGAGTTTCTTGTAGATGCTATATTGTTTTTGTTTACTCACTTGCTTCCAACTGCTTATTTCTATCCATTAGCATCAGGACAACCCAGTGACAATCTTGTTTTAATTTCTACCTACCTGTTCTACTGTGTTATGCTGTGTTATGCGTAACTGAGTCAACTGTGCAAAAAAGTAATACTTTTGAAATATCTCTTGTTGAGAATCTCTCAGCCCAGAAACAATTCCAAATAAGAATCCCACCCACACCCCCAGAAGTGAGATTTGAAAGAAAGGAGTATCTAAGGAGACACATAGCAATGTTTTGGTAAATCCCAGGACGCTTCCAGACAGGACAAAACTTCTTGTAAAAGTATTAGATTCTGCACAGTTGGTTTCAGTATTTTACTGTCCTCTAAATGATGCAAGGCATGTTCCAATATGTTTAGTATCTTTTCTTCTGCTTTCCTTTGCTTTTCAGTCTTCAATTAAGTCATTGCTTATGTTGTTCCATGGATTTGTATTGGGAGGTGGAACTTAGCACTGTGACTCTTTCAGCAGAAAGTTCATTTTTCACTTCAGAGGCTCCCAGTTGCAAGCTTTCAGTTGTTGTTAAATGCTGTCAAAGTCACCTCTGACTTATGGCGATTTTATAAGTGAGTGGTCACCAAAATGATCTATTCTCAACAACCCGGCTCAGCTCTTGTAAACCTAAGGCTGTGTCTTTCAAATACTTAAGATCATGATTCAAAAAGTAGCTCCATCTGCAGAGTTCCAACAGAGGAATGGATTTCTAAGGAATTTTCCCCTCCAAGAATTTCAAAGATTTCCTGAGAAGAATTGGTTTCCACAAGCTTAGCTTTTTATGGTTGCAGTTTTCATATGGATCTTGGTAAGCCCCACTTGATTTCATAACCTAGTATAATGTATTGGGGGAAATTTTTCACCATCTTAATAAGTACTTCAGAAGTAAAATAAAGACAAAAGCGAGATGGAGAAAGGAAAACTGTCAAATTAGAATAAGATTTTAACAAACTAAATTTCATTGATATTTCTTTATTATTTTCCAACATAACCTGGAGGCATAAAGTAGGTTTGGATGCTTTACAGTAATGAAGATTATATGTCACAGAGCTTGGAGAGCTGCTTTTATAATGAGTGAATATAACAATATGCCAAATAAAATAATATGAAATACACCATTTGCAACTTGTGTCCACTTGTGGGGGGCATGTATAAATGTAGAAATATTTGCCATGTAGTCTCACTCTTATGTCGAGGGATGTGGACTTGATCCACAAACATGTTGAAATATAACGTTTACTCTTTTAGGTATCACAATGTTTGTCTTTTTGTTTTGTTTTGTTTAGCTTTGTTTCTTGCCAGAGATGCTTGCACAGACTAACATGGCTACCACTTTGAAAGCTACAAATATGCTTAAGGCATCCATAGTTGAGTGATGGTAGGATGATATCATGTGTCCCAGAGTATCATCTTACCACTGCCCACAGCCCACTGAAAATTCTCTTTTCCTTAAAAGTAACTTTCCAATGTCTGGAGGATGAGAAAGAGGATTAGGCATCCTTCGCTCTTGAGAGACTATGGTAACGTGCTCTGTATGGAGGACTTGGAACAGCATCTAGTGTGGCTGAGAAGGCCAATTCGAGAGTGACAATCCCTTCCACAATGAAGACAAATACAATCTGTCCCTTATCCAGCTCTCTGATTTGGATGGTTTCAGGACTGCCTCTTTGCCTCAGCCTGCTGGACAAGGGTCTCTTCAAAATGGGAGAGCCCATGCTACACAACTTGCCTCCAAGCTGAACACTCAGAAGCCAAGGTGTCCTATCTGTTGAGGTCCATTCCTAAGGCCACTTGCAGATATCCTTGTATTACAGCTGTGTTCTCCCTCTGGGGCGCTTTCCCTGCTCTAATTCTCCATACAGGAGATCTTTTGGAATCCGACCATCAGCCATTCTCACAACATGCCCTAACCAACATAGATGTCACTGTTTCAGTAATGTATACATGGTAAAAATTCCAGCTCATTCTAGGACTGCTAGATTTGGAATGTTTCCTGCCAGGGGATACCAAAGATGCATCAGAGAACATGTTCAGCTTCCTCTCCTGCCGTGCACAAAGGCTGCAGGACCCACTGCAGTACAGGAGTGTACTCAGGACAAAGGCTCTATAGACCTAGATTTTGGTATATGCCGTCAGCTTCTTATTAAGCCATATTCTCTTCGTGAGTCTAGAGAACATGGTAGCTGCTTTGCCAATGCATTTATCCAGCTCGACATCTGAGAGTGTCAGTGATAGTTGAGCCAAGGTACACAAAATCATGAACAACCTTCAATTCTTGTGCAGAGATAGTAATAGAGGGAAGTGAGTCCACACTCTGGCCCATGACTTGTGTTTCCTTCAGGCTGATTGTTAGTCCAAAGTCTTGGCAGGCCTTGCTAAAACGACTCATGAGTTGTTGGAGGTATTCAGCAGAATGGGCAACAACAGCTGCATCATTGGCGAAGAGGAAGTCCCGCATGCATTTCAGCTGAACTTTGGTCTTTGCTCTCAATCTAGAGAGATTAAAGAGCTTTCCATCTGATCTAGTCCGGAGATAGACACCTTCTGTTGCAGTTCCAACGGCGTGCTTCACCATGACAGCAAAAAAGAACCAAAACAGTGTCGGCATGAGGACACAGCCCTGTTTCACTCCGCTTCGGATGTCAAAGGTATCTGATGTTAAAAGAGGATCTGATGAGAAAGAGGAAGAGAAACAACAATTAGGGGAGATGCTCGTCGTGGCCTTGCCTTTAGAAGGATTTATTTTCTTTAAAATATTTTATCCCACCTTTCTTCTAAAAATACACAAGGCAGCTTGCGTCATTAAAAACACAATATCAAAAGCTAAAAACAGTAAATTATTCAAATATTAAAGATGAAATAATAACATTTTATTAAAAACAGCAGGTAAAAGGACGAGTGAAATGCAGGCAGCTACTGAGAATTCTTTTGTTGGTGGCTACTTTGGCATTTTGTTGGTGGCTACGTTGGTGGCTACTTTTGCATACATTACTATATACTGTACAAATAGAAATATAGTGTGGTTGTTGTCAGTTTTTTTGGCTGTTTGGCCATGTTCTTGAGGTTTTTCTTCCTAACGTTTTGCCAGTCTCTGTGGCCGGCATCTTCAGAGGACAGGAGCTAGAACTCTCTCTGTGTTCTGGTATAGTGTATGGGATAGTTGAGTATTTGTAGCTGTGGGATCAGCTTAGGAAGAAAAACCTCCAGAACAAGTCCAAACAGCCTGAAAAACCTACAACAACCATCAGATCCTGCCCATGAAAGCCTTCAAGAATACACAGAAATATAGCGTGTTTCAGCATCGAGAGAAGGCCTGGAACATGGTCTCTGCTCTTGTCTCCTGTTCAGCTCAGTACTAAAGGTCAGTGGGTTACAACTCAATGTATCCATTGTCTTTTGTCATATTTCATATTTAAATTGTACTGTGGTGCCTCGCTTAACGGGCACCCCATTTAACGACGAATCCGCATAGCGATGAAGATTTTGCGATTGCAAAAGCGATCGCATTGCGATGTTTTAAATAGGAAAAAATCGCTTTGCGATGATCAGTACCCTGTTTCGCTTACCGATCATCGCATAGCGATGATTTTTTAAGAGCTGATCGGCGGTTCCAAAATGGCCACCGGGTAAAAAAATGGCCGCCCGCTGTGTTTCCGCCCGGATTCCTCACTTACCGGGCAACGAAAATGGCCGCCGTATGGAAGATTTTCGCTTAAAGGTGAGTTTTACGCCCATAGAAACACATTGAAAGGGTTTCAATGCATTCCTATGGGGTTTTTAAAACTGCATAGTGATGAAATCGCTTTGCAGTGATTTTTGCTGCACGGATTATCATCGCTATGTGGGGCGCCACTGTATTTGGATCGGATAGCCCTTGAAATGCCTTTAAATAGGGGCACAGTGTTTCCTCAGCAAACGTTTGCATTTCTGGAGAAGCTAAACTTCCGGAATTTCTGCCTGTTGCACAGTTGAACCCAGCCCAGATGGTAGAAGTATTATTTAATATGGAATAGTGGTATCCATGTTTGATTCACCTTTCCTTCTCTGCCCCTGCCACACCCCCACACCCCCCATTTGAACCACTGACTTCCAAGCCAAATTGGGTTGTCATTTAATTACTGTATATAGGTTGCTTCACAAGGCTTTTTGGCCAAAGAATAGGGCAAAAACACTTTAAATACATATTGCATTGGCATTAAAATATTGGCAATCTTAGAATCAAGCAGTTAGGACAGAAATAGCCAGAGGATTGCAGGGGAGGTCGTTCTCTCTGTCCCACCACCCTCACAGGTACACTTGGTGGGGACATGAGAGACGGTCTTCTTTGTATCCATTCCTAGACTCTGGAACTCCCTCCCACAGGAGACCAGTCTGGCGCTATCTTTGCTGTCCTACTGCAAGCAGATGAAGCACTTTCTCTTCAGGCAGGTTGTCTGAGATGGTATTTTGAATGGATGGTTGTGATTTGTTGCTTTTAAATGTCTTTTTAGTATTGATATTAATTGCCATTTTAAACATTATATTTTAAATATTTGTATACTTCTTAATTATTGTCTTGTTAATGATGTAAGCGTCCTTGGGTCCTTTTTAAGGAGAAAAGTGGGGTAAAATATTTTAAATAAACAAATAAGAAAATACATTGCTTATGAGGATAGTAAACTGCTGTGAAGAAACCACAATTTGCAGAGTGCTGTCAGCAATGGCGGCAAGCAGGCACTGGAACCATGCTGTTATCTCCAAGAAATAAAGGCCGATACTAGAATTACACCGCATCAAGGTTTTCCTTCATCATCCAAACAGGGTCATAAAAATAAATGGAGACAACAAAGAAAATTCTAGAGCTGATGAAAAGGTGACTTTTCAAATTAGACCTCTGCAGGTGTTTCCTTAACCTTGAATTGGAGCTATCCAGTATTTGATAACATCTGCTCCAGTTATTAATCTCTGACACATTTTTCCTGCATTTTTTTCAGAGCCCCAAACAATTTACATTGCCCTGTAATGATGCAATCCATCTTATTCTGGATAACTTATGAAACCAGGGTTGGGGTTTGGGTGGGATGAAAATCCGTACAATGGCTATCTAACTCATTGTAAATCCGAACAACATACAAGCTTTCAAAACAGTTCATTTGGGCAGGTTGTGGGGGAATTTTTCACATCGGATAGTCTCAGGCTGAGTCTATGAATTTCAAATTTATCAGTGCAAGCTGCTCCGACTCAGAAAAGCAAGCTATGTGAGCCTCCCCAAAGGCAAAAAGGTATGCCATAAGAACGTAACAAAAATGTGCACATTTTCTCATCCTCGTCAAGAAGGTGTCTCAACATGACCAGATGCTCTTGGGTGGGGGGGGGAGAAAAAAAAAGAGAGTCAGCTGTTGCAAGGTTTTTTGCTCCGGTACAACAGAGAAACAATAATTACTGCTTTTCACCAACAGCAAAAATAAAATCTTGTACTTTGAACCCTTGTTGTTTGTGTGGAATGCAATGTTCTCTCGACAGATTATATTTTCTAGTTAGAATCCAAGGGGGTATCTTTAAGAAACAATTGAAGACATGGATGTTTGGGCAGGCCTTTCCATCATATTCCTCTTGACCTCCTTCTTCCCTCTTTACTGTTTCTGTTTTGCACTCTATGTAATGTATTGTACAGTGGTGCCTCGCTTAGCGAGTGCTTCACTATGCGATGAATTCGCATAGCGAGGGGGTCTGGGCCATCGCTGGAGCATTCGCTCAGCGATGGCCCCTATGGCGATTTTTCGCTTTGCGATGATCACTAAGCGATTCGCTTAGCGATCTTCGCAGAACGAAGCGGGGGAGAACAGCTGATCGGCGGTTCCAAAATGGCCGCCGGAAGGTCCGCGCCGCATTTTCGCGCCCTGCCCTCGCTTACCGAGGGCGCGAAAATGGCGGCGCTATGGAGAAACATCGCTTAACGGTGAGTTTTCAAGCCATAGGAACGCATTGAACAAAGTTCAATGTGTTTCTATGGCTTTTTTATTCCCGTTTAGCGATGTTTTCGCATAGCGAAGGTTAATCCGGAACGGATTAACCTCGCTATGCGAGGCACCACTGTAGTGTTTTTACTAATTAGAATTGCTTATTTATATTGTTACTGTATTTTATTGTTGTTAGCCACCTAGAGTGGTCCTCACCGACCAGATAGGCGGGGTATAAATTAAATAAATAAATAAATAAATAATAAATACAAGATTTTCTGTGCAAAAACAAGGTTATACACATATTCACAAAAAAGTCCAAGTGTTAAAATTCTCATAATCTTGCCAAATAGTGAGAAAATTTTTATTTTTTTTTCACTCCCCCGCCCCTGCTGAAGAATAAAAGAAAAAAGTAAAGCATGTTGCTTATATAATCCCCACTCCCATAATCCTTAAAAGTCTTTCTGGGTGCTTTACAGTTTAATTATGTAGACTACACATTGCCTCTTCTCTTCCAACAAGCTGGGTACCAATTTTACTGACCTCAGAAAGATGGAAGGCCGAGTCAACCTTGAGTCAGCTACCTGAGCCTGACATCAAAATCAGGTTGTGAGCAGAGTCTTGACTGCAGTACTGCAGTTTTTACCACTGCACCAGAAGGGTACTATGGCTACAGAAAGAAAGGCTTGCATCCATAATTTGCTGCATGTTCTGTTTTCAAAAATATTAAATGCACTTATGTTTTCCATACAAGCCTTTTGCTCTGAAATTCCCATTCTTCACTCACTTTTTAAGGAAACCTAGGCAGCATCGCTGTGAGATCAGAGCAATTTTGTGTTTTCCCTATTGTCCTCCCATTTTTTCCCTCTCCCTTTTTTTAATTTTCATGAAATGAGACTAGTTATTTGCAGATTTCTCCAAGGACTGCTACAGTTTTCAATTGGCACCAGAGCTTTCTATAGGTGGGCATCACCTTTAATGCAATCTGAAAACTAATCATGTCTAATTAGGTAGTTCTTATTAGAGGGCAGCCAACCAAATTAACACAGTGCATATCAAACTTGGAGAAAAGTAGAAGAGTAATATTTGATATTAAACAATATGTCACACATTTATTGCGGCAGGGGGGCAGTTACTTTAACCTCAGATGATACAGGACAGAATTACTCAGATCTGATTTGCACATGTGTGTGAATCACTTGAGTACTTTCATTTGATTATGCTCCATATCCTCATTGAAAGCTATTATTCAGACAGATATCAGATGGTAGAAACATTCTGCATCTGATATTAAATACTACGTTTTCTGTGAAATTAAGCCTTTTAAAAAATAATTTTAAAAAAATCTAATTGGTGCCACAACATTTATGGAGGGGTAGTTCAAGCCTTCTTATCTGTGGCAATGCTGAAAAACGTGCTTTCTTGGACTTCACCAAGCAACATGAAAAAAGGTTCCACTAGGCACTAGTTGGAGCCTTTTAAAGTTTTTATTATACAAACATTTAAAAATCAGATAGGGGGATTAATACTCTTCCCATCTGAATTTCCACTAAATGATGCATTGTATTCGAACTGTCTTTAAAGTAATTCTGCCAGTCGCCAAACTGAACGAGGGTTACATCTTTGTTGTTGTGCCATTAAGTCTCACATGGGCACGTGCAGCATGCGCAAATCAGCACTGCGGGGTGAGTGCATGCACGGGGGTGGGGGTGGGAAGTCTGTTTCCATGGCCCAGTTAGGCTCAGGCCATGGACCAGCACTGGGCTGCGGAGCGGAGGTTTGGGATCTCTGCCTATGGATAGAGGGTCCTACTGTATGTCACAAGGATGTGAGCCTTTGAGGCACCCAGTTTTCCAAAAGTTCACAGCAAATGTAACGTAACAATCATTGTGGCATAGTGAATTCTGTTGGTAAAGAATCTGCAAAGCAGGAGTGCTGCCTGCATTGTCATAGTTTCTAGAATCGGGCAGTTAAAAAAAAGGAATGGCACCATTGTGTAGCTGCAATTTCTATCAATTTTATTCTGTAGATTAGTCATCACTTCCAGATACACTCCCTGGTTGATTCCCTTCAAGACTTACAGCCTGGTCTCAGTTACGCCCTTGACTGAAGCACTACAACAATGCATTGCATGGTCTCTGGCTCCCTGTAGTGGCCAGTTCAGGTAAATACATTGTGAAAATACTTATTTCTAGAGTTTTTTTTCCTTTCAATTGTTTTCAAAATTTCAGACCACAGATAAGTGAAAACATGGATATTCATCCAGCAGATACTGGGATCCTACTGTATGCCCAGCCTGAGAGAAATGTATGTCTACCCAACTGGTCTGCAGTACTTTTGCAGTAATGTGTTCAATGCTGAAAGGGAGACAGAAAAGAAGTACAGTGGTGCCTCGCTTAGCGACGTTAATCCGTGCAGGAAAAAAGTCGCAAAGCGATTTCATCGCTAAGCGAGTTTTAAAAGCCCATAGAAACGCATTAAAATGCATTTAATGCATTCCTATGGGCTTAAAAACTCACCTTATGCGAAAATCCTCCATAGGGGCGGCCATTTTCGGTGCCTCTAAAGCAAGGCAACACAGCGGGCGGCCATTTTGGAACCGCGGATCAGCTGTGTGAAAATGGGGCCTTTGGGAGGACGGCACGGGAGCCCTCCCCTGCGGTCCTGTCAAAGTCCCTGCCGATCAGCTGGGCGAAAATGCCAGCTTCGGGAGGATGGGGGTGGGAAGGGATTCCCCCCATCCTCCCGAGGCCCCGCCAATCAGCTGGGTGAAAATGCCGGCTTCGGGATAGTGGGGGGAGCATTTCCCCCATCATCCTGAAGCCCGCATTTCCATCCAGCTGATCCACGGGGTTTCGGGATGATGGGGGGGAGAGTGCTTCCCCGTGATCATCCCGAAGCCCCGCTGATCAGCTGCACAAAAATGGGGCATATGGGGAAAAATCGCTTTGCGATTTTTCCCCATTGAAAACATTGTTATGCGATCGCTTTTGCGATCGCAAAATCTTCATCGGTATGTGGATTAGTTGTTAAACGGGGCACCTGTTAAGCGAGGCACCACTGTACTTTCTATTTAAAGACATTTTAATTGAAATCCTATTGGCACTTACATAAGATTCAATTAGCTTGCCATGGCTACCTGCAGCTGATTGATGAAGTGCTGGGGTACATTCTGGTTGAATGAATCAGGCACGTGACCAGGCATGTGACCCAGACACTCCTTGACACCTTTCAATTAGCCAGGCCAAGTTACTCAAACCTTATGCAAACACCAGTATGCAAGCACCAACATCGTGTTAAAATACTGGTATATGTTTCAAACACTTAGGTCTTTTTAAAATTGGCTCCTTATGCTATCTTTTTCATGGCAAGAACAAGAAAAAATTTCCAAAAAGAGGCAGAGAGAGAGAGAGAGAGAGAGAGAGAGAGAGAGACCCAAAAGGGTCAAAGGCTGCACTGTGTTACTGTGCCCATCCTTATTCAATTATTACTTTCATTTTTTCCCTAGCTCAGAGCTTAGGAAAGTTCCTTTTTTGTGCAGATGCTGGAAGATAGCTTTGGAGCACCAGCCTAGAATCTTGTCAGAAGGCCAACATGGGGAGATTTAACAATCAGAGGGATTGGTGACAGGTGATACATTTATAGGCCACTAATAAAAATATATATTTAAAAATCATATAAAATTCAAGCTTCTGTGGGTAAATCACATGATAAGAGGGATTGTTGACATCATCTTCAGGACAGCCAATCCCGAGGGTGCTGCTGTCGCCTTGAGAACCCAACCCCATTCTGGGTCTTGGTGAGCCCCACCTCTCTGCTGGCAGATAAAAGGGGCTTGCTGGGCAGGGCAGGAGACCAGAGGGGAGGCCAGTGGCCAGAGGGCAGCCTGGCAGGGAGAGTGGTGGCTGCAGGGGACCCAGCCGTTCTGCCCTAGGCAAGTTCCGAACTTGCTAAGTGGGCTTGCGAGTTAACAGCTCGAGGCTGGCAGAGATCTATGGCTTGAAGCTGGCTGACGTCAGCGATGGACTGGGGGGGAAGTCGGTGGACATTGAGAGACAGAAGCTGGTGGCATCTGCTTGTCCACTGGTGGCAGTGGATGAGCTCGTCCCTTAGCTGTTGTTTTTCTCTCTCTTTCTCTTGTAGGGCCAGAAGCCTCCTCTTCCCCAAGGTGAGGCGAGGGACCAGAAGGCAGGCGTCCTGCTGGAGCTGAGCCAGGCTGTCTCCACTGAGGACCGGGATCCCCGTTTAGCCTCTTTTCAAAAACCAATAAAAGTATTTTTCTGGAATGGTTTTGGAGTGTTGTCTTGTTTGTCAGGAACTGTCATGGGAGCATCTTCCCCATCCCCTCATTATATCTGGGGCCCAATGCCGTGAGATGGGTCTCTGTGAGGACATGGTGTGGGGCCTTGTGTTGTCGCAAGAGGCGCGAGCCTCTTCAACAGTGGGAACGTAACGTGTCTGCAGGCGTGAAGGAGTGGGAGAGGCACCGTTGGTCCCCTACTGTATATGACTTCCTAAATATATTATGTGTCCAACACATGCAGGAAGCCAGTGAACCCTAGTGCCATTCAGAGAAGGTTGGAGTTGTGTACCCAGGCACTATGAGCACCCCGTAACAATAAACGAGACTCTTTCCTTCCCTTCCTCCACTGCTCCTGACATTTGTCTGCCTGGCCTGGAGATTCAGGGAAGTACAGCCACTTCCTTGCACTGCAGCTCATTCTCTGAGACCTAGCAAGCCTCATCTGCATCATTAACACCATGAGCAATCCCCTGTAGAGACCATCTTGTATTGTTGCCTTTTCAAGTGGGTTTTCTCATAATACATCCAAAGTATGAGAGCCTCAGTTTAGGCACTTTAGCTTCTTGTGAGAGTTCAGCCTTGTTTTGATCTAACTGAAATGTACACTTGAGTAATGGTTATGTTAACAATCTGTCTATGAAGTCTGACTTAACATTATAGCCCATAACTATTTATGCTATAGTTTGTCTCATTAATAGAACCATACGTTTTTTTGAGTTTTTCTTTCCAGAATAAAGTATTTTGTAATTATTTGATTGAATCAGACCTATACCAGTCCATTTTAGTTGCTTACATCTAATATTGCAATATTTAAGTATTCCATTTCTTGTTCTATAGTTTTGAACTTACTTATATTCCATGTTCTAGTTACCTGCATCATGCAACACTGTCTTCCTTTTCAGGAGCAAGATGTCCTTTCAGCATTCATCTAGCTGCTTCATTAGTTGCTCCATTATTTCTGTTTCTCCTTTGCTTTCCCCTAATAGCAGACTGAGTGCTTTCCAACCCAGGAATCTCCTCTTCCTGCACTACCTTTTCCTTCATGTTGGAGTGTCTTATCCTAATATTTTTGAGATATAAAATACTTAAGTGTCTTCAGACAAATGTGCAAAAATCTGGAATGTTTAAATACATTCAGATCTGATTTTTATCCAAATATTTGCCATACAAATTAGGACTGACCTGCTACAAACTGATTTGGAAGTGGGCTCAACCAGATGGTCCTCAGATTTCTAGAAGGGTTCATAGATATTTAAATTTTTCCCCATAGGGTGAAAAAAACATGAAAGTGTGGCAAATAAAGGACTGTGACCTGGGAAGCGTATGTGTGTGCTATGCATCACCATCAGCTTTGAGAGGTCTTCAGTTTGAAGTAGAGATGGGCATGAACTGCAGAACAGTTTATTCGTGAAGGCTTTCATGTCTGGGATCTAATGGTTGTTGTGGGGTTTTCGGGCTCTTTGGCCATGTTCTGAAGGTTGTTCTTCCTAACGTTTTGCCAGTCTCTGTGACCGGCATCTTCAGAGGACTGGAGTAACAGAGCACAGAGTCCCTACTCCAGTCCTCTGAAGATGCCGGCCACAGAGACTGGCAAAACATTAGGAAGAACAACCCTCAGAACACAACCAAAGAGCCCGAAAAACCCACAACAACCATGCAGAACAGTTGTTCGGCCAGGAAACAAACCTCGACAAACTGCTGAAATGGCGACTGGTGCCATCTCTAGTTTGTTGGTAACATTCCAATCAACCCCTTCCTCCGGAAGCCATCCTCAGGAAAAATATTTGTTGGGGTATGCAAGTATTGTTGGAGTTTTCTTTACAACCTCACATGCTGTCTATACAGTAGTTTGGATGACTGGGAGGGACCCATCCAAATCTCCAGATGTTTGGGGAAAAGAAACAATTTATTCATTTAAAAAAAAGACAAATATATTTTGGTTGATAAAGCACAGTATTTGTGTCCTTCTTCAGGGTCTATAAAAGAAGAAACTAGTGGACAATACATCTATTGCAATGATATTGCATCCATAACGTATCAAAGTAAAATCAAGTTGATAGCAGCCATCCTCAAGATGCCTTGTACATATAAGTAAAATATCAGCACCTACAAAGATAATCAGTTCCTAGGTTTCATTAAGTGGCAAGTGATAGTGCGCTGAAGGGAAGATATGGTGTAGTACTCTGTGCTCCCTTTTGCATGAAAGGCTGCAAGACTGATGTAACCTCACAACCAACACTAGAACAGGCTTGTAATGTAGAGTCTACTGTATCAGGAGGGACACCTAGGTAACTTCTGTTCCTGCTCTGTGTTTAGGCAACAGGATAAGAGCCACTATTTGGTTTTTGGTCCCATCCCCTTTGCATTTTCTCCCCCACCCTCAGAGCTATTGTTTCCTAGGTCATGCTATTTAATCTCAAAATAAAGTAAGACCCTATGATAAGCAAATCCTATTGCTTAGTATAGTAAATTGCACCAGAGTAGGCTAATTGAATCAATGGGGATTTAGTGAGTCAACTCCTCTTTAAGTTCCATTAATTCAAATGGACCTACTCTAAGAGCAACTTAAGTAGCTGTTAGAGTAGGCCCATGTGAATCAATGAAACTTAAGGAGGAGTTGACAACCAAACCCCACTGACTCAATTACCCTACTCTAGTGCAAGTTATTACACCAAGGAACAGGATTTTGGCAACTGATTTTGCGAACCAAGGAAGCTCTAAAGAAGGAGAAACCCTAATATTTATTTAATCCATGGGTTACTGACTGTGGCTGATCCTCATCATCACCTGACAAGCTTTAGGCAAGAGAGGGAGGCAGAGAAAACTGAACATAAGTCTTTCAGTGTTGTCTCTCTGGAGAGATGTCTAAGCCACCATCCTAGTCATCCTAACATCACCAGGAATGTGACGAACCTTTCGTCATATCAGCCCCCAACTCCAAGACTCAATTTGTTTCTGTCAGGAACCCATGAAGAATCAAGTTAAGGGAGGTTTCCAGGCCTTTGCCTCTTAACACTACAATTCCTTGGCGTATATAGGCCCAGATGTTTGGCAGTTCTGCAATTCTGACCACCATATTTATTCCTGAACATTTGCTGCCAGGAAAACAGAGTGCAAATTCCAGAAATGGAAGAGGAAGACATAAAAGCCTGGGCAGCCACATATGCAATGCAGACTGTTTATAAAGTTGCAGGTTTGTAGAGGTTACAGTAATAATAGCCATGTGCTTTCCCAAAATTAGAACCTGACAATCCCTTAATAGCTGTTCTTCTAAGGAACTTTGTCCCTTTTCATTTTCCCCATCTCTTCTGGTTTTTCTGCAGAGTGCTTCCTTAGAAGTAATTTGCTAAGCAGTACCTCCAATATGCTTTGTAAAAGGCAATGCTTTGAATGGCAAAGAACAAACAAGGGTGCTCTGAAAGAAGTCTGTTGTCCTCTTGTCTTTGTGCACTTCTTCATAAGGCAGAGTCAAGGTCTTACGCAACACCAGAGGCAACTCAAAGCATTTTGCTACCCGAGGCAAGGGGCAGAATGCACTCTGCTCCATAATTTCACATACAGAAGCTGATCAGACTGACTCTCGAATCTTTGACATTCCTGAAAAATGTATTCGCGAAAGCTTTCATGGCTGGCATCTAATGGTTGTTGTGGGTTTTTCGGGCTCTTTGGCCATGTTTTGAAGGTTGTTCTTCCTAATGTTTTGCCAGTCTCTGGCATCTTCAGAGGACAGGAGTAGCACTCTGTGTAGGGTAGAATCATATAATTCTATCCTACTTGACTATTCTACTTGTTTTCTCATTGAGTCTTTTGCACTTTCCTCTTTTTTGTTGAAGTTCTGCTGGTGCTTGTGGATTTCAATGGCTTCCCTGTGCAGTCTGACGTAATGATTGCTGGTGTTGTCCAGTATTTCAGTATTTTGAAATAGAATTTCATGTCCAGTTTGTTTTAGGGCATGTTCAGCTACTGCGGATTTTTCTGGTTGTTTTAGTCTGCAGTGTCTCTCATGTTCTTTGATTCTGGTGTGGATGCTTCGTTTTGTGGTTCCAATATATACCTGGCCACAACTGCAAGGTAGAATGCACTCTGCTCTTGTAGTGTGAAGCTCAACAAAACCTGGCTCCCAGCTCTCAAACATACTATGTGCAAAAGGTCAATGAACTCTACCCAGCCACAAGGACAGGGGATCACTACACACAAAAGACCAGCTGATGACCACAGTGACAGATAATCAACCACAGTGACAGATAATCTCTTCTCCTTAGCACAACAATACACCCACAACAAGACACACTAATCACCCATCTACAGAAAAAGACAAAAGCCTATCTCACAGCCATAAATACTGCACTCCCAAGCCAACTACACCAGAGCACAGAGTGCTGTCCTTTGAAGATGCTGGCCACAGAGACTAGTGAAACGTTAGGAAGAACAACCTTCAGAACACAGCCAAAGAGCATGAAAAAACCACAACCATTCCTGAAAAAACTGCATTCTTCCCAATGTCTGTTGGCAGCTGGCTAGCTTAATGGGTGCACTTCCACTCCACCTGAGGCAGCTTTTTCACTCTGGTTGAAGGTAGGTCCTGTCCCTCTTCCCACCTGTGAAGTTGGCCTTTATTTCTAGGTATTCTAACAAAAACATCCACCGTAAGGGAAGAATGCCATGATTTTGCATCTATCCAGAGACTGATTTATTTCAGTTGGGGTCATAATTATCAGGGGCTAGAACAGCAAGCAACAGTACCCTTGAGAGCCTGACCCTATGAAGAGAAGCACTGGGAAATAAAATGAACAGGAAAAGAAAAGAGCTCAGTATTAGCAGGGCCGGGCCGTATTCCTATCCATATTCCCTAAGCCTTACCATTTGCCTTTTTATGCAGGTGCTGATGCCATGTCTGTCTGTTATTCCAGTAATGTCTTATATTGAAATCACAGCTGCCTTTGTGTTTTGGGCTTCCTTGAATGACCACCTCATTTAACATTCTCTGTGAGTCATCCTTCTCTGTTTCCAATTTGATCTGTTCCAGTCTTTCGTCTGGTACAGGGACTGATTTGACAAGTAAGTCTACACAGGCCTGCACCTCAGGCTCAAAGGTCTTTTTGGCTTTCAAAGTCAAGTTTATAGCTCTAGAAAGGGCATCCACAGCAGACATAAATTTACCTGGGGTGTAGGTGATGACTGGTTCGTATTTTCACAACAGTGTCATCATTCTTTGAATTCTCCAAGTTGTAGGCATTCAGCAGTTTGCTCATCAGTACACTGTGGTGCTTTGGGTCTTTTCACCTGAGCCTTCTATCCATGTATTGCAAGGATGAATGGGCAGCTATAGGGTATGAAAAGAGGGCAATTTTTATGACAAGCCCTGCAAACATAGAATTATTTTAAACTTTTAAACTTTAAAACCCAATTAAAAACATGGCTGTTTATTCAGGCCTTCCCTCCAGCCAACTCTTGATTTTTTCTTACTTTTCCTTTTTATTTTTACTGCTGTTCTTGTTTGATTATTATATATTTGTCTATGTTTTATTATTTGATTTTATATTTGGAAGCCGCCTAGAGTGGTCCGGTGGGCCAGATAGGCGGGGTATAAATTAAATAAATAAATAAATAAACAAAGAAATTATTATTATTATTTAATAAAAGCCAAATACTGGTTAAAACTCACTTGCAGGTTTGTTTCTGCATGCTTGTAATTTTTGTTGGTCTGCACAGCCTCCATGCCACAGGCTTCCTGAAGTTAAAAAAAATGACACTTCTTGTAGTTTTTCTCTCAAGGGAGCAACATCTGGAGATAGCAGAAACCATCTTAGAACTGCAGAGCTGGAAGGGACCCTATGGGTCATCGAGTCCAGCCCCTATCAAGGAAGCATAGCAGGGACTCAAATTCCCACCCTCTGACTCTGCAGCCAGAGACCTAAATCGCCGAGCTATCCAACACTTACTTGACCTGGAGTGGTATCACAGGACACCTTGACTGCCTCTGGTATTGCTTGAGAGAATTCACAAGGAAGAGCCCACTTACACTGAGCACATGATCAACTTTCCCTGCACTCATGATAGTGATACTCCTTTGTGGTGTCCACAAAGTACATGGTTGAAACATGGGCCAAAAGGGTCAAAGTGGGATAAAAACCTTGGTTTCTGGGTCTACCCACCCACCCTAATAACACCATTAGGTTTTCTGCTTTGCTCCTTTTTTGCTTCCGCGCACAATCTACTCACGTGGATCCTACGACTGTGTTTCATGCTCATTCATGTACACATTGTGGGTCTGTGTCATTTGATGGTTTTTCCGCTGGCCAACATCTATTCCTCCGCACAGCAAGAACAGACAAAAGAAGAACTGAAGGGAGGTGAGAGTGGAGAAGACAGGCAAACAGGGAAGACAATCTGTGTTTGGAATAAGTCATCAGGAAACCATTCCAAATATGTATGAGATGGAGATACGGGGATGAACCAGCAACAAATACTCTCCTCTCATGCAAATACTGCGATAAAAAAATCAGAAAAAGCCAGAGAGAACACCAATGTGTGGATAAAACCCGAAAGAGATTTCCAATAACTATTTCTTTATTTGTTTACTGTGAGATAAAGAAAAATAGAAAGTTACATTTAGATTTCTAAATTTGAGGACAACTGATTGCTGGGGCAGGGCGGGGTATCTAACCATAACTATCCAAATGACATTTGGAGCTCAAGCAACTCTACTTGATCCATGCCAGCTTCCTGACAGGGCTGCTCATCCTTCCTAGAAAGTGCCAAGCCTTTAAAATGGTGCCACAGGATCATTTAAATAGTCTGAATTATTTCCCTGGCAGGTATAACACATTCAATGCAAATATCTCTTCTGTATCCCTTCCCAAAATTATAAACTTAGTCTCATTTATTAAAAAAAAAAAACTGGAGCTCCAATTGCCTGCAACACATTTCAGTTACTGTAAACCTCTTTATGGAAAGTTTAACTAGCTCAAACTCCAAGTGCCAGATGGGTTAGATGAGCTACAGAAACATTTGTCATGAATCTTGAAATAAGTTAATTTCTGGACCCAAGTGTAAGTGCTGTTGTTAACTCCAGACCATGCCAGGGGTATCATCTTGGTTTGTTGTTGTTTGTTTAAAATATTTTACCCCACTTTTCTCCCAAAAAAGGACCCCAGGCAGCTTACATAATTAAAAACACAATATTAAAAACTAAAAACACTACATTTTTCAAATATTAAAAAAAAGAATGAATAACACTCTGTTAAAAAAGTTAGGTAAAAGGACTGCTAAAAACAGAATTAGAAGCAATGAAAGAGAAAGCATCCCGTTTATTGTCTCCAAGAAAATCAGTCACTACTTGAAGAGAAAGGTCTTTGTTTATGGAAAGACAGCAAAGATGGTGCCAACCTAGCATTTTGTGGGAGGGAGTTCCAAAATCTGGGAACAGCAACAGAGAAGGTCCTGTCCAGTGTCCCCATCAAGCATGCCTGTGAAGGTTGTGGGACTGAGAGAAAGGCTTTCCCTGATGCTCTTAAAACCTGGGCAGGCTCATAAAGCATTTTCTTGGGGAAACCTATGTGGAGAGCATATGCCAGTGATAACTGGAGGCTAGGTTTAAAAGGTGACGGAGCTACCTTGCTGCTATTTTCTCTCCTGGCCTCATTTTCTCTCTCCTCTTTTCCTGCTACATCCAGTGGGTTTTGGGGTGGATGAACCTGCCGTCTTCTGCATTCGAAGCACATTCTCTGCCACGAATGAAATATTCTGACAACTTTGTTAAAGTCCCAGGAATTCAAATTCATTCTTGACTGTCTATTCTTTCCCCCACAATGATCAGACAGCTCACTCACTCAGTTCCCTTCTTCAACTCTCTGTATGATTTGTAAAGCTTCTACCCTTGCTAGCGTTCCCTTCAGTTTGTCACGGAGGCAAATGGAAGTGCTGTGTGGGAATGAATAACGGAAGGGCCTGAATATTTATCCAGATTATATATTCACTGGAAAAGCAATCCTGCAATTCCCGTCTCCCCTGCATAAAGCTCTGTCAAGAAGTATCTCTAAATTATTACACCGTCATGATTTCTGCCTCCGATGGTTCTGCTGCTACTGGTGAGCTACACTAATTCAGATAACCATATTGCTGAGCTCAGAAACGTACAACTGTGTTTTAGAGTTGCCTCTAAAGTATCTCCTCCTCCTCCTACCCCATGGCCTATACCTAAGACCCAGCAAAATACCTGGCAAACCAAAGAAAGCGCCGACAGTTGGACACCAGAGTCTCAGGGACAAATTGCCTCTATAGCCAGTGGATAGGTTGCATCAACTTGCCAACCAAGCAATTGTAGATTTAATGGATGTACATGTCACAGAGCTTAGTTTATTTACTATCCTTACCACTGTTTTTTCCCCCAGTAGCTTGCTTAGAGAACATTAATCTAGTGCAGATTTAATTCACTTACTTGACACAGCTTCAAATGATGATACAGCCATTTGTGCTGGAAGAAAGGGGGCCTGGAAGAAAGATTCCTCACTACTGCATTTTCAGGAAATGGGCACTACTGGCTTTTGAGCAGTAGATAAATAAATAGACAGACAGACAGACAGACAGACAGACAGACATTTATCTATCAGGCCAGGAGCAATTCTTCTTGGGTAAAAATCTTATGGCACTATGCAGTGTGAACAACGGTGCAGTGGATGAAGACGGAAGAGAGTGTTTGATTAACAGGGACCAGTGCAAACTCGGCACTCCAGTTTCACAGGGGCCATGAATTTAATCCAGGTTTTAGTCTGAACTTTACAAGAATCATTCAAGGTACCAGATCTGTTTTGGGGCATAAAGTTCAGGGCTTTGGATCATTCTAACAAAGTTCATACTAAAACATCCAGGGGATTTACAGCCCTCATGAAATCAGAGCCCCTAGCCTCAGCTGGCAGAGGCTATTGACACCATCTGCCGCCTGGTTGCCCCTTTCCTTCTGCAGACCTCTGTAATTCGGACAGCGCCTGGAACTGGAAACGGCCCGGATTTCCCCATATCTGTCTATCTATTTATCAATCTATCTTTTCATAAACTGTTCCTATTGTAATATTAAGTATTTGTGTGGAGGGACGTGAAATAAATAATTAGACATGTTTGTTTTACAAAAGACCTGACTGTGGTGGAAATGAGTGCCAGAAAAAGTCTGATACCCTTCAAGACATGAGCTGAGTTTTGAACTTGCTGTGGGGTCATGGCTATGAAGACTGTAATGATAAGATCCTGTACTTCCTGAATACACCACTAATTTGTCTTTAATTGAAGAGGGACTGAACATGGGAATGTGTAGATGTCCAAGGACTCATCAGCCTTTCAGAGGCTCAAAGCAGGATCTGAGGGCACCTGATCTCAGATTTGCATTTGAACACTGCTCTGTTTCTAAGACAAAGGGTGCCAAGCGGTTTTGATTTTTGTTCATTGCAGCTACATTTTAGGATCTCATGCATGAGCACTGGAAAGTTTCCCCTGTCATTTTCGAACCCTAAATGTGACTGTCTGCTTCCTAAATAAGTCTGCAAGCACCTGACAGAGAGCACGGTCATCCAAGCGACACGTGAATTAACATTGATTTGAAGTTCAATGCCTCGCACAATTCAAGCTACACAAAAAATAGAAATGCCACCCAAGATGCATTTCCATAGAGAATAGCCTCTTCCATCACTACTGTCAGTAGATAAAGATCATTTCAACACCCTTATCAGGTTTTCAGTATGAAGGGTTCGATTGGCAGTAATTTGTTACAAAGCACTGTCGGTTCTCATTTCTTTCCTTCAGTTAACACAAATTCAAAATCTGCCTACTGTCCGGAGGCAGGAAGAAAACAGTTGTCCCATAAAAATCTTGGTTTTGTACACTTGCTGCTAATGTACTTTGTGCTTTAGATTAGAAAACTCTAATCTGGGAGCTGGGGAATGTGGGCCCAGGCCTCTGTCAAAATATTTTGCAGCCTGAGGTGATGGTCAAGATAGTGCCTTTCATGTACAGAAGCTGACAAGACTGTCAATTCAATCTTACTTGGACAATGGTGTTGGGACTTCATCCTCAACTATATCTGACGGCAGCTAAAGGGGTACAAAGCATGCTACATGGAACACAAAACACTGGCGTCTTGCGTTTTCTCTCCACTCCCCTAATATCTGCCACCTAAGGCAGCTGCTTCACTCTGTCCAAAAGTTGGACCGGCTCCCTTGCGTTCATATCCCTGCCCAGCAATAAATATGATACACATTTGCTTCCCCCCCCCCTCAGCTTCTGATGACCAAACCGGGTGTGATCAGATGGTGATGAGATGGCAGTTCTGTGTGTTCAGTTTGTTTGTACTCCAGTGGTGAATATATTAAAAATTGAAGTGATACAGTGATTATTCAAATTGCCCTTATGCGACAACAGCTATCAAATACATGAAGTGCTTCAAATCTGGGGAAAGGAGCAAAATGCTGATAGAGCACAATTCTGTCCTGCATGCAAGAAGCTCCCAGACTGAATCACTAGCATCTTCATTTGAAAGGATCAAGTAGAGGATGTGAAAGGCCTCCTCCTGAGATCGTGATGAGCCACTGCCAGTTAAAATAAATGGTACTGGGATAAAGGGACAAACAGTCTGACCTAGTGAGAGAAGGCAGTTTCTTGTATACTTAAATACAGAATTGCTCCAATTATGTAAAAACTGGCATTTAAGATCAAAAGAGGAGCACAAAGTGAGGTGTACTGGACCTTTCCATCACAGGTCCCACCTCACTAAATTTTCCAAAGTAACAGAGTTTGATACATCTGATAGTGGGAGCCCTATGTCATGTAGGAGATACAGTGTCATGCCAGGATTCATGAAACGTGGGATCAAATCTCCATTCAGCCATGGAATCTTACTGGGGCAGCAGTGGTAAGCCACTCCTTGCATATCTTGAAAACCATATATTAGGATTGCTGTAAGTCAGATAAGACCTGATGACACATAAGAACAAAATGTACTAATTGTTGTGGTTGCCATCAGAAAAGTGACTGAGGAGAGGGCTGTAGAGAGGCCATTAGCTGGTGTGGATTATGGACAATTATGCATTGCCCATAATCCACATCACATTTAAAGTTGGATGCCTCCTCTTTTTCAAAGCATGGATGGGAGACTTGCAGCTTGCAGACTTCATGCCACCTTCCAATTGCTTCTGCAGTCTTTATGGCACATGTTTGCAGTCCGATTGCTGATCTATACCCCCTTATTTTTTTTTTTTAAAAAGACCACAACATGTAAATCATTAGAGAGAAAAAGGCCCAACTTTTTCTCTTACAGCAGCAGTCTCTGGCCTAGCACTGGGAAATGAACTCAGTGCGTCAGGAGGATCCTGGCACCTTGATTTTATGCTGGGCTGGTGGACCGGAGTGAAAACCCCTCACTCACAGTCCGCCAGCTCACAGTTTTAAATTTTAAATCTCCCACCAGCCCATGTGTGGCCTGATGGAGGGTTTCGTTCCCACTGGCTGATAAGAGGTCAGCAAGGAGGGAGGTAGATCCTGGTAGTCTCCATGGCTCTGTGTGGCCACCACAATGAGTCCTTTGTCATTGCTCTGCTGCTCCTGTTCACCCAGCATCTGCCACCTCACCAGCAATGGGAGGGAAGCCCCAGGTAAGGCAGGATCCCCTTTTCCCCACTGTTCCCCAAACTGGCACTGATGCCAAGAGAACTATGGTTCCATGCCCAACAGAACAATAGCACCACTATATCAGTGGTGGCAGTGGCACACAAATAAAACAAGGCGTTTTTTGTCCTTCTGTAGGGCATGCTAACTAGGAAATTCTGGAGAGTGTAGTTTAACAAATCACCTTTTTGATGCTCCACGTCTTTTGAACCACTGTGCAGGTATGGGTTGGACAGGTAATTGGGAAAGAAGTTAATTTACAGAGCTTCCATCTGTCTCTTGGAAGAAAGGATGGCAAATGGCTGTCCTCCACAGGAAATGCGCAAGCACACATAATCTCCTTAGGAGTTCTGAAATGCCCTCATATATTAGTCTTCACCCTCATCTCTACATGCCTGGCAACCAAAGGACAAGCCTTCCATACGAACAGGCTTGGGAACAAAGGGTCAAGATAGAATGAACGTAGGTATGCAGAGGCAGACAATAAACAGCACTGGCCTGAAGGAAATAAACAATTCTGTCAGTTTCAGTTTCTCTCATTTCCTGTGTTTTGGGTTTGTTCTGTGCTGTTCCTATGTCAGCTTCTGACTTTAAAAACATTCATACAAAAACACATTTTGATTTTTTCTATATAGTCTTCCTTATAAATGCATGCAATATTGCTTAATATGTGTCAATTTTTTGCAAGCAATCTTGTCACTTGGAACAATACTGTTTAGTCCTTTCCTGTTAATATGCGCACTCCTGCTTCTACTGCCCTGTAAGTATATTCATTTTTGTTCATCAATTTTAGCCGCCCAGAGTGGTAGAATATACCAGATGGGCAGGGTATAAATCAAATAAATAAATAAATAAATAAATAAATAATTTTGCCTCACAAAATTCTGAGGTCAGTGAAATACTGTAGGATAATTGTGTTGTGGTCCATAAAGTGATTCAAGAACTGTTAGCTTGTTAAAGACTTATTGAAATGCAAGCTGAATAAAATGCTTTCCTGTTCTGACCAATGGCACAGCAACAGACCCAATATTTCCCTTTTATTGACATTTATTATTAGTTGTAGCAGCAGCAGCAGCAGCAGCAGCAGTAGTAGAGAAAAGTACAGCATCATGAGGGGTAAGATATATTAATAGCTAAAACAGAATAAATAAAATACTAGGACATAGCTATGAGCTGAAAAATTACATTTTTACACAATAGGTCCCAGAATTCCCCTACAACTCAACAACAACAATGATGTTTCCAAGCTCAGCCAGCAGGTTAGCCATTTGGGGGCACCCATATAGGAGAGATGTTGATAGATTGCACTTTACTGAGGTACCTATAAATTACTGTGCCAGCTGAGGTATTTTAGGAGTTGTAGTCCAAAAATAATAATTTTATCAACTACTGAGTACAAGAAAGGTTGCATTCTATATGTGCTCCAATTCAGAACACGAGAGGGTTGGGAAGCCAGGTAGCTTACTGGTTATTTAGTACAATTTTACCTCACAGGTTTCCTGTGGAGAAAGAATCCATTGTGTGAATAATGGGGAAATTTTTCAGAGAAGATATATGTCACTTAAAGCCAAAGTAACAGAAAGAAGTAAAATGTTTCTGAAGACAGCATTTTATCTTGTTCCCACTGAAATCACTGCCAATAAATTTTAGCTATACAGTAAGTATATAATCAAAGAGTACTCAGAGAGAGAGAGAGAGAGAGAGAGAGAGAGAGAGAGAGAGGAACTTTCCAGAGGAAAGCCTTGGCTGAACAAACCAAAGAAATTCAGGTGTTGTAGAGGATTCTGGGAAACATTTTAAGAGTGCAAAGGGGAATAGCCAGTGTTTCGGACTGTACAGTTTGAGCTATTTACTAGTAAGAGATTGTGAAACAGCCCAATCCTTACTCATGCCCAAGCTGGACCTTTTTTTGGTTCCAGCAGCAGGACTACTCATTTCCGGGTTCAGGCTGGAGCAGTTTCTATGTGGGTTGAAGGTCACTTTAAGGTAGACGTCCCCCAGTAAAGTGGCCCTTTCCAATGCGATTAGATCCAATTCTTTCTATCTTGAGGGAGCCTCATGGCGCAGTGGTTAAACCACTGTACTGCAGCCAAAACTGTACTCACGACCTGGGGTTCAATCCCAGGTAGCCGGCTCAAGGTTGACTCAGCCTTCTATCCTTCCGAGGTCGGTAAAATGCTGGGGAGGCAATGTGTAGCCTGCATAATTAATTTGCAAACCGTCCAGAGAGTGCTTGAAGCTCTATGAGGCGGTATATAAGCAGCACGCTTTGCTTTGCTTTGATTATACCTTAACTCACCTACATGGTAAGGGATTGCCTTAGCCCCTCTGTACTTCAGTGGTACTAAGCATGAATTGAGAGTGGGACAGACAACACACCATAGTACATTCTGTCTTTCTAGTACCCAATGTACCTGGGAGGACAAGAGTAATCAGGTAGATTGTTAGGGAACATTTTCAATGAAACATGAGAAAAGAGGTCAGGAGGCATGATACAGATCCAGGCTAGTCCAATACATCTTGTGGTCTAAGGCGATAGACAGCATAGTCTGAGCAGGGGTCAGGGGGAAACAAATGGACATCTGTGACGGTAGCGGTGATGTCATCTGCCCGTCACTGCTGTAGCTAGAGTTTATCTGCCTATAGCAGGACGGGAGGTGGGACTTCTGAGGGTGGAGCCATGGTATTTAAGGGGGGAGTGAATGAGGTGTGAGTCAGATAGGGTCTAAGAGAGGATCTAAGCTAGGGTTTAGATAGGGATTTGGTTAGGGACTTAGGGAGTTAGGGCTTATACCTGTCGTGTAGTACTGTGCTATATTTTGAGAGAAGGTCTGAAAGAGAGAGTGTGTGTGATACTTTATATTGATTGCCTTATTATTTCGTTGATACAGTGATTTACCATTTCTTCTGTTATGATAAATAAACACAAGTTTTTATTTTAAAAATCATTTATTTGCCTGAAGAGTCTCAGATGAAGGAATGGTTGGTGGCAGCGTGAATAAAGTGTGTGTATGTAAGAGTGACGTGACACCTCCTTTGTGACGTGAGAGGAGGCCGTCACAACATCATTCTGATTTTTTTCAATATACTGTAGCACCTGGATCATGAGCCTCTTTGTCTGATGTGGAGCATCAAGTGGAGGCCACCATCACCATTCACAGCTAAGGTATTGTGGGTACATGGCATCGACAGCAGGGCTTCTATACTTTTAACAAGCATGTGAAAGAAGAAATTTCAGAATTAACATCTGCTGAAATCTTTGCTACACTATTATTAAAGACTGGATGAGGGTGAATAAACTGAAATTTAATCCAGACAAGACAGAGGTGCTTCTGGTCCTTCAAAAGGGAGATCAAGGAATAGGGATGCAGCCTGTACTGGATAGGGTTACACTACCTCTGAAAACACAGATGCCCAGCTTTTGATGGTGGCCAGGAGTGCATTTGTACAATTAGAACTATTAAGCTAACTACGTCCATTTCTGGAGATAACTGATCTGGCCACTTTCATACATAGAATTGTTGAATCATGAAGTCCTATAAGGCCATGGAGTCCAACCCCACGCTCAGTGCAGGAACACAAATCAAAGAATCTCTGCCAGGTGGTTGTCTAAATTTCTCTTAAATGCTTCCAGCGTTGGGGCACTCACCACCTCTCAAGGTAATTGGTTCCATTCTTATACTACTCTAACAGGATGTTTTTCCTGATATTCAATCACAATTTGGCTTCCTGTAACTTGAGCGCATTGTTGCATGCCCTGCACTCGTGGTGGTATTGAGAACAGATCCAGCCCCTCCTCTATATGACAACCTTTCAGGTATTTGAAAATTGTTATTATATCTCCCCTCAGTCTTCTTTACTCAAAGCTAAACATGCCCAGTTCTTTCAGCCTTTCCTCATAAGGCTTGGTTTCCAGTCCCCTGATCATCCTTGTTGCCCTTCTCTGAACTTGTTTCAATTTGTTAGCATCCTTCTTGAGTGCAGTGTCCAATACTAGACACAGTACTCAAGGTGAGGCCCAACCAGTGCTGATAAGAAGGGACCTGGTACCACATGCCCTAGTTACCTCCCAACCGGATTACTGTAACTTGATCTATGTGGGGCTGCCAATGGAAAGTGTCAGGAAATTTCAGCAGGTCCATAATGCAGCAGCCAGATTGCTATTTGAGGTTGGTTACGAGGATCACATAACCCCCTCAACCCCCTGTCACAGCAGCTCCACCAGCTGCTGATGAGTTTCTGGGCACAGTCCAAAGTGACAACCAAAATCCATTGCCTGAGGCAGCCACTTCATTCTGCCTACTACCTATAGTATAAAACTATGCATAGGGGAGAACAAGAGTACAGAGTACAGTGGACCCTTGACTTACAGACGGCTTGACTTACAGACTTTTTGAGTTACAGACTTCTCTGGCCGCAAAATTTAGGTTTGACTTGCAGACTGAGATTTGACTTACAGACCAGAAAAAAACCAAAATGGAACAAAAACGGCCTGTTATGGGATTAATCGGTTTTCAATGCACTGTAGGTCAATGGAGACTTAATTTACAGACTTTTTGACTTGAGAACCGCCTTCCAATACGGATTAAGTTCTCAAGTCAAGACCCCACTGTAACTTTTTCTTCTTATTTCTGATACCAGTAGAACTATGGTCATCTATTTAAGCTCAATAATGAGAGATTTGGGATAGGTAAAGAGAACACCTCTTTATTCAGTGAGTAATTGAAGTATGGAGTTCGCTATCTCAAGATGTTGTGATGGCCACTGACTTCTACAAATCTGAACTGGGTTAATGTCATGGCTTTGCTGGAGGGTCCCTTTCATTGATTTACAACTCCTAGAATCAGAAGATGTGACATAGGAGGCTAAAGCCAAGATAGAGGCAGCTTGGATGTGTAGTCAGAAAAGAAGGCAGCTGGATTTCTTGCTCAGTCTATGAGATCGGCACAGGCTGAAGGTACAAGGTTGGGTGACATGCTTCGCTGCAAGGAAATACGTTTGGAGTAGATTTCTCCACAGAGGTAAGCCGCTGTCTTGAGAAAAAGCTCCTGCTCTGAAGGGAGACCAGCTACCCAAACACATGCAGCTAAGTAGCTGAGCTATATAAGAGTCATCCTTAAATGTGTATAATACCTAAGGAGCTCCAGACTCTGCCTTCTTTGTATCCTGCCACCTTGCTAAGATCTGCTCTCTGGCATTTAAGCTAGAATTCTTTTTGACTTCCTTTTGTAGGATCTCCTTGCCTGAGTGGTGTTTACAATTCATCAGGTGAAACCCTTGACTGTTAGTGTACTTTGGTTGTGAATTACCCTCTCTTGATTTATATTACTGTTTGCTAGGATCATGTTCTTTGGCCTTGGCTTTCTTCACTGATTCCGATTCTCCTCACCTGACTTGGCTATTGGCAGCCAAGGACCTTTCTGAACCAGGAATCAGACAGACAACCTCAGGGGGAATTATTCTATTGGTCACTACAAGGTATGAGGGCTATATACTATGTTAACTCCAGTACTGGATATAGCATACTTCAGTATGCCCATTGCTGAGGAACATGAACAGAAAATGCTCTTGGCCTCATATTCTGCATACAGATTTTTTTCCCCCAAGCTATTTGCTTGGGTGTTGGGGGAACAGAATGCTGGACCAGATGGGTCTCCATTCATTTGTTATGTATCTGGGTGAAATCAATATGCAAGGAAGAAGAGTATGCTACTCCCATCCTCCATTGTTCCTATTCTCTTCACACAGAGAACAATTTTCTAAAGGAGAGAACTTTTCTATGCTTGGAGCTAGTCCACCAAATCAAGAAAGCTGAAATTCTGGTTTGCGTAGAGCGACTCCATGGATGGTGGACTAGGACTCAGGATACCTGGCTTTGACTCCCCGTTTGGCCATGGAAACTCACTTTGGAGAGGGACTGGAAGTGATAAAAGCCCTCCTTAAATATCTCACTTACCTTGAAAGCCCTCTTAGGGTCCCTGTAAGTCAGTTCCGACTCAACAGCATGCAACGTATCCACCCACCCAGCCAATCTATCATGGCTGATATAAGACGGCCACATGAAATGGAGGATGGAGCTCTTTATCATAGCTGCGTGGAAGAGGAAATTTTCGATCCAGCAGGTTTTGTCCTAAGAAACTGGGTGGTGGTACGGGTGGATGTATTGTCTAGCAATGGATAAGCCCCAGTACATGTCTGATGGGATGCATTTAACTTGGCAGGTTACATGTGCCGACCTACCAGTGAAAACAGCACCCCACTGGTAAATTGTTCCATGGGTTTGAGGCTGTAGTCATTCTGGGAAGAGCAGCCTTGTTCCAATGGATATTTCCTTTGTACTATATAGATCATTCCAGCAGGAGGCCTTATATAGTCTGAAATACTTTTGCTGAATTTATTGCCTTTTTCTCCCCACTCATGCTTGAAAATTCTCAAAGCAGTCGCGGCTCCAGTAGTAGCCCACCTGCTGGTGGTTTTTGTTCCTAATCATAGAGAAGCATGCTGTAACATTAACCTTCCAGAGACGATATTTCATCTTTCAGTATAGCAGCGTTACCAATGAACAAGCCAGGAACTTAAAGAGGAATTTAACTGTTGAAAAGAAATAATTGAATGCCTAATGATGAAAAGAGTCATTTTCGCTAAAACACCAGGATATGTTACCACGGCTCATTCTTACTGACACCGAAGTAACATGAAATTGGGTGGTGGAGATAGATTTAGCATTGTTAAATAAAGACAGCATTAACATATGAAAGTGAAAATCTTGCACAAGTATTTGCATCTTTAATATTTGGCTCCCTTTTTCCTTTCCCAAGACTCCAGAAAACACGAAAGCAGGTCTAGAGATTAAAAAAAATATATATATTTAAGTCATATTTTTTTTCAAAACGTATATTTTGTTTAAATGTTGGAAAAATCTTGTTGAAAATCCAATTCATGTGTTTTATTTTTCTGACCTAATTTTCTCATTTTGAGAAACCAGGAAACAATACAGTCCTGCATTTGTTCACATGGTTTCTAGGCAAGTGACCAGGTGCACAACTGACTGCACAACTAGAAATTGCAACTGAAAAATGTACCTTTAATGAATAATCCACAATTAGGCACCTGCAAACATTAATATTGTTTATGCTAGTGGAAAGACACCACAACCACTGGTTGTGACACTCCCACCTATGAAACCCTTCTCCCAGGGAAGTTGACCTTGTATGAGGACTAATTTATTCTACTTGGCAACCAACAAAGCCCTTTTGATTATGTTATTATGTTAAAATACCAGTCCCATTCATTTTTGCATTGTTTTTTGCAATTGTCAATTGTTGCTTTGCTATAGTTTTTAGTGTGCTTTATAGCTTATTATAAATGGTCCATTATTGTAAAATAAAATTGAAGAAAGGTAGATAAATGTTTAAAATGAAAACAATATATGGTATGCAGCATTTGGACATTTGAACAAATGTTTGTATTTATTTTATGGGCCCGCTGCCCATATTAAGTATGTGCAGTGCAGAGAAAACTATATGATGTACAGTACTTCCTAAGCAAGAACATGACTGAATCATTAATGTCAGGTAGGAGGGGAGACAAACTGCCCTTTTGATAAAGCGGAAACACGATTCGGGTGTGAACAGATGCTGAGTGTGCTTCTGAGGGCGCTAGACTCATTTAAGTCTCTTTTCACACTCCTGAGTCTCAAGGACACCAGCAGCTAATTTTCAGCTTCTTCCCTGAATCCATTTTGAAAACAAGAGGTGAGACTGAAAGCTAGATGTGAACATGGACTACCCAATTATGACAGGAAAAGAAGAACCCAGCTTGAAACAGAGCTGTCTCCTTGAGAAACCCAGAACGTGTCTTTTAAAAGAGAAGTCCACTTATGATTAACACTTGTAAACCACAATTTTTACTAAAAAAAATACAGAAAGGTGGTACAATTCTCAAAGCAACAAAAACCTGTTACTCTTATATGCCTTCAAGCTGAATCTGAATTATAGAGGACTAGTAGAATTTTCAAGACATGTGAGGTATTTAGCGTTGCAACTATCCCAGTGCGTTTCCATGGCCAAATGGGGATTTGAGACTTAAGTTGATACTCTGTCTACACTAGCTCTTAACAAAGCCATACCTGTTCATTTATTCCCGTTCCCCATCCCTATACATGAGACCAAACTTAGAACGAAAACGCAATAGGCTTCACAAGTAGATGCATCTCAAAGGTTTGATCTAACGCTAGACACAAATTTGCCCAGAGGTCTTCAATATGGATGGTTGGGAATTAGCACAAGATGACTATCATGTTTCTTGTAAGAAAGCACATAGGCAACTTAGCTGGATCCATGCAAATGTGCTCTGGACTTAACATGTCCCTACGGGATGTATACAGAGATTTCAATAGCTCCAAATACTGTCTGTAGCCAACATCATCTTTCAAGACTGGCTGGGTTGGTTGGAACAGATGAGAGCTGGAGTCCCTCATCACCTGGAGGGCAACTGGTTTCCCACCATTGCAATATAAAAATATATGAATAAATTTGCCTCTTATTATGGTAACCTACAGAAACTCCAATGGCATATGCTCTTGTTTAGAAATGGTTTCCATGGCACATTTCTAAAAAAACCCTAAACACTCAAAATCAAAATAACATTCATTTTACCTGAACAAATAAGTGGCTATTGAGTTATCTTCCACATGTACTAGGGACAGAGATTGGAAGGCTATCATTGTAAAATCCATGCCTGCTACTACCAAAGCAAGGTGATACAAAGGGTGATTTATTTCCGAACACAAAGGATCTTATCTGGTTTCAAGCTCTGTGTCAGGCATTCTTCTGTGCAAGTTACATACTCTGCTATTTAAGAGGGCTTCTGCAGTGAATGTGGATGTGCTGTTGAAATGCCCATGTTAAAGGCTACCTTATCTGTGGTTTCTGATAATTGATCTGTGTGCAGGTGGATGTGCAATGTACTTCTCCATGCAACAGCTTGTCTGAAACTGCCTCTCCCACATGCATTGTATGCATATATTTGGAAGAAGTGCAAAGAGAAGATTAAAGGCTGCAAACCTTCTGCAAAAATGTGGGCCCTACTCAGGTTTGCAGCTTTCCCAGTGGTCCACTAGCACAGCGGACATAGTCACAACCAATTTTTGGCAACATGATGGCAGTTGCATTTGTCTTTAAAATAAGATGTGCAGGGAATGCATGCTTAGTTTTAACACAGAATTGCATTTTCTGAAGCTTCCTGGAATTTACAGCAAGGTGCAGTGGAATCCTGTTTTTAAAGAAAAACATGTTTCTCTTCTCTGACAGTGTCACTCTGCTATAAATAGCGCCGTGATGACAGCAGGATTTGGGTGTGACCCGCTAAGGGTTTGGAAGGATCAGTGCAGCGTGCAATCTGGAGAAATTCGCCCTTCTGCTATGCACTAATATAGGAAACTCAATGGGTCTTAGATTTATTAGCTAAGTTGTTGGACATTTTGACTGATCTTTCGAATGATAATATTCAGGATATTTTAGTACAGATTAGTATAGCCAGTAAGAGCAGTAACAGAATTTACACCAATCCATTTAAAAATCCCACTCAGGCTGCTAGTCAATCAGGGAAAGCACGTCTGAAGAGAAAGGTCTTTGCATGCTTGCCGAAGGACAGCAAAGATGGGGCCAGCCTGGCTTCCTGTGGGAGGGAGTTCTAAAATCTGGGAGCAGATACAGAGGAGGCCCTCTCCTGTGTAACCACCAAATGTACCTCTGAAGGTGGTGGGATATGAAGAAAAAGGCCCTAAAGCAGCAAAATACCTTGAGCTGTTCTACTTAAAGGCTGGGTGCATTCCTGTGATATTGTACCACTGTGTGATATTTGAATATCCTTGCAGCCAATTATCTCCAGTATTGTTACATGTTAATCCTTTTCTTCTAAACTGCCCAGACGTTTATATGTTGTAGAATCAGGCATGCATGAGAGTGACTAATGACCAATCAAGAAACTTATGGCAGTGTAGAACTAACACACTTTATGTGAAATAAGCTTTCATGTGTTGCAACAACCCACTTCCTGGCTTATGACAAATAAAAAAAATAGCTTTTTTAAGGTGCCACAATAATTTTTCTTTTGCTGCAGCAGACTACAGAGTAACTCAGCTACCCCTCGTCTGCAATGGAACCAGGCTCATCATGCCCCTGTTAAAAACTACAAAAACAATAACTGTGAGGGAAAAGTTATAATGGCTCAGTTACTGTAATTTGGTTTTTGTGGGATGACAAATGAATACAAGTTCCACTCCCAGGTGGTAACTGCTGATAGCAAAAAATTAGCATAGCAAAAAATGCAGGGTAAACAACCAAAATAGAACTGTTTTTATGGTGAGATATTTTTAAAATGGTTTGTTTTTTTTAAATTAAACAAATGGGCATTTAATGGTCCTTTAAACTCTTAGGGACTTCTGGATTTTCCCCAGACAAAAATATTCCATGCTCTGCTTTCACAATAACTCAGGAGTTGAGGCTATTATTGTGTCTGCAAAAGAATTGCTTAAGAGTTTTTCAAGTTAGTAACAATACTCAAACCAGGCCCAGAAAATAGAATGAGCAAAGAACTGCCTTTCACATTGACACAGAAGCATTTAAGCCCAAACAGCAGGAAAGCCATTCTGTTCACAGAAAAAATTATTAGAGGTTTTGTCCACTCCTGAACAATGAGTAACGACAATTCTCAAGCTGTTAAGGGCAATGTCTGGACATATATGCACTTCAAATGATAAGCTCTAGTACACAGCCAGACAGAACACAACCCACCCCACAATCACACAGACACACAAATACAAAAATGGAAGGATAAAGGATCATTCTGCAACCCCAGGGGACGTGGTGGCGCTGCGGGTTAAACCACAGAAGCCTCTGTGCTGCAGGGTCAGAAAACCAAGCAGTCGTAAGATCGAATCCACGTGACGGAGTGAGCTCCTGTTGCTTGTCCCAGCTCCTGCCAACCAACCAGTTCGAAAGCATGTAAAAATGCAAGTAGATAAATAGGTACCATCACAGTGGGAAGGTAACGGCGTTCAGTGTCTAGTCGCGCTGGCCACGTGACCATGGAAACTGTCTTCGGACAAACGCTGGCTCTATGGCTTGGAAACAGGGATGAGCACTGCGCCCTAGAGTTGGACACGACTAGACCAAATGCAAAGGGGAACCTTTACCTTTACTGCAACCCCAGCAACAATAATGCCAAGCCTTCTGAAGGCTCAAATATGGAAAAATAATTATATTATTAGTCATCCATTATATTGTAGTGGTCTGAGCACTGAGTTAATGCTTGCAGTATTCAAGTTCTAGTCCTTAATGAACCAGAAAACTCATTGGGTAACTTTGGGCTCTCCCTGCCTGACCTAACTCACAGGGGTGTTGAGAAAATGAAGTACAGTAGAGAGAACAAAGTCATGTTGTATACCACTTTGGAACTCAATAGGGGTAAGATGGAATACATGTGACAAATGCATTCAGTCAGAGTCTCTGTTGATTATAATTCTCTGCTTCACAGAGCTGTTGAAATACATTCTGCAGTGGGTGCATGTGGATTTCATTCAGCACTCCTGCATGCTATATTCCAATCTTTTAATATGGGGGAAGGAGCTATGGCATAGGAATAATTTTCTATTGGTTATTTACAGCATTGGAAAAAAAAGAAAGGAAAGCATTTCTAAGTCAATTACGCTAGTTTCAGAGTTGGCACAGACCTACAGTACTCCAGACATGTTGGGGTAAAAGCCAAAGCATCCCTCGGTCCACCCCGGAACATCACAAAATCACACACCCACAAATTTGGAATTTTGATGTCAGAGGAACAAAAAAGCAGAATAGGCTGGGTTTTGTTCTCTGATTGTTGACCTACAGCTCTCTGAAGGCAAAGGAGATACACATAATACTGAAAATGCCTTGGAATGCCCTCCCAGATATTAGCAGATTTTACTCTGTTCTAATTATTATTGCGGACCTATCAGTGCTGCTGCTACGAAAGGTTTTCCAGGTAGAAAGCTGACCGCCGAAGAATTGATGCTTTTGAATTGTGGTGCTGGAGGAGGCTCTAGAGAGTCCCCTGGACTGCAAGGAGAACAAACCTATTCATTCTAAAGGAAATCAACCCTGAGTGCTCACTGGAAGGACAGATCCTGAAGCTGAGGCTCCAATACTTTGGCCATCTCATGAGAAGAGAAGACTCCTTGGGAAAGACCCTGATGTTGAGAAAGTGTGAAGGCAGGAGGAGAAGGGAATGACAGAGGACGAGATGTTTGGACAGTGTCATCAAAGCAACCGACATGAATTTGACCAAACTCCGGGAGGCAGTGGAAGACAGGAGGGCCTGGCATGCTCTGGTCCGTGGGGTCACAAAGAGTTGGACACGACTAAACAACAAGCAGTGCTGCAGACCTAGTGCCATAGCTCATGACAATACAACATCTGCTCTACATTTATTTATTTTATCTGTATCATTTGTGGGCTGTCTTTTTTCCTGGTGAATGGGCTCAATATGGCTCACACAGTGTTAAAACAAGGAAACAAGAAACAGAATAAATTACTGATTAAAAGACAATTAGACCATGTTACTAATTAAAACTACATTAAGTAATTTAAAAAGATTTTAGATTGCATTCAGGAGGTCTCAGGTTCATTCTCCAGGATCTATAAGAACAGCTAGGGAAGATTCCTGTCTGAGACATTGGACAGCCATTGTCATTAGAGATGGCTTCCTATAGCATCCAGAGCCTCAGGCACAGCTGCTGTGGATCATTGCATGATGGTTAAGGAACAGTATGGTGGTTGCTCTCAACAACTTGTGTTACAGTCCAGCTTCAATGTCAGCATGGAAGTGGGGAGTGTCACATAAGGTGCAGACTACCCTGAATAAAGCGGTGTTTCCTGCAAACGGATCCTGTAGCCTTAACAATTCCTGATCTGCCTTTTCTATTCGTTACTTCTTAAGCTACCCCTGGCTGGCCAGTAACAGCTGCTTATATTTTTCCCCCTTGATCATCCTATATTCTGAGCAAAGCTTTGGAAGCATCTAGCTACCATTAACAAGTTAATTGTACATAATTTGTTTTTCCATTAAAGGCAAAAATACAGTCATGTGAAAAAGAAAGTACACCCTCTTTGAACTCTATGGTTTTACATATCAGGACATAATAAAAAATCATCTGGCTCTTAGCAGGTCTGAAAATCAGGTAAATACAGAGGCACGTTACAGAGTTCAAGTATTGTTTCTTGCTCTGTTAATAGATGTCGAGGCAACAACGAGGTAGGCAGGAGGAGTGTGTGTTTGGAATTTCAAACAAACAACTTTTAGCATTCAGATGTTTGTTTTGAAGTAATTGAAAAGTAACTGTTTCAGGGCTATTGAAAGAATTATTTTTTAATCACTAGTTGTGAAGGTAAGTGAGTCAATGTATTCTCAAAGGCTTTCACGTCTGGGATCTGATAGTTGTTGTGGGTTTTTCGGGCTCTTTGGCCATGTTCTGAACTGATTCAGTTTAGGGCCTTTGGAATTATAACAGTTACTAGTTACTTGTTAAAATGAACTTTCCAAAGTCTGATGTTGAGAGGTGGCCTATCTGTCATGCAAGGTTAGTGACAAAAAATGGATGGACAGGTGATATCATTGGTTTACAGAGGTCTCATAATAATTTCCTGACCTCTCCCATTTCTTTCATCTAGGAAGGGAAAACTTTACTCCTGTACCCTGGCTTTTCTTTTTCTTTCTTTCTTCTTTTTTTTGCCAAAGAAACTTTTCAAAGAGTCGGCAGAGATAAGAAGCAGCAGTCAGGCATCTATCACATGTCACCCTTATCAGTTCTAGAATGGCTGTCTGCTAACTAGCCTGAAGTAGATTCATTTTCCCTGCAGACTGCCAAGGAGGGTGGAAGTCAAAGCAGTATTCATTAACAGCCCAGCCTTTCGTGGAGGTCTCTGCTGCTCACAGAGACAAAGAAATAGTCAGGGGCAGAAAAGAGATCCCTCTCTGCTCCCTGGAACTCAGCCACATTGTTTTGACAATTTTGGGGTGAGCAGGATTTAATTTGGAATTAGACATTCTGGCATCTTGTTATGGCATTAAAGCCATCCCACACTTTCTATCTCTTCTTGCTGATTTCTAGCACCAAGGCAGACTCTGTGTCAAGGATGCCTAAGGACACACCTTCTCTGCACAGGGGGCCAGTAGCACACCACCATGGAGAGCAACAGCAGTGGTGTTTCGAGAAGTACAAAGGGGGCAACAAGACATTTTGCTGGCAGAGGCCCAGCAACCAAGAGTGCCCCATTCCCAATGTCAACGGACATAATCCTTGAAGTTCATAGGAAAAAACAGCCTTGGCAGGATTGGTCAAAGAAACAAAGCGTGTTGCACAGGATTCTGGACAACAAAGAAGATCCTGATTGATGGACTACATTAGTCCTGGTGTAAGCCAGTTTTTCTTTCCTGGAACTGACAGGTGATTCTACATGACCCTAGAGCAATGGGTCCTAATCAGTTGTGTATATACCCAGGGTGGCGTGCAGGAGTAATCCAGGTGAGACACAGGTTTTGCAGAGAACCTACTAAGAATTCACTCTTGGTAGTCTTAAAGTCTTCCTGTAAATGTGATGTCCCACTTCCTACCATGCCTACTGTGGATCATCTATTTGTAACATTTGGGCATAAGAATAATAACTCTGGGCTAGAGTTCTGTTAAATCATTAACCTGGATTATTTGAGCATTTTGGGGGGGTGACTAAGGGATAAAGCAAAGAGCCCAAGGGAATTCATGGGGTGAAGTGGAACCCTTATGTGAAATCAAGACTGCCTACTCTGAAATCTAACCCTATATAAGAGGAAGGGTATTGTCACTTATGACACTCTAATTATGGAATGCCCCTTTCAAATGGTTATGCAGGCCACCAGTATTGTTATAATTGAACAGAGTTCAGAAGAGTCTACTTTTTTCAATACATCTCTCAGAATCCCCTTGACCATATTAGCCAGGAGATTCAGGAAGTTGCAGTCCAAAAAAGTTATTTTTCCATGCCATGATTGATCACTAGGGGAAAACTCGCATTTATCTACATGTTCTAAGAGATTTTACAGATTTAATCATGAAGGGTTTAATCAATACTAGTTATGTCAGATATTTTCTTATTTTTATATGTTTAATTTTTGCTGCATCCTTCCTTGAAAACTGATGTGGAAAAGGGTGCCATGAACTTAAACAAATAAGTAAGATTAATTGGAGACAGTTGGTCTGATCAATCTGACATAAGCGTCCGAACAGTTTTGTGCAAATCCATAATATTCACACACCTGTATACCATTTTAGCCAAAGTCAGTTCCTGATCTGTGAAGTGTTAGTCTGGGTGGGGTGGTTTCACTTGCACATCTGATGGTTTCTGAAAATCAGGTGCTAAAAGTTCCTTAGAATGGCTGGTGGCATAACCTGGCAAAGCAGGTGTGTTGTGCAGCCTGTGAAAAATACTCATGTTCTTATTGTTAGTCAGAAGAGCTGATGCAACTGTCTGATTGTAGCCTGATTATTTAAAAGTAATAAACCACTCCTTGTGGGCCAAAACCCACATCAAGGTGAAAAGCTACCTTGAGACTCTCATGATGAAAAAAGCCCAAAGGGCAGTTATGTCATAACTCTGTCTTGACAAGCAGACCATAGCTACATGTCCCCTTAACCCTTCCTCACTCTGTAGTCACTCCTGTTGTTTCACACACAGTCCCCCGTCTTCTTCTAGTCTGGGTTAAAATGGCTACTGTTCTGAGATTTTTTTTTTCCTCCACAGCAATACCAGCCTCTGTTTTTACAATATAATCATGGTCAAAATCGTATTATGTAGGCCCACCAATGTAATGCAATCAGTATAAATTTCAGCAACAAATGACCAACAGTTTAGAAATCAGTGTAGGCAGCTGTAGTTGTGCATCAAGTTGTACACCTGCAACAGCCAATCCCCCTGCAGACTTCATAGGAACTTTTGATGATTCTGGTGTGCTGGCATAAAAATGCAATAGGATTGGGGCCATTATGCATTAACAGTTAACCCACTGCAATGTGGCACTTTTGTGATGTATAGTTCCAGCTCTAGAAGTGTTGTCTCTTCCCCTAGTGCACATATTACAAAATTAAGTTCTTTCATTTCATGGAATCTTTGTCCTCTTGAGGACTGCTGGGTTTCAAGGCACTGGCTGGAATTTCAGGGAATTGCTGTGCTTCTTCTCCAGGGCAGGAGAAAACATATCAGAGTGAACAGCACTGGAAGAGGAAAAACCATTTTTGTGTGCAAGGTGACGTTAAACCCTAGACACCTATATTCACCACTTCTCAGCTGGGTGACAAGGTTCAATGGCTCAGCATGAAGGCATTTCTCTTTGTGTGTGTTGCTCCATATGTCAAGACAGACTCAAGTGCATGCACCCCACTGGTTTCCTCTTCTGTTCCCTCCCCTCACTACTGGCTTTTTGGCATGCTGGCATTGGGCCCATTATGCCATTTGGAACAAGGCAGGGAGTGCCAGGACAGTGATTCACAAATCTTCTTGTTGCTTAGGTTCTGGCTGAGGTGGTCCAAAGTCTGGAAGAGAACCCTCTTATCTCAACTAAGGCTGCCCCCCCTTTATGACATCATAAATGTCCATTATTTGACTTCATGTGTTTGCCTTGAAATCTCATGGGATACTGATGACCTGACAACTCTAATTCTTGATGCTATTCAGTTGACTTCACAATCTGTAGAATCCCTCATCTGTCACAATGTTCCTCAAGTCTTCTCTGTCCACTTCTTCCTCCTGAACTATGGTGCTGCTATAGCAGAAGACAGATGGTTTCCTGGAAAGCTAAGGGGAAGGGGAGGAGAATGTGATGGTCACAGAATAAGATACACTGCAAGAGGAAGAGGAGGAGGAGGAAGGGGAGGAGGACATTTACCACCAAAAAGAGGAAAAAAGAGGACACTGACTTCTAATTCCCATAGAGGCATGCAAATATATAAATAATCTTTATAATGTAGACAGAAGTATACTATATCTTAGCAGCACAGGGGAAGACAACAAGCTGACACATGAATTTATTTACTAGGGGACATCTTTTTTAACTGCTTGCTTGTAAGACAGTGAGCCTTTTGGAGGATGAGCGGGATAGAAAGTGCTATAATTAAATGGATGCAGCTTCTTTACTGTTCCCTTAAAACTGAATGGAAGTCATTCACTTGTACTGGTATGGACAATTTTGATAGATTTGGAAACCAGTTTTCTCCTCAAGGACCCACTATGGAGTGCACCCTCTCAGTATATATATTGGGAGGTACTGAAAGGTTGGAAAATGGACAGAGGCTACATGTCGTCCTTGGCCTACGAGTTTCCACTTCTGTCTGTTATGGTACAAAGAAAGAGGTTATGCTTAGGGATATTAGGGAAATGGGGGTGTAGAAGAATTCCCTGCTCCATGTGATGCCATCTACTGAGAACTAAGACTAAAACACATGTGCAGAGAAATTCATCTTTCTTCCTTATACACTGTCATTTTCTCTGCACTGTCATCTCTTTTGCTATGTTTGGCTCTTGAATCAGAGATACAAAGGAAACCATTATGCCATTATTTACATTGAGAAATCCAGCTACAAGGTTTTGATGAGTTCTCTGTCTTCTGCCTTTGAATTGTGGTGTTGGAGGAGGCTCTTGAGAGTCCCCTGGACTGCAAGAAGAACAAACCTATCAGTTCTAAAGGAAATCAACCCTGAGTGCTCACTGGAAGGACAGATCTTGAAGCTGAGGCTCCAATAATGTGGCCATCTCATGAGAAGAGAGGACTCCCTGGAAAAGACCCTGATGTTGGGAAAGTGTGAAGGCAGGAGGAGAAGGGGACAATAGAGGATGAGATGGTTGGACAGTGTCATTGAAGCAACCAACATGAATGTAACCCAACTCTGGGAGGCAGTGGAAGACAGGAGAACTTGGCGTGCTCTGGTCCATGGGGTCACGAAGAGCCGGACACGACTAAACGACTAAACAACAACAATTGTCTTCTGCCACCGCATCTAACAGTTATATGTCTTCCAGCAGTATAACTACAGCTAGTTAGCTATCACTATTTCTAACTACATTCCATCAAAATACAATGAAATGCTGATATTTTAAACCTCAAGAGAATGACCATGATTTTGTTTGTCTTTTTAAAAGTTATTTTCATTTTGTTCTTCAATCTCATTTGCAGTATAGGTCACAAAAACCTTGAATCATTTCATATGTAAATACAAAGACTAAACCATGCTAACAGCCACAGAATAATAGCATAAAACAGTAGGATTAAAAGGCCATCTAAAAAGCCTGAACAACTTTGCAAGGTTTGCCCTTCAAACCTGTGTGAAAATTTACATACATTCTCAGTATTATCAAACAGAACTTTGACAGAATGGAAGAGGTTATATATGTTGGATATGCATCATATATATTTGAAGAGGGTCAACTTTTCCCATCTTTGTGGAATTGGCACCAAAATCGCACTACCAAGGCACGAGAGAAATGTATCAGAAGTACAAACAAAGTAACCTTGAGGTTTACACAAACATATTTTTAAGATGGCAAAATTGCAAACCATCCCTTACAACTCAGCAACACAAAAGGTTGAAGGAAAAGAAGAGAGCTAGGTGAGAGGTGAAACAGAATGGAATAAATGCAGGAGTCCTAGAATCAGAAAAGTGAAGTTGGAAGGGGGTTACAAGGCCATCAAATCCAAACCCCTGCTCAGCGCAGCAATACAATCAAAGCAGATGATTATCTAAGTTTTTCTTGAATGCCTCCAGTGTTGGACCACTTACCATCTCCCGAGGTAACTGGCTCCACTGTTGTACTGCTCTAACAGTTAGGATGTTTTTCCTGATATTCAACCGAAATCTGGCTTCCTTTAACTTGAACCCACAGTTGCGTGTCCTGCACTCTGGGATGATCGAGAACAGATCTTACCCCGCCTCTGTATAACAGCCTTCCAAATATTTGAAAAGTGCTATCATATCACCCCTCAGTCTTCTTTTCTCAAGGCTAAACATGCCCAATTCTTTCAGCCTTTCCTCATAAGGCTTGGTTTCCAGTCCCCCTGATCATCCTTGTCGTCCTCCTCTGAATTTGTTCCAATTTGTTAGCATCCTTCTTGAAGTGTGGTATCTGGAACTGGACACAATACCCAAGGTGAGGCCTAACCTCACCTTGTAAATTGTGAAATGACATCTATTATGAAACATTGCTTGCAAAAACATTTATAGCAGGAAAACATTTATACAAAAATGCATATGTGCACAAAATGCAAGCAAATTTTCATGTAGCTAAAAAAGTTTAGAAATTGGTATGGAATGAGATAGACTGAATAGTAGTAGGCATCCTTCAGTCTCGAAAGACTATGGTAGCGTGCTCTGTATGGAGGACTTGGAACAGCGTCTAGTGTGGCTGAGGAGGCCAATTCGAGAGTTACAATCTCTTCCACACTGAAGACAAATCCAATCTGTCCCCTGTCCAGCTCCCTGGTTTTGCTTCCTTTGTGACTTCCTCTTTGCCTCGGCCTGCTGGACAAGGGTCTCTTCAAATTGGGAGAGGCCGTGATGTACCGCCTGCCTCCAGGCAACTGAATAACAGTTGGACAAAAGAGAAAGTAGGAGTCAAATTAGAGATTAAAGGAAATGCCCATTCCCTGTGCTTATTCCATTGCCCTCTTACAATAAGGTTTCCTAAGAGATGAATACAACTTGAAAATTAAACCGGTTTACCTTCTGATGACAAATCATTTCCAAAGAAAGCATAGACATGTTAAACACAAGAAATGTAGATGAGGGAAATCATGTTTGCAATAAACAGATACTGTAGGGTTTTTTTTGTTGAGGTACCATCTCTTTTGAAATGTGCTGCTGTAGATACATAATATAGTTTGTGTTGGATATCATAAGATATATTTCATAGGTTTTGGCTAGGAGCGAGCTGCAGTTAATGTAAATCAACTCAGTAGCATCTATTAGTTTCCCTCTCTGTCTCAGAGTTTGAAGAGATCACACCTATTTACCTCAAATTTTTTCCTGCCTTTTTTGCAATGAAGGTTCAGTTAGCATTTTGTCCGTGTGTCAGAATAATGGAGTCTAAGGAAGAGAGTATAGTGCTCTGTCAGCTATGTAACTAATCCATTAGAAAATAATTAAGCAAACTATCCAGTTTAGCTCAATAATGTAATGCTAACAAGGAGATTCACAAAACATGATGCTTGTTTTTATATAAGAAGAACTGTAAGTAAACGGAAACATTTCATTCTGCCTAATTTACCAGAGTCTCTTGAGTAAATGTATTAGAACAAATATGTGCCAGTTGAGGTAAACTAACAAATAAGGGGTATTCTTCTAAAGGAGACTGTAGTTCAGTCTGCTCTGTAGGTTCCTGACCAAACAACCTTTATCTGCTTAATTCTTTTAAAGGTAAGGACACACTCAATTTCCTCACACCAAATTCTGCCAACAAATCAAGCAGCCCCAACCGTTTGACCTCAAGTAAATCTGGAATTGACAGTTTTGGTCATTCCAGGAGTCTTTTGTCACAGGTTCTGCACATTATGCTACACCAAATACAATCTAGCAATTTAAAAAATGTTAGTAACATTAGACCAATGTAGTGTTCAGAATCCCACAAGGGAATTTTCACCCCTGAAGACAACAGAAAGACATGCCCTATGAATCACCAGAGAACGTCTTCCTTGAGGTATGAAGACTTCCCAGGTGGTGCTGAGTGAATTATGGGAACCATGCAGATACTTAGCTGGATTTCCTTTTGAAGGCAGTTCTTTCTCCTTCTATTCCACCCCTAAGGAATAAAGACATGCAAAAGCATAATTCTTTGTTCTGCTGCCAAATGCCAGAGATTTATCATCATAATTAAAGGAACAAATTGCCAAAAGAGAGAGGGCAGGGGGAGTGTAGTGGAGGGAGAGACAGCATCCGTATATGCAGATGGATTTCTTTATCTCCTAGGAAAATTCTCAGTTTACATTTCAAATGAGGAGGGGAAAAAATAAGATTATATATTTTGAAAGCCCCCGGGGCAGTAATTAAATGCAAAGCTCTGAATTGTTCCCGCCAAACACACCTGAATGTGACTTTCTAATTTCTCAGTGTGTTGACATTATTTAAATTTTTCTCTCACTGGAAGTGTGCAGCTAGTACTGAAGCTTACATAGCCTCCAGAAAATAAATTCTTGTTGAATAATGTGAGTGCATAAATACAGTCAGGAAATGCTTCAAAGCAATGTTGAGGGGAACTTGTAGAATGGACTTTCTTCCCAGATGGGTTACCCAAAGGAAGAACAAATTTTCAGGAAGACAAAAAGGTGATACACACCAAAGGAAGGACCATAATCCTGTATTAAAGCCCATGCCTTAATCTTGTGGTTCCCAACCTTGAAGTTCTAGATGTTCTTGGACTATATAACTCCCAGAAATCATTGCCAGTGTAGCTAGTGGTGCAGCTTCTGGGAGTTTTAATCCAAGAATATCTGGGGACCCAAGATTGGGAACCACTGCCTTAAACATATCTTTTGGCAAGGATGGAAGGGATCAAGAGAGACACAGACTTTAGTCTTGCATGTGCAGTCTGTTGAGATGTTGATATCAAAATGTATTAAATATTAATGTTGTATAGTTAAATATAAAATGACTGAGACGCTGTACTGATTGTATTCAGGTGTGGCTATCAAGGATTAAGACTTAATGTTGTACAGCTGTGGTACATGATGAAACTTTGTGTAACAGAAAATGAAGTACTGTATTGTCTGATTGGTCACAGAACTGTACATAAGTCAGGTGTAAAATGAACATCTTTATCTGCTGTAAGTCAGATCACTTTTTTCCTATGCTGTGTGTTACTTCATGTCATGTTATGCTGCCAGAGGAATGTTTCTTCTCTATGTATATGTGTGAATAGACTAAGTTGTTGGTTTTACTCTCTCAATGTCATAATGTCGTAAGTATCTCTGCTAACCAATATCTCCTTACTCTGCTGTTGTTGTGAGAATACATGTTATAATCAAAATTCTCAATGCACTCATCTGCCAGGGAGCAGGATACCAGTACTGATGGCACAAGGCCATCTTTCCTCTGGAACATTCAGGAGAAAAGAGAGAAATAGAGAAAGGGAGAAAGAAAAACGGCATGCCGAAGATTGTATCTCCCTAATTCCTCTTGTCGTGCAGATTATTTTGTAATCTGCAGGACAAGTGGTGGAATTCAAATAAATTGCAACCTGTTTCTAGTTTAGTAACCAAAATTATCCCTCAATTTGGTTCTCCCAACATGAGGGAAAATAAGCAATTTTCCTTTCTCTGTAGCAGAGGCTGGGAAAGTTCCTTTTTTGAATACCTCCCAGGATCCCCTCAGCCAGTAGGATTCTCAGGGGGAGGCTTTGACCATAAATAAATAAATAAATAAATAAATTTTCCAAATTCTCAACTGCAGCCCTGCTGGAAGGATCACCCTGCTTCTAGAAGCATATATGCATCTCTTTATGAATAAGAAATGAAGCTCATCAGATTCCATTTTCAGCTATTAAAAAAACGAATGCCTGCAGAGAAAAATATGAATATGTTGGGTTTTTTTTTTGTTAATTCCATTCACATTCAGTGTTCTAAATCAGCGGTCCCCAACCGTTTTGGAACTTGCGGACTGGTTGGGGGGCGGGCTCAATGTGCAGGGGCACCCCACGCTCGTTCGTGGGTGGGTATGTCACACTCACGGGGGGCATGTCACATGCACATGAGTGCGTTACACCCCCCGCACATGTGTGCGAGTGCGACATACCCACTGTGCATGCATGCGCGGGGGGGGTAGAGATCCATCTCCACGGCCCAGTCCTGGGAAGCCCACGCTCTGGCACCAGGCCAGTGGTTGGGGACCACTGGTCTAAATTAAGGGAAAGACATCAAACTTTCAGGTGTCACCAGTTGAATTGGTAGCTACCTACTGGTAAGATGGCCATCTATTTGAAGAGTTGCTCATTTCAAGTCTAGTTTAAAGATTAAGCAAAATCATGAGAATAGAAAGCAAGGCCTTGATGTCACTCATCAACAGTTGACACTCATCAACTTGTTGACCACAATCTTTCCCACTCTGGCTGAAATGTATTGCATTTCTCTTTAGATTGTAATAATTATTTCTAAATATTCATCTGTGCATATAATTAGTATGTGGAATGTTTTTGCCCCTTCTTGGACCCATACCTTTAACATGATGATGGGGTTTCAATGTGTCATTCAATGTGTACATTACAATGCTGGACTTCAAGGAGGGTCACCCTTGGCAGAATGTTCACAGCTGAGGCACCAGGCTAAGATCCATCAACCCTTGCCAGGAGTAACAGCTGCCTCAGCAGAAGACAATGGATAGCTCCAGTGATGACAGCATAAGCTTTTACCTTAAATGAAGTGAGAAATGCCTGATGTCCAAGCTGGATTCTGAAAAGGAAGAAGCATTCCAGATCATATTGCAAATATCTGCTGGACACCGGAGCACGCCAAAGAATTTCAGAAGATAAGCCTGTGCTTTATAAACTACAGCAAAGCCTTTGACTGCATGGATCATGAGAAGCTATGGATAGTTCTCAAAGAAATTGGTGTATCTCAGAACTTGACTTTCCTGGTACATAACCTGTTTTATGGACAAGATGCTGATGTTAGGACAGAATATAGGCTGATATTCAGGTGAAATCTGGCTTCCTGTAGCTTGAGCCCATTATTACATGTCCTGCCATCTGCGATGATGGAGAGCACATTCTGCCCCTCCTCTGTATGACAGCCTTTCAAGTTTTTGAAAAGTGCTATCATATCTCCCCTCATCTTCTTTTCTCAAGGCTAAACATGCCCAGTTCCTTCAGTCTTTCTTCACAGGGCTTGGTTTCCATTTCCCTGATCGTCCTTGTTGCCCTCCTCTGAACGTGTTCCAGTTTGTAGGCATCCTTCTTAAACTGCGGTGTCCATAACTGGACACAGTACTCCAGATGAGGCATAACCAGTGCTGAATAGAGGGGGGGGGGCTAGTACCTCACAGGATTAGAAAATTTAATTCTCTTAATGCATCCTAAAATCACATGTGCCTTTTGGGCAGCCACATTGCACTGTTGGTTCATATTTAGCTTTTGATCTACAAGAATTCCAAGCTCCTTCTTACTCATGATATTACTGAGCCAAGTATCCTCCATCTTGTAAGTGTGCATTTGGTTTTTTTTCCCCCATAGATGTAGAACTTTTCAATTATCCCTGTTAAATGTCATTCTGTTTGTTTTCAGCTCAAGACCATCAAGATCTTTTTGAATTTTGTTCCTGTCTTCAAACGTATTAGCTATTTCACCCAATTTTGTGTCTACCACAAATCTGATAAGTATTCCCTGTACTCCCTGATCCAAGTCATTAATAAAAATGTTGAAGAGCCATGGGCCCAGGACTGAGCCCTGGGGTACCCCACTTGTTACCTCCTCCCTGCTTGAGAAGGAGCCATTTAGAAGCACTCTCTGAATAAGATTTTGTAGCCAACTGTGTATCCACCTTTCACTTGTGCTATCCAGCCAAAATCTAGTTAGCTCGCTAATCAGAATATCATGAGGCACTTTGTCAAAGACTTTGGTGAAGTCAAGATATATTACGTCTACAGCATTCCTGCCATCTACCAGGGAGGATACCTGATTTAAAAAATGAGATAAGATTACTCTGACAAATCCAGGTTGGCTTCTAGTTATTACTGCATTGTACTCAAGGTGTTTGCAGAGTGATTGTTTAGTTATGAAAGTGGAACAGTGAAGAAGGCTAACAGGAAAAAAATGATTCATTTGAAATATGGTGCTGTGGAGAAAAGCTTTGTGGATACCCTAAGCCATAGAAAGGGAAACAAATGCAAATATTAGAGCAAATCTAAAGCTGAACTATCTTTGAAGGCAAAAATGATTAAACTGGGGCTGCCCTACTATGGGTACATCATGAGAAGGCAAGATTCTCTGGAAAAGGCAATAATGCTGGAAAAGGTGGAAGGCAGAAGGAAAAGAGGAAGACCAAATGTAAGATGGATTGATTCCTTAAAGGAAATCACAGCCTTGAGTTTACAAGAGCTGAGTGGTGCTGTCAAAGACATGACTTCTCTTAGGCAGCGCAGATCTATATTTTGCTAGGGATTAAGCTAGGAATGTAAATTTGTTTCCATCATATTTTTGCATGCAAGAAAAAAAAGTTATTTTTTTGTTCCATGAAAAGGTGATGTATTATGTTCTACTCTTTACAAGAATAGAGAATGAGAAGGATTTCCCGCATATATTAAGCAAAATGTGAGAACATTTGTTTTATTTAATGTTTAGTTTTTGCAAATAACCCTTTAGTGTGAATTGCGAACACGACAATGTCCAATGCTTTGCTGCATAGACTGTCAAGGATCAGAAGCACAGGATGATTTGTTTGTGTCAAATCAATCAGCAGCAATCAGCCACTTTTGTGGGTATGCTTGTTTCTCTAAGGTAAAGGAGACTAGCTTTGTGCACAGACAGTACAATGTTTGGTTAATACTTTTTTTAATATTTGCATTCTTACTGCTTTTAGCTTTTCAGTATTGCATTTTTTGATGATGTAAGCCACCTTGACTCCTTTTTAAAGAGAAAGATGGAGCAAAAATATTTTAAATAAATAAATAAATGATTTAAAAATTCCTCGTCCAGAAATCTTTTCAAGTCGAGACATGCGGAATCAACAAGAACCAACAATGTGGCAGGTGCTTTTTACATGCTGAGATTAAGCCTCACTGAACATCAACCCCTGAGTGCCTGGAGTTGTGTCAGGGGCAGGGCTGTGGGTTAGCTAGAGAGTTGTGTAGGACTGAACTGCGCAATCTGTCCCAGGCACTGGTAGAGCTGGTTGATAAACCCAAATAAATGCTCACATACATAATGTTTGAGAAGATGTGTACAGAAGATCATGTGGCAGCTTGTTTCATGAAAGGGCCACATATTATGAGGAAGCTGTGGGGTACCAGATGGGAAACCAAGAAGGTATCAGAAGCTGCTGTTCTCCCCCGCTACCCAACACAAGTGGAATACTCAATTATTATTTGTGCATATCTGTTAGCTGTAACCACACCTGAACTGACTTACATTAGAATCCAAGCCCTTATAGGGACATGAATTATTTTCCTGAGAACCTTTGTTCTGCTCACTTTGTAGGACTGCTGATGAACGCATACCCTGTTTCCTCTAAAATAAGACCTAATCTGAAAATAAGCCCTAGTATGATTTTTCAGGATGCTCGTAATATAAGCCCTACCCCAAAAATAAGCCCCAGTTAAGTGAAACCCTGCCCTCCACCATTGTACAGGAACCAGATAATGATGACAGGACTGTATTTGAATAAACATAGATTGTTGTACATGAAAAAAATTTAAACATCCCCTGAAAATAAACTTTTTTTGCAGAAAAAATTAATATAAAACCCTGTTTTATTTGCTGGGAAACAGGGTATGTTAATACAGAATAAATAAGCCAAGAGGAAGGAAAAAAAATATCAAGTGTGGAATTTGCATGTCATTTAAGAGGCCCAGCAATTATGCTGGCAGGGTAACTCTAGAGATCAAAAGGCCGCTTACCTTTATATTGTTCTCTTTTGTTTTGTTTCTTAATGAAATTCTGCTTTAGTAGCAAAGTCACAGTTACCCCCATTACATGAAAAGGAAACAGTACCATTTGGGTGGTGTTCAAAATGACTGTAGCTGCTTTGAACTCCAGGAGATAAAGGTAGAGGCAGGAAGAAAAGACAAAAAGCTTCTTATCTGGGTCTACCTTTCCCTTGCTTAGTATTGGGACCTTCTCTAATTACATGACACTTGTCTATAGTAGGGCTGCTCTAATATTTTTCTTCTTCTTCATTTTGAGCTATGTAAATACACAGTTTTTTTTTGTTTCCTTTCCCCTTTCTTCAATATTCCGATTAAAAAAAAAACACCCCTAAAATACTGTATGTACAAATATGCAAATGTTAGTACAATATAAATACAAGTAACCTTATCTACAGGGAGGGAGTTCTACGTAGTACATTTTAATGTTCTTTTTTTTTTTTTTTACAAAAAACACATGTGATGAAACAAGATGGGACATCCTATGTGAATAAACATGCAAACTCATACACACTTATATGAGTACTAGTACAATTTGCAGATAGTACTAGTATGATTTGCAAACACTAGGGCATCTTTTTTAAAAAATTAGTTTCATCTTGAACAATAGAACAAGTTAGCTGCCTCAGTTTGATGTTGAAGACTAAGAACAGCAGCAAGATATTAAGGGAACAGAGTAATGTGTACTTAGCACAAGTATGCACAATGCACCCTCAGCTGCTTGAGATATAGAGGAAGAGGCAGTCCCTTCACTGTTGTTCAAGTTAAATTCTATATATGGATTAAGATAGAAAACATTTTGTACTCCACCTTCCCTCCAGCAAAGACGAAAGACTTCATACAGTTTGGTGGTGATGATCTCTTTACAGCACTTCAGCACTTCAACAGGGGTGTTATCCTTTCCAGGTGTCTTGCTGGAATCCAAGGCCGCTTTTATTTCTGCTAAGGTTGGTTCGCTGTCCAACTCTTCCAAGAAAGGCAGGCACTCAATGTTATTTAATGCTTCTTCAGTTACTATATTCTCTCTAGAATACAGCACAGAGTAGTGCTGTACCCAGCGTTCCATCTGCTGTGCTCAGTCCCGGATGTTCACACTTGTAGCAGACTTCAAGGGAGCAGATTTCTTCCGTATTGCACCTAAAGCCTGCTTGATAATGTCATATATTCTCTTGATGTTACATGTGTCCGCTGCTATCTGTATCTCAGAGCAGAGCTGAAGCCAATAATCGTTGGAATATCTCCTGGCAGCCTTTTTGGACTTGGCTAGGAGCAGCTTGAAGAGCTTGCAAGTTGTACACGCTACGACAGTCTTTGTATGCCGCTAGAGCTCTCCTTTTATCCTCGATGGGTGGCATCAACTCCTCCGAATGGGCTTTGAATCAGTCGGCCGTCTTTTTGGTCTTCTTGCCAGATGTGGACAAGGCAGTGTTATAAACAGCGTTCTTGAAATGTTCCCATCGTTCAGGTGCATTTGCATCAGCCGGGCCTGGAAGGACATCTGCAAGCAGGATCTCAAGGCCTTTGAAATGGATCTCAACAGATGGGAAACCCTGACATCTGATCATTCAGCCTGGAGGCAGGTGGTGCATCATGGCCTCTTCCAACTTGAAGAGACCCTTGTCCAGCAGGCTGAGGCCAAGAGGCAGTCCCAAAAGTAGCAAAACCAGGGAGCTGGACAGGGGACAGATTGTATTTGTCTTCAGTTTGGAAGGGATGGTCACTCTCGAATTGGCCTTCTCAGCCACACTAGATGCTGTTCCAAGTCCTCCATACAGAGCACATTACCATCGTCTCTTGAGACTGAAGGATGCCTAATCTTTTAAAAAAATCATTTTGTCCATTTTTTTCAGGCCACAAAATGTCTTGGACAGTGGACAGCACTGGAACCACCTCTACTACCTTCATGATCAGGCTTCCAATATGTGTCAGGAAAGTGTCAATGTTTCTCACCTTAAACATAAAGCTTTGACTGGGACCAGCCCTATTGTTAGGCAAGGCAGTCCTATTCAGTTCTCAATTGCTGGGTAGTTCAGTGGGTTAGGTATTTTTGTGAGAAACATTCAGCCAAACAATTTGGTATATGAAAGGCGGCGCTGTGCGCATTGTCCTGCCATATTCATGGCCACCCGTTTGCACTCCTTGCCTTTGTATTGTATGTGGCATATTGGTAGCTTGATTATGCTGAGCTTAAAATAAGCCAAGCCCTTCATTTCTTTCCCATTTGAGCAACAGTTACAATGAAAGAAAGGCTCTAGCACTTAACTGGAAACGAAAGGAGCTCTTGTTTCTCTCCAAACTGCTCATTAGACTTATTTTGAACAGGAGAAGATTGTAACGCATACTCCAGTCATGGGAAGATCCGGGTGGGAGTTGGGCCACAAGGGGGGAGGGGTCCCAAAAGAGAGACAAAAAAGTCCCGAATTACTGAAACAAATAAATGTAAATTTTCCAGTGCACAGGCAGAAAGACAGAGAAAAATGCTGTGCATGCACACACATGTGTATTTCTGTTTATTTATTCAACAGAAATTCTTTCTAACAATCATTTTTAGAAGTAATTGCGAGCAAATGAAAGAGAAAGGAACACAAGCGGGCGGTGGACACAATTTTAGTCTCTGGAGAATTAGCCTTCACGTGTGAATTTGACAAACAGTATCGGAAATGGTTGGAAAACCAAGGCATCTCGCTGACTTCAGCATTCTCTCTCTCTCTCTCTCTCTCTCTCTCTCTCTCTCTCTCAAACACACACACACACACCCCTTCTCAGCACTGTGACCTCATCCAGGTTCTACACCCGCAGAATCCTATTATTGCCCTTTCAACTGCGGCCGGGGAACACAAAGGAAGGTTAGAGACATTCCCTCCCTGTGATGCCTGGAAAATCAATAGTTTTTATCTAGTTTATTTGCTTCTGAGATACCAGGGAAACAAGGGTGCTGTGTTGTGGGTGAGGTTGGGGGGGGAGAGACAGACAGAGGCTAGAAATAACTGCACTTTGTGGGGAGAAGTAAGGGAATCAATATCACATAGAATAGCTGACAATGTCATCCCGCCAGAAACTCTGTGGAGACACCGCCTTCAAGTTCCCCCTCATTATCTAGATGTTTGTATTTTTAAACACCATGACTTAGCGTCTGCTAACTCTTGGCTTCCTTTCAGTGTGGTTTCTTTCGCAAGCCTCTGGCAAGATACAAGGCAGCCCCTGCTCCCTTCTTCCCATGTCCCTCACTCTATGGATAAGTGTTATTTTTCTGTGGCTTCTTTAAAACAAAACAAACACCAGCAATCCCCATTCCCCACCTCAGGCACATCCAGTAGCTGTACTTTTTTTCCCTTCCTTTCTCTCACTGTTTGAGCTGCAAAATGTCTAGATTAGTAAAGCTGGGCTCTTCAGAACAAGGTGAGGTCACAGACCAGGTAAAAACACTTTGCACAATAAGAGGGAGTCTGTGATGTATTTTGGGCCTGGTTTAAATTTGTCTGCATAGGGAGGCATTTTTCCCCACCCTATTTTCAAGGCTTGGAAAGTTAAGGACCAGTTTTCCAAGGTCTGAGAATTATTTAAAGTCTCTCAAGGAGAGAAAAGCAGGCTAAATTTTTTCACCTACCCATTTCCCTCCCCCATTTCCGTGGCCTCCTTGCTGACAAACTTGATACTGTGCCACTTCCTCCTCTTACTCATGCATGTTGGAAACAGGCCAGTGGTGCTTGAAGGTTTGGCTGACATGATGCTGTTATTTCCAAAGGGGTGCCTGACTGTATATACAGTCCTCCTATTTTGTGAGGTGGAGGTTCCCTCCATGTCCCCCAGCGTAACACTGAATTTGCAGTAACATAACAGAGGCAAAAAAAGTGCCACCATTTTCTTGGATCATAAGGTAAATGCAGAACATTCACCATGTTCTAAAGCTTAATAGTGTCACCACTAGCCCAACAGAAATGTGATTCTGATTTCTTACATGGCTTGTTTTCAAATGAATTCCCAGCTGTTTGTGGCCACCACCCATTTTAATAACATTCAGCAGTTCTACAGCAAATTCAGTAGAAAGATGTAATCCCCAGTAGGTGACTGGGGATCCAATGCCACTCTCACCTGATCTCACCCCAGGCCATAACCCATTTCTGGGCTCTATAGACCTCGATTTTGGTGTATGCCGTCAACATAAGCCATACTCTCTTTGTGAGTCTAGAGAACACGGTAGCTGCTTTCGCAATACGTTTATCCAGCTCAACATCTAGGGAGAGAGTGTCAGAGATTGTTGAGCCAAGGTACACAAATTCATGAACAACTTCCAATTCTTGCATGGAGAGGTGAGTCCACGCCCTGGCCCATGACTTGTGTTTTCTTCAGGCTGATAGTTAGTCCAAAGTCTTCGCAGGCCTTGCTAAAACGATTCATGAGTTGTTGAAGGTCTTCAGCAGAGTGGGCAACAATGGCTGCATCATTGGCGAAGAGGAAGTCCCGCATGCATTTCAGTTGGACTTTGGTCTTTGCTCTCAGTCTAGAGAGATTAAAGAGCTTTCCATCTGATCTAGTCCAGAGATAGACACCTGTTGCAGTTCCAAAGGCCTGCTTCAGCATGACAGCAAGGAAGATCCCAAACAGGGTCAGCGCGAGGACACAGCCTTGTTTTACTCCACTTCGGATGTCAAAGGGATCTGATGTTGAGCCACCAAAAACTACAGTGCCCTTCATATTTTCATAAAAGGACCTGATGATTTTAAATATTTTAAATAAAATAAACAAACAAATAAGTACATTATGAAGAAAATACAGTGGTCCCAATTTGGATGCACTTAGTACTAATGGAGAAGTAGTAGCAACATTGCAGAAGGAAGGGAACTGGCAGGTGGTTATTTTGCTTTTCCCCATCCTTCTCTAATAAGTCTTTAGCCTCACAGGAAAAGTAGCCACAGACATAATAGGAATGAGAACCAGAGTGATATAGTGGATAGAGTGCTGGACTCTCAGCAGGCCTGGGTTCAAATCCCTAATCAGCCATGGGAACGCATTAGGGTTTGGTAGTGGTGAACGAATACTTGAGTATCTCACATACTCAGATACCCAGTTAAGGTCATCGTAAGTTCATAACTGGCTTGCTGATACATAGCAACAACATGCCAAGAAACAGGGTCATTGTTAGATAAAGTCACAGCAGCAGGGTTATGCCAGGCAAAGTTTAGGCTGTAACTTAATTTGTCAAAGTACATCAAGATCCAGACAAGTTTTATCAGGACCATGGAAAGCTCCCAGTGAGTACTACTGGATGTACAGTAATTGCCATCTTGTTTGTGTAGAAATGTTGCTTCAGCAAAGAGCTGAAGCTATTCTGATCCTTAGGAGAACTGCCATGGTGTGTTCTGCAGCTGGTTCTGCCTGCTAGGAATGAGAAAGTGAATGTGAAGCTTTAGTCTCTCATTCTCAAGGGGTTAAAAAGGGAGAACAAAGTTAATCTTTTTTCAGGAAGATTTCTTTGTGCAGTAACTTCTTCCAAGAAATCTTGTGGGAAATCTTGGTAGGTTTTTCCTGGAGGAAACACCAAGCTATGCAATATTAGTACAATTTCTGCACAGAAAGGCATATTTCCTGTGCAGGATTCACTGGGAAAGGGCAGAAGAAACACAAGGATGCTCAGGATTATTCTTGTGCTGAATGTTGTATTTTCCTGCACTTAATTCACTAGAAAGGACAGTAAGCTGCACAGAATGTGGCAGTTTCCTGTTCAAAGCAATGGGTAAAAAAAATTAAAAAACTGAAAAGCTAAAATGAGATCAAGAAGCAGGGAAATCTAGTTAATGCAGGGTGAATTCTTGGCAGGAAGTCTTGGGATGATGAGTCTCGGAAAATTGCTCAGAATGAGATTTCATGAATACCCATCACATCCCTACTCTAGAGCATCTTGCCATACTCTAAAGCAGTGGTCCCCAACCTGGGGCCTCCAGATGTTCTTGGACTTCAACTCCCAGAAATCCTGGCTAGCAGGGGTGGTGGTGAAGGCTTCTGGGAGTTGTAGTCTAAGAACATGTGGAGGCCCAAGGTTGGGGACCACTGCTCTAAAGGGCCCATATCTGCTCATATAACTGATGACTTCTAAGAGGCTAAAGAGATTATCTTCTGGGAATTGTGTCTGAAATCTCAGAACAGTAGAAAGACCATGCCATCAGACTAGGAGAGTATGACAGTATAGAATGAAGATTCACCCCAACCCATGCACATGGCAGGCCCTTATTTTCAGAGATGGCTACAAGTCCTGAAATCCAACAGTCAATGTGCCCAGTTTGGAGACCTATAGTCAATAATAATAGTAATAATAATAATAAACCAGCAGGCGGAGTTATTCCATATAGTGTGCGACCTATCCGGAATTGGTCTGAGTGATGGGCCTCTCCCTTGTCTCTCACCGGACCAATTTGCAGCATTTTTAAAATCTAAAGTGGAGGCCATCCGCCGGGAGCTCTCTCCTTTTTTAGATACAGTGAGTCAAGCAGAGATGTCCAGCACTCCGCCTTGCCTGGTGATTCTTGATCTCTTTCAGCCTGTGATGCCAGATACTGTGGACAAAGTGCTTGATCGCTGTCGTGCCACCACCTCATCCCTTGACCCTTGCCTGGCTTGGCTAATCAAAGCAGCCAGGCCTATAACAACAGAATGGGCCACAGCAATAATTAATGGGTCTTTCCGTGAGGGCAGGGTCCCTCCTGTCCTCAAGGAGACACTCATTAGGCCCATAATGAAGAAACCTAGTTTGGCGGCGGACGAAATTGGCAACTATAGCCTGTCGCCAATGTTTCTTTCATTAGCAAAGTGGTGGAGAGGGTGGTGGCCGACTAGCTTCATGCTCATTTGGATGAAACAGATGCCCTGGATCCATTCCAGTTGGGTTTCAGGCCGTGCCATGGTACAGAAACGGCATTGGTCACCCTGTATGATGACCTGACAGGGGTAAAACATCCTTGTTGGTCCTCCTTGACATCTCAGCGGCCTTCGATACCGTCGACCACGGTATCCTCCAGAGGAGGCTCTCCAAGTTGGGAATTGGTGGTCATGCAGTTGCATGGCTCCGATCCTTGGGAACTGTCCTCAGAGAGTACAGCTTGGGGAGAAGTTATCAGCCCTGTGGACCCTTAATTGTATGGGGTTCTGCAGGGTTCGATCATCTCTCCAATGCTGTTTAATATATACATGAGGCCACTAGGTGGGGTCATCAGGGGGTGTGGGGCATTGTGCCATCAGTACGCTGATGACACCCAGCTCTACATCTCCTTTTCTCCAACTACAGAGGATGCCGTTCTGTCCCTTCTGCGCTGCTTGGAGTCTGTGCTGCAATGGATGCAGGAAAATGGGCTGAGACAGAACCCGGACAAGACAGAGGTCCTGAGGGTGGGTGGCCCCACCGTCAGCGGTCTGGAAAACTCTGTCTCATTTGGGGGAGAGACTCTTACCACGAAGAGTCAGGTTCGCAGCTTGGAGATCCATCTGGACCCGGCGCTCACAATGGAAACTCAGGTGGCGTCGGTGGTCTGTACTGCCTTTTTTCATCTTCAGCAGATAGCCCAGCTGCGTCCCTATCTTGATGTTGGGGCGCTCACTACCTTGGTACATGCACTTGTAATCTTGAGATTAGACCACTACAATGCGCTCTACGTGGGGCTGCCTTTGAGGTTGATGCGGAGACTCCAAGTAGTGCAGAACGCGGCAGCCAGACTTCTTAGTGGAGTGAGAAAATATCACCATATCTCCCCCCACTCTGGCCGCTTTGCATTGGTTGCCCATTCGGTTCCGCATTGACTTCAAAGTGTTAATGCTAACGTACAAAGCCCTAAACGGTTTAAGGCCTCGATATTTGGCAGAAAGCCTACTACCACCAAAATCTACCCTAATCACCCGATCGAGTCAGAAGGTGAGGCTGAGGAGCTTGATGCTGAGGGAGGCCCAAAAGGAAAAAACAAGAAACCAGGCCTTCTCGGCGGTAGCTCCTCGCCTCTGGAATAACCTTCCTCCAGAGATTTGTGCGGCCCCTTTGCTGGGCACCTTTAAAAACCAATTAAAACCTTGGATGTTTACACAGGCCTTCCCTCCTGTGGACACTTGATTTCTTTCTTCTTTTTATTTCTCTTTTTCTTTTCTTTTCTCCATCTTGAAGTATTTGTCTATTGATATTATATTTTATATTTTTATATTTTTTAAAATATTTTGTTATGTCTGTTACGCATGCTGGAAGCCACCTAGAGTGGTCATCTGACCAGATAGGTGGGATAAAAATACAACAAACAAACAAACAAACAAACAAACAAACAAACAAACAAATAAATAAATAAATAAATAAATAAATGAACAACAACAACAATAATCCACACTGATAAACACCTTGAACATAACACACCAGACATAGTAGTATTAGAACGAAGTAATATCTGGATTGGTGGTTGTGGTTTTTCGGGCTCTTTGACCGTGTTCTTGTTCTTCCTAACGTTTCGCCAGTCTCTGTGGCCGCATCTTCAGAGGACAGGAGTAGCACTCCTATCCTCTGAAGATGCCGGCCACAGAGACTGGCGAAACGTTAGGAAGAACAACCTCCAGAACACGGCCAAAGATCCTGAAAAATCCACAACAACCATTTGATCCCAGCCGTGAGAGCCTTCATGAATACAATATCTGGATTATTAGCATTGCAATTCCAGGGGAAGCCAGAGTTGAAAATAAGGAACTGGAAAAACTAATTTGAGACCTGGCCATCAAATCATCTCGCTTCTGGAAGAAGCACCCTTCAGTGGTCCCCGTAGTTATTGGGGCTTTGAGAACAATATCAAGAAATTTCACACAGTACTATAAGCAGTTGCAGATCTCGGTAATCACACTATCAGAGCAACAAAAAATGGCAATACTAGGAACAGCATACATACTGTACTGAATATTTAACAAATACTTAGGTTTTTGGTTAAAATTTTGTATCTTACATACTACCAGTCACTGGTTTTATAATTTTGCCTGGTATTTCTGAATAACTGCCATCTCTGCTCCTTCTCTGCCACCCCATGTCCTACAAATAGTCCCTTGTCTGTTTATATGCATTACCTTTGGAAATGCAAATTTTGGAAGACCTGTTATTTACTAAAATGTTTATAAACTGCCTTTCTATATAAAATAAAAACAAGCCAAAGGCAATTCATTTTGTTGTTGTTGTTTAGTCGTTAAATCGTGTTCGACTCTTCATGACCCCATGGACCAGAGCACACCAGGCCCTCCTGTCTTCCACTGCCTCCCGGAGTTGGGTCAAATTCATGTTGGTAGCTTCGATGACACTGTCCAACCATCTTGTCCTCTGTTGTCCCCTTCTCCTCTTGCCTTCACACTTTCCCAACATCAGGGTCTTTTCCAGGGAGTCTTCTCATGAAATGGCCAAAGTATTGGAGCCTCAGCTGCAGGATCTGTCCTTCCAGTGAGCACTCAGGGTTGATTTCCTTCAGAACAGATAGGTTTGATCTCCTTGCAGTCCAGGGGACTCTCAAGAGTCTCCTCCAGCACCACAATTCAAAAGCATCAATTCTTCGGCAGTCAGCCTTTTTTATGGTCCAGCTTTCTCTTCCACACATTGCTACTGGAAAAACCATAGCTTTGACTATGCGGACCTTTGTCGGCAAGGTGATGTCTCTGCTTTTTAAGATGCTGTCTAGGTTCGTCGTTGCTTTCCTCCCAAGAAGCAGGTGTCTTTTAATTTCATGGCTGCTGTCCCCATCTGCAGTGATCGTGGAGCCCAGGAAATTAAAATCTGTCACTACTGCCATATCTTCTATTTGCCAGGAGGTGATGGAACCAGTGGCCATGATCTTAGTTTTTTTGATGTTGCGCTTCAGACCATTTTTTGCATTCTCCTCTTTCACCCTCATTATGAGGTTCTTAAATTCCTCCTCACTTTCTGCCATCAGAGTGGTATCGTCTGCATATCGTAGGTTATTGATATTTCTTCCGGCAATCTTAATTCCGGCTTCGGCATCATCCAGTCCGGCCTTTCACATATAAGTTAAATAAGCAGAGAGACAATATACAGTCTTGTCGTACTCCTTTCCCAGTTTTGAACCAATCAGTGGTTCCATATCCAGTTCTAACTATTGCTTCCTGTCCCACATATAGATTTCTCAGGAGATAGATATGTTGATCAGGCACTCCCATTTCTTTAAGCACTTGTCATAGTTTGCTGTGGTCCACACAGTCAAAGACTTTTCCGTAATCAATGAAGCAGAAGTAGAATTTTTTTCTGGAACTCTCTGGCTTTCTCCATAATCCAGCGCATGTTAGCAATTTGGTCTCTAGTTCCTCTTCCCCTTTGAAATCCAGATTGTTCTTCTGGGAGTTCTCGGTCCACATACTGCTGAAGCGTGCCTTGGAGGATTTTCAGCATAACCTTGCTAGCCTGTGAAATGAGTGCAATTGTATGGTAGAAGGCAATTAATAGACCACATTAACCATTGTTTCTGTTGATTGGCGGTATTATTGATGCTTTTAACAAGGCAATTAATAGACCACATTAAAAGCAACAATAATACCACCGGTCAAAAGAAACAATGAGGGACGGCATAGTACACCAGAACCCTCAAAGTAGAAACAGCAGTTGAATTTATAGAATAACAAACAAATGTCCTCCTCCCTGAACATGTTATAAACATCCCGAAAGAGCTATGTCTTTTCTCCTTAGTAGTGGTCTGGTTCAAGAGTGTTGGTGCACAGAACAAGGGGCTGTGAGTTCGAATCTCCACTGTGCCTCCTGGGAGAGAGGCTGGCTGAAATCATGCTGAATGTGTGTGGTTGATGGGGCATGTGTCCTGCTACTTGTGCGACGTGTGGCTATCTGTACAGTTACAGACTGTCAACAGAAAGAGGGGTAGTAAACCAAAACACTGTCAAGCCATATGTTGGGACTGAATTGATAGCAACTTTCCTGGCACTTTTCCTCATGTCTTTTGATACTAGAAAAAAATTTTTCCCAGGTCTTCTTGCTCACATTTTTCTGCTGTATTCTATCAGTTCAATCTGGTTTAAAAAATTTAAAGCTATTCCATGATGGCGGTTACTTCCTTTTTACTTATTACTTATTTGTCTGTTATATGAGCTTGTCTCGAATATGAATAAAGCAGGGATGGGGACTTGAGTCACAGGACTCGCTGTCAGGCCACTCAACTCATACATGAGTTTTTTTCTGTGGAAGAAAGCTCGTTTTTAATAGAGACTTGGACTTGGGACTTGATACCAAAGACTCAGACTCAGACTTGGGACTTGGACTCAAAGACTTGCCAACACCTCTAAAATAAAGAAAGGGCAGAATAGATAATGCACCTTAAGCAAGCAAGCAAGCAAATAAAGGACTCTGTTTTCATGTGTGAGATCCCGATCCAAATCCCTATTCAAACATGTAGCTTTCTCAGTGAGAAATGCCTCATTGATAAGCAGAATATTTTACTGCAATCCAAAAGGAATGACATACAACCCATAAAATAGCCCAGATATGGTCATTGACTACATTAATGTTTTTGGCTTCCTTCATGTAAGCCCAAGTTGTTGAATGAAAGGCAATTAAGTCTTAGACATTTTACACATGGCTATATGTAAAATTTCATATGCTTTTCCTTTGACTCATTCAGGCAATGGAATGACAGAGCTGGAGGTGACTTGGTGGGCCATGTAATACAGCCCCTTCTAGACACGGAATATCCAGTACTTGGGTTTCCTTCAAAATAGCCTCTCCTGATGTGGTGGCCTTCTAGTGTTTTGGAACAGAACTTAGATTAACTGCCAATGTAATTTTGCTTGGCAGGAGCCTCTGTCTCAGTTCTACAAATGAGGGCAAACCATAATGTAGTAATGGACCGATAATGCACTTAACTCAGTTTGTTTTCAACAATCCTGTATTGATTTTACTGAAAATCTCTAGTCTGTGGATATGCTGTCTGATAAAGAAAGCTAATAAATAAAAACAGGAAAAAGAAGCCAAGGACTTTAACCCTTGGGGAACAGAAGAATGGGAAACAGAAATAGCAATTCACTGAGGGAAATCAGTTTGGAAAGCCAGGCAATGAAAGAAGTCATGGGACATTTCTCTGAATGAAACTATGCCTTGGCACTAGCTATTGGCATGTATTATCCTCACCTGACACATTTTCTCTGTCAGCTTCATAAGCACCAAGTGCTTCCCATCTGATGTATGAAGACATTGTGAATTTTGGAAGAGTCTTACCTAAAGGAAGGAAGGAAGGAAGGAAGGAAGGAAGGAAGGAAGGAAGGAAGGAAGGAAGGAAGGAAGGAAGGAAGGAAGGAAGGAAGGAAGGAAGGAAGGAAGGAAGGAAGGAAGGAAGGAAGGAAGGAAGGAAGGAAGGACGGACGGACGGACGGACGGACGGACGGACGGACGGACGGAAGGAAGGAAGGATGGACGGACAATAAGCTTCTCATACAGTCCTATCTGTGGCTTCTCTTGAGTAAAGACAAAGATGACAAAATCTTTAACCTAAAGCTGGGAAAGGTTCATTTCTTAGACTACAGCTCCCAGCCAGCATGTGATCATCAGTCTCGGATATGTGGTTCTCAGCCTTGGCTCCCCAGATATTCTTAGACTAAAACTCCCAGAAACCTTCATGACTAGCAGTGCTGGTCAGGATTCCTGGGGACTGTAGTCCAAGGAACATCTGGTGTCTCAAGACAGGGAACCACTGACCCAAGAAATAAAATTTCCCAACTCTGTTTTAATTTTCTCTCACATTGTTTTTTGTTTTGTCAAGTCAACTCAAGTCTGACTTATTGTGGTCCTGTGAATGTATGATCCCTAAAATGTGCCATCATTAAAAGGGCAGAAAAAGTTATATGGGCAGAATCTCCCCTTTGCTATGCATCTCATTTGCTGGGGCAAAGAAAAGGACTTTTAAGCAGTCTGCTGCCAGTCAGAGTTGAAGGTACCAGGCTATACAGACCAATGAACTGCCTCAGTATGACACATGTAAGTTCAGAACCTGATTAATTATACAGCTTTCTTCTTTTCCCACTTTTCAGAGGCAAATACGTTTTTGTTTAGAATTTCTTATATAATGTTAATATTTGACTGGCGGAAGAGGAGGACACATAGCAACAACAGGTAACATTTGCATGAAGCAAGGATATGTAAAGAATTTGCTCCAACTATATATTGTTGGAGCAAATTCTTAACATATCCTTGCTCCATGCAAATGTCTCCTGTTGTTGCTATGTGCCATCAAGTCAGAACTGACCTATAGCGACCCTGACAGGGTTTTCAAAGTAACTGAGATATTTAAGGAATAGCTTCACCAGTTCCACACATCCAGTGAGTTTCCATGGCTGAGTGGAGATGCAAACTCAGGCTTTTTGAGTCCCAGTCCACCACTCTATCCACTACGCCACACTAGGTAACCCAGTGTCCCTTAGCCAGGCACTAGGTCTACTACCCCACTCTGAATGTATGACACCAATAATACCTTTATTTCAGATTCCTAGGAGCTAGCCGTGCATAGGTGACACATTTTGTGGCCTTATAATGTGCCAGCTGTCTTGATTATCTCCTTGAACGGAATAAACTGGACATTTGTTGATATGTAGAAAAGCCCAGACTGTCTTTCCAACATATTTATGAGTAAAGTAGAAAGTGCCTAATCTAAAAAGAGAGAAACCTCCCACCCCAGAGAGAGAGAGAGAGAGAGAGAGAGAGAGAGAGAGAGAGAGAGAGAGAGAGAGAGAGAGGAGACATTTTTAACCCCCTCTGTGGGATTCAATCAAATGTTTAAACAGCAAAGGTCTTGACAAGGAAAAGTGTTGATGACTGCAGTTTTGAGACTGATCATATAATTTTCAAGCTGGTTTTTATGGCTATGCAGTATTTTAAAGAGGTGGATTCTAGACCGACTATTTTAACAAGAAAAGCAATTTACAACTGGCTTTTGTCTCTTTTACTAGCCAGGGAATCAAGGTACTTAAAAGAGTCCCTCAGTTTAAGGGCCTTTGTGTTACTGTTATTTCATTTATTTATTTTTTAAACGACTGCATGTTGCTGCTCAAGAGCATTTAAAGAGCAAGGGTTACTTCTTCCCATTATCATCGTAAGTTTGGAAAACTAATTAATTCTTATGAACCATTGTAAATTTTATATGGAGGCCTTTAGAGACAGAGCCATAACAAAAGAAGAGGGCAAGAAAAAATTAATTTGCCTGTGGGGGGGGGAAGCTTCTTTATGGCCTCTTTGTTCCGAAAACATTTAAAAAAAGAAAGAAAGAAAAAACAGAAAAACTGGTTTGAAATGATATTTAGAAGAAGAAATAGGTTTAAAGGGAGGCAATATGGATTTTTGTCCCATGAAGAGACCAGGAAGGGGTGGGGGTGGGGAAGCACATTTCCCCCATCTATGCAGTATTGCAACTATAAAAAAACCCTTGTAAAGCCAAAGCTGAGGTCTTAAATGCAAATGACTTGGAGCATCAAATTATGAAGCTGCTGAACCATCGGGACTACCCGGACCCAGACATTTTCTGCAAAAAGGACTTCAGTTTCTCCAGCAGACTATTGATCTGCTTCAGATCGATGATGAAACTCAGGAAACTAGATATTATTTCTGTATAGACTTTCCAGGTCTCAGAAATCCTGGCTGAAATCTCAGGAAGTCTCTATTCCTTCTCAGGTCTCTCTGGCCAGGGAGGCAAAAACTCAGGATCAGTACCATTGCATAGGAACGGGAAGCCTGAGAATCCATCTTCACAAAAGTTTCTGCTTTCTGAACATTCTCTCTCTTTTTTAAAAATAAAAACTGTGTGGTTGGTTGCTCCACCACCACCTCAAGTGGTTCTTCCTAACAAGCCAACGGGCTAAACTTATTTACAGAGCCCACTGCCGGCATAATGAAAACATCACTTTTAGCACTGGTCCCCACCAATGGTCTCCAGGTCACACCAAGGGCAAAAGTGTAGAAGCTTGCAGATGCAGCCCCCCCCCCCACAACATAGATGTTGATCCCATGCCTTCTCCTTCACTTGCTCTTTGGTGATGACGCCTCATTCCTCCCTCTCTCTTTTCAGTCCTTTCTTTCCAAAGCTCATCTCCTTCCATGGTTCCTGGCCATCTGACACCCAAGATTTATCCCTGCCTTCTCTTTCCATCCTCCTTAACTTCACTCTCTTCCCAGTACCAAGGTTTCCTGGATGTCTTCCTACTCCATACCCTCTCTGCTTCTCTCTTTGGCATAGTGAAAGGGACTCATTCCTTGGTCCACAGATCTTCTAGCACCACCTTTTCATAGCCACCTTCTATCTCCCTTCTCTTATATCTTTTCATTTTCCTGCCATTTTTAGGTCTTCCCTCTGTCGTCTTTCCCAGGCTTTCTCCTTTCTCCCTCCTCCTCATCCTAGTGGTCCTTTTGTCCCTCTAGTGTCTTCTTTTGCTATCTCCCAATATCCCAGATGTGTTTCCCCTTTCAATCTTTTCCCCCCTTGGGACCAGGGGCTCGTGGAATAGACTCTTATGTCTAGTCTGGGTATTCACATGTTCACCAGCAAACTGCTTATCATATATCCCTTGGGTGTCAAGGGAGTGTGCTTTACTTGTGAGAAGGGCCTCAATCTCACCTTCCTTCTCACAGAATCCCATAAGATCCAGCCTGTGTAGCCCTGGTCAAGCTGCACAGTCCCAGGGTGGCCTCAGAAGAAAGGAATGGTAAGCTTCTTCTGAGTACTTTCTACTTGTTGTTGTTTAGTCATTTAGTCGTGTCCAACTCTTCGTGACCCCATGGACCAGAGCACGCCAGGCCCTCCTGTCTTCCACTGCCTCCCGGAGTTGGGTTAAATTCATGTTGGTCGCTTTGATGACACTGTCCAACCATCTCATTCTGTCGTCCCCTTCTCCTCCTGCCTTCACACTTTCCCAACTTCAGCGTCTTTTCCAGGGAGTCTTCTCTTCTCATGAGATGGCCAAAGTACTGGAGCCTCAGCTTCAGGATCTGTCCTTCCAGTGAGCATTCAGGGTTGATTTCCTTTAGAATGGATAGGTTTGTTCTCCTTACAACTTTCTACCTAGAAAATCCTAAAAATGGTTGCCAGAAGTCATGTTTTAGTAAGGCCTGCCAAGACTTTGGATTAACAATCAGCCTGAAGAAAACACAAGTCATGGGCCAGGGTGTGGACTCACCTCCCTCCATTACCATCTCCACGCAAGAATTGGACGTTTTTCACGACTTTGTGTACCTCGGCTCAATGATCTCTGACACTCTCTGTCCCTAGATGTCGAGCTGGATAAATGCATCGGCAAAGCAGCTACCGTGTTCTCTAGACTCACAAAAAGAGTATGGCTTAATAAGAAGCTGATGGCATATACCAAGATCCTGTGTCCCGAGTACACTCTTGTACTGCAGTGACTCCTGGACCTTTTGTGCACGGCAGGAGAGGAAACTGAACAGGTTCCATATGCATTGTCACTGACACATTTTGTGTATTACCTGGTGGGACAAAGTTCCTAACAGAGTAGTCATAGAACGAGCTGGAATGTTTAGCATGTATACATTACTGAAACAGTGGTGTCTATGTTGGCTTGGGCATGTTGTGAGAATGGCTGATGGTTGGATTCCAAAAGATCTCCTGTATGGAGAATTGGTGCAGGGAAAGTGCCCAAGAGGGAGACCACAGCTGCGATACAAGGATATCTGCAAGCGGGATCTGAAGGTCTTAGCAATAGACCTCAACAGATGGGAAACCTTTGACGTCTGAGCATTCAGCCTGGAGGCAGGCGGTGCAGCATGGCCTCTCCCATTTTGAAGAGACACTTGTCCAGCAGGCCAAGGCAAATAGGCAGTCCTGAACCCAGCAAAATCAGGGAGCTGGACAGGGGACAGACTGGATTTGTCTTCAGTGTGGAAGGGATGGTCACTCTCGAATTGGCCTTCTCAGCCACACTAGACATATTCCAAGACCTCAATTGAGAGCATGTTACCAAAAAACAAAGAACAATAAAAAATTCACAATTGTTAATTATGGGCTCAATAGGACCTGGACTCAGTTTATTATTAGTGCATTTTTACTTCTAAAAAGAATAATAATTCCTTCAGGATTTTCTGCCTCAAGTGCTAAAATAACCCCAGGTCTACAGTGTTAAACAGCATGGGGAAAGTGCCATTTGCTGCTCTGTCTCAGGCAGCAAAAAGTCTTGGGCTCTCCCTCAATAGCACAAGCCTCCCATCTTTGGCAAGGAACGTCAACCTTGTTTCCTCACTCCCTGACATTCTGAGCCTTAAGCTGAAAGGGAGGGATGGTTCCTTTGATGTACTTTGCTAAAACTCCTGGCAAAAGAGTATATAAAGCATTTTAGTAATTAAGAATTATAGATTCAAAGGCAAAGCTCTTAGCACCTCCAAGCTGAGCCAAAGTCTTTGAAAAGCCCTTTGCCGAAACATACTTCTAAGAAGAAATTATGTTGTAAATTATTTTTATGGAATGTTCAGTTGTTAAGCGAATATTTAGGTTGCAGTTCACAGAAACCTCCTTCCCCGGGAAAATAAATGTTTTCGTTTCCCAGATTTCTCTTTGTCAGCATTTCTAACCATTTTTTAAAAATGACAAACTTTTGTGAGTAAATGCCAGTGGAGACAGCTGTATTTTATTATTGAATACTTCTGGTGCTGTGTTTGGCACCACTCCTATTTATATTGCTCGCAAGACTTCATGGGAGCCTTTGTAAAGTCTGGTGTTTAAACTTAAAATGGCTGACATGGCTGGTAATTGATTCCATTCCTCTGTCTTTCTTGGAGCAGCGGGCAAATGAGAATTTAGCACAGCAAGAGCACTGGAGTCCTTCTCTCCCGCCAGTTCAACAACAAGAACTCAGCAGCAAGAGTCTTTTCAAGCAGTCCACTGAGCTTCTTAAAAATGCTAACATAAGGCCTCTGCCCCTTGCCTCAGAATTTGTCCTCCATTTAATTGTTTTGTTTAATTGACCCTTCTAAGGATTAAGGAAAGGCACAAGACAATTTGGAGTACTCCCCCCCCCCCCCAATTTGGCCTGACCTTTGTTGTGAAACTCCATCACTGCCAGTGCGTAAAATGGCCCATTGAAGATGCTTTCTGGAAAGCAATAAAAACATCTCTATTTCGTTCAGCTTTTAACATTAGTTAATGAGTTCGCTGGTGATCAGAAATAGCGCTACCATTAGGCAAAGCAGAACATACTTTTTAGGTCATAATCATCCTGAGGGACTGTTGTGTTTTATTGGCTGAAGTGTGGAACTCAAAGTCTTAAACAAACAGCTACTATATATATGGGAATGTTATTTATTTCTTATTTATTTATTAGTTACATTTTTATGGTACCTTTTCTCCAAGGAGCAGAAGGCAGCCCACATGTTCTCCTCTTCATTTTATCATCATAATATAACCTGGGGAGACAGGCCAGGCTGAAAGAGAATAATTGTCCCAAGCAAGTCACCCAATGAATTTCATAGCTTAATAGGGACTAGAAACTCGGTCTCCAAAATCCTAATCCAATATTTTAATTATTACACTGGCTCTAAATAAATGAAACCCACTAAACTTCCCCCAGCTGATCCATGGTTATTCTAACGGTCCTGGGGCTCATGAAAACCCAAACCACTTCATCACCATCATCTTAGAACTTCAGAACTGGAAGGGATCCTATAGATCATTGAGTCCAGCCCATGTCAAGGAAGCACAGTGGGGGATAGAACTTCCAACCTTTGGCTCCTCAGGCACACCCTCAAACTACTGTTCAACTACCATTCACTCATTGTGAATGGTAACTGAACAATGCCCCATTGGTGATTAGATGCAGCAGTTTTATCACCTTGACAAGTTTTGAAGTGAATACAGTGGTGCCTCGCAAGATGAGCACTCTGTTTTATGATGAAATCGCATTACGACGAAGTTTTTGAGATCGCAAAAGTGATCGCAAAACGATGTTTCCTATGGGAGAATTTTGCTTTGCAATGATCGGTTCCCTGCTTCGGGAACCAATTCTCGCAAAACGACGATTTTCCTATAGCTGATCGGCAGTTTCAGAATGGCCACTGGGTAAAAAAATTGGCTCCCCGCTCTTTTCTGGGACGGATTCTTCGCTGCATGGGCAGTGAAAATGGCCGCGCTATGGAGGATCTTCGCTAGATGGTGAGTTTCAAGCCCATAGGAATGCATTAATCGGGTTTTAATGTGTTTCTATGGGCTTTTAAATTTTGCTTTACAATGTTTTCGTTCTACAGCGATTTCGCTGGAACGAATTAACATCGTAATGCGAGGCACCACTGTATTGAATATGACCAATGCTATCTCTGCTCATTTTCTCATTGTCTTGCATTGCTTGCCCCTTATGTCTTCTTGCTTCTTTCTACTATAAAACAAAGCACAACAAACCTCCTGTGTCATCTTTCAAGACTAACACATTTATTTTAGCATGACAGGCCAAATATAAGATAAAATAAAAATTAAAAAGACAAACGCATTGTGGTACTTTAATGACTAAGGACTATATTTTAATGTGAGCTATTGTGGACAAGTCCATTTCCTCAGACATAAGAGTGGGACCACATGGTAAATGTTTATCTATTTATACAGGGCCCCCAAACAAAAACAAAAAAATGTTTCCTGGGCATATGTTGGCATTTCACTTAAAGGCAATGAACTTTAAGACACCTGTTGACATTCAGTTCCCCTTCCAGGAAGCATTGTTCTGTAAGCTGTGACCATGATTGACAGCTAATTTAATTTCAGGTTTTAGATAACAAGTAGGATGAACATGGTAATGAATATGTCTAATCATCAATAGGGCTTGTAAAGTGACTCTGGTTCGTTAGGAAATAAATACAGCTAGGACATACAATAGATACAAGACAATTAATGCAGTGTTTTACATTTGATAATGGCCTAAGAATTATTGGCTAATATTGAGTCCACTGAGATGGGTTTAAATATATGTATATATTTTATTTCAACTGTCTCTTTCTGGGGTATTGCCCTGTGATTTTTCTTCTCCAGAAATATGCTAGCAACCTTTTCTCAAACTATAATTTCACATGAGGTTTCACAAATTATCGCCCACTTTTTCAGACCTGGACCCTCAGTCCAAAGGGTAAGCCTAACTGGAGTAGATCCACTCAGTCAATGAGATTTATAAAACTGCTGACTCACTGTTCAGATGAAAATTCAACAGATGTAGGCTATAGAGCAAAATAATTAGGTCACAGATATATGTTCACAAGGTACACGATTGTGAGGGTCACAGTGATATGGGATACAACAAATGGCAATTCTATTAGCATGGTTAGAATGAATGTTAACAATGTTGTTCAGCATAACCATCGCTGGAATAAATAAAGCAATTTGCTAATGCTGAATGTCTGTGAAACAGTATGCAACTCTGCCAAGCTTTTGTCTTTTAATAGTTCAGACAAAAGGGATAGATATTTGGCCACTCCCTCCACAGTTACACACAGGACTCTTCAAGAGGAGCATCTCTCTTCTTCATTCTCTATTGTCACTTTATGCATGTGAACAATAACACACCTGCAGCAAGGACACACCTGCTAACATATAGGTCCCACACATATGCAACAAGCCTGATTTTTCAGGGTTCCTGCTTATATCTGGAACCTACGTGCATGCAGGAATCTCCAGTACACACATGGTGCTTTCCACATGTAGAAAGCAGCAACAAGGACAGGAGGGGCTTTCCACGTACCTTTCCATAGTGGTAACAATTTATGTCCTACTGTTTGAATCATTATGGCCAGTTACAACATGATGTTCATTTTCTCTCTTGCTTGAAGGGGCAATTCAGCCCTAAAGAGAGAGAGAGAGAGAGAGAGAGATGGAGGGATGGACGGAGAGACAGACAGAGAGAGAGAGAGGGAGGGATGGACGGATGGACAGAGAGACAGACAGAGAGATCGATAGATGGCTCAGGAAGGGGTTTCTGTTTGGCAATATTTCTTCTGTTGCGCTGGCTGCTTCTGCAGAATTGCATTGGTCCATCTACTTCCCCCACCATCTCCTCTGCCTTTCAGCTTAAACTGTCATTTCCTTTCTGCCCTCTGCATACCCCCCCAACTGTCTCCTCACAATGACTGGAGAAAACTGGCATGTCAAAATACTGGTACTGAAGCAATAGCTCAAATTGCTCTGTGACATACTTTTACCAACGTATTGATGTACTAGCCAGGATTATATGCATGCTGTAAAAATGGCATCCACCTCCCTGGCTTCAGTTCTGGAAAGAAGCAGGGCAGGTTGTGCACACAGGCAATTTTGGTAAGGAATGCACCAATACGAGAGAGGTACAAAAGATCACAACCCTCCCACGAGTGGAAAATAAACTACAGTTACACCGCTGGCCAAATGTATTGATCTTGGTTATGGGTTGTGTGACCGAAAAAAAGAGCAACGATTGAAATGAGAGATAACTAGAGAACATTTCCCTCATGTGACCAGGGTCTATATGTTAGTGGATAGGTAGCTGCAGATACAATTTACACATACTTTACAAAGATATTTACACATATTTAGCCTCTATGTACCTGCCTGTATATACCTCACACTTTCTCATCCTTCCTTCCTTCCTTCCTTCCTTCCTTCCTTCCTTCCTTCCTTCCTTCCTTCCTTCCTTCCTTCCTTCCTTCCTTCCTTCCTTCCTTCCTTCCTTCCTTCCTTCCTTCCTTCTCTCTCTCTCTCTCTCAAATTATTTGGCCAAATCCAACTTTTCTCGGAAGGTGTTCGATGTGTTCTCAAAGGCTTTCACGGCCAGGATCTGATGGTTATTGTGGGTTTTTCAGGCTGTTTGGTCATGTTCTGGAGGTTTTTCTTCCTAATGTTTCACCAGTCTCTGTGGCCAGCATCTTCAGAGGACAGGAGCTAGAATTCTGTCTGTGTTCTGGTGTAGTGTGTGGGATTGTTGAGTATTTGTAGCTGTGGAATCAGCTTTTTGTCTTTTTCAGGATATTGGGAGTTTCCTGTGATCAGGATGTTTTATTATGGGTGTTTTGAAGCTGTGCTGGTGTTTGTGGATTTCAACAGCTTTCTTGTATAGTCTAACATAATGAGTACTTCTGTGTCCTGAAGTAGGATTTCATGTCCAGCTTGTTTCAGGGTGTGTTCAGCTACTGCCGATTTTTCCGGTTGTTTTAGTCTGCAGTGTCTTTCATGTTCAAAGGCTACACAAGTAAGCCACTGAAATCCACAAACATCAGCACAGCTTCAACAAAAAAGAAGAAAGTCTAAAACTCAACAAAGTCTGGCTCCCAGCACTGAAAAATACACCCTGCAAAAGGTCAACGAACTCTATCCAACCACAAGGACCGGTGATCACTGCACGCAAAAGATTAGCCAATGACACCCATCAATCACAGTGACAGATCATCTCTCCCCCTTATCATAACAAAACATCCATAACAAAACACTCTGATCACAGGAAACACCCATTCTTCTGAAAAGAGCAACAACAAAAAAGCCCTTATCCTACAGCTACAAATACTCAACAATGCCACACACCACAACAGAGCGCAGACAGAACTCTAGTTCCTGTTGTCTGAAGATGCTGGCCACAGAGACTGGTGAAACGTTAGGAAGAAAAACCTTCAGAACATGACCAAACAGCCCGAAAACCCCACAACAACCATTTCCTGAGAAGCTTTCGGCTCATCCTTTCAGATTGTAACACTTATGGAAACAGGGTCAACACAGCTAATCACATGTGGTTTTTGCTACCTTGGGATTTGTTATCTATTTTTCTCCCCTTTCCCCCTTGCTACCTCTGTTAAAGATGACAAGTGGAGCAATTTCCTCAAGAGTACAAATCAGAATCTAGAGTTATTTATATATACACTGTAGATATTGCTGAACTGCAAATTATGCCTTACTATTGGCTGTGCTAGGTAGGGCAAATGGGTATTGCTGTTTGACAGTATCTAGAAGGCCACACATTCCCTCCCACTGATATATATATATCCCATATACTGTATATCAGTGGGAGGGAATGTGTGGCCTTCTAGATACTGTCAAACAGCAATACCCATTTGCCCTACCTAGCACAGCCAATAGTAAGGCATAATTTGCAGTTCAGCAATATCTACAGTGTCTTCTGTTCTTCATACATAATGTATATGATAGTTCTACATAGACATGAAAGAATTCAGGTTTCCTGTCTATACTCATGGTTTCCTTCCATCAGGAAGATTTTTCCAGTCCATTGTTTTAGGTGACACAAGTTCCTTACTTTTAACTGTCCCCTGCTAAATAACTATAGGGCTGAGAAGGTCAGTACTGAGGAGATATTTTTATTCTAAATAGATCAATCCCTTGTGTGATCTTGGTATGCTGTGGACAGAGGACCACAGCATTCCTCTTACTAAACAGTCTGGGCTCAACTGACGTTATTCATCTTATTTTTCCAGAGACAAAATGGTGACTGAGCCTTCATTCCCAAGGCAGAAACACTTTCTCCTACTGGGTGGTCCTTCTAGGTCACCCATAGGAAACTACAGGGCATACACTGAAGTTAGGTCTACCAGAAACCAGTCATCAAAAGTAGGAATGGAAACCCCATGTGAATCAACACACAATATTAGGTTTCTAAAATAAGGCTAGCCCTTCAGCTTTTTGCAAGCATGTCTATTTAGAGGAGAAGACATATTTGTCAAGGGAGGAAACTAGACCTCCCATGCCACCCAATGTGACTAAAAAGACAAAGTCTTCCTTGCCTCATCGGGGGTTGCCCGTATGCAACTGAAAGATGGCTGGGCAATGATATTTAAGTGTCTTCTTGTGGGTGGCATATAAGTTGGAGTACGGAATGGCTCATCTGAAATATCAGTGGCTATAGACTTCATGGAATAGCTAACAGATCAACTATGTTCCTGACATACCTTATGGAAAAAGTAGACAACAATGAAATGGAGGTGTCCCTTTTTCATTTTTTCCTAACCTGCTGAGATGAGTTTGTTTTGATATAGTTTATTCTGTTCTCATTCAGCATTAGAGCATCCCCAGAGGATTCTGTGGCTTGAGCAGTGATTTTGAGGCCAGATCTTCCCCCCTCACTTTCTCTCAAACATATGGCCCCCAAGGAATGTCCTCTTAGAGACCCCTGTCTAGACCCTATGAAGAGCTTGTTCTTCAGAGAAGGCCCTTGAAGTTATTGGTGACATTGAGGAAATTTCTTATGCCAATGGTCTCCTGAAGGAACAGCCTGTAAGAAGGAAGGGAGCTCCACTTCAGAGGCAGAAGCTGAACGACCACAGAGTTTCCCTAGTTTTGGGGCAATGTCATTTGCAGAGATATACTCAGTCATAGCAAAGGATGCTCAGGAGTGAAAGGCACCTCATGTGCAGGACTGAACATCAGGGATGAAGACATCTTCCAGCAATTGCTTTTGACAGCTGAGCCTGGGATGCAGTACAATGGCTTAACACCTTACTGGAACTCCTTCTTACAGAACATCTGTGAGTCGTTCCAGATTACTTCTGCTTCTGCTTAAACCAAGGAGGGGTAACCTGTGACTGTAGCCAGCCTAGCCAATAATGAAGTCATTGGTGTTCTTTGTTTGAAGAATTGGGATGTGACATCAACCTCTGCTTCCTATACCTCTCCTGGCTGACATCTAAGAAAGACGTGTCTGGCAAAATCCATATTGCCAAGAACATTTGGACTTTCATCCTGGTACAAGCCCAATGAAGTGGTGGTTGATCCACAAAAGCTTGTGTATTATGATTTTTTTAAATGATTTTTTTAGCGGTCTGTAAAGGTACAGTGCCTGTTCTTGCATTTGAATGGAATATGGAAGTCTTTCATTAAAAGCCTCAGACTTGGGAGGGTGAGGATAATCATCTAAATTCTTGAATGTTCATAGCTCTTCTATTGATTCAATTGTCTCTGAGTGTGGTAGAGCAGGATTAAGGGGCCTGTGGTTCTTCAGATATTTTAGCCTATAAATTCCATCAGCCCCACCTAAATGGCCAGTGGCAAGGTATTATGAGACCTGTAGTCTAAAACTACTGTACTGGAGGGCCAAGAACTCTTGTTAGATTGCAAGCCTACACCCACATTTTCAAGAGCAAGTGCCTTTGAACTCAAAGTGATATTACTGAGTAGACATATATAGATTTGCCCTGTCAATGGCTATTAGCCAAGAGAACCAAATTTAAGCTTCTTTGTACTGGAGCAGTGTGACTAGATGCTCTGAATATAGTAAAGGTTTCAGTATCATTGGGGTGGTGAATCTGCTCTGGTGTTTAATCTAAACTTTAAATGAACTATCCAAGGTGCCGACTTTACTTTGGGGAATGGGATTAAGAATGTTGGATAGCCCCTAAAATCATAGACGCAGAGAATAATTGAGCTGGAAGGGGCCTATAAGGCCATCGAGTCCAACTCCCTTCTCAATGCTGAAATCCAAAATCAAAGCAGATCTGACAGATGCTTGTCCAATTTTCTACAAGATCCAGTCAACAGCCTAGAGCAGATTCACACCAAAGTGACACAGACATCACCTCCCTCCACTTTGTGAATATGGATGCATTTGGTGGGGACATAGAAGACCTCCTCTGCGTTCTTCCGCAAGCAGATAAGGACTGTTTTCTTCTTGCACATTTTCTTTTAGTGATTGACTGACTAGGGAGGAGTGGGGATGATTCTGAAAGGAATGATTGTATTTCTGTAATTTTAAACATGTTTTTAATACTTTTGTTGTCTACAGCACTGGTTCTTAACCTTGGGTTACTCAGGAGTTTTGGACTGCAACTCCCAGAAGACTTCACCACCAGCTGTCCTGACTGGGGTTTCTGGGAGTTGCAGTTCAAAAGCATCCGAGTAACAAAGGTTAAGAACCACTGGTCTACAGGTTGTTAACATATCTGTTTAATTCTTTTTAAATACAGCACTAACTTATTGTTTTAGCTTTTAGTAGTGTTTCTTTTAATATTGTAAGCCACTTTGGATCCTTTTTAGGACAAAGGCAGCATATAAATAATTTAAATAAATGCATACCTACATATTACACCATGACAATTGCTTTCCTTTCTTACTCTTGGCCTCATGGAGCCTTCTGTCTCCAAATATTCCCAGGCTTAGAGCCTCTCTGGTTAGAAAAACAGCTGGAGGGAGGGAGTCAAAGGGGAGAAGCATCCCCTCCCTCCGCTTGAATGGTTTTCAAATTGTATTCCTCCTTATACAGATGTGGTTGCAATCCAAATCTGACTGTAGTTTGCTGCCACCTTGTTAGTGACATGGGGCACACACATGGAATGCCCTTGACCCCAGCAGAAGAAGATAGAAAAGTTTTCCCCATGACAGGATTTGGACAACATCATTGAACTCTTACTGTAATAATTAAATTTTAGAGTTGCATGGGAAACACAGATTATAAGAGCTAATAATTTTTATTAAATTGACTTCATGCAGTCTCTGAAGTAGAGTTTGATCATTACATCATGCGACTTCAGGGGTTCTCCTTTTTCCATGTAGTATCTTTTCCAAAAAATCAGCTCTGGAAAGATTAATACTGAGTGTTCAGAAGGCTTTCCCAAGAAAGTATTGAAAAATTGAATTCCTGGAGTGGTTAATAAACTAGCTACGAAGGAACAAACACAGAGCCCAGAGTGGAGAAATAAAAAACACAACCAGCGTATATATCAATCAATCCTTTCCCACATCATAAAAAGAAGAAAAGAACACAGCACCCTTTTATCCTTTAATATAGCAGATTCAGTATTAGATCATCGAGGAATCTGTGTGTGATGTAAATGGGCAAACACACTGGTGCTTGAAATGCAATTACTAACCCGCCTTTACCTTCCAATTCTAGGTTTCGGTTTTTTCAACAAAAAAAATCTTTTGAATGGAAGGATGGCGTTCTTGGGGAAAGAAATCATGATTACTTGTGATATTGAAGACCCATAATAGATTTTGATGTGGAATAGCAGAAACCATTAGAAAAACATGTGCTTTATTAGAGCAAAGTATATTTACACCACCAGAGCTAAACTTAAAATTCCCACGGACTGTTGCAACAGAGGATTGCCACAGAAAAATAAAATCTTATGTGCATCTCCTATAACACTGGGTGTCCTGGGGAGTGTGTTGTATACTTTTGGCTAACTTGTTTCTATGCCTCAAAGTCATTGGGTCCACCCCCTTTCTTCCTGTTCCTTTATTAGCTATTTCCCTGCTGCTTTGTCTTTTTTTCTGGTTTGATGAAATTCCATTGTTCTTTGGATCCTGGATTTAATATCTAATCAAGGTGAGTCACAGGAATGGCCCTGTGGATTGATTGCTTTCCAAGGTATTTGACAATGTTAACTCTGATGTTCCTTCCATCCAATTTATAAAGAGCTTTGTAGCTTTTGATTCTCTCTCTCTCTCTCTCTCTCTCTCTCTCACACACACACACACACACACACACACACAAACTTCTCAACCATCCACACTGACAAATTTAGTTAGTACCACTATTGTCATGGGACCATCGTTTTCTTTTTCACTATAGAGCTGTTCAAGACATGTTCTTGCCACTGTGTTGTGACATCAATTTGCTTCAGTTTTGGTTTGTTTTTTGACTCTCAATAGGGCTGGAGTCAAAGTTTGGGAGGCTGATTCTTAACTGTGCCTCGGAGGGGAAGAGCCAAACTTGTTGTCCTTGGGCAAGCTACATAGTCCAGGAGTGACCCAGAAAGAAGGGTATGGTGAACCACCTCTGAGTACTTTTTACCTAGAAACCTATGAGAAAAGTCACCATTAGTCAGAATCAACTTCATCTCATATGAGTATAGCTCAGTGGTTTAGCTATCTGGCTGTGGAGCCAGAGGTTGGAAGTTGGTGTTACCAGTTATTTATTGGTATTATCCAATTTTCAATGCCCATTTCTCACAGCAAATCCCCAGGAATGGTCTCACATCAAGACAAAAGACTACCTCTGACTGATGTGAAACTGATTCATTCATTAAAGCATTTTAAATTATACCTTCATTCTTAGGGAGGCCAGGGTGGTGAATCAACATAGCTAAAACAATAAACACAAAAGACATACCATAATAGGAAAAGAAATTCAACAGACAGAACAAAACAGACAGAATTAGACAAATATAGGATCTTGGCAAACACAGGGTTTGGTGTAGTGATGATTGGAGGGCTGGTGCCAATCACACCTGCATGCAGATGAATGCTCCCATTTTTCAACAGCTTCAGCTCACAATTCTGATAAATATTATGTAGGTTGCATGAGAACCAAGAGAGATGGGCAAATTATTTATCTGCAGAGAACCATCCCCTATTAGAAAGGCTGCCAAAGGACCGTCCTTTCAAAAGTGGACTTCTCTTTGATTTGTTGTTGACTCAAAGTCTCATAAGGATGGAGATCAAGAACTTTGATGCTGCCCCTCTGCAGTGAGCTCCCGGACAGGGCACTCACCAGAGACATTGCTCACCAGCTCCTCCACTACTCAGGGGCACAGAATTTCTAATTTTTCACCTTCATATATAAATCAGCAGATGCAATTTTATGGCAATTAGTTATCTTTTCACTTTTCACTCTTTAAAATGCACGCCCCCTTTTTTTCTTGACATTTAAGTGGCTGCTAGGAATGGGGCCTTTGGTCCTTTAAGACTACAGCTACTAGAATTTGTCTGGAATCTCCCCAACCCCTTCAGTAGAATCCTGGGAGATGTAGCCCCAAACAGTGGCTTACATAAAAGGTCTCATTGCTTACAAGTGGGCTTCCCATCCCTTACGTGGCTTTCAAAAAACTGCCCCAGTAATGGCTGGGAGAGGCAAGGCAGCATGGGAGTGCCAATGGATCAATGGGTGGGAAATCTACTGGTCTCTATAGAGAGGACCTCTTTAGGAAATACCTGGCGGATTCTGGGAGTCGCAGTCCAAAAGGAATGTAACTCCCTTCCTTGTGGCCACCCTGGAACGAAAAGGTAAAGTCTTATGTGGGCCTCAGCTAAGCCATCCACAGCAATCGTCTGAAACAAAGAAAATGCTAATTCAAGAAAAAAACAAAATAAAAGCAGGGATGTATGAGATAAATACAAAACAGCATGCTTGTTAATGCACAACCCATCTTATATCTCAGATGTTGGAATTTATAAAAGAGGGAACAGTTTTCAAATAGTTATTGTTGATGATGGTGTTGTGGATCATCAAGTTGGAACTAACTTATACTGACCTTAATTGGGCTTTCAATGTAAGTAAAATGTTTAAGCAATTTGTCACATTCCTGCCAGTGTCTTGGTTGTTTCACCAAGCAAAGGCACAAGCTACGTGTTGTTCAGCTGCCACCAGTTGATTACACCAACTTTGTTCACTATTAATGACAGAGATCCAGGCAACGTATCATTTAAAAACCGAGTAGAAATTGTTTAATATTACAGGTGATGTGGTGGCGCTGTGGGCTAAACCAGTGGTTCTTAACCTTTGTTACTCAGGTGTTTTTGAACTGCAACTCCCAGAAACCCCAGCCAGCAGAGCTGATGGTGAAGGCTTCTGGGAGTTGCAGTCCAAAAACATCTGAGTAACAAAGGTTAAGAACCAGTGGGCTAAACCACATAAGCCTCTGTGCTGCAGGGTCAGAAGACCAGCAGTCGTAAGATTGAATCCACACGACGGAGTGAGCTCCTGTCGCTTGTCCCAGCTCCCACCAACCTATTGGTTCAAAAGCATGCAAATGCAAGTAGAACAATAGGGACCACCTCGGTGGGAAGGTAACAGTGTTCTGTGTCTAAGTCGCACTGGCCATGTGACCACGGAAGATTGTCTTCGGGCAAAACGCTGGCTCTATGGCTTGGAAACGGGGATGAGCACCGCCCCCTAGAGTCGAACACGACTGGACAAAAATTGTCAAGGGGAACCTTTTACAGGTGATAACAGCCCAGTCAATGTCATTAACTCTCAACTAAACAACCTCCTTCCTCCACTCTCAACCGCCTACCTTTCCCCCCTCTCTCCTTTTCTTTCCCCCACTTAACTCCACCCGCACCAACTCCTATTGGTGCATGCAGATATCAACATAAATATTCATAAGCAGGGTGGAGACTACACAGTGGTTTTACCATTCCAGTCCCATGTCAATTTCCTTGGCTGAGCGTGAATTCAAATCTTGTTCTCCAGAGTCCTAGTCCATCACTCTATCTATTACACCACACTGGGTATCCTTTCAAATACTTATTAGTCCCCAGCTAGTGATAAAGTATTTCGGTCATATACAATTATACATAGCCAGGCAAGTAACAATTTTTCACGTTTTAATGTATGTTTTATATGCTATGTGGCTCTATCAAAGAGTAACCAGTGCATTCAATCAATTAGTCACCACTATGGGCATGTGAGTGTGAAAAACAAACACAAACAAAACACACTCAGACATAGTGAATGTCCAGGATTCATTTTCAGCACTCACCAATAGATCTCTGAGGTTTCAAAGAGTCAAGAAAGCAAATTATACAGCAAAATATGTTGGGGCGCCCAGGAAGGTAAGAATAAATGTTATCTGAAGTTAGAGTTCAATATGGGACTCTAAGCAAAGTCACTAGCTGTGGTGGAGTTCTCATCTAACTTTTCCAACTTTTCCAAGCTCTGACTCAAAGTCTATATCCTGGGGAAAGAGACACATGATGTCCATTTGTAAACCACACTGAAAACGTTGTTGAGTAGCAGTGTACAACTGAAAAATAAAATAAAATAAAGTAATTCTCCCTGACAGTGATAAATTGCTACATCAAACTCATGTTTTATTCACACATTCCACAACTCCAGAATTTCTGTCCCACATACATTTTTAAACTGCATTTGAAGTAAATTTAACCCTATTCAAAGTGGCAACATTTGGGGGGGGGGGTGGTAATGCAAACATACTGATCCCCGGATTTCAATCTCCAGCAGTAGTGATGCAGTGGTCAATTGGGAAGTGCAGGTGCTCATTATGACAGGTATTCTAAGTAGTCAGACAGCCCTCCACCGTAAGGAGGCCAAAATCTTCTTGGGGAGCTTATGTCAGCTTAGATAAATCACTACACTGTAGCATAATTGCAAGGTATGCAAGGGGATTTTGGCCAAAAATTCCAAAAAATGCAGGTAATTGGATCAACCCACATCAACAAATAAGGAGCCGATCTTCTATAAAGTTAACGGCTCTTATTTGCCCATTTAAGACCAAAGCACATTCAAATACTTTACATGACAACAGCAACATTATACTGTTTCTAGGAAAATCTGTTTCTCCTCCAGCTACTGTGAGGAAACAGGAAAGCCTAAGGGAGGTGACAGATGAGAAGGAAGATGATGCCATAGTTCCTGCATCTGAGAAAATCTCAGCGCTTCAACCCTCTGTGTGTTGGCACCACTACACCTTGGATCTTTAGTGACTCTTCAGATGCCAAAAGACTACCCTGCTTGTGACCAGCAAAAACATTTGTACATGCAATTGTTTCAAGTCTATGGGTTGTTTATTTGCTTGCTGAGCAAAAGGGAAAGCTTCTAATCTCATGGCTGATGCTTTCACTGTGCAGTGGGTATATATTATGCCTGATTAGAGAATAAGGCATAATATCCCTTGCATATTAATAGAAAGTTTGCCAAATGTGCTAATGAAAGAAGGACAAATTATTGGTATTCACAATTTGTGTCTGCATGTATGCTGTGCAATGTTGTTATACAATCATATATTTCTGCAAGCTACACAATGGCCCTGTCAGTCATAAGTCACAAAGGTGATAATTAGTTTTACATCCTGTCAGCAGCTGCCACACTTTTGCTCCTGCAAACATGTGTATTGAATTTTTAACTGATAACAAGCGAAAGGAGACAAATTGGCATGAGGTTTGTTAATTTCAATGTGCTCTAGAGGTTTTATCGATATCTAAATGTCATTACACAGAACTCTGCAACCAGGATTGCCACCTGATCCAGATTCAGCCTTCATAGCCAGTTCATCAGAAGCCAGCACCAGCCCTGCCATTGGGCAGAATATAAGGCACATACCTTCAGCAGCAGTTTTCTGGTGGCAGCATATGGTTAGTTATTAATTTATTACTGCTGGGTTACATCTAATTCAATATCATTCAACTGGATAAGTTTCATTGATTACTATGGATCCAAACCAGGTAATTACTAAATTTTGGTCCAACTGCCAGGGAGGAGGAGAGGTGTTAGATAACTTTCCACTTACAAAGAAATTCAGTTAGCCTTGGGTACTATGCACCTTGATGTGGGAATGGACATCTTTTGCTGCTATGTCTGTTGCAGAGTTTTGCATTGCTGATTAAAATTCTCCTTTTTGATACATGGCAGAACTACGGAGGCAGCAATCCATGATAGTACTTGAGTTCATCTTCCATCTGGCCGGAAATGTGCCATGCTGTGCTGGTCAGCCACCCCCCCCCCCAGAAATGAAGGAACCCAAACACTATCTATCTATCTATCTATCTATCTATTTATTTATTTATTTATTTATTTATTTATTTATTTATTTATTTATTTATTTATTTATTTATTTATACATACCTCGCCCCTTTAGACCAAAGTCTATTCTGGGCAGCTAAAAATAATAAATAAAATAACAACCATATAATAAAATAAATAACAACAGTAATAATATAGTTCCAGATGGGAAAAAGGATCAGGTGATGACAGGAGGGAAAGCCTGCCTAAAGAAGTCTTAAGTTTGCTCTTAAGAACACCCAGCGAGGGAGCCAGACAGATCTCTAGGGGCAGACTGTTCCAAAGGCGAGCGGCCACTGTGACACCCATTCATTGCAATTGCCAGTGCCTCTGCCCTCACCCTTCGCTGTGTGCGATTAATAGGACTAAAGAAGAAAAAAGAAGGTGGCAAGGAGGTGCCTTTCTATTTTGCCTGGCTCTGCTGGATCATCTTTATTTTATTTTATTTTATTACCCCACCTTTCTCCTTCGAAAAGAACCCAAAGTGGCTTACAACATTAAAAGATAATATTCAAGAACAAAAAAAATGAGTAAACAAATGTGGCGTACATCATCAAAAAAGGCAATATTCAAAGCCCCAAACACCAAGCATAGAAATATTAAAAAGGAACAAAACGCTACTCAAAGAAATTGGGAAAAAAGATAACACCAAAAACGCAGGCAAAGCAGTAATGCATAACAATCCATCTAAAATGATCGTGCTCAGGCAGCCAGTCACTGGGGAAAAGCTTGCCTGAAGAGAAAGGTCTTCACCTGTTTGCAGACAGACAACAAAGATGGGCCCAGTCTGGCTTCCTGTGGGAGGGAGTTCCAAAGTCTTGGAGCAGTGACCAAGAAGGCCCTCTCCTGTGTCCTCATCAATGCACCTGTGAAGGTGGTGGGACTGAAAGGCCCCTCCTGATGACCTAAAACCTGACCAGGTTCATAATGGTAGACAGTCTTTGGGGGCCCAAACTCTAGAGCTTTATAGGTTAAAACCAGCACTTTGAATTGTGCCTGGGAACGGATTGGCTACCAGTTGAGCTTTTGTAACGGGGGGTTATGTGATACCTGTAACTCGCCCCAGTCAGTAGTCTGGCTGCCGTGTTTTGGACCTGCTGAAAGTTTCCTGCCACTTTCCATAGGTAGCCCCACATAAAGTGGATTACAGTAATCCAGACGGGATGCCATTAAGGTATGTGGTCACTGTGGTCAGATCAGACCTCTCAAGCATGGTGGGAAGAATGTCCAAAAGGAGTCTTTAGAGGTGGGCATTAAAAATAGCCCCCTGTTGTACTGCACCAGCTTCTCCACGATGCTGAAAGAGCAGTTGCTCTCTCCAGTGGGTGAATGGGTGCCTTACGTCCAGGGCTACATTCTGCTTCCCCACTCATGTGGTGCCTAGCCCAGACCAAATGTAGGACAGAGGAGGACGGTCCATACCAATTCTGGATCAGCAGTACAGAAGACGAAGAAGGCCCAATTCCCCATGCGAGAGACAGGTGAGACACTTCCCATTTTCTCTTTACAAGTTCTGTCATAATATTTGGATTTTGATGAAACCTAATTGTTTACCATTGACCTGTGTCATGATAAGTGAAGGTAAAGGTTCCCCTTGACATTTAGTCCAGTCGTGTCTGACTCTAGGGGGCGGTGCTCATCCCTGTTTCCAAGCTGTAGAGCCGGTGTTTGTCCGAAGACAGTTTCCGTGGTCACGTGGCCAGTGTGACTAGACACGGAATGCTGTTACCTTGCCACCGAGGTGGTCCCTATTTATCTACTCACATTTTTACATGCTTTTGACAGGAACTTTTTGGCTTTTTGGCAGGAACGGGGACAAGCGATGGGAGCTCACTCCATCGTGTGGATTCGATCATAAGACTGCAGGTCTTCTGACACTTGAAGCACAGACCCACAGCACCACCACGTCCCACTGTGTACAGAGCAGAATATTCTTTATTTCTTTCCTCTTCTGCTGTATTTCCAACTCACATACTCCCCCCCCCCCCGTCCTATAAGGTAATATGGTTGATCTATTTCTCCTTGCAAAACATTTTATTACTGGTAATCTTTCCAGAGGTATAAATACTTTTCACTAGCACGCTACGTTTTTCTCCATAACTTTTGAGAGAAGGCCCATTTTCCCTCCTAAGCTGACTGACTTTTATTTATCATCTTCACCTTCGGTTTTGAAATAAATGCCAGGATGATGGATACTTGACTCTCTATGCCAGATGTCTGGATCTAAATTGGCAGCTGAAGAGGGAAGGAATCTTGGAATGGAGGAGCAAGCATGCTTGTTGGCCCTCGCTCCCCATTATTTAACATGTTCAGTGTCTTAATTACTTTGGCACAATCAACAGTCATCACTTTCATCCTCAGCCTGGATAAAGTAACTTGTCGTGACACTTCAGAATTAGTACGTCACTGAAGGAACTGGACCCTAATAATCCTAATGATGTGTTACAATGGCGGAAGAAGGCAGTCCTCAGCTTAAAAGTATTTTGTGTAACTACAGGCTTATCTTCAAAGAACAGATGTATGAACTATCATTTTTGATTAAAGCTATCCATTCTGAAATATTATAAAAATGCATTTGTTCACCGCCTCTAGAATGATCTATTTTAAATACATTTGCATATCCTTTTCCCTATCCAAAACTCTTTCCCCACTTCCTACTTTATGCAGCTAGGAACAGTTGCAGTTTGTCTTAGCAGCTCCAATTGTTTAGAAGTAGGAACTATAAGAAGCCAGAGAGTGATGCTATCTATAGTCAGGACAGGGAGAGGGTGATCTGAAGGTGGTGAACCTTGAATCCACCCCCTTGTCATAGTCAGACTATCTCCTGATGAAATTTTAACTCTGCACAACTGTACCCCTCTGCAGGGCAGAGGGACCTATTACTATAATGTGGCCTAAAAGACTGATAGATCTGTCCCTGAGAGGTATTTCCTGCTGATATGGTTGACACTTGTATTGATGTTGAGGTGGCTCACTGGCACTCTGGTGACCCACCTACTGACAGGATTGCTGATGAACACCCTCTTCATTGCAAGGCTTGGTCTTCTCTGTGTTTCACACAGGAGTCAAAGATGATCAAGCAACAATGAAGAAGGCTAGAGAGAAGACAGAAGAAAGCTCCTATGGAGCTTGACCTAGTGGCTGTCAAGGAAGCATCCAGAAGAAAATGGAATAAGGTCACCAAAAGAAGCCATAATACATGCAGAAACCTTTATTGGCATTACAAAGAAGCCATAATACCAGGCACGTTTCGTCGTTGTTTAGTCGTTTAGTCATGTCCGACTCTTTGTGACCCCATGGACCAGAGCACGCCAGGCCCTCCTATCTTCCACTGCCTCCCGGAGTTGTGTCAAATTAATTCTGGTAGCTTCGATGACATTGCCCAACCATCTCATCCTCTGTCGTCCCCTTCTCCTCTTGCCTTCACACTTTCCTAACATCAAGGTCTTTTCCGAGGGGTCTTCTCTTCTCATGAGATGGCCAAAGTACTGGAGCCTCAGCTTCAGGATCTGTCCTTCCAATGAGTGCTCAGGGTTGATTTCCTTTAGAATTGATAGGTTAGTTCTCCTTCCAGTCCAGGGGACTCTCAAGAGCCTCCTCCAACACCACAATTCAAAAGCATCAATTCTTCAGCGGTCTGCCTTCTTTATGGTCCAGCTCTCACTTCCATACATCACTACAGGAAAAACCATAGCTTTGACTATTCGGACTTTTGTTGGCAATGTGACGTCTCTGCTTTTTAGGATGCTGTCAAGGTTTGTCATTGCTTTCCTCCCAAGAAGCAGGCGTCTTTTAATTTCGTGGCTGCTGTCTCCATCTGCAGTGATCATGGAGCGCAAGAAGGTAAAATCTGTCACTGCCTCCATATCTTCCCCTTCAATTTCCCAGGAGGTGATGGGACCAGTGGCCACGATCTTAGTTTTTTTTTTATGTTGAGCTTCAGACCGTTTTTTTTTTTGCACTCTCCTCTTTCACCCTCATTACAAGGTTCCTTAATTCCTCCTCACTTTCTGCCATCAGAGTGGTATCATCTGCATATCGAAGGTTGTTGATATTTCTTCCGGCAATCTTGATTCTGGCTTGGGATTCCTCCAGTCCGGCCTGTCGCATGATGTATTCTGCATATAAATTGAATAAGCAGGGGGACAATATACAGCCTTGTCGTACTCCTTTCCCAATTTTGAACCAATCCATTGTTCCATATCCAGTTCTAACTGTTGCTTCCTGTCCCACATATAGGTTCCCCAGGGGATAGATAAGGTGGTCAGGCACTCCCATTTCTTTAAGCACTTGCCATAGTTTGTTGTGGTTGACACAGTCAAAGGCTTTTGTATAGTCAATGAAGCAGAAGTAGATATTTTTCTGGAATTCTCTGGCTTTCTCTATAATCCAGCACATGTTAGCAATTTGGTCTCTAGTTCCTCTGTCAAAAAAGGATGTCTAACCGCCCCCCCCCCCCCCCATATCTCACCAATTCATTCACAGTCATGTTTTCAGGCCTGGATTTCTTCTGGGCTCATTTCATAGGAATTTGTCACTGTATCATCTTCCAAACTGACAAGAGTACCAAAGCAAATTATTTTGATATTTATCTGAAATCTTTTCCACCTTACCGTTCAGGAACTGGCTCAGAAAAAAAAATGTTTTGGCAGCAGTTGTATATACTTATATAAGGCACTGGCAAACCCTGAGTTCCTAGGGGGTCAACTTCCTCTTGGTCCTTTCACCTTCACATATGTCTTTAGTGGGGACACAGAAGAGGGCCATTGATTCCCCATTGAATCTTATAGGAATAACCCTGCCCGTCTGGACTTGGACAAGCTTATGCAGCCAAAGAATGCCTCCAGAACAGGGGATGATAAACTTCTTCTTAGTATTCTATATCTAGAAAAGCCTGGAAAGGGTTGGCATAGGTTAGAATCAAAATGTTGGCATATAATGATAAGCATTAAAACAGGACACAGGCAGCCTCTTGTTCTAAAGCAGTGGTTCTCAAACTTGGGTCCCCAGATGTTCTTGGACTGCAGCTCCCAGAAATCCTGGCCAGCACAGCTAGTGGTAAAGGCTTCTGGGCATTGCAGTCTACGAACATCTGGGGACCCCAGTTTGAGAACCACTGTTCTAAAGAACAACTGCTGCTTGCAGAGGCAGCAGGGGAGAGTTTCCAAGTGTGATATTCCTCCATTTTGTCTTGAAATATATATATTTTTTCTGGAGTACTTTTCAATGGAGTTGAGCATTTCTTGAATGATGGTGTGAGAGAGATCTTGAGAGAGCTGGTGCGGGCTTAGCTACATGGCTTTCCTGGAGTGGGCTGTTGCAGACTAAATAGAGTCATTGGGGGTCCAGTAGTCCATTTGGTGCAATACTCACATCCAAATGGCGTACGGACTGCAAGCTTATTTGGCCTGCACCAACTTACTGTCACTTTACCAGTATTGTGAAGTGGCTTAAGAAGAGAACCAGGATATGGTTCTGGATATGGGCAAATTAACTACTTCCTCAGCTTAGTGGAGGGACTGAGAAAATGAATTATTTACAAAAAGTATATAAGGGTAGTGCACAGAAAAGCAAACAAAAATCCCCCTCATTGATCCCTTCCTGCTTCTGGGACGAAGATTTTCATTTCTCTTTTACTTTTTTTAAGTGATGCAGTTCTGCCCTTATCCACTTTAAAAAAAATCACTTCCTTGACCCCTCCATATAACCAAGGACGTGATTAATTTACCAATATTCTGAAGTGTCTCTCTTTTCAATCCACTTAGTGATACTGACAAATTCACAGGGTTGGTTCGTTTCCGGTCATTGCATGTACTAGAAATGAACCAAACCAGAGCAATCTTATCCACATAAAAGAAGCAGCCCCTAACAGGGGCCAGAAAGGTACAGATAGGACCACTCTGGAAGTAGGCTGATTTGCTCTGGCAAATATGTCATCTGATTGCCATCGTTAGGAGTGAACCAGGACCCAAACAGTGGGCTAATCATTGCTGTATTCATTCCCAGAGAGAAACAGACAGAGGCAGAGGCAGAAGGACAGAGAGAGAGGCAGAGAAATTCCCTTGCCTTTGATTGATGCTGATTCTACCATGTATCTCCAAGACGGGGCAAACACAAATGCAAGAAAGAGGTGATACTTTTTAGCTATTCATCTAGATCCAGATATATCTCAAAAGAGAACAAAAACCTTTAGATTAAAGCACAGAGTTACACATCAAGCCGTGCCGTCTTCTGAAGCATGGAAACAAACAGCCTTTCCATCCTTACTCATAACATGAGCACACAGATGTAGCCTTCTTGTACTTTGACTTCCACAAAGGAAACACTACAGCAGTGGTTCCCAATCTTGGATCCCCAGATGTTCTTGGACTAAAACTCCCAGAAGCCTTTAACTCTAGCTTTGTTGGCCAGGATGTCTGAGAGTTGTAGTCCAAGAACATCCAGAGACCCAAGGTTGGGAATCACTACATTATAGCACCATCCCACTAGACTCTTCCTGTATGTGGAAGAGATGGAATAAATCAGAAGCGTTGACTTTGCCAGCATCTATGAACTGCAGATTTGCAGCATAAAGTTACATCTTTACTTATTCAGTCCAAGTTGGCCTTGGACTGAAATCACAACAGCTAATTGCCATAAGTTAACAAGTAATCACTTATGTTCCTCAATGTGTACCATATGACTTGTCTTGTGACAAAGAATACAAGTAGCAACTCATTACCTAGCAGCTATTTGCTGCTACGATTTACACCATAGCACCAAACGCTAGTGTAAATAACCAAGAAGATGGTGTTTCATGATAAATATGTGAGAGTAAGATGCCTCTGTGTTGGAGGCATTGCCTTCTTCTCTTGTACCAGAACCATTTCTTTCATTCCTTGTAGCAAGCCTTTTATAATTCAAGGCATTTCTTTCCCAAAGACAAAACGGAATGAAACAAACACCCAAATGAAATAAGAACAGGAAAAATGCCTGTATGCACAGCGGTTGGCCGATGAATAAACAGAAGACTGCAAAGCCTCTATCGAGTGATCTTTCCATCTTTGATCATTGTTGAGAATATGGGAACATAGCAGAGCAGAAAGACAATGAAGAGGAGGGGGAATGTGAAAAGGCAAAGTCACTTTCCCTTACACAGTTTTGGAAAGAAATCTGAATGCATGACTTTCATCCCCTATACACCATCCCTATCACGTCTCCATCACACAGGGCAGTTCAGTAAGAAAACCTCTGCTTAGCATGCAGAAGGTTTGATTTCCCCAGCATCTCCACTTAAGGACAGAGGACTGGAGTAGACAGTAATGGAAAACCCCTAGAGTTTGGGAAGGTTACCATTTTGTCCCCCAGCTTATTTAACTTATATGCAGAATACATAATGCAGAAGGCTGGACTGGAGGAATCCCAAGCCGGAATCACGATTGCTGGAAGAAATATCAACAACCTCCGATATGCAGATGATACCACTCTGATGGCAGAGAGTGAGGAGGAATTAAAGAACCTTGTAATGAGAGTGAAAGAGGAGACTGCAAAAAATGGTCTGAAACTCAACATCAAAAAAACTAAGATCATGGCCACTGGTCCCATCACCTCCTGGGAAAGGGGAAGATATGGAGGCAGTGACAGATTTTATTTTCCTGGGCTCCATGATCACTGCAGATGGAGACAGCAGCCATGAAATTAAAAGACGCCTGCTTCTTGGGAGGAAAGCTATGACAAATCTTGACAGCATCTTAAAAAGCAGAGACATCACCTTGCCAACAAAAGTCTGAATAGTCAAAGCTATGGTTTTTCCTGTCGTGATGTATGGAAGTGTGAGCTGGACCATGATCTGCTTCCCTATGTCAGGCCAGTAAAAATTCTGTGTGATTCTCTGCTGTGTTTTGTTCACCCCTAAGTGTGCAGCAAACATGTCAGAGTGCCCCCTTTGTAAGATCATGGGGCGATACTTTTCAGGTACCACCAGCTGACTTCTGATCCCATCTCCCCCTTTTGAGATATTCCTCAGGGTCTCTCTATATAAAATCCCCTTTTTCTCCAGAAATCTCACTGGGGTTTCAGGTGTTAGCTGGGCGTCAGTCACCTGTTCAAAACACTTTTGGAGAGTGGCGTCTGCCTTTTGCTCTTGTCCAAATCTGCTGTCTGTGGTTAAGGTTTCCACCACAGCTTCTGAACTCCCCCCACCTGCTTCCGTCTCTGGCTCATCATTACCCCCCTGAACTGTCCCCGTGGTGGCTTGTGAACGTGTAATCACTAGCACCCTTTTCACATGTTCAGCCAGGTCATTTCCCACGAGCACGGCTGCTGGCAGAGTCGATGAAATCGCTAGCCGCCAAACTCCCCTCCAGCCTTGAAAGTTCACCGGTACCTCCGCTACTGGCAGGGAGATCACCTGCCCCTCAATCCCTGCCACCTTCATGCTCTCATTTGGGATCACATATTCCCTAGGAATAATATCTGGATGGCACAGGGTCACCTGAGAACAAGTGTCTCGCAGCCCCCGATACTGACGGTCAAGTATTCCTACGTCCACCCCTGCTGTCTCAAACAACTGAGAATCTGTTCTCACCAGCAGGCAGCGCCTGACCTCTACAAGAGGACCATTTTCCTCAGCCTGATCAGCAGATGTAGCTGTTCCAGATTGAGTAGCCATGGCAACAGGCTCCCTCAGTGACAATGAGCCTTGCTCTTTCTGGACACAGAACACAGCTTTTGGCTTGGTTCCACTCGAATCCTGAGGCACCATTCCTTTTAGCTGCTTTAATTTCTCACACTCTGAGATTAGATGGCCCTTTCCCTGACAGAAATAGCCTTTTCTGGTGTATTTTGATTCTCTCTCATCTTGTTTTGGTTTTCCCTCCAAAATCTGAGGTCTTGGTTTCATGTCTGAGGGCTTCCCTTCACCATGGGCCCCTCCCCCTTGCTGGCTTTTCCCTGGTCCCTGAGAGTACTTGCTGTAGGTTTCTTTGGGTTTTCCTACAGATTTCTCCTCACCTAAGGGCTTTCTTATCTGGTAAATAAAATCTGCAATCTCGGCGGCTTCTGCCACAGATTTTGGTTTCCTTTCCCTCACCTGGAATTTCAGTTCCCCATGCAGGACTGAATAGAACTGTTCCAGCGCTATCAAATCTTTAAGCTGCTGAAAGGTCTCTGTCCCCTCCTGAGATAGCCATTTCTCAAGCAGCCTCACCAATTGAGCCCCCACTTGGGTAAAAGTCTGCTCTGGTTTCTTTGTGAGGGACCTGAATCTTTGCCTCAGCTGTTCCGCATTTATCCCATGTCTTGCAAACACCAGTTTTTTAAACTCTGCAAAATCTCTCATCAGTTCCTGTGGCATCTCTGAATAAACCTCAGCCAGGCTACGACTGATTAAAGATCGCATGATGGTCATCTTCTCAGTTTCCCTCACTGAGAAGTCCACAAACGCTCTTTCCACTAGGGAAAAGAACACCTCAGGACAATCTCCCTTGTGGTACACAGGGAATTTCTTCAGGTCAGCCTTAGACAATTGGCCTCCCTCAGAATCCCTATTGTTATTATTGTTCTGATTCATCATTTCCAATTTTCTTAATTCAAACGCCATCCTTTCTTTTTCCAGAGCAATTTTCTCTCTCTCCCTCTCCATTTCCATTCTCTGTCTCTCTAATCTTTCTTCTTTTTCAAATTGCCTTTGTTTCTCTCTTTCCCTTTCCTCCATTTCCCTCACCCTCAGTTCATGCTGTTGGGCTATGAGCAATTTTCTGAGTTCTGGGTTCTGTTCTCCCGTGCTGTCACCTTGCACTGAGCCAAATTCATCCTCAGAACCTTGGTCAACCTGGGGGTCTTTCACTTCACCCATTTCTGCCATTTGGCTTCGAGTCAAGGGCATAATCCCCCCCAGAACAGGCTGCTTTAAAAAGTCAAGCCTCAAAATAAAACGACCACTTTTTTTTTTCTTTTGCCTCAGAACCAGCTTTCCCTATAGATTGCTGCTGTCCTTCAGCACTACTTGCAACTGTAGCGAGTTAGAGTCTACCCCCCTCTGCTGGGCCTCTCAGCAGGCAGGCTAGATCACTGCTGTTTCACAGTTTTGCCTCAGCTTTTTTCCCGCCAAAAACAGGCTGCCTCAGAGCACCCTAATCTAGTCTCCCCAGTTGGCACGTTCTTCTACTAGCGCACCTCCCCGTGAGGTACACCTAGAAGATTACCTACGCGCCTCAGATTGTCCCTGACTAGACCCCCCTTGCTCTGGGCACACTTGCCAAGGCTTTGCTGGACCGCTGGACAACTGGACCAGTCGTATCCCACACGCTGGACACCAATCAATGTGACAAACCCAGACCTACTGGGATCTGCCACACGTTAACTAAGCTGCCACCAACCATTCCCTATAAGAAGTCACACAGACCAGGGATGGATTTTTAACAAATAAAAGAACAAGGTTTATTTAAAACAACACACAGGGAAAATAAAATGATTAGGTGAATAAGATATAGTAACGTGGCTTAGTCTCATTCATACATGCATACAGTTTGGTTCACACAGAACACTCTACTTGAAGCACAGACCCTGAACCTATCAGTTCTGGCTAACCAACAGACACCTGAACCTATCAGGTTGGTACTCTGACACACAGTAGTACCCTGTCTGACACACAGACTCCCACACCAGCTTCTTCTTCCCAGCTGCTGCTTCGTCACATCCCAGCGTCTCAACTTCTCCACACACACATCACATATATATACAGTACAGCCCCTCCTCCTGATGTCCCGCCTTCCACTCCCCATAGGATGGAACTTTCCCTCCAAACCCATGACAGACAGGTAACATCAGTGCTGTATGTAACAGTTACCATTTTGTCCCCCAGCTTATTTAACTTATATGCAGAATACATAATGCAGAAGGCTGGACTGGAGGAATCCCAAGCCGGAATCACGATTGCTGGAAGAAATATCAACAACCTCCGATATGCAGATGATACCACTCTGATGGCAGAGAGTGAGGAGGAATTAAAGAACCTTGTAATGAGAGTGAAAGAGGAGACTGCAAAAAATGGTCTGAAACTCAACATCAAAAAAACTAAGATCATGGCCACTGGTCCCATCACCTCCTGGGAAAGGGGAAGATATGGAGGCAGTGACAGATTTTATTTTCCTGGGCTCCATGATCACTGCAGATGGAGACAGCAGCCACGAAATTAAAAGACGCCTGCTTCTTGGGAGGAAAGCTATGACAAACCTCGAGAGCATCTTAAAAAGCAGAGACATCACCTTGCCAACAAAAGTCTGAATAGTCAAAGCTATGGTTTTTCCTGTCGTGATGTATGGAAGTGTGAGCTGGACCATAAAGAAAGCAGACCGCCGAAGAATTGATGCCTTTGAATTGTGGTGCTGGAGGAGGCTCTTGAGAATCCCCTGGACTGCAAGGAGAACAAACCTATCAATTCTGCAGGAAATCAACCCTGAGTGCTCACTGGAAGGACAGATACTGAAGCTGAGGCTCCAGTACTTTGGCCATCTCATGAGAAGAGAAGACTCCTTGGAAAAAACCTTGATGTTAGGAAAGTGTGATGGCAAGAGGAGAAGGGGACGACCGAGGATGAGATGGCTGGACAATGTCTGCGAAGCAACCAACATGAATTTGACACAACTCCGGGAGGCAGTGGAAGATAGAAGGGCCTGGCGTGCTCTGGTCCATGGGGTCATGAAGAGTCGGACACGACTAAACGACTAAACGACGACAACCATTTTGGACTACAAGTTCATAGGATCCTCTATCTAATGTGCATTACAACACGTATCTCTTCCAAGCACTGGAAAGTTCTTTGCTCATTGTCTGGAGAACTTAGGCAGATTGGACAAACTGAGATAAATGCTTACGTGATCATCATTTACTGTTTGTGAAAATGTCTTTAAATGCAGTTAATATGTGTTTAAATGCAGTTAGTATGTGTTACATGTGTTAATATTTATGATTTCCAGTGTGGTGTAGTGGACAGAGTGACGGATTAGGGACTTTGGAGAACAGGGTTCGAATCCCCACTATGGCTATGGAAACTCAGTGGGGGAGTGAAACTGGTAAAACCACTCCTTGATTATCTCATTTACCTTGAAAGCCTTATTAGGTTTGCTATAAATTGGTTCCAGCCTGACAGCACATTACAGAATCATAGAAAAGTGAAGTTGGAAGGGGCCTACAAGGCTGTCAAGTCCAACCCCCTGCTCAGTACAGGAATACAATCAAAGCAGATCTGCCAGGTGATTATCTAAGTTTTTCTTGTATGCCTCCAGTGTTGGAGTAGTCACATCACACGCATGCATCCCCCCCCCACACAACCTCACATTGTAAAAAATAAAATTGAAACATGTAAGAGGGGAAATGTGAAAAATTAGGAGAAATGGAGGTGAAACAAAGGGATGTGGTGGCGCTGCGGGCTAAACCGCAGAAGCCTGTGCTGCAGGGTCAGAAGACCAGCAGTCGTAAGATCGAATCCACGTGACGGAGTGAGCTCCCGTTGCTTTGTCCCAGCTCCCGCCAACCTAGCGGTTCGAAAGCATGCAAATGCAATTAGATTAATAGGGACCACCTCAGTGGGAAGGTAACAGTGTTCTGTGTCTAAGTCGCACTGGCCATGTGACCACGGAAGATTGTTTTTGGACAAAAATGCTGGCTCTATGGCTTGGAAACGGGGATGAGCACCGGCCCCTAGAGTTGAACACGACTGGACAAAAATTGTCAAGGGGAACCTTACCTATGGAGGTGAAAAGATAAAGCACTGATCCCTCTGGGAGAAAGAAAACACAAGGAGGAAAAAGAGTTCCAACTGTACAGCAATTTTGGAGTAATTTAAAAAAATCAAATAGAACGTGAAGAGATAAAGGCAAGGCCAGAAACATAATAGGCTAAGCCCAATGTTATCTAAGATAAACATACTCAATGAATATGTTAGTTGTGATTAACATATTTGCTTAGTTTCAATGCGTCTACTCTAGGTTGCACATAAATTGATTTAGCTCTAGATTTTTCAATATGTCAATAGCCAGTCATTTAGAAAGAAACTTTTGGACATGATGAACCACTAGGGATGAGCCATGGAAACAAAATATAGCACAGGGAAGTAAAAAAAACAAAACTTTTGAATTAGTCAGAATATGAACAGAAAGAAAGCAGCTAATTAGAAGGGACAAGGTCATAGAGGATGCTAAAGGTTAAAACAAGTTTAAATATAATAGAAAAGAGTAGAAGTAGCCAATAAAAGAAAATATGTGAGTTTCCGGTATGATTTAAGGTACAAACAAAAGAAAATTAAACCAGCAGAAGAGCTAAAATGGGCTAAGGAACACTGTTAAAACAGTACCATAATCAGCAAGTGACAAAAAGAGGTTGGAATAATAAATTCAGTTGAGTTTGGCTTCCCTCATACAAAAGTTTAACTAAGAGTAATTGCTCTAGAAGTTCATGTGACCTTCATAAACATGTTTGAGATGAGGCTGTACATACTTTTTTTAAAAGAATATTATAGGAATATTATGCAACAAAATAACAGGAGTAAAATGATTTCACAAAAAAGGGAAAACAGAAGGATGAAAGATACGGTACTACCTGAGTAAATTCTGTTTTCTGTTGCATGAGGAATCCAGACCAATACAGCTTAAAACCATGTGAAATATTAATAAGAACAGAGGAAAAAAGAAGGGAACAGAAAGATTGGTGCGGTTCCTATTGTTCTTAATTGGTTTTCAAATTGCATTAATTTGTTGTTTGTTGTAATGTGGTAATTGTAAACATCAGAAACTTACTGCCTCTCATGAACACAGAAGGGCAATAATGCAAGCTATCTATCTTGTTCCCTGCATTGACTGGTGAGAGGAAATGATTGTGTGCTCCATCGTATTCAGTGGTCCCCAACCTTGGGCCTCCAGATGTTCTTGGACTTCAACTCCCAGAAATCATGGTCACCAGAGGTGGTTGTGAAGGCTTCTGGGAGGTGTAGTCCAAGAATATCTGGAGGCCCAAGGTTGGGGACCACTGGTATAGATGACACTCAAAAGAGGGCACTCTTTATGTGCTTGTCCTTGTGCATGCAGTTTTCCCCCAATAGGATTTTCACCAAACTTTCTGTTCTGTAACTTATTGTGTGTTTTAACACCATTTGTTCTTTCAGATTACTGTTGTAAGCTGCTTTGAGCTCTTGCCAGGGAGAAAGGCAAGCTAGGAAATAAAAAGATAAGATAAGATATAAGATAAACCATTAACAATGACAAAAAACAACAAGAACAACAAGTCTTCAAGTTCACTCCAATGTCAAGGTTTTCTAGGTACAGTATAGAGTACTCAGAAGTGGTTTACCATCTCCTTCTTCTGGGTATGAGACTGGGTATTTTTCTAGGAGGAATGGTGGGGAACTGAATTCCCAGTCTTTACCTGACCTATCAGCCTACCGTTAATATACCAGAGACACAAAATATAAAACACTGGAAACCCAAAGATTTTAAAACAATGATTTGTGAGATGGCTTTAAATCAAGAGTGCCCTCAACTTCAAAAGGCTGAATGTCTGTTGGAAATGTGAGAAGGAAATTGGTACATACTTTCATATGTGGTGGGAATGTGAAAAAGTACAAAGATTTTGGAAACAAATTTTTAAAGAATTAAATGATATATGTGGAAAAGACATAGAATTGAATCCTGGGATTGCTTTGCTATCAATATTTGAGGATGTGGAATATGATAAGATGATTAAAGAATTGATAACAAATTTATTAACAGCAGCGAGATTAATAATAGCTAGACAATGAAAATCAAAATCTGAATTTCAAATGGATGAATGGTGTAATGAAATATGGAATAGAGCTCTAAATGATAAATTAACTTGTAATATAAAGGTTAAGAAAGGAGAGTTGAAAAAGAATAGTTTTTATGAAATATGGGGCAGATTCTTGGAATATGTATTAACAAGAGGAAAGGGGAAAGCTCCAAATCAAGAATCAATGCAGTTCTGGAGAAGAGAACAATAAAAGAAGAGGAAGAATATAAATGGAAGAAGATTATAGCAAGAGGTCCCATCTACGGTGGTGGGGAACACAGTTATATTGTATTTTGATTTGTGTATTTTATGTTTATGTGTATGTTTTAGATAAATAAATATAAAAATAGAATTGCAAAAAAAAAGGCTGAACAGTAACATAAAATAGTCAACTGTATCAAAGATCGCAATGACCAGATAGGCAGGGTATTAAATAAATAAATAAATAAATAAATAAATAAATAAATAAATAAATAAATAAATAAATAAATAATGAAGCTTGTAATTAAAGAATTACAAGGGCTACTAGTTGTTGTTTTTTAAAAGAGCCATTGCAGAACAATGTTGAAAATGAAATTGAGACTCAAAGGGTCAGAAGCAGAAAACCAATAAAACCGAGTCAAGGAAAACAGACAATCTCATCAACAACTGTTGAGAATGAGATCAAAGAAACCAAATTAATCAATTTACAGCCAGAGAAAGCTGGAATTCAAATTGGTACAAATTTCTTTTTGCAAGAATTGGAAAACCAGCACATTAAAGAAGGAAAGGACTACCCAGATCAAAGAAAGAGATTAAAGATAAAAGATATGGATGAGAGAAGAAGTAACAAGTTTATTTATTTATTATTTATTTTATTTATTTAAGTTGGGCAATGTTTACGGTAAAGTGAAAGAGATTAAGAGGGTGTCTGCACTGGCATATAGGTATGATATATGGATTGCTGATAGCATTGTTTAGATTGGAAAAAAGGGCCTTGACTGTAAATGTTTCTACTCAGAATTATCCATTCATCCCTTTTAAGAGCTGTCATGCACCTTTCTGGCCCAGTGATTGGGCGTGCATTCTTTTTGCCATGTTCATTTAGCTTGTTTCACTGGTATATAGCAGCTTCCAACAATCTCAGCTTCCAACTGCCATTATGGCTGCTGATTCAGAGAGAGAACATGGGAGGGGGGAATGAGATAAAGGAAGCAGGGAAAAATAGAATGTACTGACAGAGGGAAAGCGGAGTGATATAAAAAAATCACTTCCCCTGATTCTCCGCAAATGATCAAGGGAAGCACCTAACCAATAACGTATCAGGCCACAAGGGGTCATTGGGTGTTTAGACAAGAGAACACCAAATGGCACATTGCTCCTACCTCTGACCTCAACAGACCCTTTGTAGCCCGATCTATGTACCCCACATCCAAAACAGCCAGTCTGGACTGGCCCTAAGATTACAAGAACAGTGTTTTATTGTTCCTTACCAGATGTTGAAAGAATTCAGCTCCCATGATCCTCACCCTTGGTTATCCTGGCTTGGAAGCTGTGGTCCAAAATCTGGAGGGCCATCTTTGCCAAACCTTGGTTTGGCTGAAGAAAGAAGGTCAACAAATTCAGTGGCAGAAATTAGAAAAGGAAGGAGTTAGGGCCTCGGTGGGGAGGCGAAAGATTTGTTGAACTGGAAGTAGCCATGGGAGAAATGCCCTGGACCCATTTCAGTCGGGCTTCAGGCTGTGCTATGGTACGGAAACGGCACTGGTCACGTAGACGGATGACCTGTTGAGGGAGGCCGATGGAGGCAATATGTTCTTGTTGGTCCTCCTTGACATCTCAGCCGCCTTCGATACCGTCGACCACGGTATCCTCCTGGGGAGGCTCTCTGAGCTAGGAATTGGTGGCCTGGTGCTTGCCTGGCTCTGATCCTTCTTGGAGGACCATCCCCAGAGAGTACAGCTTGGCGAGAATGTTTCGGTCCCATGGAGTTTCAATTGTGGGGTTTCGCAGGGGTCAATCATCTCTCCTATGCTGTTCAATACCTACATGAGGCAGCTGGGTGGGGTCATCAGGGGTTGTGGGGCATCGTGCCATCAGTATGGTGATGGCACGCAGCTCTACAGCTCCTTTTCACTTACTTCAGTGGATGCTGTTCCATCCCTTCAGCGCTGCCTGGAGACTGTACTGAAATGGATGCAGTTGAATGGGTTGAGGCTGAAACCGGACAAGATGGAGGTCTTGAGGGTGGGTGGTCCCTCCATTAGTGGTTTGGGTGACTCCCTTTCTTTTGGGGGGACGACCCTCACCGCAAAGAGCGAGGTTCACAGCTTGGGAATACATCTGGACCTGGCGCTTACCATGGAAACCCAGGTGGCGTCTGTGGTCCGTTCCACCTATTTTCATCTATGGCGGATTGCTCAGCTGCGTCCATATCTTAGACCATTGTAACTCACTCTACGTGGGGCTGCCTTTGAGATTGATGCGGAAACTTCAAATGGTGCAAAATGTGGCAGCCAGGCTTCTTAGTGGGGTGAGAAAATATCAGCATATCTCTCCCACCCTGGCTGCTTTGCACTGGTTGCCCATTCGTTTCCGCATTGATTTCAAACTATTAATGATGACGTATAAAGCGCTAAATGGTTTGGGACCTCGATACCTGGCAGATCGCCTTCTCCCATCCAGGTCTACCTGAATCACTTGCCAAAGCCAGCAGAGACAGCTGAGGGGCCTAACGCCGAGAGAGGCCCAGAAGGAAAGGATAAGAAACCAGGCCTTGTCGGCAGTGGCCCCTCGGCTATGGAATAGCCTCCCGACGGAAATCCGTCTGGCTCCCTCGCTGGGCGTTTTCAAAAGCCATTTAAAAACCTGGCTCTTTAGGCAGGCCTTCCCTCCAGTCAATTAACTGATTTTCTGTTTCTTTAATTATTCCATCTTGACAATGTATATAGAAATAAATTTGTAGGATTTTATTATGTGTGTTCTAAGATTGTGTTTTATTATTCATGTAAGCCGCTCTGAGTTGACTTTGTCTAGGGGGGCGGGATATAAGTCCAATAAAAGTAAAGTTAAAAAAAAGTAATCTTCTAATCAGAAAGAGGAGACGGTAAAGAGGAATGAATGCCAACATAAATGAAATATTGGACAAAATAGAGTCATTAAGAAATAGGCAACTAAGATTTTAAAGAACACTGAAAAGAGTAGATTGATACAAATGTCAAGCAGGGAAATGTTGGATAAGGGGAGAGACAAGTGCTCTGAAAAAAACAGAACAGGAGTAGGACTAGGATAGCAAGAATTTCTAAGGTAGAAAAATCAAAGAATGAGATTTGTACCAGAAACATCAGAGCATAAATAATGTATGATAGGAGCCAGTCACGTCTAAGGATACTGTAAGTGGGGTGAAGGAAAGTTTAAACTATGGGAGCAGCAGAGGCTGAAGTATGACGAAGTACAGAAGAAACAAGTGGGAAAATTATACGGAAACTGAGGGAGAAAGGATTCTTAATAATAATTAAATCTCTGGATCCCACTGATGCTACGACATCCCGCCTGTGCTGTATGTACCACTGGTTGAGAGGCACTGATGAGAGTGGCCCTTCAGAAATTTAAAGATGACCATAGTATTATGTCTTAATAGTCTCCTCTCCAGGCTAAGCATGCCCAACTCTTTCAACCTTTGTAAGTTACAACTGTAACCATAAAAATATGTGTTAAAGCTCTAATTATATAGATCTGTAATAAAACTGGTGGCAGAAACCAAAGAAATTGATGTGGAGAAGAACAGTTTTATTCGGCATATAATAAATCTACACACAATAGTCACTTACAGAATAATCCAGTGGTGGAATGGCTTGAAGGGGGATGCTATACTAACAACAGCTTATTTTTCCTGAGGAAGTGCTGCTATGAATGAGGAAAGTCAGAAGGGAACAGAGGAAGGAAACGCTGAGGTGAACAATGAACCAAAATTGCCTTTGTGTTTATTTGCCTTCATCTGAAAAAAATGAAAAAGACCTCACAGTAAGCCAGGACAAACATGAATTATGAATGAGTGGGAGGCCGTGGGGCGAGTGGAGGTGAGTGACAGAATGTCTCGGTGACTTCCTTTTCCTGAACAGAAGGTAGCTAAACGTTTGCAGCTTTGAACTATGAGACAGGACATTGACGGCCTGTGTTTGAGAAGGGGCCTAAATGGCTAGAATTAAGAAGTCTTTGTCTACAAGACTCAGTTATACATTAGTCCTTGAAAATGGAATAAAATAAATGGAATAAAACCACTGACATTTCCCCGAAGTTTGGTGTGAGTCCAATCATGTGCAAGCTAGAGCTGTATGTGCAGTAGAGATGCGCATGAATGAAAAAACGAACCAGGAATTTTGTTAAAAATGGCTGGTTTGTTGGTTTGGATTGGTTCGGGTTTGTCAAAACCAATCTGAACCACAAACTTTTTATGATTTAATTATGTAACTTATTCTGTTCCCACCACGGTCCCCACAGCCTGCCTGCACCCCCTTCCCACTGTCCCTGTCATCTCCCTATCTGTTACTGTTGCCTCCTCCTCCTCCTCTTTGTCCTCCACCGCCATCTTGAGACACCACAGGCCTGACTTCCCTTCTGGGAACTGGGCCTGCAGTCTCTGGCCGTGCCCTCACTTATCAGCTAAAGATGGCAGAGTGGGTGGAAGATGAAGAGGTGACAGGATCAGTTAGGGAGGTGGATGGGGGCAGTGGGAAGGGGGTGGGGGCAGGCTGCAGGGCTGCAATTGGGCAACCCAGCTTGGCATAGTGCCAGATAGCAAATGGACAACCCAGATTGGCATCGCAGCAGCAGATCACTCATTTGCCGAAATAGAGGAGGAGGAAGAGGCAACAAGATGAGGTAGGGAGGAGAGGGTGAGGCATGGGGAGGGGGTGGGGGAAGACTGTGGAACTGTGAATGGGCAATTCAGTGCTGAGGGATGTCAAACTGGGTCACTGTGGCACTGGATCACCCATTTGTAGCAATGGAGGAGGAGGCAGCAGGACCAGGTAGGGAGGTGATGGAGGCAATGGGAGGGGGGCAGACTGTGGAGATGGGGGGATTAGTTTCCCCTTCCCCTGGGATGAACCTTAGAAAAACAGTTCATAGTTTCTTTGCTTTGTTAAGTTTGGATGGTTTGTGGTTTGTGGGTATCCAGGAACCATGGACCACCACAAACTATCATTTTTAGTGGGTCATGCCCATCTCTAACGTGCAGCTATGACTTGCAGATGACACCTCCCAGCACCTCTATCTGAGGCATGTTTCTCCCTCTGCCTAGTGGCAGGAATAGTCCTAGACATGAAAGTAATAGCATCTCCTTGTGGAACCTTAAAGACTGAAAAGTTTTATTATCACTACATGAGAGTGCAGTGATATTATTGTGCAGCAGATTAAATCAACATTTGACAAAGCAATTTAAAAAAGAGGGACAGCCTAAGCCAAAAAACTATAGCTTTGAAGCTAGATTGAATCAGCACCAAATTTGGCACATATGTAGCAAATAATCTTCTCCTGCTCCGTGCCAAGTTGGGTGAAGTTTGGATTAATTATTTTCGAGTTATCATTTTGTAAAAGTAAACTATTTTACCCCCTTGTGCAAAGAGACCTGACCTTAAATGTACCCAGATTTAAAACAGATCAAATAAATTGGAAAGATCAATCTTGCTTGAAAGAGAATGGTTGTCTCACCCACTTTTTATTATTATTATTTAGAAGGAATCCAGGCTGCAGAGGCTAAGCTACTGATCCTGGAAAAAAAAGACCTTTCAAATGGGTAAAACAGTAATTTTTTAATAAACTGAGCATACGTAGAACAGGTTTACCAACAAGGGTGATCCAAAGTAGATGTATTGTTGCACCTTCTTAGGCTGGGAAGGGAGATATCTGGAAAGCAATGAAAGATGACAGAAACAGTCAAAAGGCAGGATTGCTTTGAAGAGTTAAAAACAGTCTTGCTTTTAAAAAAAGTAATGCAGTGACAATCCTTCAAGAACTGGCATTTTGGCATGTATCTCCAGGGAATTAACGTACAATTTTGTAAACTAGCCCTGTCAATTGCTTTGTTTTGGGGTGAGAAGTGGTTAATTGATGGAAAAAAGGAGTCAGCTTATCCCTTGCTTGGTATCATTCTTTGAATGATAGTGAACACAAAAAAGTATCCTGTGTAGACCATCTTGACTGTTGTCAACATTCAGGCTGCCTTTGCCGTTTTTCCTGCTGACAAAATCCGGCACGATATTGTGCAGTAAAACTGAGACATTTCCTGATGTTTTGAACTCTGGATACAGAAGCACAATATCCCACATTCATCCATTGGAGGTTTTTTTTAAGAGTTGCATTTCCATAAACCGCTGTGCACTGCAGCCCACTTCTTCAAATGCATCTGATCAAGTGGGCTGCGGTTCACGGAGGCAAATACCCAGTAAAATTGGATATTCTTGTAATTGGCATGTGATGGTTGCTCTTGTCGAGACAGTGCTCTGACCCCCCCCCCGGCCTTTGGGCTGCCCATTTCCTTACCTTTCTCATTTCTATGATATGCATTGTGTGAAAAGAAATACCCTAGAGCAGGGGTTTTAAACTCAATTTACCTGGGGGCCGCTAGAGGCAGAGGCTGGGTGAGGCTGGGCCGCATCAGATTTTCTGCCAAGCGGAGCAAGAGCCCGAGGAAGCCGCCCAGGAGTTTCCTTAGCCGGCAGACAGGTGGTCTGGCTGGCAGGCTGCAGTTCTGGATGGAGGGTGCAAGAGGTGCTGTCTTGGGAGAGAGCCGGCGAGCGAGGAAAGGCTTTTTCTTTTTTTACTCTTGACAGCAGAGGATGTGTGGGCGCTTTGGGGGGGCAGGCAAGGCAAGGGCCACAAACTATCATCTGGGGGCCCGCAAATGGCCCTCAGGCCGCATGTTTGAGACCCCTGCCCTAGGCAGGGCTCATCCCGAAAAGTCTAGGGAAACAAGCTCTAATTCACCTTCCTTGCTGGGAACCCTATCTTGTTTCCTACCTGTACAGCCACAAATACAATATTTTGCAGGTCTTCTTTCTCGTCTGTGAGAACATTCTGTTCTGCCCTATACTTACCACTAGCCAATGTTACAGCTTTCAGTTTGAAGGTCCCTGAGAAGGCAATAGTGTTGCTAAGGGAGATGTAAGCTCCTCTTTGACCTCTTCCAGTCGTTTTGCTTCTTGTTTTCACCATAAAGCACTGAATTCCTTCACTGAATCTGTAAGCTGATTTTTAAAGGATTTTGTGTAGATTTGCATCACTGCCTGTAGAGTGAGATTTCAAATGACGCGATCCTGTCATATTTGTATTCATCTTGCCTTCTCTTTTCTTCCAAAATTCTTTTTGGGTTTCTGCAAGCGGGGGGAGAAGATCCACCGACTATGTTTACACCTGTCAAAGTAAGTGCAACGTGGGAGTAAGAGCCGAGCAAAAAACACCTACTTACTTTCCACAAGAGTAAAAGTGTATTAAAGTGATGAAGATTGAACCACATGTTCCTAGGGGGTGGGCAGAAGGAGGGGGAGGAGAGGGGGAGGGGAATTAATTAATCCGGAGTGGCGGAAAACATGCCTTAATTAAAACTATGAAAATTGTGACTGCCTGAAACAAAGGCAATACTTCTGCTACAAGCAACATCTGATGCACATTTATTAGCATTTCTTGGCTTTCCTTTATGAGTCCCTCTTTAGCCATCACACAAACGACACTGTGCTGTAAACAAACACATGTGGGTATATTTTTATCCTGCCCATGGAGGGCCTTCTAAGCCCAAACACACACATATCGCCTATTAAATTTTATAGCAATTTTTTTTAATAATAATAATCATAGGCGTGCCATGTAGCATTTCATGTTCCACACCACCCTTCATAATGACACTGGAATGAAGGTGGTGGGTCATAAAGGTTTCTTTAATTAAAGCCGTGAATATTCCAAGCAAACTTTGGCAGGCTTTTTATCTGCCTAGTGGAATGCCCCGATTTGTTCGCAGCACTGAATAGCATCAGCCTCCCCATTTTGAAAACACTTGGTAGGAGGTTAGGCACAATTACACTCTCATTACCCATCACGATTAAAGGTGAAGTTCAAACAACTCCCTGCATGGAAATGGAAACTCTGCAATACGGACAGCAAGTTCAGCTAACCCTTTGGATGAACACAGAATTCACCGGGAACCTGGGTAAATTCCTTTTTTTTTTTTTTTGGACTAAAACGACTAGAATCCCCCAGCTAACGTTCCAAGTTCAGCATGATGTGTAAAGGCACTAGGGTGTTTGCAATGGAAACAGCCCAAATCCTGGCGCTTAGAGTAGTAAATTGCGCTAGAGCAGGTCTTTTGAATCAAAGGGGATTTGGTCAGTTCCATTGATTCCAATGGGTTCACACCAGTGGTTCCCAACTTTTTTTCAAATTGCAACCCCCTTTTATAATAGCCATGCAACCTGCAACCCCCCCTGCTACATTTACATAAAATTGTATTTTTTACGGGGGTAAAGCCATCCCAAAAAGCTTCTTTCTCTCCCAAAGGGCCTGCTTCTTGTACATACACATACACACTAAAATCTGGCTCCAAAAGGTCAAGGAAGAAATTATTTAACAAGTGCTATAACACATATCAGGCAACCCACAACCCCTCCAAGAAAACACTTTGTGACACACACCCCTTGGGGGCCCTGACATCCAGGTTGGGAAATACTGGTCTATGTGAACCATGACTTACATTGCCATAGTAACTTGCTGGGTGATAGCCATTTTGTTTTTGTGTTCAGCTCACCTCGCCTGTTTTATGTTTCTTTCTCACTAGGGAGGAGTGGCTAGAGGCTGTATATGAGCTTGGAATGGACTTCATGCCAGAGAGAAGATCCACACTTTTCACCAGCAAATTTTTATGCTCCCTAAATTTAGGCATCCCGGGCCAAAATCCCAGCTACCCAGCCTCTGCTCTGTTTAATGCAAGGGTCAGCTCTGCTGAGAATTCTAATGAAGAGTTCTGTTATGTATGTATTACATTCCTAAGTTTTCCCTGTCAACACTTCATGCTTTATTATGCAAACATTCCTGTGAACATGTGTGAAAAATAGGATCACGCCTGTTCACGCGCTTAGGCCCCCCGCTATTATTTTCATCAATGTTCAGATGTATTTTTTCATTTATATTTATATTGCACATGTGAAATGCAACCATACATCACTGTTTCTTAAACCTGGGCATGAATATCTTATTGTGTGAACTCTGTATTTTGCCTCATATGTCTGAAGAAGTGGAGTTGTCCATAAAAGCTCACATTAAAATATAACAGTCTTTAAGGTGCCAATAGATTTTTGTCTTTTGTCTTTTTAATTATTCTTTTTCTTTGGGTTTTGGCTGATTCATTTATATCCTGCCTTTCCTTCAAGGATACGCACACACTGCTCTCTTCCTTCCCACTTTCTCCTCATAATTAGCTCAAGCTGTGAGAGAGCAACTCAACCAAACTCACCCATTATTTATTGATTTATTGGCTGATGTATTAGCCCACTCTGGGTGGTTTACACTTTTTAAAAAAATCAGGCATAATGGTTATATAACAATTAAAAATCTAAATTACAAGATAACATCATTAATAAACAAAATAACATCAACGTCAACATAAATACAAATTAAAAACAAAAACATGAATTTAACAGGCAAGATGGTGGAGCAAAAATAAACATTGAGGCTGTCACTGTGTTAACCCAATGTAATTTCTGGGAAAGCCTGTCTGAAAAGCCATGTCTTAAGAGGTTGTTGGATGGTTCCCAGTGAAGGGGCCAGGTGGATTTTGGATGGGAGGCTGTTCCAGAGGTGGGAGGTGACTAGTCCCCTGCCAATTTCTAGTCTTCTCTTTCTGGCCCTCTCTTGGTGGAAATAATCTCAACCTGGGAATTGAGTAGGTTGGGCAGATATCATTTGGAGGAGGCATTCTGCCAGGTATTGAGCTCCCAAACCATTTAGGGCTTTGTATATCAAGGTCATCACCTTGAAGCTGGCATGGAAATCAACAGGCAGCCAGTGCAAGGTGACCAGTATAGGGGAGATATGTTGGTATTTCTTCACTCAACAATCTGGTTGCCATATTCTGGACCTGCTGAAGTTTCCATAGCAGCCTCATGAGTAGTCCCACATATTAGATTTCATGACTCAGTGGGGATTAGAACTTGGATTTTCCAAATCCCAATCTAACATTTTAATCATTGCAGCACGCTGGCTCTCCATAATGCCCTGCCATCTTAATGCCATGATGCCTGGGGGATTATGAGCATTGAAGCCCCCCTAAAGAAACTAATTCTAATTTATGGCCAGGACTGCTGGGAGTCGCATTCCAATGACATCTAGAGAACCATATTTGGCCCAATTCTGCTTTATAGACTATACAGTACTCACAATTGCTACAATGATGTATGAATCTTTCAGAACAAGGAGCACAAAAGCAATCCAAAGAGGCTAGTAAAATCTAGTGAGAAAGATAGTGTGTGATGAAAATAAAATGTAAGTTTGGCTGGCACTGAAGCAGATAAAATATACCCCAGGCATCCCGGTTTCAATTTCACAATGGAAGATAAGTCAAAACAAAATGGAATCCATCGTTCAGGCCCACCACAAGCAGAGAGAAGCTGCTGCAAGTTATTTCATGTACAGTTCTTCAGAATTCTTGTAAAAAAATAAATGAAAGATGGCCCACTCCTCAGACCACTAAAATATTAAAAACAGCTTTCCAGTCCGGCTGGACACTTCTTCCTGCTAGGTCTTGTAGGAAATGATTCAGCTTGGGGAGCAAAAGAGAAAGATTAAAAAAAAATCATCTTGACCAGATGTTGCAGCATAAGGATCTAAGTTAAAGTAATATCCCAAGATGAAGATGGCAAACTTGTAGAATCAGCTTAACATTCACGCAATGTTAAGAACAACTCTCTTTCTCTGTGTCTGTGTATAATGGAAAGTGCTTACTATTACCTATAACATGGTTTGAGTCCAGTTTAAAGGACTTTAAACTGGCCCTTAAGATGTTTACAGGAGGCCTTCCTCTCATTCCCACTGCCATCACAGGCATGTTTGATGGGCACATGAGCGAGGGCCTTCTCTGTGGCTTCTCCCCCAGGTTTTGGAATACTCTCCCTCAGGAGGCTAGGTCAGCTCCCTTTATCCTTCTGCTGACAGTTGAAGACCCACCTCTTCAGGCAGGCTTTTAATAACCAAAATTAGAAGCCTGCCTGAAGAGGTGGGTCTTCAACTATTGCTGGAAGGATAAAAGGGAGCAAGCTAACTGAAGCTCTTGAGGGAAAGCATTCCCCAACCTTTTAATGAATCATTTATTGTGGTTTTAATTTTACAGTGGTGCCCCGCTTAACGATTGCCCCACATTACGATGAATCCGCTTTATGACGATCTTTACGACTCCTTTGGGAACCAATTTTCGCTTTACGACGATCAAAACCAGCGGATTGTCAGGTTTTCAAAATGGCCACCGGGTGCTTAAAATGGCTACCCGCTGTGTTTAGGGACAGATTCCTTGCTTTACAGGCACCGAAAATTGCCACCGTATGGAAGACCTTCGCTGGATGGTGAGTTTTTCAGCCCATTGGAACGCGTCGAATGGGTTTCAATGCGTTTCAATGGGGTTTTTATTTTCACTTTACAATGTTTTCGCTTAATGGCGATTTTCCTGGAACAGATTATCGTCGTTAAGTGAAGCACCACTGTACTTGTTTAACATTGTGAGCAGCCTCGAGTCCCCTCATTGGGAGAAAGGTGACCTAGAATTTTTTTATTTTATTTATTTAAACTATTTTTACCCCATCTTTCTCCTTAAAAAGTACAAGGCAGCATACATCAGCGGGCCTGAGAGGAGGGTTTTCCAATCTGGTCTGCTGACCCTGCCATACAACACAGGAGCTTTGGCGGCCGGGTCCCCCGTCGACTCTTTAAAAGACAATATTTAAAGCTAAGAACAATGAGTATAAAGAGGCAGCTTACAACATTAAAAGAGAATATTAAAGCTAAAACAATAAGTACTCAAGTACTATAAAATAAAATGACACAAAATGAATAAAATGATATAAAATAAACAAATAAATGTCTGTAGAAAAGAAATAGCTACTCTTCCAGCAGTAATTGCCATTTTATTCAAAGCATATATTTTCTTTCTGAATATGAACCAAAGAAAATTCTACAGTTATGAGGGGGGGGCGGCATGAGAAGGAAGTAACATTCATGAAGATAGCATGATGACAGGAGCAGTAATTTAGCGGGCGACATCTGAAATCACCATGCCATGTTTCTTTTAGAAAACCAACTAACATGCTAGCCAAAAGCACTTTTTCCCCGCTGTGAGCTCTGATCCAGAAAATGAACCTAAAATAATTTGCTACAGCTCTGATATATATTAGGACCCAAGAAAAACAGAATGTCAGAGGCATATGGCTAGCACTGTAAATAGAAAACAGCACTGAAATTATTTAGAGTTGAGGCAAAGAATAATGTATATCTAAGACAGCCCGTTCATCTCGGATAGGCTATGAAAGTTTCTGTTATACAGGGAAAGTCCTATTAATTTTTTTAAAAACAATACATTCTTGCCCATACCTTCCGGAGCACCAATAATAACACAATACCACTCTCGTTCTGCAGATAGCTTCAGGGCCCTTTTTAATGGATAGGAACAAACAAACCATCTAGCGAGGTCTACAAACTGATTTCCTAAAAGTGGCAGAGTCAAACATACCCCAAAGCTTTCCAAATAAATATATGAAAAACAACTTTCATATCTTCTGCATTGCAAAATCAACTGTGCACATATTTGAAAAGTGAGGATAACTTTTTAAAGGCCATTAACGTCAACAATGGTGGCTTGGTTACACAGGACATTTCTGCACCATCATTTCTAAAAAGTTATAAGGGAATATTCCAAATTTGTGATAGCCAATGTAGTTCAAGAGACAGTATGGTATAGTGGACAGAGTGTCAGACTAAGGGCTTGATTCTACTGACAAAAAGTCCACTGTTATACCGGGTTCTCCTAAAAAATGATTTAAATTTTAGAGTACACACAAAGTGGTATATGTGTAGCACTGTGCTAGAGGAGCAAATTTTTCTGCTTCTCTGTTAGAGGTCTATTTATTTTGGGGTGGGTGTGGAATCGATCCCGCATATGTGAATTTCCCATCCAATTTTTTTTAAAACATCCTGCTACTAGTGATAATTTGCTGCCAAGATTTATATAACTGCAGTTAATATCAGTGTAAATCCCCAGTAGACCTCTGGCCCTTATTTCTTACCCAACTTTTCTGTTTAAAAGAACACGAAGAAGAGCTTAATAGAAAGGAAGTGAAAACAGAAATAATAAAATAAGCGAGTCATCCAAAATAACTATGAAAACAGTCAAAGCAGAGAGCTTAAAAAGGAGCAGTTGAAAATGGAAAGCTAGAAGTCTGCAATCACACACTAAATACATGCTGAAACACAAGGATTTTGAACAAATAATTAAACACTGAAAGAAAAGGGGCACAACGGGTCACGGTAGAGAGAGTATTCACCCATCCAAGTGCCGTTGCTGGAAAGGCCTTGTCTTCAGTGCAGTAGGGTGTCCATATCTGCTGGATTAGTATCTGCAGTTTCAATTATTGATGGTCTGAAACTATTAACCATATTTTTAAAAAAATCCAGAAAATAGTATTTTTATATATAGTACCAAGACCTGGCCTGACCTTTTATATATAGTACCAAGACCTTGAAGAATAAATAACATGTTCTCTGGCTCCCTCTAGTAGCCAATTCTTGGTAATACATGTGAAAATATGTATTTTCTGGATTGTTCTTTTCTTTTGCAGTGCTGTGGACAACATTTGCTAGTATCTGCAGTTTTCAGATCTGGGGAGGGGGCTTGGAACCAACCCAAAGGTCCTGCTGTACTGGCCATCTGACTTTAGCCATTGAGACTATCAGGAGACTGCTTAGCTCCAGCAAGGCTGCTGTCTCTTGCACCTTCAGATCTTTAGGTGGTCATTTCTCCAATTTCTGATATGTGTAGCTTTCACACGCGCGCACACACACACAATAAATAGGGGCACAATATTGTCTTATTTCTTCCATTGTAGACTGATTTGCTAAGTATTCTTGGGAAATTGTGCTGATAGCCTAACAGATTTTGATGGGCACATGAAAGGGAGGTTTATGGTGGGTACTCCTATCCTGTGGGACTCCCTCCCAAGGACAGCTATACTGCACCCAGATGCACCACTGTCAGCAAGCAAAATCCCTTTTATTCATGCAGACTTTTCCAAATGGACTGGCTGCTAAGCACAGATTTTTAAATAGGACGCACCATACTTTGCTGCTGGTCTGTTTTTTAGTTTTCACTTCAACTGTGTTTCAATATTACAATTAATTAATTAATTTTATTTATAGACTGTCCCATTAGTGCAAATTTAAAATTCACAAACCCTCAGTATCCAACAATAACAAAGATTCAAATACAATACAGTGATACATCAGATAACAATTACTGTCAATAATAATTTTTAAAAAACATTTTAATGAAGTCTAAATTTTTATGGGATTACAGTTTCTTTTAAACAGGATGGCATAAAGCCTTCCTCGAGGGAAGCATTGGTGACATGAGTTTTTCTAAATTGTTATGATGGTTTTATTTGCATTTATATTTTAAATCTTGATTTAGACTGGCTTAAGTTCCAGTTTTGAGAGAATGTTAGGCTGCATTAATTAGAGCACTGGTTCTTAACCTTGGGTTACTCTGGAGTTTTGGACTGCAACTCCCAGAAGCCTTCACCACCAGCTGTCCTGGCTGAGGTTTCTGGGAGTTGCAGTTCAAAAGCATCCGAGTAACAAAGGTTAAGAACCACTGAATTAGAGCACCAGTTCAATTTAAGCATCTCTTCAGTCTTCCTTGCTTGCTTCAGATTGGTTCTGAGATGGACAAATGCCCCCCTTCAATTTATTTTGGGGAAAAAATCTGAATCTGAACAATTAATTAACACTTCTCTCCAAGGAGACCTCATGCCCTCCTATTTAAAAGAAATTGTAATAAGGCCCCTTTTTAAGGAAACTAATTTTGTAACAGACCCATCTCAAATATTCGTTTCCTGGGCAAGTTAACTGAGAGAGTGGTAGCTCTCTCAAACACAGACTTTAGAGAGCTCTAGAAACTGATCTACCAATATTTTCTTTTATTCAAGATAAAACAGGATAGAATTTATTTATTTGATTTGATTTATATCCCACCCATCTGGTCTGGTCGACCACTCTGAAGCTAGATCTGAGTATGGAACAACCTCTATTGCTAGTTTCCCTGCGCACAAGGATGCTGGTGGCCATCATGAAGACAACCTCATGGGTGGCCACCCATTGCAGATGAAAGAGAACAAAGAACTATTTCCTTGAAGAAGGAAGAGGTTACGCAAGGAAGAATTGAAAAATGATTAATTATCTAAAATGGCAAGAGTGGACAAGATATCCAAGTGACCTGATTAGCTGTCTCCCACATCTAAGGACTTAAACATAGTATCATTATACTTATTTAACTGCAACAGACCTGCAAGAATTGATCTGAAGGTGAGTTGTTCAGCCAAGGCCACCCAGGGACTTCAACGGCTTGGTAGGGACCAGAATTCATGTATTCCAAATCCTCCCAGCTCAACAATTCAACAACCATGCTATGCTGTTCTGGCAAGCTTTTGTTTGCAAACAAATGAATGGAGATCTGCTCCAGAAAGGAGGAGAAAGGCAGAAACATGAGAATGTAAGAAGCTATCTTAGACTGATTTGGACGTTTGATCCATCTAGGCCAGTGGTTCCCAAACTTGGGTCCCCAGCCGTTACCACTAACTGTGCTTGCCAGGATTTCTGGGAGCTGTAGTCCAAGAACATCTGGAAACCTAAAGTTGGGAACCAATGATCTAGGCCAATAATGTCAACTCCTACTGGCAGGAATGGCTCTCCAGAGTTTCAAACATGAGTTTTTCCACCCTTATCTGGAGCTGCTAGGAATTCAACCAGGAAATGTATGCATGTGGAACCATCTGCCCTACCACTAAGCTACGACCCCTTCAATAATTTTAAATCACCTAGTAGTTCCTATTAGTTTTATCATGTCACCTGCTGAAATGGTTTTCACACTAATTTATTCTAGGATCACATGCTAATCAACCGCAAGAATAAGGTGCCCAAGCGAAGTTAACTGTGGTTTTGACAGTTCTGCCTGGAAATAATGAACAAGCAGCAGAAGGTGTTTCCATGTGGTTAGCAGTGTCAAACTGATAACTGCCACAGCTCCTGCAGAATGCAAAAGCAACCAGAAATGTTGCAAGCCCTTCCCTTTCATCTATAAACCGGTGCTACTGCCATGACGTTGCACAGCTTCTGCCATAAGAAGCCAAAGGACATGGTGCAGTGTGAAATCTGAGATGACAAGTGACACAAGCTAAGGTGTATAAGGAAGAAACTGAACTAATTGCTGGGATCCGCTTTGGGTGACAAGATAATTTGCTATAGGGATGAGAAGGCAACCCTCTTGGCACCCTCCATAGTACCTGAGGTGCTACACCAGATAAGGGAATAATACTCAGTGCCTCTGAATAGTTGTCTAGTAAAACACAAAACAAAATACAGTACAGTAAAACAATTATTGTTTGGTCTGCCACTCTCTTGTATCTTAGTATACAGCTTATTACAAATTTAAGTTGGTGTGTGTGTATGTGTTTCTTGTTTCATGTCTTTATTGTCGTTATTAGTTTAGTTAGGTTGTCCCAAAGTAGTGGCCTGGCCATGAGATGGACGGGTTAAACATTGAATTAAATAAATAAAATAAATTTTTATCAAAAAAAGGTTCTCCCCTACACTGGGACCATTTGGTGATTCAGTGGTAAAAGTCTCATCTGCCCAAATCTTCTGATGGTGTGACAATCTCCTGAAAAGCAAAAAAGAAAAAGTACTTTCATGGACACCACTGTAATGCACAGGACTCTTGACATGGATCACAAAAGTACAGGGGGAACATAGCAAGTTGCCTTATGCTGAATGAGGTTATTGGACCCTGTAACCCAGGGCTCCTTGCTCTGAATGAGTTGCTCTCCGAGATACGTACTGTGCACATTTCTTTTTCCAAGTTTACCTGGAAATATGTGATGTTCTACTGTGGTCTCCCACTCAAGTTACTAACCAGTTCTGTCCCTGCTTTGCTTCCAAAATCAGATTAAATTGGGTATATTCAGAGTGATATGGTAGGATGCAATGATTGCTAGATATATTGCATCCTCATATGATGCCTTTGGGAGGTTTTGGCTGGGAGGAACTTGCAATGTATGTCAATCAATCCAGTGACAGCCAATAGTTCTCTCTCTGTGTTCTCGAAGGCTTTCACAGCCAGGATCCAATGTTTGTTGTGGGTTTTTCTGGCTGTTTGGCTGTGCTCTGGAGGCTTTCCTTCTTAATACTTGGAATATACTGTATATATACACTTACTGTATATACTTATAAGAGCAGCTAACAAGCCGAAATATTAAGCAAAACATTTTGTTTTTCACCTTCTTCAGTTGCTCTGTAAGAATATATATATCAGAAATCAAGTGTGTGGATCTCCTCATAATTTGGCCATTCCCTTGAAAGTTTGAGAAAACATTATCTAAGATACCTACTTGGCTAGTATTGACATACTGTCTATTGTCTATGTTTAACTTTAGAATGGGGCCTCTTCCATCATTTCCCCTTCATTGTTGCAGAGAAGAAAGCAACAATCATGTACATCTTTCCTCAGTACATTGAAAGACCAATATATGGCCCAGTCTTACCACCTTACTCTCTACTATAATTAAATTATTATTATAAACCCGCAAGAACCAGTGCCTATTTTTTAGTTTAGGGGTCTTGGAATCTAGCAGCAGCCTCATAATGTTGACAAGCACACATGATAAAGATGCTTAGTGACAGCAGCTGTAGTGGAGTGACAGAGAAGCTGGGTTGTGCTCTGAAATACAAAGAATAAAAACTGCTGACATTCCACACTACCCCATCTGTTGCCCTTGGAAATTTCCATATGGTGGAACATGATTGCAAATCGACATTATAATTCAAAATTTGCTTTCCGAATTACATCTCCAACACTATGTGCTCAAATGAAAGTTTGCTTTTAGTATACAAATTTCATAGTATCTTCAAAAGTTCATATATGTGCCATCAAAATGCATCTTGGTTACACAGTATGGAAAACAGCATGTAATTTTTCCAACCATATACTGTAATTCTATGTATTCACAAAGGATTTCACGGCTGGGATCTAATGATTGTTGTGGGTTTTTCGGGCTCTTTGGCCGTGTTCTGAAGGTTGTTCTTCCTAATGTTTTGCCAGTCTCTGTGGCTGGCATCTTCAGAGGACAGGAGTAGCACTCTGTGTAGGGTAGAATCATATAATTCTACCCTACTTGACTATTCTACTTGTTTTCTCATTGAGTCTTCTGCTTGTAGCAGATCAACATGGAGGCAGCTGCTGAAGAAACAGGGCGTACCTATGGTGGTTGTATTGCTTAACATCCAGACTTTGGCTGTTTTGGCCAAGACTAAGGTGTTACATACAGCACTGATGTTACCTGTCTGTCATGGGTTGGAGGGAAAGTTCCATCCTATGGGGAGTGGAAGGCGGGACATCAGGAGGAGGGGCTGTACTGTATATATATGTGGAGTTTGTGTGGAGGGGAGGAAGAAGCTGGAGAAGAGCTGAGAGAAGAAGCTTGAGTGAGAGTCTGTGTGTCAGACAGGGTACTACTGCGTGTCAGTCAGTACCAACCTGATAGGTTCAGGTGTCTGTATGGTTAGCCAGAACTGATAGGTTCAGGGTCTGTGCTTTAGTTAAATGTGTTCTGTGTGAACCAAACTGTGTGTATGTATGATTGAGACTAAGCCACGTTACTGTATCTTATTCACTTGATCATTTTATTTTCCCTGTGTGTTATGTAAATAAACCTTGTTCTTTTATTTGTTTAAAAATCCATTCCTGGTCTGTGTGACTCCTTACAGGGAATGGTTGGTGGCAGCTTAGTGAAACTGTGGCATATCCCAGTAGGTCTGGGGTTGTCACATTGATTGGTGTCCAGCGTGTGGGATACGACTGGTCCAGTTGTCCAGTGGTCCACCAAAGCCTTGGCAAGTGTGCCCAGAGCAAGGGGGGTCTAGTCAGGGACAATCTGAGGGCACGTAGGTAATCTTCTAGGCGTACCTCACGGGGAGGTGCGCTAGTGGAAGAACGTGCCAACTGGGGACTCGATTAGGGAGCTCTGAGGCAACCTGTTTTGGCGGGAAAAAAGCTAAGGCAAAACTGTGTGAAGTAGAAGTGATCTAGCCTGTCTGCTGAGAGGCCTAGCAGAGGGGGGTAGACTCTGGCTTGCAACAGTTGCAAGTTAGTGCTGAAGAACAGCAGCAATCTATAGAAAGCTGGTTCTGAGGCAAAAGAGAAGAAAAAAAAAGTGGTCGCTTTATTTTGAGGCTTGACTTTTGAAAGCAGCCTGTTCTGGGGGGATTATGCCCTTGACTCGGAGCCAAATGGCAGAAATGGGTGAAGTGAAAGACCCCCAGGTAGACCAAGGTTCTGAGGATGAATTTGGCTCAGTGCAGGGTGACAGCACGGGAGAACAGAACCCTGAACTCAGAAAATTGCTCATAGCCCAACAGCATGAACTGAGGATGAGGCAATTTGAAATGGAGGAAAGATTAGAGAGAGAAAAAATGGCGCTTGAAAGGGAAAAGGAAGAGAAAAGGGAAAGGGAGAAACAAAGGCAATTTGAAATAGAGAGAATGGAAAGAGAAGAAAGATTGGAGAGAGAGAAAATGGCGTTTGAATTAAGAAAATTGGAACTGATGAATCAGAACAATAATAACAATAGGGATTCTGAGGGAGGCCAATTGTCTAAAACTGACCTGACGAAATTCCCTGTGTATCACAAGGGAGATTGTCCTGAGGTGTTCTTTTCCCTCGTGGAAAGAGCATTTGTGGACTTCTCAGTAAGGGAAACTGAGAAGATGACCATCATGCGATCTTTAATCAGTGGCAGCCTGGCAGAAGTCTATGCAGAGATGCCAGAGGAGCTGCTAAAAGACTTCTCTGAGTTTAAAAAACTGGTGTTTGCCAGACATGGGATAAATGCGGAACAGCTGAGGCAGAGATTCAGGTCACTCACCAAGAAACCAGAGCAGACTTTTACCCAAGTGGGGGCCCAACTGGTGAGGCTGCTAGAGAAGTGGCTATCTCAGGAGGGAACAGAGACCTACCAGCAGCTCAAAGACTTGATAGCGCTGGAACAGTTCTATTCAGTCCTGCATGGGGAACTGAAGTTCCTGGTGAGGGAAAGGAAACCGAAATCTGTGGCGGAAGCGGCCGAGATCGCAGATTTTATTTCCCAAATAAGGAAGCCCTTAGGTGCTGAGTGGAAATCTGTAGATAAACCCAAAGATACCTACAGCAAGTACTCTCAGGGACCAGGGAAAAACCAGCAAGCGGGAGGGGCCCATGGTGAAGGGAAGCCCTCAGACATGAAACAAAGACCTCAGATTTTGGAGGGAAAACCAAAACAAGATGAGAAAGACTCAAAATACAGCAGAAAATGTTATTTCTGTCAAGGAAAGGGCCATCTAATCTCAGAGTGTGAGAAATTAAAGCAGCTAAAAGGAATTGTGCCTCATGATTCGAGTGGAACCAAGCCAAAAGCTGTGTTCTGTGTCCAGAAAGAGCAAAGCTCCTTGTCACTGAGGGAGCCTGTTGCCAAGGCTACTCAATCTGGAACAGTTACATCTGCTGATCAGGCTGAGGAAAATGGTCCTCTTGTGGAGGTCAGGCGCTGCTTACTTGTGAGAACAGATTCTCAGTTGTTTGAAACAGCAGGGGTGGACGTAGGAATACTTGACCATCAGTATCGGGGGTTAAGGGATACTTGTTCCCAGGTGACCCTGTGCCATCCAGATATTATTCCTAGGGAGTATGTAATCCCAAATGAGAGCATAAAGGTGGCAGGGATTGAGGGACAGGTGATCTCACTGCCAGTAGTTGAGGTACCTATGAACTTTCAAGGCTGGAGGGGAGTTTGGCGGCTAGCGATTTCATCGACTCTGCCAGCAGCCGTGCTCGTGGGAAATGACCTGGCTGAACATGTGAAACGGGTGCTAGTGATTACACGCTCACAAGCTACCACGGGGACAGTTCAGGGGGGTACTGAAGAGCCCGAGACGGAAGCAGGTGGGGGGAGTTCAGAAGCTGAGGTGGAAACCTTGACCACAGACAGCCGATTTGGCCAAGAGCAAAAGGCAGACGCCACTCTCCAAAAGTGTTTTGAACAGGTGACAGACGCCCAGCTAACACCTGAGACCCCAGTGAGATTTTGTGAGAGAAAGGGAATTTTATATAGAGAGACCCTGAGGAATATCTCAAAAGGGGGAGATGGGATCAGAAGTCAGCTAGTGGTACCTGAAAAGTATCGCCCCATGATCCTACAAAGGGGGCACTCTGACATGTTTGCTGCGCACTTAGGGGTGAACAAAACACAGCAGAGAATCACACAGAATTTTTACTGGCCTGAAATAGGGAAGCAGATCAAAGAATTCTGTAAACAATGTGATGTGTGTCAAAGGCAGGGGAATAGCCGCGACAGGACCAAAGCAAAGTTGTGCCCTTTGCCTGTGATTGACACTCCGTTCAAATGCATAGGGGTGGATATTGTGGGACCTTTGCCCAAGGCCACAAAGAGGGGGAACAGGTTCATTCTCACCATTGTGGACCATGCCACGAGGTACCCTGAAGCCATTCCCTTGACTAACATTGAAACTAACACAGTGGCAGATGCCTTGGTGGGGTATATGTCCAGGATGGGATTTGCCTCAGAAATAATCACAGATTTGGGCGCATCGTTCACATCGAAGCTCATGAAACGGTTATGGCAAATCTGTGGAATTAAGCACAAGGAAACCACTGCCTATCACCCTGAAAGTAATGGGTTAACTGAGAAGTTCAATGGGACTCTAATGCGCATGATTAGGGCTTACTTGGCAGAGAATCCAAACAATTGGGACCAGAAGCTGCAATCCCTTTTGTTTGCTTATCGATCAGTGCCACAAGCCAGTACCGGGTTCAGTCCGTTTGAACTTTTATTTGGGAGAAGGGTGAAAGGGCCCCTTGATTTGATCAAACAAAATCGGGAGCAGATCACCCAGGATGACCCACAAGACGTTGTGACATCTATAGACTCTTTAAGGAGTGACCTAAAGAGAAACCTAGAGCTAGCAGCAGAGACCCTGCAAGCTCAAAAGGTCAGAAAGAAAGCTTGGGATGACCAGGAAGGCAGGGAGAGGCACTTTGACCCCGGGGAGGAAGTGCTTTGGCCTAGGCCCTGCAAAGAGAGCAAGTGTCAGCTGGGTAGCCCAGAAATAAAATACTTGGGTCACATAGTAGGGGGAGGAGTGATAAAACCCCTAGAGGCTAAGATAGAAGCAGTTCGTGATTGGCCTAGACCCAGCACCAAGAGAAAAGTCAAATCATTTCTTGGGTTGGTGGGCTACTACAGAAAGTTCATCCCGAGGTTTAGCGAGATTGCGGCTCCGCTGACCGATCTGACGAGGAAGAAGACTGATGACCGCATCCCGTGGACCAGCGACTGTGAGGAGGCGTTCCAGAGGTTGAAGGAGGCCCTCATCAACTATCCAGTGCTGCGTGCTCCAGACTTCGACCGGGAGTTCATCATCTACACCGATGCGTCTAACAGCGGGGTAGGAGCAGTTCTTTGCCAGGAGGATGAAAATGGTGACCAGCATCCAGTGTCCTACCTGAGTAGGAAACTCCAGAAAGGTGAGAAACATTTAGCAACCGTGGAAAAGGAGTGCCTGGCCATAGTCTACGCGATCCAGAAGGCCAAGCCTTACATCTGGGGAAGACATTTTGTTCTGTGCACTGACCATTCACCACTGCAATGGTTAAAGACAATGAAAACCCACAATAGTAAACTTATGAGGTGGGCTTTAAACCTGCAAGACTATGACTTTGAAGTGAAGGTGGTCAGAGGGTCAGTGAACTGTGTTGCTGACGCCTTTTCAAGAAGACCCGAAGAATGAAGACGGCGAAAGAAACATGGACTATGTATATATTTTGATGACAAAAAGTCAAATGTGCTTGTTATTAAACATGATTGGTTTGTATGAATAAAGGTAACTTGATGTATTGTAAATGGTAAATGTTTAACTTAGAGTGTAAGTATAAGTAAGTATGATATTGTATGTATAACTGTTTTGTATGTTTTGGATCCAGGTTGTTTTTTGGTGAAAAGCACCTTAGCTTTCCCCCTACAAAACAACTTATAAAGAGGGGAGGTGTTACATACAGCACTGATGTTACCTGTCTGTCATGGGTTGGAGGGAAAGTTCCATCCTATGGGGAGTGGAAGGCGGGACATCAGGAGGAGGGGCTGTACTGTATATATATGTGGAGTTTGTGTGGAGGGGAGGAAGAAGCTGGAGAAGAGCTGAGAGAAGAAGCTTGAGTGAGAGTCTGTGTGTCAGACAGGGTACTACTGCGTGTCAGTCAGTACCAACCTGATAGGTTCAGGTGTCTGTATGGTTAGCCAGAACTGATAGGTTCAGGGTCTGTGCTTTAGTTAAATGTGTTCTGTGTGAACCAAACTGTGTGTATGTATGATTGAGACTAAGCCACGTTACTGTATCTTATTCACTTGATCATTTTATTTTCCCTGTGTGTTATGTAAATAAACCTTGTTCTTTTATTTGTTTAAAAATCCATTCCTGGTCTGTGTGACTCCTTACAGGGAATGGTTGGTGGCAGCTTAGTGAAACTGTGGCATATCCCAGTAGGTCTGGGGTTGTCACATAAGGAACTTAGGTGAAGTCTTTGGCATTACAAGTAGAACATGGTTATTTCGGTCAGAAAGTGAAGGATTAAGGCAGCCAAGTCTGAGATGGCAGAATCAGTGCAGACATGGCATGCATACAGAGACAGAAGTACATATGTAATCACTTCCATCTGAATTATAAAATACTTGAAATTAGATGCAAGTTTGTCTGCAGAAATAAATATGGAAGGAGGAGTCTATTAGCGATATCTATGGCTTGTTGACCTAATGGTAGCTTTTACCTATGTACATTTAAAGAAGTACCAAGTTTATGATTCTGGGAGAGGAATCCTCTGTGTCTGTGGCAGGAGCAAGCACCTTCCCTTGCTCCTGCCACAGACACCCATACTTAGGTGGGTCACAGGGAGATCTCAATATTTGTTTCCCCAAACTACAAACCACAAGATTTGACATACAGACTGAATTATTGTGAAGGTGAATAGCAATGCTAAATATGAATACTTTGGGTCCTTCTGAAGAAGCTCCAGTAATTATGCAGCACATCAGGCAACATCAGTCTGCTATGTCCACCTGAATAGGAGTATTTACATGGCAGTTATTCCTGCTGCATTCTCTGGAATTTACTTTTGAATAAACATGAATAAACCTCAAGCACAGACATCAAGACATTTGAAAACTTGATTAATTCAGGGGCTATTTTAATTTCCTTCTGATGCTTTGGGAACCATATACACTGGTGAGTACATTGACCATCCCTGTAGAACATAGTGATGTTAACAAGGATGTGTGCCTAGAATAGGAAATTATTTCCTTTCCTGCTAGAGACATAATCATTGCTTGCTGCAGATCATCCTTCCAAAAGACTGCTCATGGGGGAAACATAAAATGCCAAAGCAGGTAGGCAGGTAGAATTCATAATAAGTCATGGCAGACTTCATGAATGACTTTTACAGCTTTTTACTACTCAGATGACACTCCTCTGTTCAAAAGTTAGATTGTAATAGGATGTGCAGATGCATAGACATTTTCCCCTTCCATTACCTGATTGATTCACAGGAAGAAAAACAGATGTTATGCCTTGAATGGGAAATGCGACTTAAAAAAACAACCCCATCCTAGAGGATATAAGTAAAATAATAGCTTCAGGGATTACCAGCGACACCAGTATGCATGGAAGCCACACACTCTGAAACTTGAAAAATAAAACAGAAAGGCTGATTTCCCCTCTTACCTCTTTTATTAAAGAGAAGTCCTATGTGTAACAGGGACGTGGTGGCGCTGTGGGCTAAACCGCAGAAGCCTGTGCTGCAGGGTCAGAAGACCAAGCAGCTGTAAGATCAAATCCGCACGATGGAGTGAGCGCCTGTCGCTTGTACCAGCTCCCGCCAACCTAGCGGTTCGAAAGCATGCAAATGCAAGTAGATAAATAGGGACCACCTCGGTGGGAAGGTAACTGCATTCCGTGTCTAAGTCGCACTGGCCATGTGACCACGGAAGATTGTCTTCGGACAAACGCTGGCTCTATGGCTTGGAAACGGGGATCAGCACCGCCCCCTAGACTCGAACACGACTGGACAAAATTGTCAAGGGGAACCTTTACCCTTACCTATGTGTACATACATACTGTACATACAGTACATAATTCATTCCCTAGTCTTCAACAGGGCAGGAACTGTTCTCGATCATCCCAGACTGCAGGACATGTAATAATCGCTCAAGCTACAGGAAACCAGATTTAGACTGATTATAAGGAAAAACTTTACTGTTAGAGCAGTACGACAAGGGAACCAATTTCCTTGGGAGGTGATGAGCGCTCCAGTGCTGGAGGCATTCAAGAGAAGATTGGACAACCATCTGTCAGATCTGATTTGATTTGGATTCCTGCATTGAGCAGGGGATTGGACTCAATGGCTTTATATGCCCCTTTCCACTCTATGATTCTATGATTCCTTCTATCATTATTTACCATCATACTCTCATCAAAATTTGAAGGTGGCTGGAACTCCGCTGACTCATAGCAGCTCCCTTAAGTCTGCTTCACTTGTAAACCACTTGCAAGGTGATTTTTTGCTGTCCCCATACCTATTTTTTTTTTAAAAGAATCTGTTCACTTAATTAATTTCTTAATTCTTTTTGAAGTTCCCTCGATGTTTTTCAAGATACTACTTTCCTTTTCTCTATCAAATGAGTCTTGAAAAGCTATCTTTAAAGACCATCTTTGCACAAAACCTTTGGCACAACCCCGTGTTCATCCCCACCTGCAATTACATATTTTCAGATTCTTCTCTTGTTATTATTACATCTAATTTAATCCCTGTCTTGTTTCTGGGTTGTTGTTTTTAGCTCACAAAGGGAAACAAAATGTGCAGTTGGGGGAAAATTATACAGTTGGAAAGCTGCTAGATGTGCAGTTGTGAAAAATAAGGGGAAATTGGTCCTGTTATGTATTGAAGACATGACAATAGCTGTTTCAGAAGAATGTACAGTGATCTGATTTGAACAAGGTGCTTACCTGATAGTTTGGCACAGGAAGTGTTGGAGACTTTATCCTGGAATTAATATGTTAGTGTAATTAAGGAAAATGTAGTTATTTTAGTGGAATTTAGGAAAAATGGAAAGTGCTATGTGTGTCTTATGTCTCATGGCCAATTACAGAAGACTTTGCTTTCCATTGGGTTTTTCTTGCAGTCTTCAAAGTGTACAGAACAAGGATGAGCATACCAACACACACACAGAGGAACTGCAGCTCAATGTACACAGTCAATTTAGAAGGATACCTTATATATAACTTCTATGGGCTATTTAGTTCCATCTGGTGGGTAAAGCTATCGTCCAGAAGGGTCTGCAATTGTAAAGTTTCCATTTTAAGAACGAAAGTTGGACAAGCAAGGATGCTGAGGTGACAGGATGCCAATGCATGTATGCTTGCTTTTATCTGCATGTATACAGGGGAGCAATGAAAGGGAAAATATTTTTAGTTATCTTCTGTATTTGTAGTATTTTATTTTATGGATATAAAATATGACTCCAGAACCTCCTTCTTTGAGCCTTACATTCTTGTACAAAGAGAAAGACACTGAAAGATGGAGCTGGCTGGAAGTTTGGTTTGTAACCTATTTGGATTAGAGACCCATCTTATTGTTTTATTTTCTGTGATTGACTCTTGCTCTTCTGTCTATCTGTGTGTGGAGTGTGTGGGATGTAAGCTTTGCCCAAGTTTGTCAGGACTGCAGAACTCATAAAGAAAACCATCCCCTACAACCAAGATAAAATGGTACAGGTAACCTTCTTGGTCTTGATGGCCACCTCTTGTATTGAGCAGAATGTTGTGGTGGCCTATATATGAACACACTCACAGAATACACAAAAGGGAGCATGTCAGGATGGTGTGGAGGGTGGGGACGGCTTCTCTGGAGTTGTTGAGGAAGAAGGGAACAAGCCCTTCTCCTGGATAAGTTTAGGAATACACTGACAACAGTGTGCTAGGTGCATTTGGGTTCCTTGAGAAAAATAGGGTGCTTTAACTCTCTTTCCCCCTCAGAGAACCTGAAGCCATTGCTGCTTCATATCGGCAGGTACAACCACAGTTTAATCATCCAAGTATTTGATCATCCAAATGAAACTATAGTTCAATCATGCAAATATTGGGACCTCAGCTTGTTAGCGTGTTATTGCATGGATAACTGATTAAAATGTATTCTGTTTCTGATCCACTTCCTTCAGTAAGTTCTACATCTATTTTAGCAAAATAACCAGCATAGAAATTTGCATTGGACATTGATTGATCAATGGATTCATCAATCGGAAATGTTCGTGCGTGATCTGAAGCAAAGAAGAAACCAATTCCTTAGCTCGCTCTCGAGAGATTTTATAATTATCCTACTGATTGCTGGAGCAAGAGGAAAAAGACATTTAGTAAAATAGCCTTTCTGGTCTTCTTCGGTCCTATTTCATTTTTATGATTTCCAAGTCTTGTTTGCTGAGTGTTCAAGGCAAACACATTGTTTATTCTCTACCAAGGCAGATGTTTGTTTAACAGGGCCCCTTCTGCTTCCATCCATCAGCTCAGAAAAAACTTGAACTCCATTTGCTGCATTTTCTTTGTGTTTACTTTACTTATTAGCCAATACCCAATTCTAGAGACTGGATAGAAATTCTTTGGTGAACATTTTAATAAGAAGTAGACCCAATTTGCACTTTCCAAATTAATGTACAGATCAGAACATCATTATAATTCCTTTTTTGTACTTCTCCTAAATTTTATGATGTACTTTTTTGGTGCTTTTTTTAATGCATGCCAAACTGTAGTGTGAAGAAAACAACACACACAAAATACATACATAGTAAATTGTGCTGGAGAAATGTGAACATGGTAGAAAGTAAAATATCCAAACTACTCTGTCCAAGGTGCTATTTAGAGGGAGAATATTACCACTTATCTCCTGTCCTGCCTAGTTTCAGACCAGTTGTGATAACTCTTCATGAATGCATATATTTCTGGCTAGCTTACACATTTTAAATGTTTAGTGGCTGTGATATTGCACAAATGAATGGGTCTATGGATGCAAGTTCCTTGCCTTGAGAACCTCTACTAATAACCATGACTTCAGTTAGTATAGAATACCAGTTAAAATGAATTGAAATAAACTGTGCCCCCATCCAGCTGAAATAAACCAGTGTTCATTCAGTATGACTTGTATAAAAACTGAGGGTGGATGGGTCATATTTAATGCCTTACTGCAGATCTATATGCATTTAATAGATCACTAGATCCGACCTTATACCAGTTGCGTAGCTCTGTATGTGCAACCTAAGACACTGCAAAATGCAGAACTACAAATGCATTTGCAAACAGTGCAGACAGACTTTGTATACACAGAGAGGGTAGTTTTGTGCCTACTGACCATGTGAAAGGAGGGTTGTGCATGATCCCAATTTTTCTCTATGTGTTGTATATATGGAAAGCCCCAAAATGGGTACTCAGTTATGACTGAGAGCCACTTAAACAAATGGAAGACAGTGATGTTCTTAAAGGTTCTCCCTTTATTTTTTATTTATTTATTTGATTTGATTTATATCCCACCCATCTGGTCTATACGACCACTCTAGGCAGCTTCCAGTATGACATAAATACAGTAAAATAAAACAAAAATATTACATAAGAGAACCAGAACAAATTATATTACAAAATTAAAGTAAGCAATAAATAAAGGAAGAAGAAAAAGAAGAAGAAAAGAAAAATCAAGTATTGACAGGAGGCAAGGCCTGAATATACATCCATGTTTTTAGTTGGCTTTTAAAGGTACCCAGCGTAGCGGCCGCGTGAATCTCTGGAGGGAGATTGTTCCAGAGGCGAGGAGCCACTGCCGAGAAGGCCCGATTTCGTGTCTTTTCCTTCCGGGCCTCCCTCGGCATCAGGCTCCTCAGCCTCACCTCCTGGCTCACACGGGTGATCCGGGTAGATCTTGGTGGGAGCAGGCGTTCCACCAAATATTGAGGTCCTAAACCGTTTAAGGCCTTATAAGTAAGCATTAGAACTTTGAAGTCGATTTTAAACAATTAAGTTGGAGGTTTGCTTTAAATATTACATAAGACACGTGGTGGCTCTGTGGAGGGACGTGGTGGCGCTGTGGAGGGACGTGGTGGCGCTGTGGGCTAAACCGCAGAAGCCTGTGCTGCAAGGTCAGAAGACCAAGCAGTTGTAAGATCGAATCCACACGACAGAGTGAGCTCCCGTCGCTTGTCCCAGCTCCCGCCAACCTAGCGGTTCGAAAGCATGCAAATGCAAGTAGATAAATAGGGACCACTTTCAGTCTGCTTTCTGGGAAAGAGGTGATGAGGAAGATGGCTGGCATGGGGAAATCCCTTGGCTGAGGTGATTGTTATAACTGCCCCCATCCTTCTGAGCATGTGGGTGTTTGGTTTGTCTCTAAGCTGGGGTAAGTCATCAACCAGTCCTTTCAAAACCTCTTAAGACCTCCAGAGGGAAATGGGGAATCCTATTATTGCTTACATGAGTCCAGGAGATTATAAACTTTGGCCTCCCATATTTTTTGGTATGTAACACGCGTGGACCCTAATGAGCATAATAAAGGGTTAGGGAATTGTAGCCCCAAACACCTAAAAGTAAAAGGTTCTCACCCCCTGCTGTTGACAGTAGATCTCTACATGACAGCCTCAGTGCTAATCATGCCCCATGGTAATGAAGGCAAAACAAACGGTCCAAATGAAAGAAGCAGGATAAATGTTGGGGTTGGGGTGTGAATGTTAGAGAAGCAGATAGCCAATCAGGGATATATGTCCAATTCTTTCAGCTGCCAACACCCAGCAAGGCAGCACACTTGCAACAGAAGGTCACGGAAGTTGGGATGGCAAAATAACATTAAACTTAGCACAAAGCTTAGAATGGGCTCATTCTTCTCTTCAGCAAGAAGAAGACAACAGTGCTACTTTTGAGCACCTGGAAGTCAGCCTTGAGCACCTTCCTCCCTTTTTTTTGCAAGTCTTTGTAATCAATCTCAGCAACTGATCTTAGATGTCATGATTTCCCCAAAGGTCACACAATCACTGTGCTTTCTAAAGCACTGCCCCATTGACAGGCACTCGGCCGACGCGCTTACAAAACTGTAAATTAAAAATGAAAACACCAGACATGCTTCGACACAACAGCCCTCTTTGGGTGGCTTTATGCTGCATCTATCTTTAAAATGGCTTTATAATTGCTGAGCTTGCTAAAAGAGAGTACACTCTGGAACAGAATAGATTGTGTTTTTTTTACTGGCAATTCCTATATAAAAAGCCATATCTCTTTAAGAGGAACTCTAACAACTTCTGTTTAAAACTTAAGAAAGCAAAGCACTCTCTCTTGCATTCTTTCTCTCTCTCTTTATATATATATATATGGAGAGAGAGGGAGAGAGAAAGAAACGTTTACCCCCCCCCCCCCAATCCTCCAGGCAACAAAGAACAATTTTACTCACTGGACAAAGTATACCAAAACTGCTTACTCATCTTTTTCAGTTTATCAAATTTTTCCTCTACACATTGGGTTGATACGAACTTCACTGAATTCAGTCCAGTTCCGACATAAAAAAATATATAGTCATATTTAATAATAAAGCAGTTTCAGCATAACTACAGCCTCTATCAATCAGAGAGCTTTTACTTACTCCTACATTGCCAAATGCTTTTATTATATTACAGTGCCTGCCCTCAAGCATCGCAGTGCTAGCTTCCCGAAGCACTGAGGAATAAACAGCAGAAGAAGAAAGCTAGCACACATTCGCCAAGGTGCCTGTAACCTTTGTTCTTCCTGGTTGCATCTGGTGAATGCAGGCCACTTGGCCTCATTACATTGGTAATTCCCTGCAAGAGGTGTCCGACTCAATCTTCTTTCCAAAAAGAGTAATCCTAGCAGAGTTCAAGCAGTGTTAATTGAAATTAAAATGATGTCCCTATTGAAAATGGAATCTGGACCTAGGAACTGTTGCAGAGTTTTAGATTTTGGTCAAAACCCTTTAAGCTGCATAGCAGAAGTGCAGGGATTCACAGAGGAGAATAACTTCAAGTTCCCAAATTTGCCCACCCTTTTCCTCTGGCACTCACAATCTTAATAACTCACTCTGAGACATTACTAAGAGAAAGAATAAAAACCATTTTCTTTACTTACAGTGAACAGAGAAAAGCAAGCTAAAACATAGCTGCTTTAAGCAACAGGCCTCAAGGAAGGCTTCCAACAATTTTGAAAGAGAGGGAAAGCTCAAAAAGAGGAAGCGGGGCTCTCTTAGAGGCAGGAAAGAATTATTGGTTAGTGCTGGTTAGTTTGACAGTCACCCCAGCCCACAAAAGGTCCCTCCCAGCCACACCTACAAGAGGCCCCATGCAAGCTTGCAAAAACTCCAACAGGGACGTCGGACATATGTACAGGCACACTTTTGTGGTACATCTTCAGACTGAAATAGCAACTTCTCAGGAAGTCTTTCTGGGCAGAAGCCACATAAGGGACCATAAGAAAGTTTATTCAATTTTTGAAAAAGAAGGGGAGGCCAATCCAAGAAATTAGAAACCAACTAGCTGAACATGTGCTGCAAATATACCGGAGGAAAACTGAATTAAAGAACACATGCACGTGGATCACCCCATGATATAATCACAGCCTTTTCTCACTTACATGGTTACATTGTTTGCTGTGGCAGTCAAGAAATTATGCCACTCTTTTGTGAAAGTGAAAGGGATGTTGTGGCGCTGCGGGCTAAACCGCAGAAGCCTGTGCTGCAGGGTCAGAAGACCAAGCAGTCGTAAGATCGAATCCACGCGACGGAGTGAGCTCCCGTCGTTTGTCCCAGCTCCTGCCAACCTAGCAGTTCAAAAGCATGTAAATGCAAGTAGATAAATAGGGACCACTTCGGTGGGAAGATAACAGCGTTCTGTGTCTAAGTTGCACTGGCCATGTGACCACGGAAGATTGTCTTCAGGACAAAACGCTGGCTCTATGGTTTGGAAGAGTCGAACACGACTGGACAAAAAATTGTCAAGGGGAACCTTTACCTTTACCTTTACCTTTGTGAAAGTGAAATGTCCCGTGTAATTTAGAGTCCTGTTTACCTTTATAGACTTTTAGATTTTAACTCTTGTAGCTCATCTACTGTTAGCTCTAATTCAACTTTATTGTTAGAACTGACCAGAATTATTGTAGAGCTTTATTTAAGACTGTATCCCTCATTATCATTTTTTTCTTTTGTAGTCTTTATTTTTGCTCGTGTCTTGCCACGTTTTATTGTTATGGGCTATGGCAAAATGCAATTAGAGCTGAGTTGACTTGACTTGAGCTAAATTGCCAACATCGCCAAGTACACAAAAAGGCAAGTTCAGCTGATGTGAAATTAACATGGTTTCTACGGAGACAGATGCTTATCTCACGAAGTTGTGCGTGATTAGCTACAGCAGGATGGGGTTGCATCCCAGTGACATTGCTGATAGAGGTGAATACCTGGAAACATACTTTGTCTGTTTATCCTAGGTCAGTGGTCCCCAACCTTGGACCTCCAGATGTTCTTGGACTTCCACTCCCAGAAATCCTGGCCAGCAGAGGTGGTAGTGAAGGCTTCTGGGCGTTGTAGTTCAAGAACATCTGGAGGCCCAAGGTTGGGGAACACTGCCTTAAGTGAATGGCTACAAGGTCTTCTGTCTAAAATGCTGGGTTTCTTGTGGAGAAGCCCATAAATTTTTCACTAAAAGTGTTGAAATGCAAAAGAAAAAGAAAAGAAATTCTCTGTTTTCTCCCAGTGGGGAGAAAACTTTCATCAGTGTGTTAGAACTGCAGAACTGGAAGGGATCCTATGGTTCATTGAGACCAACCCCCTGTCAAGGAGGCACAAGGGGGAATTGAAATCCACAGCCAGATCCCTAACTCACTGAGCTATCCTGCTGTTTCTCATTTATTCATTCTTACATTTGCATCCTTGCTGCCATTGAAGAGATGCATTCTGATAAAACAATAGGACCTTCTTATAGAGCTACTAGTAAAGTTACAACCTGTAACTCTCCGTTTTCACCTGTTAAGTCTTATATCTTTTTTTTTTTTTTTTGCATCTTCAGCTGCCAGTTATCTCAGCATGGAGAGCCAGACAACCTCATCAAGCAGTGATCTTTCCTATGCCCTCCCTTAGTCAACAGGAATGTGTGTGTTTTACGGAACTGGAAAAATTTGTTAACTGTCAAAACGTGCATAATTCTTTCCCCCAAATACTGCACATGCTAATCAGTTTTGTAACCTTCAGCAGTAATTGACAATAATTCAGCTAGCGCTTCCTTTGACTTTAATGACTACAATAGCTTCTGTAATTATTTTGCTGGTATGCTCCACTAAGTAAAAATTATTGTATGCAAGAACCTGTGCTTCTCTGTTTGAATGTTCTGGAAAGTCTTTGCCTCTGGAGGCATTGTAACTGCCTTGCTACAACTAGCTCAAAGGACACGATGTCCACAGCATGGGATACTGTAAGCGTTCAGCTTGAGAATGGGCGGGAAACTTCCAGAGGTCCATGGCCCCTATTCAGTCACCTCAGGTGGGGGGGTATACTTGTCCCTCCAATGCACTGTCTCAAAGGGCCCACCCAGAAAGCCAGCTAGGCCCTCTATGTGGCTTAGGTAGCTGTTTGGCCAGATTTTTCAGGGCCCCATGAGATTTTACACCTATGAAGAAAATCAGAAAAGAACAGTCGCCTCCTCTTTGGGAGAAGCAAAAAAGGGGGTCCCCATGAGCATAATAAAAATGGGAGGCTGCACTAAAATGGCCAGCCAACTAGACACTTTAGAGAATAAAATGGCTGAAATCCTGTTGCATAGCATAGTGAGTTGTAGTTAGAGGAAGCTCATTGAATCAGTGGTGATTTAGGAAGTCAATTGCTCCAAATGGCATGATAAGCTACAGTTCATGTATCAATTGTCTTTCCTCACCATCCTCTTTACTCACTCCTGACCATTTGGCATAGGGCTATTGGGCCAACTTGCCATTCAAAGCAAGATAAATAATGTAGCACCATTACAGAGGAAAAAAGGCTGTGGGGAAAAGAATCCTCTTACTCCCAGCCCTTTTTGCACTGCCTTTGTGACATCGCGGTGTGCCATTCCTTGGTCTTTGTTGGCCCTGAAATCTCAAGGGATGAGATGCTACTGATCTGGCAACCCTACCATTTCAGGAGCTTGTGAAGAACACATCTAGCTGTCAGTCCTAGAGGCTGACAGAAAGAAGGTGATAACATCTAAAGGGTAAACATCATTTGGGCAACACAATCCAAGCTATCAGATTGTATCTATCATGCTGTCCCTTTATCCTTCCCCAGACAGATTTGGACTACACATATCAGAAAGACCACTGTTAACGACCATTGACAACCCATGACAATGGGTGGAGAAGGACTGCAGAAGTGAGATTATCCCTCACCTCCAGTTCTTGTTCTTCTAAGGAGCCTATTCGGACCAGGGAGAAGTGAAACCAATGTGTAGGATATATAAGGGATCTCCTACTAACTCTCCTCAAACTGAAGAAGCTACTTGGATGAGTAGCGAAGAACAAGAAAGAAGTCCAGTTGCCATGACTCAGCTTCCAGATAAACACACCTGGATGACTGAGAATCTTCACAGCAGGGCGATAGTTGTTTGGTTCGTTTGGCTCTTCTTTGTTTACTAAGGAAAACCACACAGTCATAGAATTGTAGAACTGGAAGGGATCTCAGGGGTCATCAAGCCCGACCCCTGCCAAAGTTGGAAATCCACAACTGAAGTATCCATAACAGGTAGCCATCTTAGAACTGCAGAGCTGGAAGGGACCCTGTGGATCATTGAGTCCAGCCACTGTCAAGGAGACACAGTGGGGGATCGAACTGACAACCAAACCACTGAGCTATCCAGTAGTTTCATGGCATGCTTCCTGTTCAAATAATGTTGCCCTCCATACCCAATCCCCCAATTAATGAAATGTCTCTGCCAAATTTGCCATATACAAATGAGGTGGGAAATCTCCAGAAATAATTGTGGCGCAACATTCTAGAAGATTTGCGTAACCCTTCCTCTAGAAGGAGAATTCAAGGAAGTCCATTCCCTGTAGAATAGCTTGTCTTGTTAGGAAGCTCTTCCTAATGTTAGTCAAAATCTCCTTCCTTGTAACTTGGATCCATTAGTCTGAGGCGCCTTCTCTGGAACCACAGAAAGAAAGCTTCCTCCCCCCCCCCCTTGACAACCATTGCAAATATCTAAAAACGGCTATCATGTCATTTCTCTGTTTTCTGTTTCCAAAGTTCCCTTTGGAACTTTCCCTACACACACAGTTCCCTTTACTGTTCCTCACAAGGTTTGATTTTCAGATCCCTTTGCGTCTTTGTAGTCCTCTTCTAGAAAGTTCCACCTTGTCAATGTGTGATTGTCAGACTTTAAAGCATACTTTTGCTTACAGTATTGCAGACCAACATTACTGAAGTTTATCAGGAGTAACTTTCTATTTAGTGTGACTTAGACCTACAAGTATGCATTAAATTGTAGCCTTAATTCTATATTGTTATCATTCTTGAGCATGCATCTCCCTCCAGCAGAGAGTAAATTCTGAATTATTCACTGACCTCCAAATTTGGGGGTTCTATCCTCTCTTCCATCTCAAAAGAATCCTAAATTTTCTATTGAATTTCATTTCAGATGGAAATTGACAGTATCGCTATTGGAACTACCACCCTCCCCCAACTCCCGACTTATGCGTATGCCTCCAGCAGATTTAAATATTTCTATTTTAATATTTTCAGCACAGTTCCTTGGGGGCCAGCCTTGTGATACAGGGAAAAGCAACAGCTCTGTTATAATTTAAACCCTGGGGGGAGGTGCAGAAATTATATATAGTGAGTTTTACAAGAAGTGCTGACACATAGTTGGCTCATGAGTGACTCTAAGCAACATGAGGAAACATAATGGAGGTCTTTCTCCCCCTCCTCGTTCATCTTTTAACAAGAAAGGTTTTTTTCTCCCTTTCAAGAATAAAAATACTAGTTGCCAATTCTTTTAACGCGTTGGCACATTATTTCAACCTATGCAAGATGGGTACATTTGCCATCTCCTGAGGGAGCTCAAACATTAAGAACTCTGCATTGAAGAATGTCAACAGCAGCTAGGCGTACACAACCCTTGGGCCTCAGATCTTAATTATATCTGCTACTGTTTACAGCTTATAATTATTGATGTTAATTTACTGAGTGATGTTACACTTTCTGGCCTGAAGTCATCTGTTTGGCACATTAATCCAGTGATGCCCCAGACCGACGCGTTTGATTGTACGGGTTATATTAAAGGAGATTTTTCACTTTCGCTTCATTTCATCACCATGTCATACATGATTTGGAGGGAAAAGAAAGATTGTGCAATGTGAGTGTTTGTGCTAATGCTGTAAATTCTGTTGGAATTATGCATGGAGCCTTGACACAAAAATCAGAGTAAAATATTTATTAGTCGGGTAAAATGAGACAAACTTGTGTTTTTTATTATGTTTGTCATGTGAGAGATGGAACCACAAGGAGACCCTGAGGAGCATGTACAAGGAGCAGCTTCAAAGTAACCCTACATCTATGCCACCACATCTGCTTTGGGCTCTGCCTACCTTGAGCATCTAGCCAGTGGGCCCAAGGGGTGTCCCAATCTCAGTCCATCAGGTCCAATTAAAACCTTACATCAGAATTATCTCCTCAGTCAGGTACTGATTTCCTCTATAGTAAGGTAAAGTAAAGGGCCCCCTTGACATTTAGTCCAGTCGTGTCTGACTCTAGGGTGTGGTGCTCATCCCCGTTTCCAAGCCATAGAGCCAGAGTTTGTCCGAAGACAGTTTCCATGGTCACTTGGCCAGCGCGACTAGACATGGAATCTCCTTTCTTTCCCACCATGGTGGTACCTATTTATCTACTCTCATTTACATGCTTTCGAACTGCTAGGTTGGCAGGAGCAGGGACAAGCGACGGGAGCTCTTCGTCATGTGGGTTCGATCCTATGACTGCTGGTCTTCTGACCCTGCAGCACAGAGGCTTCTGTAATTTAACCCGCAGTGCCACCACGTCCTCTACTTCCTCTAGAATACCAAACACCTTTTATATGACATCCATGTGATGCATTACCTTTTTTGGTGAGATTCTCTGATTCCATTCATCCTCCAGTAGTGGAGCCATAGTTGTTACTGCTCTTTAGGTAAGGAATGAAGAGTATTAGTTTGCTACAGAGATGCATACTTTGTTTACCTTGGTTCAGTCTGTGACAAACCCAGACCTACTGGGATCTATCACACAGTTACTAAGCTGCCACCAACCATTCCCTATAATAAGTCACACAGACCAGGGATGGATATTTAAACAACAAAAAGAATAAGGTTTATTTTAAATACAAACAGGGTAAATAAAACAATCAGGTGAATAAAATAAAGTAACGTGGCTTATTCTCACACACACAAGCATACAGTTTGGTTCACCTAGAACCTTTAACTTAAAGCACAGACCCTGAACCCATCAGTTCTGGCTAACCCACAGACCCCTGAACTTATCAGGTTGGTACTCTGACACACAGTAGTACCCTGTCAGACACCCAGACTCCCACAACAGCTTCTTCTTCCCCAGCTGCTGCTTCGTCCCAACCCAGTGTCTCACAGTCTGTCTCAGCATCTACTCTTCACCACACAGGCATCACATATTTATACAGTACAGCCCCTCCTCCTGATGTCCCGCCTTCCACTCCCCATAGGATGGAACTTTCCCTCCAAACCCATGACAGACAGGTAACATCAGTGCTGTTATGTAACACCTCCCCTCTTTAAAAGTTGTTTTGTAGGGGGAAAGCTAAAAGTGCTTTTCACCAAAAAAACAACCTGCATAAAATACACAACAACATTTATACATACCATATAATACTTACATATACTTACACTCCAAGTTAACCATAGCAAATATGCATTTAAACATTTTACCATATACAGTACATCAATTTACCTTTATTAATACCAACCAAATTCAAAACCAGGTACATTTTAACTTTTTGTTTTCATTATATACATATAGTCCATGTTCTTTCGCCGTCTTCAGTCTTCAGGTCTTCTTGATAAGGCGTCAGCAACACAGTTCACTGACCCTCTGACCACCTTCACTTCAAAGTCATAGTCCTGTAAGTTCAAAGCCCACCTCATAAGTTTGCTATTGTGGGTTTTCATCGTCTTTAACCATTGCAATGGTGAATGGTCAGTACACAGAATAAAATGTCTTCCCCAGATGTAAGGCTTGGCCTTCTGGATCGCGTAGACTATGGCCAAACACTCCTTCTCCACGGTTGCCAAATGTCTCTCGCCTTTTTGAAGTTTCCTACTCAGGTAGGACACTGGATGCTGGTCACCATTCTCATCCTCTTGGCACAGAACTGCTCCTACCCCGCTGTTAGACGCGTCGGTGTAGATGATAAACTCCCGGTCGAAGTCTGGAGCACGCAGGACAGGATAGTTGATTAGCGCCTCCTTCAACCTCTGGAACGCCGCCTCACAGTCGCTGGTCCACGGGATGCGGTCATCAGCCCTCTTCCTCGTCAGATCGGTCAGCGGAGCCGCAATCTCGCTAAACCTCGGGATGAACTTTCTGTAGTAGCCCACCAACCCAAGAAATGATTTGACTTTTTTCTTGGTGTTGGGTCTAGGCCAATCACGAACTGCTTCTATTTTGGCCTCCAGGGGTTTTATCATTCCTCCCCCTACCATGTGACCCAAGTATTTTATTTCTGGGCTACCCAGCTGACACTTGCTGGCCTTTACTGTTAGCCCTGCTGCACTTAACCTCTGCAGCACTAACTCCAGGTGTATCAGGTGATCTTCCCAGGTATTACTGAAGATCCCTATGTCGTCAATGTAGGCCACTGTAAAGTCACTGAGCCCTGCCAAGGTCTGGTCCATCAGCCTTTGGAATGTGGCTGGTGCATTTCTGAGACCAAAGCTCAGGACTCGAAACTCATAGAGACCAAAAGGGCTGCAAAAGGCAGTCTTTTCTTGATCCCTGGGATCAATTCTTAATTGCCAATATCCCTTTACCAGGTCCAATGATGAGATGAACCGACAACCCCCTATGGTTTCAATCAGGTTGTCTAGCCTGGGCATTGGGTAGGCATCAGGAGTGGTTACACGGTTTAATTTCCTGTAATCAACACAAAACCTAATGCTCCCATCAGGCTTGTCCACAAGGACTATCGGAGAGGACCAAGGACTAGAAGAGGGGACGATTATGTTCTCCCTCAGCATTTCGTCCAGCTCCTTCCGCACCTTGTCCCTATAGGGTCCCGTTACTCGGTATGGGGATACTGCCTGCGGGGGTGCATCCCCTGTGTGGATCCGATGCATCACTCCCTTCACTATCCCCGGCTTGTTGGAAAACACCTGCTGATATTTACTAAGCAGCATTTTTAGTTCTTGCTGCTGGTCTTGGGTGAGTGCAGGACTGATCTTTACCTCCTCTGGGTTGTATTTTACTTCCCCTCTACCCTCCCAGAAGGGTAATTCCGCTTCCTCACTCTCAGCTGCTTTTATAGCAAATAAGACCCTCTGTTCCCCTCTGTAGCAGGGCCCTAGGGCATTCACATGAACCACCCTCCTTGCCTGGTTCTCCTCCTGCTCTACTAGGTAGTTCAGGTCTGACATCTTGGAAATGACCCTATATGGTCCTGCCCATTTGAGCTGCAGTTTATTCTCTCTGCAGGGCCTAAGCCAAAGCACTTCCTCCCCTGGGTCAAAGTGCCTCTCTCTAGCTTTGTGGTCATACCATGTTTTCTGTCTGACCTTCTGAGCTTGCAGGTTTTCTGCTGCCAGCTCTAGATTTCTCCTTAGGTCATTCATCAGGGTGTCTATGTATGTCACAACGTCTTGTGGGTCATCCTGGGTGATCTGCTCCCAAATTTGTTTGATCAAATCAAGGGGCCCTTTCACCCCTAAGTGTGCAGCAAACATGTCAGAGTGACCCCTTTTTAAAATCATGGGGCGATACTTTTCAGGTACCACCAGCTGACTTCTGATCCCATCTCCCCCTTTTGAGATATTCCTCAGGGTTTCTCTATATAAAATCCCCTTTTTCTCCAGAAATCTCACTGGGGTTTCAGGTGTTAGCTGGGCGTCAGTCACCTGTTCAAAACACTTTTGGAGAGTGGCGTCTGCCTTTTGCTCCTGTCCAAATCTGCTGTCTGTGGTTAAGGTTTCCACCACAGCTTCTGAACTCCCCCCACCTGCTTCCGTCTCTGGCTCATCATTACCCCCCTGAACTGTCCCTGTGGTGGCTTGTGAGCGTGTAATCACTAGCACCCGTTTCACATGTTCAGCCAGGTCATTTCCCACGAGCACGGCTGCTGGCAGAGTCGATGAAATTGCTAGGCGCCAAGCTCCCCTCCAGCCTTGAAAGTTGACAGGTACCTCAGCTACTGGCAGAGAGATTACCTGCCCCTCAATCCCTGCCACCTTCATGCTCTCATTTGGGATTATAAACTCCCTAGGAATAATATCTGGATGGCACAGGGTTACCTGGGAACAAGTGTCCCGCAGCCCCCTATACTGACGGTCAAGTATTCCTACGTCCACCCCTGCTGTCTCAAACAACTGAGAATCTGTTTTTATCAGCAAGCAGCGCTTTACCTCCAGAAGAGGACCATTTTCCTCAGCCTGATCAGCAGAGGCAGCTGTCCCAGACTGAGTAGCCATGGCAACAGGCTCCCTCTGTGACACTGAGCCTTGCTCTTTCTGGACACAGAACACAGCTTTTGGCTTGGTCCCACTAGAATTCTGAGGCACCATTCCTTTTAGCTGCTTTAATTTTTCACACTCTGAGATTAGATGACCCTTTCCCTGACAGAAATAACATTTTCTAGTGTATTTGGATTCTCTCTCCTCTTGTTTCGGTTTTCCCTCCAAATTCTGAGGGCTTGGTTTCATGCCTGAGGGCTTCCCTTCACCATGGGCCCCTCCCCCTTGCTGGCTTTTCCCTGGTCCCTGAGAGTACTTGCTGTAGGTTTCTTTGGGTTTACCTACAGATTTCCCCTCACCCAAGGGCTTTCTTATTTGGGAGATAAAATCCGCGATTTCTGCGGCTGCTGCCACAGATTTCGGTTTCCTTTCCCTCACCTGGAATTTCAATTCCCCCTGCAGGACTGAATAGAACTGTTCCAGGGCTATCAAGTCTTTAAGCTGCTCATAGGTCTCTATTCCCTCCTGCGATAGCCATTTCTCAAGCAGCCTCACCAATTGGGCCCCCACTTGGGTAAAAGTCTGTTCTGGCTTCTTGGTGAGGGACCTGAACCTTTGTCTCAGCTGCTCTGCATTTATCCCATGTCTTGCGAACACCAGTTTTTTAAACTCTGCAAAATCTTTCATCCGTTCCTCAGGCATCTCGGCATAAACCTCAGCCAGGCTACCACTGATTAAAGAACGCATGATGGTCATCTTCTCAGTTTCCCTCACTGAGAAGTCCACAAACGCTCTTTCCACTAAGGAAAAGAACACCTCAGGACAATCTCCCTTGTGGTACACAGGGAATTTCTTCAGGTCAGCTTTAGACAGTTGGCCTCCCTCAGAATCCCTATTGTTATTATTGTTCTGGTTCATCAGTTCCAGTTTTCTTAATTCAAACGCCATTTTCTCTCTTTCCAGAGCAATTTTCTCTCTCTCTAATCTTTCTTCTTTTTCCAATTGCCTCATCCTCAGTTCATGCTGTTGGGCTATGAGCAATTTTCTGAGTTCTGGGTCCTGCTCTCCTGTGCTGTCACCTTGCACTGAGCCAAATTCCTCCTCAGAACCTTGGTCAATCTGGGGGTCTTTCACTTCACTCATTTCTGCTACTTGGCTTCGAGTCAAGGGCATAACCCCCCCCTCAGAACAGGCTGCTTTAAAAAGTCAAGCCTCAAAATAAAACGACCACTTTTTTCCTTTTTGCCTCAGAACCAGCTCTCCCCAGAGATTGCTGCTGTTCTTCAGCACTAAATTTGCAACAGTATCGAGTCAGAGCCTACCCCCCTCTGCTGGGCCTCTCAGCTGGCAAGCTAGCTCACTGTTGCTACGCAGTTTTGCCTCAGCGTTTTCCCGCCAAAATCAGGCTGCCTCAGAGCACCTTAATCTAAGTCTCCCCAGTTGGCACGTTCTTCTACTAGTGCACCTCCCCGTGAGGTACACCTAGAAGATTACCTACGCGCCTCAGACTGTCCCTGACTAGACCCCCCTTGCTCTGGGCACACTTGCCAAGGCTTTGCTGGACCGCTGGACAACTGGACCAGTCGTATCCCACACGCTGGACACCAATCAATGTGACAAACCCAGACCTACTGGGATCTATCACACAGTTACTAAGCTGCCACCAACCATTCCCTATAATAAGTCACACAGACCAGGGATGGATATTTAAACAACAAAAAGAATAAGGTTTATTTTAAATACAAACAGGGTAAATAAAACAATCAGGTGAATAAAATAAAGTAACGTGGCTTATTCTCACACACACAAGCATACAGTTTGGTTCACCTAGAACCTTTAACTTAAAGCACAGACCCTGAACCCATCAGTTCTGGCTAACCCACAGACCCCTGAACTTATCAGGTTGGTACTCTGACACACAGTAGTACCCTGTCAGACACCCAGACTCCCACAACAGCTTCTTCTTCCCCAGCTGCTGCTTCGTCCCAACCCAGTGTCTCACAGTCTGTCTCAGCATCTACTCTTCACCACACAGGCATCACATATTTATACAGTACAGCCCCTCCTCCTGATGTCCCGCCTTCCACTCCCCATAGGATGGAACTTTCCCTCCAAACCCATGACAGACAGGTAACATCAGTGCTGTTATGTAACACAGTCATCAATCCGAACGGAGACTGCAGACAAGAAAACAGAAGAACATTGAGACCGGGAAGGGCAGCAATGAAGGAATTAGAAAAGATCATCAAGTGTAAGGAGATGTCACTGAAGACAAAGACCACAGTCATGCATGCTATCATATGAGTAACTGGATGTGCAACTTCAAGAGCCCTGATACAGTATGTCCCTCCTTATTGTTCTTTATCTGTATGCCAGACCTAGATTGGACAGCCCTTCAAATGATGGACACTTTCAAACAGAGGAGTGCCCTTGGGCAGCATCCTTCCTAACAGAGGACATATGGCCACCTGAAAGCAAACGGTCACTGGTTACCATGAAACTAAGAACTTGGAGCATCTTGCTGAAGGGTGTCCAAAATCTAGCATCTCCTTTTCATAATCATGACTGAGACCTAGAATCCATTTTTTTTTGCTTAAGATAGTTTTGAATGTTTTCTCTGTTTTAAATTATTCAGTGTATTTTAATCAGAGTTATAGTTTAATTGTTCTCAATGTAGAATCTATATTATTCTTTTCATATATTATTCTATTCTTTTTAATATTGTGTGAACCACATTATTCCCCTTATTGGGAGAAAGGAGACCTTTTAGTTAGGCATCCTTCAGTCTCGAAAGACTATGGTAGCGTGCTCTGTGTGGAGGACTTGGAACAGCGTCTAGTGTGGCTGAGGAGGCCAATTCGAGAGTGACAATCCCTTCCACACTGAAGACAAATCCAATCTGTCCCCTGTCCAGCTCCCTGGTTTTGCTGCTTTTGTGATTTCCTCTTTGCCTCGGCCTGCTGGGCAAGGGTCGCTTCAAATTGGGAGAGGCCATGATGCAGTGCCTGCCTCCAGGCTGAACGCTCAGATGTCAGGGTTTCCCATCTGTTGAGGTCTATTCCTAAGGCCTTCAGATCTCGCTTGCAGACGTCCTTGTATCGCAGCTGTGGTCTCCCTCTGGGGCGATTTCCCTGCACTAATTCTCCATACAGGAGGTCCTTTGGAATCCGACCATCAGCCATTCTCACGACGTGCCCAAGCCAACGTAGACGTCGCTGTTTCAGCAATGTATTCATGCTGAAAATTCCAGCTCGTTCTAGGACTACTCTGTTTGGGACTTTGTCCTGCCAGGTGATGCCAAAAATCCGTCGGAGGCAACGCATATGGAACGTGTTCAGCTTCCTCTCCTGCCGTGCACAAAGGGTCCAGGACTCGCTGCAGTACAGGAGTGTGCTTAGGACACAGGCTCTATAGACTTGGATCTTTGTATGTGTCGTCAGCTTCTTATTGAGCCATACTCTCTTTGTGAGTCTAGAGAACATGGTGGCTGCTTTGCCAATGCGTTTATCCAGCTCGACATCCAGAGAGAGGGTGTCAGAGATGGTTGAGCCAAGGTACACAAAGTCATGAACAACCTCCAATTCTTGTGTAGAGATGGTAATGGAAGGAGGTGAGTCCACGCCCTGGCCCATGACTTGTGTTTTCTTCAGGCTGATTGTTAGTCCAAAGTCTTGGCAGGCCTTGCTGAAACGATTCATGAGTTGTTGGAGGTCTTCAGCAGAGTGGGCAACGATGGCTGCATCATCTGCGAAGAGGAAGTCCCGCATGCATTTCAGTTGGACTTTGGTCTTCGCTCTCAATCTGGAGAGATTAAAGAGCTTTCCGTCTGATCTAGTCCGGAGATAGACACCCTCGGTTGCAGTTCCAAAGGCATGCTTCAGCATGACAGCAAAAAAGATCCCAAAAAGTGTTGGTGCGAGGACACAGCCCTGTTTCACTCCGCTTCGGATGTCAAAGGGGTCTGATGTTGAGCCGTCAAAAACTACAGTGCCTTTCATTCCCTCATGGAAAGATCTGATGATGTTAAGGAGACGAGGTGGACATCCAATCTTGGGAAGTATTTTAAAAAGGCCATCCCTGCTAACCAGATCAAATGCTTTTGTAAGGTCTATGAAGGCCACTAAGAGCGGCTGTTGTTGTTCCCTGCATTTCTCCTGCAGCTGTCGGAGGGAGAATACCATGTCAGTGGTGGATCTATTAGCTCGAAATCCGCACTGTGATTCTGGAAAGGAGACCTATAAACAAGAAAAATAAATACATCTCGCATCTCATCACTTGCACATGTACCTGCAGGTGTTTTACCTACTCATTTCCATGATGGAGACAATAACTATGCAGAGTAGAGGCCTCATCCTGCTTGTTGATATTCTTGGGATATGCTGGAACTCCATCCCATTTGCCTCACCTTTTTTTTTCAAAGCCGTAACCACTAGAGACTGGCCAGGAATCTGAGAGAAAGAGGCAAGCCATAATCCTTCTTTTAAAAAATGCTTTTGCTTCCACCATTGGTCCCAGTGAGAATCTGTAACTTCAGCTAGCGTCTTCCTCCTCAAGCCCAGTCTGCAATCAGTTGTATCACATTAAATCCTGCAAACAGTGATTATTTTAGGTCTTTCTGGAAATCAAACATTAAAGCTATGAACCAGCCTACTTTTTAGGCATAACGAAGAGACAGGATTCTGTGCCAGTTCATGCTGCATGAATAGACTACTTTGTTTGGTTTCACTTATATAAAGTTTATTTTTTAAACTCCTTTTCTCTCCATCATGTCAGGTCAGGCTTGGCTCCAGATTTCAGAGAGTCGTGGTATCTTCCATGCTCCTTTTTCTACGTTGGTGTGTTCCCCCAGCTATGGACTTAATTGGCAGTAGACAAGCCATTTCTCAGCAAACTCCCAGGATGCATACTATATTCCGGAGCATTATGGGAAATTTAAACATCAGGTGGCAAACAGACCTACATGGAGACCTTGCAACTGAGGAATTGCTGAAGCAAAGTCTTCCCCCATCTTTAGGTCCACAGTTGAAGCATTTAAAGATAATATGTTAAAGATACTATGCAAGTGGCATCTGTGTCCCAAGAAATTATAACCAGAATGTCCCTGAGTAGATGCAGGAATTGTAAGTCAAAGGGACCTTACAGCACACATGGGTGAAAATGCCCCAGAATGTCAGCTCTCTGGGATAGCATAACAGAATCACTCTCCAAAATAAAAACAATGCTTAGAAAAGGGGATACATCACTAACATTGTTGTTCATCTTTACTGAGGGAACAATGGCTGCTAGACAAATACTCATTCTCGTCCCTTGTTGTTTCAAGAAGGAAAGATAGACTTGGAAATCTCTCAGCTAAAATTCTCTAGCCTATGCCACTGTTTGGTTTAATATAGTTTGGCAAACTGTTCTTATGGAGAACATGTCACAGAAATTGAGGAGGAAGAAAGGACTCAGACAAATTTATGACATGTGGGATGCCGTTAAGTCAGTAAATGAGCAAAAAGGCTTCAGCATGCAGGTCCCCAGTGACACACTTGGATCTCTGGAGACATATCTTCTAGCTTACATTGCTGAAGATGAACTTTTAGCTTGATGGATTGCATCTAATGTACAAAACAGGTTGGATAAACCTAATCCTATTTGAGCATGTCACTTTATCAACCATTTCCCGTTTGTTTCTGAAATAACTGTTGTTTTCCTAGTTTGTTTCCTGTGATTTGAAAAAAGAAATAATGAAATTTACCTCATCTGTAACTCAAAGTCCGGGCCTTGCTGATGTGCTGGAACTCACAGAAAAATTTAGCACAGTTGTGATAGTTCACAGAATGCAGGAAAACATGCTATCCCCCAAACGTAGTGCTATGTGAGGGCATTCTGAAATGCCACCCCTCCACCTGAAAAATCCAGCAGCTACTTCAGTTGCTGGTGTAGATTTGTATAATAAATGGGCCTGTTCTTAGTAAGTTTTCCCTGTTGTGGACTGCCATCTAAATATGTTGGGCCCCAAATTCCATCAACCCCAGCCAGGCTACCCAATAGTAATGGAAGTTAGATTCAAACATTTGAAAAGGGTCATCTTTGAAACTTAGGAGCCGTAAGCATTTTTTTTTTTTTTTGCCTCAGAGTTAGATGTAGGGAACTGCAAAAGTTCAGGAGCAAGGAGGAGGAAAGCATTTTCAGCCTGTGTTTAAAATGCAAAAGCTTCTGTTAAGCTGTTCTCTATCTGCACCCAAAGTGCCATAAGCCTAAAGGCAAGTCACCCCGTGTTTCTCATTGGTAAATTGCAAGCCATTGTTATTAATGAAGGCAAGGACAAGAAATGCTAATTGGCTTGAATCTAGCAGCTCTGTAATAAACACTGGCAGGAGGAGAACTTCTGCGAACTTTGCCTTTAGTACAGAAAATCCTGTTTTATGATTAAGTGCTTAAAGAGAGAGTGAGGAGTCATATTTAGCCTTTTCTTCGTAATTAAAGTCTGGTAATGAGATTAAATCTCATCCAGGGCGTCAAGCTCTTTTTCCCTCCCAGAAGGTCAATTAATATAGTCTGCCTTTTTAAATATTAATTTGTTGGGTTGTATGTGAGGAGAAGGACCAACTTCCCAGTGTTTGACCTCCAAAGTTCTTTCCAGAGTCTTTTATTTTTTTGTGAGAAGATGAAAGGCGATATTATTTCATTCATTTCACACAAAGGAGGCTAACCTCCTCTAGTTCAGTGATTCCCAACCTTTGGTCCTCAGATGTTCTTGGACTAAAATTCCCAGAGGCCTCCACCACTTCCTGTGCTGGCCAGGATTTCTGGGAGTTGCAGTCCAAGAACATCTGGGGACCCCAGTTTGAGAACCACTATAAAGCCCACAGGCCAGGCTCCATTGCAGAGACATTTTCAGGGTGTTGGTAGGTCGGGCCAAAAGGAAAAAGGGGTGGGGCCAAAATACTGGCATCTTCTAGTTTACCACTTTTACTGCCTGCATCACATAAGCTCAGAAAACTAGATTTGGTCCCACAACCAAAATGATGGTTGCTCGCTTGGATATCAGGGAGGTGGTGAATACACTGCGGTTTTCAGTCCCACCTTAACAAAAACAAACCAAGCTGCTGAAACCAGTTCTCAAAATAGATTTGGCACTGTGGTCACTTCCCTAAAGGTTGGATTATTTTATTTATTTATTTATTTAATTTATATCCCGCCTATCTGGTCGGTTAAGACCACTCTAGGCGGCTTGCTTCACTGTTTCACTGCTGGTTCAAAGCATTTCTGATATCTTGGACCAACCAGAAGCCCTGGCATTAAGTTTCATTTTAATTGAAAGAAAGCAGCAGCTGCCCTTTGGCTTCCCATTATCTGGTACTATCTTTAGATTATTTAGATGTATTATTTTATTCTTTCTAGTTTAAGGTGAAAATTTTTTTCCTTCTCCCACACCTTCTTTCCAATATCATTCCTTGAGGGTACTCTGCATTAGAGCTATCTATCTATCTATCTATCTATCTATCTATCTATCTATCTATCTATCTATCTATCTATCTATCTATCTATCTATCTATCTATCTATCTATCTATCTATCTATCTATCTATCTATCTATCTATCTATCTATCTATCTATCTATCTATCTATCTATCTATCTATCCATCCATCCATCCATCCATCCATCCATCCATCCATCCATCCAATCTATCTATCTATCTATCTATCTATCTATCTATCTATCTATCTATCTATCTATCTATCTATCTATCTATCTATCTATCTATCTGTCCGTCCGTCCGTCCGTCCGTCCGTCCGCCCGCCCGCCCGCCCGCCCGTCCGTCCGTCCGTCCGTCTGTCTGTCTTTTGTTTTTTGTATTTGTATGCAGCAACAGAGAAAGCTCTCTCCTGTGTCCCCATCAGAAGGTGGTGGGACCAAGAGGAAGGTCCCTCCTTATGGTCTTAATACCAGAGCTGGTTCATAATGGAAGATACCGTCTGTAAGCAAACGGGTTCGAAAACACACGGGTTTTCGAACCCGTGTTTGCTTACACCGTCTTTGAGACAGTTTGGACCCCAGCTATTTAGGGCTTTATAGGTTAAAATCAGCACATTGACTTGTGCTCAGAAACTAATTTTCCCACCCAACACACACTTGTTAGCTGAAGTTTATGTACAGACCTTAGATATCTTAAACTTTCTAAGACTACAATTCCTGGAATCCACTAGTTGAGGAATTCTAGGAGTTGCTGTCTAGAGCCAGTAACATTTCCAAGCTCTGGCAAGGAAAACTTAAAACAAACAAAAACAAAAACTCCCAAGTATCATGGCATTTTTAAGATTAACATTTTTTTATTTAGTGGAAGTTTTTCTGGATTACAGTCCAAGTTTGCAAAAATAGGAAGCAACGGTTTGTCTGAAGAAATAGCTCCTGGCTAGGACTTATATATATGAGGAGGTCTTTTTGCCAACTACCTAATTATTCAGATCTGCTCGATGGGGCCCTCCTTCATATCCTGCTATTGAGAATATTACACTGTGTAGAGGGGCACAGGAGAGGGCTTTCTCAGTCACAGCTCCCTGGCTGTGGAACGCTCTCCCCTTGGAAGCTCAATCAGTGTTGGCATTGATTTCTTTTTGAAGCCAAGTTAAATTATGGCTGTTCTCCAGAGCCTTTGGGGTTTAAACATCTTGGCCTGAGTAGCTGGTGGAGTTCCCTTCAAGCCTGATGCCAACGCTGAATGTAATAACAAGACAGCAAACTGATGCATTTCAATCTAAAGCAAGCTCTTTCTTAGGCATCATCATCTACAGCAGCGAGTGCCATCAAGACAGGATCTAAGCTCTCTGAAGGAAGTCCAAGTCCGGGCACTGAGAGTGCTGCCGGAGTTCAAGGACTGTGCAAAGAAGAGTCACAGTTTTTAGCCAAAGCCTAATCCACAAATCACTCACTTATCAAGTCAAGGGTCCAAACAGACAGCAGTCAGAAGGTCATTAAACAGTCCAGGTCAAGTCAACAGAAGATCAATCAAGCAGAAAGGGAGGAAATGTTGAAAGTTAAGAACCAGAACAGGGATCACGCAAGACAGGGATGTTGGCTTCAGTGGCTCAGTCAGGACTTCAGCTGTATAGCTGTCCATGTTGTGGGCTCCTCATTTCACCAAATATAACTATAGTGGTGCCTCGCTAGATGATGATAATCCGTTCCAGTGAAATCGCTGTTTAGCGAAATCATTGTCTAGCAAAAAGCATTTCCCCATTGGAATGCATTGAAACCTGTTTAGTGCATTCCAATGGGGAAGAATCGTCGTTGTCTAGCGAAGATCGGCCATAGGAAAGCCGCTTTGCAAACCGCCAATCAGCTGTTTAAATAGCTGTCTTGCGAAGCTTAGGTCCCGAAAACACCCATTTTGCGAGCATGGAGGGAGCTGTCAAAATCGTTGTCTAGTGAAAATTGGTTTGCGAAGCAGGGGCCAAACATTGTCCAGGAAAATTCCCTCATAGGAATCACTGTTTTGCGAATCGCTATAGCGATCGCAGAAAGTCAATGTCTAGCGAAAAAACTGTCATGGGGGGTAACTGTCTAGCGAGGCACCACTGTAGTCCGTTTTTTGCTACATCAGGGTCACCTTCAAGGTATACATTGCCTCTGATGTGCTGTCTTGTCCACCACTTGGAACCATCAACATTCTTTTGGGATCAGGACAGGAGTCATTGCACTTCTGCGTTCTCCCCCATCACCTGGAGGTACAGTAGTGCCTCGCATAGCGAGGTTAATCCGTTCCGGATTAACCATCGCTATGAGAAACATCGCTCAACGGAACCAAAAAACCCATTAAAACGCATTAAACTTGGTTTAATGCGTTCCAATGGGCCCTAAACTTACCGTTGAGCGAAGCTTCTCCATAGGGGCGGCCATTTTCGGGCCCTTGCAAAGTGAGGGCGCGGCGGGAAAAGTTGCGGCGGCCATTTTGGAACTGCCGATCAGCTGTTTTCCCCTGCTTCGTTGTGTGAAAATTTGCTTAGCGATCGTCGCACAGCGAAAAAACGCCATAGGGGCCATCGCTGAGCGAACGCTCCAGCGATGGCCCGGACCCCCTCGCTATGCGAATTCATCGCTCAACGGAGCGATCGCTAAGCGAGGCACCACTGTATTAGGTTGTCTCCGGAAAAAAAAATAGGCTGTACCTCTCTGAGCCCTTCTCCTGCCCAGGTTGCCTTCTCCTGACATAGGTTCTCCTGGCCTTCATCCTCCAAGGATAACTCTGTCAAGTAGGGCATGGCAACAGAGAATATCTAGAATACAAAGGCCATATCTAGAATACATGGCGAGACCTTCTGCTCAGCAGAAGCTCATTTATGAAAATGTTTACCAGGGAGAATGTTACAAATATGTAGATAATGTGTAATTAAGTCTTATAAGCATAATCTGAAATCTTCAGTAATCACACACAGACAAGAATTGCATCAGGAAGATGAATGTTAAACGCATCTCTCTAGCCATTTGGCAGGAGATGTTTTATTGATTCTTTAATAGCCTGCACATCCAGATGAAAATTACTAATAAAATAAAATGAAATACTTAGTTCAGGCAGGAGAATTATACCCTCATACATGGAAATACATTCTGTTAATGAAAAATCAACATAATCTCAGATACAGCTTCTTCTTATATCAATTTATACAAAAGCAAAATGCTACTGATTTACTCAATGCAAAGAGAAAGGATCGTGTTAGAGCATCTCTGTGGGGAAAGTACAGAGTGAGTGGTATCTCTTAGAAGACAAGGGGACAAACAACACAATAGCATCCATACTCGGGTATTCTGGGTCTTGCCGTTGTAGAAATTACTGTATTGTTCACAGAATAGCCAGCAAGGTCTGCTCTGATGATCTTTGCAATCAAACCAATTAATAATGGAGAGGATGGTCTACATGGCCTAAGGCTTTATAATCGTTATGCAATTTTTTTCTGAGATACACAGTATTGCATGAGTGTTTTGAGCCATGAATTGCACCACAAAATACAAAGGAGTTCACTGTCCAAAGGATAACCGTTTCAATCTGCATATTAGACACAGATTACATGGGTTTACTTAAATATGTGGATCAAAGTTCTTCCCTATCTCCATAGTAGGTAACCTTCCTCTCTTTTGAGATGAAATTCAAAATAACATTGCTGTCAACTCAGTATTTTTATGTCTCCAAGCAAGGAAAAAGAATTAAGTGGCCTTCCACCCCCTTACTTGGCATTAAAGGAAGAGGCAGAAATGCTAATATTTACACAGTTCGGAGCTCTAGTAACACAAAGTTGATATTTTATCTAATGTCTAATGGAAACACAAACTTCCTTTCTCAGAACCCGACTGCTCTCTAAATAGTTTGCAGGGTGGTTTCGCTATCCCCCATCCTTATTCTATTGTTTCATTGCTATCACAGGATTAGGTAAAGGTAAAGGTTCCCCTTGACAATTTTTGTCCAGTCGTGTTCGACTCTAGGGGCCGGTGCTCATCCCCGTTTCCAAGCCATAGAGCCAGCGTTTTTGTCCGAAGACAATCTTCCGTGGTCACATGGCCAGTGTGACTTAGACACGGAACGCTGTTACCTTCCCACCGAGGTGGTCCCTATTTATCTACTTGCATTTGCATGCTTTCGAACCGCTAGGTTGGCGGGAGCTGGGACAAGCGACGGGAGCTCACTCCGTCGCATGGATTCGATCTTACGACTGCTTGGTCTTCTGACCCTGCAGCACAGGCTTCTGTGGTTTAGCCCGCAGCGCCACCACGTCCCTCAGTATCACAGGATTAATTAATCACAGGATTAATAGGTGGTTATTAGTGAATAAACACTCATGGAGTGGAATTACCACACCGGCACAATCCGAGCCAACTCCCTCCATTGGCAGGGTGCGGATACTCAATAGGTTGTGTTCCGATTACTTACCAACTTAACATATTTAGGTAGTGGGGCATACAAGAGGGCTTCTAATTACCTCAGTAAAATGCATGTTTGCATTTATTTATGTATGTATGTACTACGTATTTTATTTATACCTACCTTTCCCCCCAGGTGGCTGTCCAAAACAAGTTTGGGGAGATCAAAACAGGACTTTCAATAGTGTCTAGAAATAGCTATAAGCCAGGAAAATTGTTACAGGACAAGGCTGGTGTGTTCTCCTGAGCACACTCTGGACAAAGGTCTAGTCATTTTGCTCTAGCTGAACCCCGTGTAGAGAGTCCCACAGTCATCAGAACAGAAGGGGACTGAGACATGAATCTGTCAAATGACAACTGTACATATCTGACACGGTTGTGTGAAGTACATGTGGAAGAGTATATGGTGTGCACAGAGGGTTTTAAATATATACCCCCGTTAACTTGCCATATGGATATGTTGTTTTGGGAAAAAAATATTTATAAAATGGTTTTTCCAAATGTTTAATCTACAGCAGATGCGTCTTGCATTCATCTGTTTGGGTTGGCATTGACTGCAGGAGATTTGATTAATCATACAGACCTCCCGTGCAGAGGAAACAAAGGCTATTATAGGATTCATCTGTTTGTGACTAAAACAGTAAAAAAAAAGGGGGGGGGTCCTGTCTTCATCAAATAAGCAACTCCCCTCCCCTTTGAAAGTTCTGTAAAATGGATAAGGCTATGAGTAAGACACATGTCATTTTCTCATCTTGCTATTCTCTGTCCTTGCCGTTCTTCCTTTTCAATTTAGAGAGCAAATCCATTGCATAGCCAGTTTTCAAGTGAACTCCAGAAGTTGCAGCTGACATTTGATTTCCTTTTCTACTGCTCCAAACTTTAGGAATACTTTTGATCAAAGACATGGCTTTGTTTGAACAGAAGAGCTTGCTCCACACAGATTTGCCGTTATCAAAAGAATATGGCAAGCTGGTGTAAGGCTGTCTTTTAGTTATACACATATCTGATGTAACAGTGGGCTACCTGTAGCCCTCCAGGTATTGGTCTGTTCTATTAGTTCTTAACCGGCATGGCCAACACTTGTGAGCGATGGGAGTTGGATTCCAGGAACATCTGGAGGAACCATATATTGAACACCCTGTCCTGTCCTAATTACACAAATGGCATCATCAGCACTCTCTGAGTGGATTTTCCAGAATTAAATAAAAGGGGTTGTGTGTGTTCAGAGATGATTGTCCTCAGGGGCTGGGGAAGGTCTTTGAAGCTTCCCACTCCAGTTGCAATGCTGTTGTGAATTGTGCCATGGAAGAATTACCATTATGATTGCCAGGTCAGCAAAATCCCACTCCATGAGAGTGGAGAGGCAAACCTGAAATGGAGGGGGAGCCTTGTGAAATCACAGAGGTGGAATAGGCAAGGGATGGGAGATAAGCAGGGAGAATACATGTGCAAACATCTTCGTACTGAGCCAGTGAGCTTTGATAGCTGGGAATGGGAATGCCCCAGCATTTACAGATATCTCTTATGGAAATACCTGATGTGCAAGCTGGTTTTCAAAAACAGAGAGGCACTCGAGATTACATTGCAAAAGCTGTCATACTTGGGGCACATTATTAGAAGACAGGCTTCCCTGGAAAAGCCAATGATGTTGGGAATGGTGGAAAGCAGTAGGAAAAGAGGAAGACTGAACATGAGATGGACTGACTCCCTAAAAGAGACCACAAGCTTGAGTCTGCAAGAGCTGATCAGGGTAGTCAATCTAGAGAAGCATAACAATTCACTGAGACTCCATCCAGGGACCTGTGACTTGGGGACCCTAATTAGCCTTAGGATAATGATCACCATCGGCACTAGTGGGAGGTTTTGGTTTCTTCCTCCCTGATTCTAATTACTGTACCGTGCAGTGGAGGATTTTCATTAATGCTGCAGTTGGGGCAGGAAGGCCTGAACTGAATGAAATAAACTAGAAGTGCTAAGAGATCCAAATGAGAAATGTTGCAAAATGTCAGGAAGGATAAGTGATGGATTTGTTGGAGAACATTTCTGGCTGAGAGATCATGTCACTGTTGTTTCTTCTTTGGTTTTTGCTCAAATGCTCGCCAACAGGTCCTGCTCATGGATCTCCTCATTTTTGTACACATATTCTACATAAAATACTACTCCTCTGCCCGTCCTGTTTAATCCATTCCCTTTGAATACGTTATACTCTCCACTCACTATACTTCAATCATGAGTCTCACTTAACCATGTTTCTATAATGCCTGTTATATCATATTTGCTAGACTAGAAAAGTAGGAGAAATTAGAAAATTGACAAAATTTGAGGAGATTATTGGACATAGAGAAGATCAAGAAGAAGGAAACAAAAGAAAAGGAACAATTAGTGGAATTTATTTAGATTTTAGTACATTCCGGATTTGAACAAGCGATGATGAAAAACCAGTGGCAGAAGGACTTTGAGGAAAAGATTCATAGGAGAGAGCTGGAATAAGATATGGTCAGAAAAAATAATGAAGAATAGGTCCATAAGGGTAAAAATTGTTATAAGGTAGCATGGAGATGGTATTTTACTCCAGTAAGACTGAATATAATAAATAAAAACATACCATCTCAATGCTGGAGCTGCAAAAAGAAAAAAGGGAGCTATATTTATGTATGGTGGACATGCAAAATAAGAAAAAAAGGACCACTGGTTTTAAGGAAGTAGAGAAATTATTGGATATGATATCCAGATATCACCAATTATTGCACTCCTAAATATAATTAAGAATGATCATTTTAAAAAAGAACAGAAAGAATTAATTGTTATAGTGGTTACAGTAACAAGATTAATATTTGCAAAGATATGAAGATATGCAAGATACAATTTTGAAAGGAATAGTAAGTAAAATATATAATATAATTTTGGAACAAGAGGAAAAAGAATGGGGAATAGAAGGTTTGAAATTAATTTGGGGAAATGATTTAAAAATAGAAATTAAAATAGAGGATTAGATAAAAATGTGGAGGATGAGAGTTTTAAGATTAATGTCAACAAGAATAAAGGAAATTATTTTAAAAATCTGCTTAAGGTGGTAGTTGACTCCTGTAAAAATAAATATAATGAATCCAGCATACTCCAAAGCATGCTGGAAATGTGATGATGAAATTAGTACGTATTTTCATATGTGGTGGGAATATAAAGTGGTTAAGAAATTTTGGGAATTGATTTTTAAGGAAATGTGTGATATATTTGGTAAAGATATTGATTTTAATGCTAAAATTTCTTTATTGTCAATTTTTAATAACACAGATTTGGATTATTACTCGAAAGAATTAATCACCAATTTTATGATAAGTGCTAGAATATTAATAGCTAGATTTTGGAAAGACAAAAATGATATTAAAATAGAAGACTGGTATTGTGAAGTATGGGATATTGCATTAAATGATAAATTGACTATTGAACTTAAAATAAAAAGAGGGGAAATAAGTTCTAACAATTTTTATGACATTTGGGATAAATTTGTGGAATTTGTGTTAATGAAAGGAAGGGGGAAAGCCTCTAAAGAATATTCAATACAATTTTGGAGAGGTAATCTGTAATAAAATATTATTAAATGGAGTCCCGTGGGTATGGGGTACACGTTAGAATTTAGTTTATAATAAGCACTATTATTTGCATTTTTTCTGTATTTTTGTTGTTACATATGTTTTTTTGGTGTTTTTTGTATTATAAAATTAAAAATTAAAAAAAAGAATTGGAAAAGCGACAAATAAATCTTGAAAATTGGTACAAAGAAATGTGGAGCTTAGCAATCAATGATCAGTTAATGTGTGAAATGGAAATAAAAAGGAATGATAAAGTCTAATGATTTCAAAGATGTATGGAATTTATATTTGGAGTATGTCTTTTTGAAGGGGAAAGCCTATATATACCAGTGAAAGAATCAATGTACTTTTTGAAGATATATGGGGTGAAAAGGAATATAAATTGAAATAACTGGTCACCTAGTCCCAAGGGTGAAGGTGACATGGATGAGGAAAGTTTAATATGTACTGGTATTGTGGATTTGTATTTTAGGTGTTTTTTTTTTTGTTATTTGCATTTTTTTCTCTTGTTAATTAAAACTTTAAATATATATCATATTTGCTTTCCTGTATCAAGAGTTCAAGGTCATCTTGTTTGTTTCCCATGCTCTGTACATTGGTATAGAGATATTTGAAACTATGGGTCATTCTCTCCAGAGGCTTCTCTCTTTTCCTATCCATTAATGGGATTATGTTCCACTATCCCAATTTTTGGTACATCACTGATACTCTTGTCTCTAGTATTACCTGTCCTCTGAAATACCATCTCCCTCTCATATCAGATTGAGTTTAAAGCTGTCCTGACCAAGGATCCTAGGAAACACATTTCTCCCAACCCTTCATTCACAAGGAATCTTTCTTCATAGAAGTACAATCCAAGATGCTAGATCTTTCCTAGCAATGTCTGGCATTGTGAATTGCTTCCACATTGATCAGGAAAAAGAAGAATTGTCAGTGAGCCTGATGAGTCCTGATAAACGCTCTCCTGCCTGAAATTATGCAATCCACCATACCATTCTGGATTCTCCCTCCTCAACATCCTATCTATATCTCTAAAGCATTGCTAACCCATATGTTTTTTTATTTCAGATGCCAGAAGCCACTGACTGCACAGTGAATGGTTACAGGTTCTGGGGAGTTGACGTCTTTGCTGGATCTTTGCTACAGGTGCAGACTTTTTACATCCTTTGACAGAAGGCCACGGCACTGCAAAAGCACCTTAGATGTTCAGTCTCTTGTCCTATTCAGGAGCTGAAACAACACACTCAGGCTAAACACCTAAGCAAAATGTCTGTTTTTACTCACCTTCTTTACAAGCACTTGCTTAGGATCTAGCAGGCACTGCCATTACAGCCATAGACTTGGAAGTAGAAATGGACATGAACCAAAAAATGAACCAGGAAATTTGTGGGAAATTGCTGGTTTGTTGGTTCAGCCTTTGGCATTGGGGGGGAAGGACCTTTAATGGCCCCAAATCACCACTTGACTAGGAGTTTTGGTAGCAATTTTTGAACTTCAAAGGTTCCCTCCCACATCCTTGAGTGGGGAGTCAAAGCCTGGTCTCCAGAATCGTAGCCTGTCATTCTATCCGCTACACACAATGGGAACCCTAAATTGTGGAGCAGGAATATCACATGGTTAAAGTACTGGCTGGAGTTGTGCCTCAAGCTCTCTTGTGGGTGCTGAGGTGTTGGCAAGGTAGATGAGAGAAAATGGTGCTTTCTACCACAGACCTGCAGTTTGTAACATCCAGACGTTGCTGATATTTTAAGCAACTGGAAAATAGCTGTTTTACTTCCTCATGAGATACAAGATTGCTCAAAAGTAGTTGGTTATATAGCTAGCTAACTACTTTTTGGGGACGGAGGAACAATAACTGCAATTGATTGCTTTTTCAAAAGAAGTAACATTCTGATTTCTGAGGCGCACTCAAGAATGGCAACCCTCTCCTGCTTGAAATGAGGCAATGCACCATACCATTCTGGATTAGCCCTCCTCTACATCCTGTCTAAATCTCTATAGCTGTGCCTGTCCAGATGTTTTTGACTTCAAATCCCAAAAGCCCCAGGCTGCATGGTTGTGAATGGTTACAGGTTCTGGGGAGGTGACGACCAAACCACCAGCAGGATGAAGGCTTGTGAACCACTGTTCTAAAGGAACGTCCTTTTCATAACGCTTCAAAACTTCCAGAAAGCATGAAAAGGATACTTGGACTTTTAAAGTGCACAGTACAACCTGGATATCAGTCTGCAGTTTGAAAGTCCCATCCAGAAAATAAATAAAAAGTGAGCCAGGCAGTTTTCCATTTGTTTTTTTTCTGCTTCTCCTAAAACTCCCCTGTTGCCCATTACAGCTGAGTAAATATTTGTGATGAATGGCTTTTTCCCCCCCTTTGGCTTTCTCTTCTCTCCCTTTTGATGGGACAAACAGGCACATTTAGCAGTATTAATCAAAGTATCCACCACTGTAAATATTTCCATGAAGCTGAGTTTATGATTTATGATTAACATTGTGGCTTTGGGAAGGGAACATATTTTGTTTACAACTTTGTTGGACATCTTAAGCGCATGTTGCTACATCCACTTTTGGTATTAACTGTGAAAAGAACCCCAACAGCATTAAAGTGTTGGGAAAATTATCTCCATTTCAACTGTCAAGGTGCAGGCTTCAGTGCCGTAGAAAAGTGAAAATTAAGACTCACTCAAGAGAAATGCAGTTGAAATGATCATGGTTAAATCACAACCAAAATGGCAAAAGCCAGTATCGTATAGTGGTTAGAGTGTGGGATCAGAATTTGGGAAGTCCCTATATATTCTTTAAAAGCTGGCTGGATAGCCCAGTGGCTTAGGTCTCTGGCTGTGGAGTTCAATTCCCCAGGGTGCTTCCTGGGAGAAGAGCTAGCCTGTATGACCTTGGACAAGCTGCACAGTCCCAGGGCATCCCTAGAAGAAGGGCATGCAAACTACTTCTCAAAGTATACCTGGGAAAGCCTTCAAGAATACATACCTGGGAAACCTTGAAAAGGGTCATCATATGTCAGAATTGACTTGGCCGCACATGATGATGATTATGAGGAAGTATATGCTGCACTGGCCATGTAACTTTCTCAATTATTTTTGTACCAATCATTTACTCTCAGCCTGATTTGCTTCACTTGCAAATATAAAGTGGAGAGAAAAGGTGCTCTGTACACTACCTTTATTTACAGTATATACTAAGCTAGCTGGATAGCTCGGTGGTTTAGGTATCAGCCAGTAGAGGTTGGGAGTTTGATTTCCCCACTGCACCTCTTAGGAAAAGAGCCAGCCTATGTAGCCTTGGGCAAGCTGCACAGTCCCAGGTCACTCCCAGAAGAAGACTGGTAAACCAATTATGAATATTCATTACTTCAAAAACTCTGGAAAGGTTCCCTGTTACTCAGAATCGACAGCACATAATTATTATATTATTAAATATACTACAGTGGGGTCTTGACTTGAGAACTTAATCTGTATTGGAAGGCGGTTCTCAAGTCAAAAGGTCTGTAGGTCAAGTCTCCATTGACCTACAGTGCATTGAAAACTGATTAATCCCGTAACAGGCCGTTTTTGTTCCATTTTGGTTTTTTTCTGGTCTGTAAGTCAATTCTCAGGCTGCAAGTCAAACCTAAATTTTGTGGCCAGAGAAGTCTGTAACTCAAAAAGTCTGTAAGTCAAGCCGTCTGTAAGTCAAGGGTCCACTGTACATTTAGCACAATACAGGAAAAGTAGAGAAAAACAATAGCTAAGGAATATACAGTATGAGCTCCAGCATGACAAGATGTTAGAGCATCACTGTTTAGGAATATCAGTGAAATGCCCTGCTCCTCCACCCTCCCACCCTCTAGGGGCATTTCTTTGACCAGAAATGCTGTAGAAAATTTCAAGAAGCCATTTAAAACAATATACAACTGTTTATAATTCTGTTGGCCTGTGGATGGAAGGAACCATTCTGAAATCCAAAATAAGTAACTTTTTTACTGGAACGAACCAAATTGTTCCAAAATAGTAACCCTAATATTAAAACTGAATTTACACTGAGAAATTTATTGTCACAAGAAGTAGTGACATGTTGATCCCTTTTCACCTTATGGCAAGCAAAAAATTGTCCATTCCTACTATGTTCCTACTTACTCATACTCTTAATTGCTTTTTAAAACTCCAGATGTTGCATCTTTTCCTGGTAGCAAAACTGGTCCAGGTCCTTGATCATTCTGACAATTTCTTTCCACATATTTTCTAGCTCTTCCATATCTGTTTTTCCAGATACTATTCCTATGGATCAATGTAGTATCATCGTCACGAGTGGAACTGTTTTGCAAAACACCTGAAAAAAGAAGGACAAACTATATATTAGTAGAGAAAGAAGATTTCCTACCACTCAGCAAGAACCCGAGACTAGGCAGAAACCTAATCCGACTTTAATTCTACAACTAAAATTTCATGCCAACTTTAAATGCATGGCCTGCATAACATCGTGACTCATCAAACCCTACTGGGACCAAATGTAATGGCCGTTCTCAGTGGCTTAAAGCAGGCAGACTTCCATATCATTTTTTCCCTCCCCAGTTTTTTCATCAACCAGCCCAATGAAGAGTTCCAGAGAACTCAAAAGCTTGCACATTTTTGCCATGGCAATTGTTCCTAATAAAAAATATTGGCTGCATGTGAATTTTGGAATTTTTTTTATTTTGCAGGTGTGGTGACACAAACTTGCATATGTTAGTCCAAGTACAGTTACATCATCGGCTTATATAAAGAGAGACCTTACGGTGTTGGCACTATTAGTTTTGCTTCATTTCCTAATGAATGCCCAATGTAGGATTTGTTCTCTCCCTCCCTCCCTCCTCCCCTTTCTCTCAGCAGCTCCACACTGGTTCAACATTTGCATCCAGCTGTCTTCTACTACTGCCCAGGATCCTGTAATCATCATTCCTGAACCTACATAAATTAGTGGGAGAAAATCACTTTAATAATCATATTTCACTGTATGGAAAACTGAGCTGCCTTTGGGAATACCAAAGATGCCCATCCCTATTTTACTGTTGATCTTTCCTGTATCAAACTAGTTTTCAAATGCTGGAAGGAAGCGATATGCCATCTCCAATTTTTGAAATTCTCCCCTTCACATCACACTGTATCCACCATTCCCATTTGTTAAGAAGAATGAGTATGTCAAACAAGCCTGCCAGATGCTAGTAACGTACCATCTATGGATATTGACAGGGAGATGTCAGTTGTATTTTGTCATCTATTTCAGCATCCACTCTGCTCACATTCACATCAGAGTGAATCACAGATTTGCCCATGTCAACTGGACATGTGAGTGGGATGTCTAATGAAGATACAGGAACAGGACCATATTGGGTGAACTTGTTGTCAGCTGTCGTTCAGAGGAGGGATGCCCAATTGATGAAATTAAATAATTTGCAAACTGCTTAAATCAGTCCATTTGTACCTATCATACATTGATACCATTGGCATGGATTCCCCTTGTAATCAAGCTTTGATATGTTACCATTGTTATATGGAATGCCCTACCAACTGAATTTCGTCTGGTGCCAACATTGATAACATTTCGGCGCCAGGTCAAAACTTTCCTATTCCAGAAGGCTTTTAATTGAAATAACATCAACTGTGGGTCCTGATGGCAATTTTTATAGTATTTTAATCATTTTATCTTTTATTTTATTTTAATTGAATTTTAATCGTTGTAAGCTGCCCAGAGACCTTTGGGTAGAGTGGGAGGCATAGAAGTCAAATAAATAAATAAATAAATAAATATAACAATATAAAGCATAAATAAGTATGCACATAACGAGATACATAAACTCCAATACAACTTAATGACAACTTATCAGATACATACCAAGCTTTTAGAAATTTGCTTCTCATTTGGTCTATACCAGCTCCAACGTTAATCCAAAGTGCAAATGAAAAAGGGATGGTATCTATTCTCAGCTGGGAAACGAATCAAGGAGAGTGAGATAATCAACAAAGCAGTGCTGTAGTAAGGGCAAGAAATCTATTTCTTCATTTAGCCCCAAAAGAGTCAGAGTGTTCATCCTCAATATCCAATCAATCTCCCTCCTCAATGTCATACACTGGGATAATTTGCACGAACATGCAATTTGCACAATAACATTCTTTTGTGCAAAAAAAAGAAAACCAACCAGACAATTTTGTACAAAACACCACTTTCAGCAATCCTAGAACTCTGTCAAGGCTGCAAGGGAATTCCTGGCCAATTCCTTGCAGGCACATATAAATATGTTATAGTTTGTTATTTTCACTTGTATCGATGAAACAAGTGAAGATTTAGGCACATCAATACATTCCATGTTCTGACACGATTTAAAAACTGGCATGGAAATTTCTACATATTTTGTGTATGGATTTTCTGTAGTGAATACATTTATGCACTTTTCCTGATGCACACATTTTCATAAAAAATTCCCCATCAACTAAACCGTGCTTATACATTTCCCCCATGTTAACCTATTCACATTTTAGAAATGCATGCATAATTCAGTGCACATGAAATATACTGTAAGCCTGACAAATGTGTGATTGTTTGAAGCAAGATGCTTTTTCTCCAGCAACAAGTCTTGAGAGATGCAAAGCGAGTAATTTTAATGAGAATCTGAAAATCACCAGAATTCTGCTCCACCGTTTACCAAGACCATCCACTGGTGACTGTCTATAAACTGACTTATATCCAAGTACCACTTCATGCTACATGTGAGGACCCTGATGAGAGATGGTTCTCAATATTTTTAATAATAATAATAATAATAATAATAATAATAATAATAATAATAATAATAATAATAATAATAATAATAATAATAATAATAATGATGATGATGATGATGATGATGATGATGATGATGATGATGATGATGATGATGATGTAGTATTTCAATTTATATACCACCCACATGGCTACCAAGAATGCTTGGGGAGTTCACAACAAAATAAACCACAATAACATATTAAATAATAACCACATAGACATAAGAACAATATAAGAATAAGAACATATCAGTCAATTAAACTACAAAGAGAACAACATGAAATCAATTAAACCATGCAAAATTAGAAATTTAAAAAGCAAGGTAGCAGAGTTGGTAGCTTAAAAGCTGAGAGAACGTCTGCATTCTGTTGGTACTGTATCTGGAAAAGCCTGTCTAAATCACCACGCTTTAAGCAGTCTTTTGAAAACCCCTAGTGAAGGGGCCAGGCGGATCTCAGGCGGGAGTGTATTCCATAGATGGAGCGTTCCTGGTCTTCTTTTTCCGGGCCTCTCTCAGGCTGAGTGATCTCAACCATCCAGCCTGAGATGATGGAGTAAGTCGAGCAGATCTCACTGGAGAAAGGTGTTCTGCCAAGTATCAAGGTCCCAAACCATTCATGTATTACTTATTTATTCATGATAGATTTATTCAAAATATTTCTCCCCACTTTTCTCCTTAGAAAAGGATCCAAGGCAGCTTGCAGAATTAAAAGAGGATATTTAAGAACAAAACAAGTATACGAAGGTGGCATACATAATTAAAAGGCAATATTTAAAGCTAAAAACAATAAATATAGAAATGTTTTAAAGAAACAAACAAATACGCCTGTTAGAAATGAGAAACACAAGCAATACTAAAAACACAGTCACAGCAGTGATGCATAACAGTCCATCTAGAAAGATCACACTCAGGCATCCAGGGCCTTGTATATCACTGCCATCACCTTGAAACTGGCACACAAATAGACAAGTAGCCAGTGCAAGGCGGCCAGGGCGAGGGAGATATGGCGGCATTTATTTACTGCACTCAACAATCTGACTTTCGTATTCTGGACCTGTTGAAGTTTCCATAGCAGCCTCATGGGCAGTCCCACTTAAACAGCATTGCAGTAGTCTTATCTCGAGATTATCAGGGCATGGACCAACGTGGTGAGGGAATCCATGTCAAGTAGGGACGCAGCTGTATAAACATTGTACATATAAAGAACTAGCAGCTTTGGCTAAAGGATTCGGTTTAAGCTCTTCCCACTGTTTTGTTTTCTTCTATATTTGTGAAATTTATCTCCCTAGACCTATGGGCAGAGAATTCAAACAGTCAATGAATAGCCATAAGTTAATGCTGGTAGAGGATTTTTTGGCATTACACTGTGTATGTCCTAAATTCAGGGAATTAATTATGTCCAGGCATTCAGTACACCCAACTCATGTTCTCAGTATAACACTAATGTTGTACCTTACTATAAAACACCCTTTCCTATCCTGGTGTCCTCCAGATGCATTAGGTTCCATCTGCCATTTCCCCCAATTCACTGCTGATTCGGGGCTAGGCTAACGTGTGGGTCCACATGTATGCAAACACAAACCCACATACGCGCAGCCCGCACCCCCACACCCCCTTGTCCTTGCCATGTTTTTCAAATTGCACAAAGCAGCCCATCATTTTTCACCACTGTTTTTTCCTGGTTGCAGACATGTCTGAAACATAATGAGAGTTGGGATTTGTCTGCCCTGATTTAATTACTACAATCCAGATAACTCTGTCAATCAATTTTTTTCTCTCTCTCCTCGTGACTCCTGACAGGGTGAAAAATGCCTTCATTACTCAGGCTGATCGTTAGTAGATGCAAAGTTGCAAAGATGATGATGAAGATGAGTTGTTTGCTCTGGCAGGGAATTGACCCATCAGTGTCACTTAAGTGAACTCCTGAAGACCCCAGAAATCCCCAGAGGGTCCAGATTATGGGGCTGCTGGAGGAGCAAAGATCTTGATCTGTCGACACTGCTCCACAGTAAAATTTATACATATACAGTCAAGAGTAATTGGATGGACAGCTAAATGATGGTGCCGAGAAGAGCTGATTCATATGGCTTTCACATAAGAGTAATAACTGTGAAGATGCTATACCTCTTTCTTTAAAGTAATTATACAGAGACGTGTGACAATTTCAGCAACACCCAATTTTTTATTGCCCCTTTGCCTGTATATCAAATGGTCCCTTCTAGCCCTCCCCCAACAACCGAATGATCTTTATTAATAATGTAGGCAGCAATCCTTACTCATCATCTTCAAATGCCAAAGGACAAGCATGAGTCATTCTAAGCAACACATTAACTTTGGATTGTTTTCTTCTAATCGGTGCCCTTCCCTCACCCCACAACCCTCCAGAGCTAGCAAATTTTTTTTTTGTACTTTGGAGTTTCAAGCAGCTTCATGATGAATGCATGCTATTGCCTCAATCATTCTAAGCAAATTATGCCTTTAATTGCAAAAGGTAATTTTGTTGTAGCGACTGATTAATCTCCAGGAAGAAAATAATAATAATAACAATAATGATGACAGCCATTATGAATCTGGAGAAAGCCCACAAGAGCTGTTTGCATAGAGAAAACTCTGCTAATAGAAGGATGGGACTCAGGAGGTTTTAGAATAGACAAGAAGGTGTCAATAAAGGCATATTTGCTCACAGTAGCAGAACAAAATAAGTACACTTGGCTTATTGTAAGTATATACAGAAACTGCCAGGAGAATACCAAATGAATTTTGCTGCAAGGCCTTGGTCTCAAGACTGATTCACTTGCTACTAAATCAAGCATATGTGGCATGGGTAGAGGGGATCACTCCAGCCCTGACTCCCTGTATTTCCAGTTGTGCCACTCTCCTACATGTGTAGACTGTTGCAGAGTTTTGAATGTTTGGTTAAATTCCTCTAGCTGCACAGCACAGGTGCAGTGATTCACACAGCAAAATAGCTCCAAGCACCAGATTAGTCCACCCTTTCCCCTCATCAACTGGCACTTACAGACTGAATAACTCACTCTGAGACATGAGTAGCAGAAAGAATTTTAAGTTTCATTACTTACAGATCAACAGCGAACTGAAAAACATGACTGCTTTCACCAACATACTCCCACAGACTCTAGAGAGGGAAAGAGACCCAGAGCAGAGAGGCAGGGCTATCTTTCAAATCAGAGGCAAGGAAGGAGTGATCAGTTAGTCCTGGATAGTCAACTCAATCCAGAAAGGTCCCTCCCAACCAAACCTGCCAAAAGCAACATGCAAGGTTGCAAAAACTCCAACAAAGACAAACAGACAGGTCTGAAGAAGAGAGCCTCTGCTATCCATGGGGAGTGTTCCCCCCCCCTGCATGAATAAGGACCCTCTTCAGATATCACTCACCATATGTAGGAGAGTAATAAAACAAGGAATTGTGTAGGGTAGAGCTGGCTCCATTCTACCCATGGAGTAGTATGCTTGATTTAGTAATGACTGAATAAAGTTTCAGTCTAACCCACCGAGGTTGAGTCGAGCTCCACAGGGTTCTTGTGAGCGTTAAAGGTTCTTCTGCACTCTTTTAGAAGAACATGGAGAGACACATATAATCAGTAAATGCATAAATAAATATGTAAATAGCACTGACAGATTTCTAATTTTACTTATTGATTGTGTTTATACCCTATTTTGATCCAAAGTTGGCTCCCGATGGAGAAAGGTGGCAATTATCATCAGAGTCCTGCTGGTGGGGGAACCGTCTCCTTTTGCTTGAAGCCATTAGAGAGACCGTGCAAGTTCAGAGATGAGCAGCCTGCCCCGAATCTTACATCTAAGGGGGTCTCAGTTGAGGACAAGCTAACCCAAGTCCTTTTCGGCCTCACACAAGACTTTAGGAAGGAAAGAAAACAACAACAACAGGGATCTCTGCAGAAATCCTAGATGGAGGGGCGGGGAGAGTGATTGACTGGATAAGGAGAGACTCCCAGCTTTTAGTGATTTCAGCTTCCAAGGAGGTAAGTTCAACCTGCCAGTTATTTCAGCAAGGTTTCTATATGGAAAGGCAGGATTCTTTCCCATGACTTAAGAGGTCTCATCAGCAAGCTGACACATTCTCTTACCTAAAAAGAAAATTTGCCATCTTGGGTCTGTTCTCATTAGAATTTTTTGGACGGTCTGTTAAGATAAGCTTGCCTTTTTCTAGCTGCGTATCCTGACATTCTTACGCAGGGCTGATCTCTCTCTCTCGATCTCTCTCTCTAATTTGTATTACTTTTGAAATAGGCAGAAATACAAAAGGAAAACTACAGATTTCCCCCATATACAGTATCTCATATATATCAAGGACAACTGACAGTTGATTTACATAGCTTATATAGTGTTATTTTAACATCTATACTATACATATTATTCTAAACAGTGCCTCATTTTAGTTTTTGTTAACAATTTAGAATGTGAGCTCTGCTCGTAGGGCTGATCTCTCCTGATGGCTGTATTTGTCAAAGGACTGTAAAGTACCAAAGAAATAAAGGATGTGTGAGCAGAGAGAGATTACTGCTATATTTTTGTTGCAGAGTTTTGAATTTGGGCTAAAAAACCCCCCCCTCTAGCTGTGCAGCAGAACCACAGGAAATGTCAGAGCAGAAGACCCTTTTTGCTTCTCATCAACTGGCACTTACAGCCTCAGTAACTCGTTCTGAGAAATTGGTAACAGAAAGAATAAAGAGGTTTCATTTACTCCATAGATCAAAACAGCATATGTACAAAAACGTCTACACCAACAGGCCTCAACAGACTCACAGCCTGCTCCCAGCAGACTGCTGCAGACCACATTCTAATTGCACTCTAACTGCGTAACTGCACACTAACTGCCAGCACGCTTAAAAGAGAGGGGAAAATACACTTAAGCAGAGAGGCATGGCTTTCTTCAAAATCAGAGGCAGAGAAGGAACAATTGGTTACTGGCAACACTATAAAGTAAATTAAGATTTGAACAGGGGAATTCCAGTCTTTGAGGACTGGAAATTGTTCACACCTCTCGTGGTGTGTACCAATGGGAGAATTAGGATTTTCTTGTCTAGTGAGCTTCAGGCCTGCAGCTGTTTCCCATCCAGCCCACAAGCTTCTTCCCTTATCTCTGATCAGTGATCTTGAGATATGACAAAAGAGGCCATTTACAGCCCAGGAACTGAACTCTGGTTCGTAGCTTAGGAAGTGTTGCATGGAACTATGCTATGGTTTCCAACCTGGCATTACATTAAATGGCTTGGGCCCTGGATACTTGAAGGACCGCCTCCTTCCATATGAGCCTACCCGGCAGTTAAGATCTAGCCAGGGGGCCCTTTTGAAAGAGCCATCCCTCAAAGAGGTAAGAGGGATGGCTTGTAGACAAAGGGCCTTCTCGGCAGCTGCCCCCAGACTATGGAACGCCCTCCCAACTGAAATCCGTCTGGCGCCGACATTGATGACATTTCGGCGCCAGGTCAAAACCTTCCTGTTCCAGAAGGCTTTTAATTGAAATAACAACTGTGGGTCAATTTTATAACAACTGAAATAACAACTGATGGCAATTTTAATTGTATTTTAATTGTATTTTAATTGTATTTTAATCATTTTATTGTATTGAATTTTAATTATTGTAAGCCGCCCAGAGACCTCTGGGTAGAGTGGGCGGCATATAAATTAAATAAATAAATAAATAAATAAATAAATAAAATTACAGAACAGGTGCCTTACATCAAGTTCAGACTGTTTGCCCATCTGGCTCACTACTGTCAGCTCTGGTTTGCAGCAGCTTTCCAGGGTCTTAGAAAAGGGTCCTTTTTTAAAAAAATCACTCGCTACTGTGTCCCTTTTTGCTAGGGATTGGCTCTAGAGCCTTGAACACAACTTGGATGATAGAAAGATTGAGATATAAAAATGAAACAAACCTGCGTGTACAGCATGTGATCTGCCACTGAGCAGTGACTTTATAACCATCTATATGTGTCCTTTCACGACCGAGGATGAGATGGCTGGACAGTGTCTGCGAAGCAACCAACATGAATTTGACACAACTCCGGGAGGCAGTGGAAGATAGGAGGGCCTGGCGTGCTCTGGTCCATGGGGTCATGAAGAGTCGGAGACGACTAAACGACTAAACACACATATGTGTCCTTTCACTGGACCTCTTCTAGTATAGATCACATCCTTCTCAAAAACTACAGTTCTCTTTGTATTTGTCCAGACTTTGCAACAATGGTGTGATTGCAAGGCAAGGACCTTAAAGTATTCTGTGGCTTAGGCTATAACATTCAGTGCCACATCTTTTTGTTAGTTAGTTAGGCATCCTTCAGTCTCGAAAGACTATGGTAACATGCTCTGTATGGAGGACTTGGAACAGCATCTAGTGTGGCTGAGAAGGCCTATTCGAGAGTGACAATCTCTTCCACACTGAAGACAAATACAATCTGTACCCTGTCCAGCTCCCTGATTTTGCTGGTTTCGGGACTGCCTCTTTGCCTTGGCCTGCTGGACAAGCGTCTCTTCCAATTGGGAGAGGCCATGATGCACCGCCTGCCTCCAGGCTGAACACTCAGATGTCAGGGTTTTCCATCTGTTGAGGTCCATTCCTAAGGCCTTCAGATCCCACTTGCCGATGTCCTTGTATTGCAGTTGTGGTCTCCCTCTGGGGCAATTTCCCTGCACTAATTCTCCATACAGGAGATCTTCAGGACATGCCTGAGCCAATGCAGATGTTGCTGTTTCATTTTTTTGTGGCTGTGTTGTTTAATAAATGCATTGCCATACTTCTCTTCTGTTTTGCTGGCTGTTTGATTTGCTTTTGTAACAATGAGGAAAGGAAGATGCAATGGCTTAGTGGGTGGGTGGCAGTGACTGAAGCTAAGTTGATTCACCACCTCGGTCGGGTTAGCAGAGTGCCTCGTTAAAGGCTTTGCATGAATCAGCAGAGCTCAGGATGTAGGGCATCATCCACCACTTTGAAGCACCTCCTGATGCTTACGAATCTCTGAAACATTCAGAGTTTGCCTTTAATCAGTCGGATGTGTCTAACCACAATGACAATCATCTCGGTTACTCAGTCACATAGCATGGACTTGACTTTCTTCCCAGACACCCTGAGCATAACTCATCCACTTGAAATCCATGTTGTTTCTTGGATAATGGTGTTACAAAAAATATTTTGCTTTGCATTGCACAGCACTGATTCACATTTGGCAGTTTCAGGTGGGTACATTGAACATCTGTGGAGCACACGGAGCCAGGCTTGCATGATTTAGATGGCATCTTGAGGTTTGACCTCCAGAAAGTGATCCTATCTTGACCTCCAGAAAGGGAACTTGTCCCTCCCCTGGCAAAAATATATCTTGCGGTGGTGATATACTGCTGTTCGTGGAAAATTGCTCATACAATTCTAATTGCTTCAGATGTGTTTGTGTTACTGAACAAAGAAGTATCATCTGCCCTCACAAAGCTGGATGACAGTTACAGTTCCTGATCCTTTCTGTGAATAATTTCCCCCTTTCTTATAAGAGCTGACCATTGGAAATGGTGAGAGGCTCCTAGGTTCTAAAATGGATGTGCTCAGGCAGCAACATCTCTCCCCCATTTCACAGACAGAAGTAAGGTGAGTAGTTCATGTTCCTTCAAACTTGGGTCATGTAAGAAATGACATTTGTGGTCATTCCAAAAGGCATCTTATAATGTCCAGCTGAAACAGTTGCCTGATGAGACAAGGGTCTGTTCTGTGCAGAGGCATTCAAGCTTTTTCCACCAGATGCACTTAGAAACCTCTTTCGACCTTTGAGCCAACATGTGGACATCTGAAGAGGCATAAATGTGTGCAGGGACATCGAGAACAGGGCTTGCATGAAGAGCCCCGCCTAACACATGTTTAGCCCTTTCACATTCAGGCAAATTCCAGGATGTATCTCACAACATTTTAGTTTTGTGACTGCAGTAGATATGGGCATGAACCACAGTTTGGCGATTTGGTGCATTTTGATGAGGTGCCTACACAGGTATTCTGTGGGCACCACACACTTCCTTCTCCTCTGTGCACTCACCTATTCCCTGGCCAAAGCATTCCCTGCCTCCTCAGTGCAATGGTCCACTCACCAATCCCAGCACATGCTTCACTCGTCCACCTCTTCTGACAGCAGCCCACTCAAAGGCAGCACTGTGTGGCTTTTCCGTCCCGCCTCCATGTCTGAGTGGGCAGCCCTCCTAGGAGGTGGAGGTGGGAAACATGTGCTGCGATTGGTGAATAGGCAGTCACGCTGAGGAAGCGGGGAGGGAAATGTGCATTGCCCTGGGAATGGGCAAGTGCACAGAGAAGGTAGGAGAGGGGAGTATGCAGTGTCCTAAGAACACTGTGCAGGCACTGCACCAAACTGGGCAGAACAGCCAAATTGCAGTTCCTGCCTATCTCTGTTCTTGTTGTTATTTAGTCGTTAAATTGTGTTCGACTCTTCATGACCCCATGGACCAGAGCACGCCAGGCCCTCCTGTCCTCCACTGCCTCCCGGAGTTGGGTCAAATCCACGTTGGTAGCTTCAATGACACTGTCCAACCATCTCATCCTCTGTCGTCCCCTTCTCCTCTTGCCTTCAAACATTCACAATGTCAGGGTCCTTTCCAGGGAGATTTCTCTTCTCATGAGATGGCCAAAGTATTGGAGCCTCAGCTTCAGGATCTGTCCTTCTACAGAGCACTTAGAATTGATTTCCTTTAGAACTGATTGGTTTGTTCTCCCTGCAGCCCCGGGGACTCTCAAAAGTCTCCTCCAGCACCACAATTCAAAGGCATCAATTCTTTGGCGGCCAGCCTTCTTTATCGTCCAGCTCTCACTTCCATACATCACAACAGGAAAAACCATTGCTTTTACTATGTGAACCTTTGTTGGCAAGGTGATGTCTCTGCTTTTTAAGATGCTGTCTAGGTTTCTCATCGCTTTCCTCCCAAAAAGCAGGTGTCTTTTAATTTTGTGGCTGCTGTCTCCATCTGCAGTAATCATGGAGCCCAAGAAGGTAAAATTTGTCACTGCCTCCGTATCTTCCCCTTCTATTTGCCAGGAGGTGATGGGACCAATGGCCATTATCTTAGGTTTTTTTGATGTTAAGCTTCAGATCATTTTTTGCGCTCTCCTCACTTTTCTGCTATCAAAGTTGTAGCATATGCATATTGGAAGTTGTTGATATTTCTTCCAGCAATCTTAATTCCAGTTTGGGATTCCTCCAGTCCAGCCTTTCGCATGATTTATTCTGCATATAAGTTGAATAAGCAGGGGGACAATATACAGCTTTGTCATACTCCTTTTCCAATTTTTAACTAATCAGTTGTTCCATATCCACTTCTAACTGTTACTTCCTGTCCCACATATAAATTTCTCAGCTGATAGATAAGGTGGTCAGGCACTCCCATTTCTTTAAGCACTTGCCATAGTTTGCTGTGGTCCACACAGTCAAAGGCTTTTGTGTAGTCAATGAAGCAGATGTTTTTCTGGAACTCTCTCGCTTTCTCCATAATCCAGCACATGTTAGCAATTTGGTCTCTAGTTCCTCTGCCCCTTCAAAATCTAGCTTGTACTTCTGGGAGTTTTTGGTCCACATACTGCTGAAGTCTACCTTGTACGATTTTGAGCATAACCTTGCTAGTGTGTGAAATGACTGCAATTGTACGATAGTTGGAGCATTCTTTGGCACTGCCCTTCTTTGGGACTGGGATGTAGACTGATCTTTCCAATCCTCTGGCCACTGCTGAGTTTTCCAAACTTGCTGACATATTGAGTGTAGTACCTTAACAGCATCATCTTTCAAGATTTTAAATAGTTCTACTGGAATGCCATCACCTCCACTGGCCTTGTTGTTAGCCATGCTTTCTAAGGCCCACTTGACTTCACTCTCCAGGATGAGTGAATGAGTCTGGCTCAAGGTCAGCAGCCACACTATCTGGGTTGTCCGGGATATCCAAATCTTTCTGGTATAACTCCTCTGTGTATCCTTGCCACATCTTTTTGATGACTTCTGCTACTATTTTTGCCCTTTATCATGTCCATCTTTGCACAAAAGGTTCCTCTAATAGCTCCAATTTTTTTGAACAGATCTCTGGTTTTTCCCTTTCTATTATTTTCCTCTATTTCTTTGCAGTTGTTTATTTAAGAAGGCCCTCTTGTCTCTCCTTGCTATTCTTTGGAAGTCAGCATTCAGTTTTCTGTAACTTCCCCTATCTCCCTTGCATTTTGTTTCCCTTCTCTTCTCTGCTATTTGTAAGGCCTCGTTGGACAGCCATTTTGCTTTCATGCATTTCCTTTTCTTTAGGATTGTTTTTGTTGCTGCCTCCTGTACAATGTTTTTGCTGGCTGTATAGAGCTTCTCCATCTTTGGCTGCAGAGAATATAGTCAATCTGATTTCGATGTTGCCCATCTGGTGATGACCATGTGTAGAGTCGCCTCTTGTGTTGTTGGAAAAGAGTGTTTGTGATGACCAGCTTGTTCTCTTGACAAAACTCTATTAGCCTTTGCCTTGCTTCATTTTGAACTCCAAGGCCAAGCTTACTTATTGTTCCTTTTATCTCTTGACTCTGTACTTTAGCATTCCAATCCCCTATAATGAGAAGAATATTGTTCTTTGGTGTGAGTTCTAGAAGATGTTTTAAGTCTTCATAGAACTGGTCAATTTCAACCTCTTCAGCATTGGTGGTTGGTGCATAAACTGGGATTACTTTCTTTCTTTGATTTTTATACTGCCCAAAAAGGTCTGGCTTAGATTCATATTGAAATCATTCTATCATTTTTGAGATTGTACTTGTATCCCAGTACAGCTTTTCTCACTCTTTTTTAACTATGAGGGCTACTCCATTTCTTCTACAGGATTCTTGCCCACAATAATATAGTGTATATGACAATCGTCTGAATTGAATTCGCCCACTCCCGTCCATTTTAATTCACTGACGCCCAGGATGTCAATGTTTATTCTTGCCATCTTCTCTTTGACCACATCCAGCTTACATCCAGTTTGATCACATCCAGTTCATAGATCCTACATTCCAGGTTCCTATGCAGTATTTTTTCTTTGCAGCATCAGACTTTACTTTCACTTCCAGTCGCGACTGCAGCTGAGCGTCCTTTCGGCTTTGGCCAAACCACTTCATTAGCTCTGGAGCTACTTGTCCTTGTCCTCTGCTCTCCCTCAGTAGCATGTTGGATGCCTTCCGACCTGAGGGGCTCATCTTCCAGCATCATATCTTTTAGTCTTTTGTTTGTGTCCATGGAGTTTTCTTGGCAAAGATACTGGAGTGGCTTGCCAGTTCCTGCTCCAGGTGGATCGTGTTTAGTCAAAACTCTCCACTATGACCTGTCCATTTTGGGTGTCCCTGCACGGCATAGCCCATAGATTCTCTGAATTACTCAAGCCCCTTCGCCACGACAAGGCAGCAATCTGTGAAGGAGCCCGTCCATCTCTAGACAGCACCAAAGAGAAGTCTATGTCACCTCTTTTATATCATGCTTGTAAAAGCTTCTATCTCCCAAATGGACAAAATAGTTTCTAGAACATATCTGGAACTCATCTAGAAACTCTACCTCAACACAGAATCTTGTTGATTGGACCTCAGAATTCTCCTCTTTCAATGAAAGGAAATCCTTTCCACTGATTAAATAAGATAGAGGAGCTCAGGAACAGCTGCATGGTGGTCTAGCGACAGAACTTTGAATTCAGCCCCCCTTTTAACTGCCATGAATCTTGGTGAGTCATATTGTCTCATGTATAATGCAGATAATAGTGGGTGCACTCATAGTTTGAAAAAAAGATTTGCAAGTACTTGCTATATCAAAGAAACATGAAAATATCAGTATTTGCACATGCGTAAACCTTGATTTCTACATTTTAGTAAATACTTGTTGGTTCTGGTTTATTACAGTGGACCCTTGACTTACAGACGGCTTGACTTACAGACTTTTTGAGTTACAGACTTCTCTGGCCGCAAAATTTAGGTTTGACTTGCAGACTGAGATTTGACTTACAGACCAGAAAAAAACCAAAATGGAACAAAAACGGCCTGTTACGGGATTAATCGGTTTTCAGTGCACTGTAGGTCAATGGAGACTTGACCTACAGACTTTTTGACTTGAGAACCGCCTTCCAATACGGATTAAGTTCTCAAGTCAAGACCTCACTGTACATACACCAAGACACATACTGTTAAGGAACATGAGAACATGCCTTATATTGAATCAGATTCCTGGTGCCTCTAGCCCAGTATTGTCACTACTAACTGGAAGTAGCTCTCCAGGGGTTTAATCTTACCTGGACACTTTCAGGATTAGACCTGGGACATTGTGCATGTGACCACCGAGCCAACTATGTTTTGGATATACGTATATTCAGTAGACAACTTTCTCATGTTCGTCATCTGATGCTTTTTGAAGAACATTTAATATGGGCCATTACACCAAGATTTCAGCCCTCGCCTTGCCCTTTAGTTGTCCCTTCTAGCCCAAACCAGAAGCATCACCAATCCATTGACATGCATTACTTGCTTTACTTGCAGATTCAGGATCATTTAGTATGAGCAAGCTTGTATGCCTCCAAATGGAAAAATAAACAAACGGTTTCAGCCTGAATGCTGAAAGGACTGACTTGGAAAACCTGCAAATTGAATGAAGAGAATTGCTCTGGCTAGACACACATGTCATTAAGAATTACGGGCAGAGGGGTTTCAACAACACCTAACGGCTGAATGGGAGGTTTCTTGAGCTTAAAGAAGATGGATTTAAAAACCTTTGAAATGAGCTAGATGAATCTGCTGTTTGCTCTATTCAGCAAGCCGGCGTGCAACGGAAGCTTAATACGTACACAAAGTAAGACGCATAATCGAAACTGACTTCACAGAAGCATTGAGGTTGATGGTTTGGGTCACATTTCCAAGGAAGCACTTGAAGAAAGAACCACTCAAACACCACAACATTGTTATTTCTAAGAAATGATGATCTTCTTAGATGGGAAGAAGAACAAAGAGTTTCTTGCCGACTGTCCTGACTGTGTCATGACAACCCTAAAAATTCTAATGTCATAGGAAACAACCTCATAGCAGTTCTTGTTATTTGCCCACCTAGTTTAGCACTGCACGCTCTGGCTGGCAGCAGCTCTGCAAGGTCTCGGGCTGATAGCTTTCTCGCCACTCACTTGCTGATTCTTTTAACCCCCACTTCGTCCAGCGGACACCCACTCAGAGGTACTGTCTCTGAGTGGGCACCCACCGGAGGAGACGGAGCATTGAAGCACCAAACACCTGTTTGACCAATAAATGAATTGGTGTGAACTGCTAAACCACTGGTTCATATCTGTCTCTAATTTTAAAACTTGCACTGAGTGAATTCTAGGTATTTTTGCACTCCGGGAAAATTCTAGTGTTTCGAGGATCAGTGTTAGGGTTGGGGTAATGGAGGTCATTTGTTCATAGGGTTGCCGTAAGCCAGAGGCAACATGATGGCACATAACAACACACAACATGTCTTGTAATTCTTGAACCCACTGAAAACTCAGTGACACTTCCCACCCGGGGGCAAACCTACTGACAACCACACTATATCATTCCTGGGTTCTGGCACCATGGTTCACTGAAAGCTGCACAGGACTCTCTTTGACCTTTTATGGGCTGAAACAAACAAGGACCCTTTTAAGCTGTCATGTTCTAATCTCTCCCTCAAACAGGTCTGCACATGTTGTGTTACCTCCAGTCAAGTGAAAACCATTAGCCAATGGTGAGTTGCTTGTCAGAAAATCTGTGAAACTTCTGGTTTTGCTACCTGCCCAAACAGGAGAATTGTGTCAAGTAGAGCTGGGAAAGCTTTTTAAAAGTTTTTGTTTCGGTTATGATTATGCCCCAAGGCCCTGAAAAGTATTGAGCTACAATTTATTTACAGTGACTTTTAGAGCAACTGGAATAGCTATTTTTTTTACTAATTTACTAATTAAAAATAATGTAGTTTGTGATATAAAACCTCTATCTCATCATTACATGAACACCCATAGCAGTGGAAGAGGCAGCAACACAAGCCAGCACTTGAACCATGTAGTCCTCCTCTATCATTTCGTCAGGCCACAGCACCTTAAATATAGCAGTAACTAGAGATGGGCACAAACCACTGAACAACTGGATCGACACTCAGAGGCAGTGCCTGGAGGAGATGGGACAGGGAAGCCAGGGTGCTTCTTCTGAGTTGGGTGCCTGTTGGAGGGGGCGGGTGCCGAACTACAGAACATCTGCTTGGCCATCAGCATGAACCACCAGAAAGTGGTTCCCTTAGCCTGCCTTAAGGCAATCCAGGCTGCCCTTTGCAAAGATGACAGCTGCAGCTTCCCTACCGTAAATGAAGCCACAGCTGCCATCTTTGCAAAGGGCAGCCAGTCTCCCTTTTTACACGCTGGGGCTGCAAAGGCCTGATGGGGACCTTGGCAACAGCTATTAAGGTAAGGGGGTGTCGGTGGGAGTGGGGTGGGGGCTAAGGTAGGGAAAGGAAGGGGTTGTGGGGGTAGGCTGTTGGGTTGGCTGGCTGTGTGTGTGGGGTGGCTGCCTATTGGCTTCTGATCAGTTGACTTGCAGCCAGTAGGCAGAATGGGCTTCTGTGTGGTAAACTCTCTTGAGGGGACCTAATTTGTGAGTGAATAACTCAGATGTCCGATATACAGTCTTCACCAAAGTTGGCAGGCGTGTTGGGGAAAGATACAGGAAGCTCTGTTGTGATTCCAGAGTCTCTAAGTACCTGGGGGGACCTTTCCTGGGGGGTCCTATTTGTGCCTATATAACTTGGGGGCCTGTGATCCAAAGTTCACCACACTTTCAGGAGGTGTAGAAAAGCGTCTGAGGAAGCTTCCCTGCAAATCCAATGTCTCTAGGTGGTTGGGGGCCAGTGTTATAGCTGTTTAAAATGCAGATGAATCAACAGATTGCTCCATCAATTTGTCAAAGAATATTCATATATTCGTATTCGTTGATCTGTTAACCTTGACGAATAACGGATCAAAACGAATTGCCATTTTTAAAATTTGTCCCCATTTCTTGTGTAAACCATGGTGGCAAATTGCTATCAGTTAATACATTGCTACTTGTATACCTCATTGTGCACTAACATACATGACTGGTACACAACAAGGGATACAAATGGTGAATTGTTAACTAACAATGCCTATACAAGAGTGGTTCCCAACCCTTTTTGAGACACAACTCCCTGTTATAGTGGCCAAGTAACCTGCAATACCCCCCCACACACATACACCATGTTTCCATTAAAAGGCATTTTTAATGAGGTAAAGTCATCCCTTTTCAGAAACTAGAGTCTTTCTCCCCACCCACCCCGGGCCTGTTTTTCATACATATGCATATATGCTAACTTCAATGTCCTGCTCTGAAAGGTCCAGGAAAATATTATTTCACAAGAGCTACAACACATACAACTGTGCAACCCACAAGCCCCCAGAAAACACTTTGCAGCCCCCTCGGGGGTCACAACCCCCAGGCTGGGAAACAATACTAGAGTACACAATAATCATGCTTCTGCTCTCATACACACAATATCCTATGTAATATTTCAGTATAATTTGGTAAACTAAGGGTGTGGTCACGTAAGGAAATACTGTAGATCATAATTTATTTCTTGGCAATTGTACAATATCCAGAGAAATGCACTTCAGTCAAACCCCAATCCATGTCCAGTACTTCTCCTTTTGAGGCTGGCCAGGCTGGGGCAATTCCTCACCAGACAGAAAGATCATTTTAAGGGACTGCACCTGTTAAAGGAACTCTTTCTGGTGTGTTGAGGTGTGTACCTTTGCAGCCATCTGATTGTACCCTTCACTGAGTAAAAGAACAAAGAAAAACTTTAATATTCAAAGACACAAAAAGGCTATCTAAACAGTGGTTCAAGTCGCTATGTCCTACAACCCTTTAAAATGGCTGATAAACTGTTTCTCTCTCTCTCTCTCTCTCTCTGTGTGTGTGTGTGTGTGTGTGTGTGTGTGTGTGTGTGTGTGTGTGTGTGTGTGTGTGTGTGTGTGTGTGTGTGTGTGTGTCCACAGTCTAATGCCTTAGCAGTTACAGCATCCAGTGGAGGTCTTGCAATTTATTGGGTGTGTGTGTGTGTTCTGCTATTACTCATTTTCTCCTTTGACACCAGCTCAGTCTACTGTATTACTTTTTAGTTCCTGTTTTCTGAGTTCAAATTCCTTACTATATTTTTAAGTGTATGAATTCTGAATGTGATAAAATAGATCTGTTTTGGTGTTTCTTTACTCTGGGAGGTGAACAGCAGCTCTTTTCTGTGCAAATACCCAAATCTTGTCCATTTTTACATATCTGGCCAAGACAATAACATGCCTACTGAGAACTAAGGTCTCTGAAGCACAGTTGAAAAGGCCAACAATTTAAGCAGGAGATGCATACAATACAACGTTAACTCATGTCAAATGCTGTACAGTCTCAAATCAGAGCAATATAAAGCATCTTATTGACTAATGCTTTTACAGTACGTTAAGAATATGATCTAAAAGCAATATAAGTGGTTGTAGGTACATTTTGGGGAGTTGGTTTAATCAAGAACTATGAGGTCCCAATTCCTCACGATACATGGGTATATTTTACATACCACAGTTTGATGCACTTTCCAAATAATCTAGTATATAATATAAAACCTAATTACTGCACTATATTCACAGATATGGAAAAATCCTAAACCCATTTTAGAAGCTAAAAACCAAATTGACCCTAATCTGTCGATGAGTTTGAGGGTCTAATCCGTAAATTGAGGGTGGTCAAAGGCCCCATCTATGAGTAGACAGCTCATCTGAATTCTACAATCCATACGATTTTAAAATTCTGGGAAATGATGGCACAATTTTGGTGCTAGCTAGGTTTCTTATAGATGTCACTTCTGAATGCAGGAAATCTGATTCAAGGACTTTTTAGTAGACAGCTCCTGCATATTGCACCTAACTCTGCAGTCATGAGGACAAGCAGCCCACTGAAAACAGAATTCATTCATTCATTAGGCATCCTTCAGTCTCGAAAGACTATGGTAACGTGCTCTGTATGGAGGACTTGGAACAGCATCTAGTGTGGCTGAGAAGGCCAATTTGAGAGTGACAATCCCTTCCACACTGAAGACAAATCCAATCTGTCCCATCCAGCTCCCTGATTTTGCTGCTTTCATAACTGCCTCTTTGCCTCGGCCTGCTGGACAAGGGTCTCTTCAAATTGGGAGAGGCCGTGATGCACCGCCTGCCTCCAGGCTGAATGCTCAGATGTCAGGGTTTCCCATCTGTTGAGATCCATTCCTAAGGTCTTCAGATCCCACTTGCAGATGTCCTTGTATCGCAGCTGTGGTCTCCCTCTGGGGCGATTTCCCTGCACTAATTCTCCATACAGGAGATCTTTTGGAATCCAACCATCAGCCATTCTCACGATATGCCCAAGCCAACGTAGACGTCGCTGTTTCAGTAATGTATATATGCTAAAAATTCCAGCTCATTCTAGGACTACTCTATTTGGAACTTTGTCCTGCCAAGTGATACCAAAAATGCGTCGGCGACAACGCATATGGAATGTGTTCAGCTTCCTCTCCTGCCATGCACAAAGAAATTAAGATGTTGAATTCTAAACTCAGTGACTTCCTATGCTTGTGAAAAATCACAAAATATACATTGCCCAACTTCTGGTAGCTTACAAACGATTCAGAAAGACTGGGAATTGTGATTATCTGTTCATATGCATGCTTTCCTCCAGCAGGTCCAACTATGAGTGGGGCAAATTTAATATCTCCTTCAACCCTGCCGTATTTTAAACAAGCCCAGAACATGGCAATGTCTGTGGTCTATCTGTGCTTACATTCTGGGCCACTTTGCCTTGTATTTGGCTGAACGATCCTCTTCCAAATCTAAACCAGGGAATAAAAACAAACCTGTCCTAGTAAAAATATTTCACATGCTTAACATGATTGCAATGTGAATTCTCAGGACTTTACCTTCCAGAGTATTTTTATTAGGTTCGCCTCCCCCTCGTCCTCACCAGCTGAAATAATAAGACCAGCTTTCTTTCTCTCTGGACCTTTCCTGTTCTCTTCCTCTTAACGAAAACAAACTGGGCGAAAGAATGCTGAGCAAAAAACAAAAAAAAACACCTTCCCATGATTTTAGAGAGGACACTGTGAGGCCCCTGCCGGAGAGAACAGAGAACATCCCCTGCTGTGTTGACCAAAGATGGCTCTCCTTCATTACAGCTCACCCAGACGGTTCTGTAGACAGATGAAAAAATACCCTGGAAAATCAAAACACAGAAGACACCCTGCTTAATATTTGCTTATTCTTTCACAGAAACATGGGTGGCGTTGCTAGATAATTTTGGATTCTAGACTTGTTTTGTTTTGCTTTGTTTTATGTAGGGTGTTCTTTGGACAGCACTATGCGTTACTTCATTTACTCCAGTGTCTTACCATGTTTTGGGGGGCCTGCTGCTCTTTCTTCTGCATCGAAACCTGTCCTTCTGCCTCAGAGCACCACCATATCGCTCATCCAGGGGGGAGAGGTTAAGGAGAGAATTATTTGATTAGTTGCAGTCATCGATTAATGAATGCTATTGGGATTTTATTCCAAAATAAGTGGAGTTGTGTACATTGTGCCAACCAATTGCAGCTAATTACATGCCTGGTTACCTGCCTACTTGTGCAGTTGGGTCATGTGACTACCATGCAACCAGACGCTTAAGCAGCGCCTGGTTAATTAGCTGCAATTCGCCAGCACAACTTGTGAAAATCCACGCACTCCAGAGTAAAATCCCAATAGGATTCTGGCTATGGAATTGAATATAGGTGCATGTTAGCCCCACCATGAAAAATATCTCATGGGAAAATTCACATGATGTAACCACTGTGGCAGCTGTTACTTCGGAAGAACCATTGTCTTTCACACAAAAATGTGTGAAAAATACATGAAGAGAAGTATATTTGTTTCCCATTGGATGCACATCACATTCTCATACATTCAAGAAAACAACTCAGGGCTTATGTGTGTCAAAACTGACCCCTTTGTCCCATAGAGGGAGTAGGGAGATTTTCTGAGCCCTTTTCTTCTTCTAAACAAATTAATTGAATTTTTTTAAATTTAAGTATTTGGGGTGTGGGGGTTGGGGTTAGACATATTGGGATCTTGTATGTGCCTTTGGAGACTCAATGTACTTCACAGGCCATGCTTTGTCCACTCCTGCTTTGAAGCCATCTCTCATGCACAGATCAGTTTTTCTTTTTCCTTCCGTGTTGCTCAATGTGAGATTGTTTCTTTGCTGGAGACCCAGAGAAACATAGCAGTTCATGAGATTCCAGCCAGCATTGTGAGACCTGGCAACCGAACATAGAGTGCGATGTGCCTGCAAAAAAACCTCAGTGTTATTTTAGGCTGTAATAACATAAGCATAGTCTTCAAATTCCATGAAGTACTAGCCCTGCTTTATTCACCTCATCTTGAGTACTGTGTCCAGATCTGGACAATGCACTTACAGGATGCTGACAAACCGAAACGAGATTAGAGGAGGGCAATAAAGATGATCAGGGGACTGGAAACCAAGCTCTGTGAGGAAAGACCAAAAGAACTAAGAATGTTTAGCCTTGAGAAAAGAACACTGAGGGGAGACCTGATAGTACTTTTCAAATACAGTACTTGAAAGATAGTCATACAGAGGAGGGGTAGCATCTGTTCTGGATCATCCCAGACCCAGACACATAAAAAGGGGCTCAAGTTACAAGAAGCCAGATTTCAGCTGAGTATCAGGAAAAACATACTGTTAGAGCAGTACGACAATGGAACCTATTACCTCAGAAGCTGGTGAGCGCTCCAGCGCTGAAGGCATTCAAGAGAAAATGGACAACTGTCTGTCAGATCTGCTTTGATTTGGATTCCTGCAGGGAGTGGGGGGTTGGAGTTGAAGCCAGATTTAGGCTGAATATCAGGGGAAACTTCTTAACTGTTAGAGAAGTATAACAATGGAACTAATTACTTTGGGACTTCATTACAAATGGCACTTCAACGCTGGAGGCATTCAAGAGAAAATTGGACAACTATCTGTCAGATTGATTCGTTGGCCTGATTGGCCCCTTCCAACTCAATTATTCTATGATTCTATGATTATAGATTGCATAATATAAATCTAACCAGAGATTCTTTTTGCTTATTCTGTGTTCACTAATTCAGCTTTCTTTTAAATGATTTCTTTAAAAAAACACATGCATATTATTAACATTGCAACAACAAGGGTAATACTATCCAAGCTGATTTCTCAACCTCAAAGGGAAGAAGACAACCACTACTACTGATATTACTTATATATAACCTTGGCAATTTATACCATCTATTCACACCACCATGACCATTACAAATGACTATCCAGTGTGCATAAGTCAGTTATGACATTCAAGTAACTGCGTATTACTCATAATATCAAAAATTAAAAATGGAGCTTTATCTTACCTATATTCCTTTCTTTGAACCTACATAGGTAATAAATGGAAATGGAAACCATTTGTCAAGAAAACTGTGTTTAAAAGTTTGGGTGAATAGAGGCTTTGATTTCTATGCTCTTACCCATAATGAGCAATTCCCAAATCTTGTCAAGCCTACTCTTGATAGACAGTTTAGAGTGACACTTTCAAGATGAAGCTGACAGAAGCCTCTTGAAGCACTTTGAAATGGAAACGAAGTTTATATTCCACCCCCACTCCCCAGTGCGGGAATCTTCCAAGCTGTTATTCTTGGTCTCATCGCCCTTGATAGAGCCTAACCCCATTGTTGTTGAGTCGTTTAGTTGTGTCTGACTCTTCGTGACCCCATGGACCAGACCCCATGGACCAGGGCCCTCCTGTCTTCCACTGCCTCCCGGAGTTTGGTCAAATTCATGTTGGTCACTTCGATGACATTGTCCAACCATCTCATCCTCTGTCGTCCCCTTCTCCTCTTTCCTTCACACTTTCCTAACATCAGGGTCTTTTCCAGGGAATCTTCCCTTCTCATGTTGGAGCCTCAGCTTCAGGATCTGTCCTTCCAGTGAGCAGTCAGGGTTGATTTCCTTTAGAATGGATGGTTTTCTTCTCCTTGCAGTCCAGGGGACTCTCAAGAGCACCTAATGTGGGTTAAGCCCATTTTGATCCAATGCACCCCATGGTAGTGATACCAGTGGTGAAGGAAGGCTTACATAATCAAAGTCCCAAGTGCTTTCTGTTTAGCAGAGGTTATGACATCACATGCCACAGCCACCACTTCCCTTTGTGTGTTCCCTATGAGCTCAGCCAGTTGCAATTGAAAGTATTTGAAAGTGACTTGGTTTTGAGTGGTCAATAGATAACTATTCCTTTTACACAGAGCCTTCTTCTGGCCACCATCCAAACCTGGGCATCCCAGCTCAGGGATGAATGCAAGAGCACCCCCAAGCTGCACATCTGTGTTTTCAGAGGGAGTGCAATGCCATCCAGCACAGGCTACGTCCATATACCCTGATCGGCCTTTCAACTGACCAGGAGCACCTCTGTTTTGTCTGGATTAAGCTTCAAATTTTTCAGTCTCATCCATTACTGATGCCAGACACCACTTTAGAATCAAAACAGCTTCCCTGGAATTAGTTAGAAAGGCTAGAGATAGAGTTGGGTGTTATCTGCATACTGGTAACACCGAAACCGCAAACTGTGGACAAGCTATCCTAGCAGTTTCATGTAGATGTTAAAGAGCATGGGTAACAAAGCATAACCCTGAGGGACACCACAGACCAATAGCTAGGGTGTCGAGCTGGAATACTCTAGCACTGTCTCCTAAATTCTTCCCTCTAGAAAGGACTGGAGCTACTGTAAAATGGTGTATCCAAGGCCCATCTGAAAGAGAGAACCCAGGATACCTTAGTCAATGGTATCAAAAGCCACCGAGAGGTTCAGCAGAACCAACAGGGACGCGCACCTGGTTTGGCAGCTGCTGAAGAACCAATGGTTCAGAACTCTATGTGGGGCTGCCTCTGAAGAGTGTTCAGAAACTTCAGCTGGTTCCAAATGCTGCAGCCAGGCTCCCTTGTACAACCGCTTCTCTGGCTGCCAGTTTGTTTCTGGGCTCAACTCAAAGGGCTGGTTATTATGTACCTATAAAGCCCTATATGGCTTGGCTCCAGGCTCTTTGAAGGATCTTATCACTCCTTGTGAGTCTACTCAGTTTTTAATATCTTCTGGGGAGGCCCTTCTTTCATGTCCACCACCTTCCCAAGCTCATTTGGTGACAACTGAAGAGAGGGCTTTCCCTCTCTTCAATTGTCACCAAATCGGGAATGCTTTAAAATGTTCCAAAAATCATTTTTAATCATGGGTTTAATCTTGGTTGATATTTAATTGTGTTTTAATAAAGCTTTGTATAGTATTTTAAACCTATTATTTTTGTGCCATTTTAATTGTTGATAGCTGCCCTGGACAACCTCTGGAGAAAATAGCACATGGTCTCTTATCCATTTATGTATTTATGTATTTATGTATTTATAAATAAATAAATAAATAAATAAATAAATAAATAAATAAATAAATAAATAAATAAATAAATAAATAAATAAATAAATAAACAAGAGACCCTGTGCTCCCGGGTCTTGTGGCATGGACCCCTCAAGAGATGGAAGCAGACATGATGTAGGGAAGGCGTTTGATACTGAGGGATGGATATTGAGGGACTTGAAAATGAGAGGACAGGCATAAATTTGGCAGTGGGTCTCCCAAAGTCTGGGACCAGCATTGCATGGATGGGGAGAAAAAAACATGATAACTCTCCAGTTTTCTTTTAGGGACTTTAAGACACGGAACAGGAGCTGACACCATCACAGGAGATCTTCTGCCATCTATTTTTTACTTACCACACTAGAATTGTTTCCTGAGTATATATTCATGATCATAAGTCTCTCTCACTTCCCCATTTCAAGAAGAAAATTTACACGCACCAATCTAAATAATAATAAGGATTTCTGGGTGTTGTAAAGTACAAAAACACATGGGGATCGAAGGTTGTCAATCAGAGAGCTACAAAGCCACATGCCGGATCACGTTGAAAAGGGCCACTGTAATGGGAGCAATAGCACTTTAAGTGACTCTTTGTCTGTCAGGGAACTGCTCCAGCCCAGCATAGCCCTGAAAAGTAAAAGACTGAAACAGCGGCGTCTACATTGGCTTGGACATGTCGTGAGAATGGTTGATGGTGGGATTCCAAAGGATCTCCTGTATGGAGAATTAGTGCTTGGAAAGCACCCCAGAAGGAGACCACAACTGCAATACAAGGATACTGTACTTGCAAGTGGGATCTGAAGGCCTTAGGATTAGACCTCAACAGATCAGAACCCTTGACATCTGAGCATTCAGCCTGGAGGCAGGCGGTGCCTCATGGCTTCCCATTTTGAAGGGACACTTGTTCAGCAGGCTGAGGCAAAGAGGCAGTCACAAAAGCAGCAAAATCAGGGAGCTGGACAGGGTACAGATTGTATTTGTCTTCAGTGTGGAAGGGATTGTCACTCTCGAATTGACCTTCTCAGCCACACTAGATGCTGTTCCAAGTACTCTATTCAGAGCATGTTACCATAGTCTCTCAAGACTGAAGGATGCCTAATCTAAAGAGGCAGACCAATAAGGTCCTGCTTGGGCACAGATTGGCATCAGACTGGAGCACATTTCCCTGCATATTGTGTAATTGCAGTGACATAGATAGCACTGGACCACACTGCAAGCTGTCCAAACCGCAATCTATTCCTCTGCGTGATCATACCCTGACCGTGAGGTGAGGCACGGCCCTCTTTCTTATGGCTTCCTGCTTCACCTCATTTGAAAGGGACATACCTCAGAACATAGATGGTCCATAACAGAGCAGTGGAAACACCTCCTCAGAGTTTTGACAGCAAGATCTCTTTTCTGCTGGCAGCCACGGGCTATGAGCTGCCCCTGTTTCAGAATATTGCCTTCGGTAATACAAGTGGAGGAATGCTGGGATGTCTTTGCTGCCTGGCAATGGAATTTAGGAGATCCAAACAAACCTACACTCATCTACTCTGAAGTAAGTCTGACTGAATTTAATGACACATAAGCCCAAACAAGGATGCAAGAGAAATTCTTGTGAACCTAATGCTCACTTCCTGAACAAGTACACAACTATCCTTCGATTTTTATATTTCCCTCCGTGTTGCAATGTTATTCCCTCCCCCTAATAGGCACAAGGTATGGAAAGCAGTCTGCAAAAATCTGTGCATTACGGCAAAGAGCATACAAAAAAGGCGTATGTGAGAAGAGAGTGTGTGCAACGGTGTATAAGGGAAAATTGCATATATAACAATCTTTGTAAACATTACAAATGGACATGGAAGCAAGATTGCTTGCTGTGGTGGTTTTCTACTATGAAGCAGGAGTGGGAAATATAAGTGTCCCTTCCACCAGGTCATTTTTTTTTGCAACCTGCTCCAATAAAATAAAATAAAATAAAAATTCAGTGAGGGAATCATTTTGTTGAATTTTGATGGGAAATGGCTGGAGGCCATGAAATTAAGCAGAAAATGGTGGTGGAGAAGCCACAGTGGGTCTTTGGAAAAGAACTTGACCCAAGACTAGCTGAAGTTGCCCATCTCAGTTGTATCAAGCAAACAAACAAGCAAAGAAACACAACCTAGTTCTGGGTGTGTGTGTGAACATAATGTGTCTTAAAGGAAACAGGAGGGCAATTGCTCCATTCATGGTTCCTGCTAGGTATACCTAGGACTGCAACCTAACCCAACATTTACATTTTGTTCTTTAGAAATGATACTAGAAAGCAAGTTACAAGCTGCTATTTAAAATATCCCAAAAGCCTGCAAATCCTGCTAAACAAACATATATATCATGATTATGCAACTCATTTAACCAAGTTACAGTACATTTGCAACAGAACAAATATTTATCACTCTGGGCTTTTTAAAACACAAAGCCTTGAAATAAATGTCAATTTCTCTCAATGCATCATGTTTATTTTAAAACTGACTGTTCCCTTATTGTACTTTCAAAAAGAAAAGTTGGCCATGACCAATCCTGGGCAAATATTTGGAAGCTGAGTTTTCTTATTCAGATCTTACCAAACTTAGAGTCATAGCTTTGTTGTTGCTGTTTAGTTGTTAAGTCATGTCCGACGCTTTGTGACCCCATGGACCAGAGCACGCCAGGCCCTCCTGTCTTCCACTGCCTCCCGGAGTTGGGTCAAATTCATGCTGTTCACTTCGTTGACACTGTCCAACCATCTCATCCTCTGTCGTCACCTTCTCCTCTTGCCTTCACACTTTCCCAACATCAGGGGCTTTTCCAGGGAGTCTTTTCTTCTCATGAGATGGCCAAAGTATTGGAGCCTCAGCTTCAGGATCTGTCCTTCCAGTGAGCACTCAGGGTTGATTTCCTTCAGAATAGAAGAGTCATAACTAGTATACATTATTAATAAAGTATTTAGGAATTTTGTTTCATATTAGCAGGAATTACTAGAAAATTAGATTCTAATTAAAATTAGACAATGTCTCCCCCCCCCCCCCGCATAAATAGTCATTTATATTTCAACTGTTCTGCTGATTCAAGTCCTGTTACACACTTCCCAAAGCACACTGCCCAGAATAATTCTGCTTTATTTTGGACTTAATTCCTGACGTGATAGAAATCCAGGTAATCCCAATGTCTCTTTTCTCAATATCAGGATGAACAATTGAGTTTTAAGACTGGCTGCAGTGAAGGTGTACTGATGAGTGGAAGTTTAAGGTCCTGTATGTTACATACAGCACTGATGTTACCTGTCTGTCATGGGTTTGGAGGGAAAGTTCCATCCTATGGGGAGTGGAAGGCGGGACATCAGGAGGAGGGGCTGTACTGTATATATATGTGAAGCGTGTGTGAAGAGTTTAGGAGATGCTGGGATGTGACGAAGCAGCAGCTGGGAAGAAGAAGCTGGTGTGGGAGTCTGTGTGTCAGACAGGGTACTACTGTGTGTCAGAGTACCAACCTGATAGGTTCAGGTGTCTGTTGGTTAGCCAGAACTGATAGGTTCAGGGTCTGTGCTTCAAGTTAAGGGTTCTGTGTGAACCAAACTGTGTGTATGTATGAGTGAAACTAAGCCACGTTACTATATCTTATTCACATAATCCTTTTATTTTCCCTGTGTGTTGTTTTAAATAAACCTTATTCTTTTATTGGTTGAAAATCCATCCCTGGTCTGTGTGACTTATTAAAGGGAATGGTTGGTGGCAGCTTAGTAAACGTGTGGCATATCCCAGTAGGTCTGGGTTTGTCACATTGATTGGTGTCCAGCGTGTGGGATACGACTGGTCCAGTTGTCCAGCAGTCCAGCAAAGCCTTGGCAAGTGTGCCCAGAGCAAGGGGGGTCTAGTCAGGGACAATCTGAGGCGCGTAGGTAATCTTCTAGGTGTACCTCACGGGGAGGTGCGCTAGTGGAAGAACGTGCCAACTGGGGAGACTAGATTAGGGTGCTCTGAGGAAGCCTGTTTTTGGCGGGAAAAAAGCTGAGGCAAAACTGTATAGCAACAGTGATCTAGCCTGCCTGCTGAGAGGCCCAGCAGAGGGGGGTAGGCTCTGGCTCGCAACTGTTGCAAGTTAAGTGCTGAAGAACAGCAGCAATCTATAGAAAGCTGGTTCTGAGGCAAAAGAGGAAAAAAGTGGTCGTTTTATTTTGAGGCTTGACTTTTTAAAGCAGCCTGTTCTGAGGGGGGATTATGCCCTTGACTCGAAGCCAGATGGCAGAAATGGGTGAAGTGAAAGACCCCCAGGTTGACCAAGGTTCTGAGGATGAATTTGGCTCAGTGCAAGGTGACAGCACGGGAGAACAGAACCCAGAGCTCAGAAAATTGCTCATAGCCCAACAGCATGAACTGAGGATGAGGCAATTGGAAAAAGAAGAAAGATTAGAGAGAGAGAGAATGGAAATGGAGAGGGAACTGCAGAGAGAGAAAATGGCGTTTGAATTAAGAAAATTGGAACTGATGAACCAGAACAATAATAACAATAGGGATTCTGAGGGAGGCCAATTGTCTAAAGCTGACCTGAAGAAATTCCCTGTGTACCACAAGGGAGATTGTCCTGAGGTGTTCTTTTCCTTAGTGGAAAGAGCGTTTGTGGACTTCTCAGTGAGGGAAACTGAGAAGATGACCATCATGCGATCTTTAATCAGTGGTAGCCTGGCTGAGGTCTATGCCGAGATGCCTGAGGAACTGATGAAAGATTTTGCAGAGTTTAAAAAACTGGTGTTTGCAAGACATGGGATAAATGCGGAACAGCTGAGACAAAGATTCAGGTCAATCACCAAGAAGCCAGAGCAGACTTTTACCCAAGTGGGGGCCCAATTGGTGAGGCTGCTTGAGAAATGGCTACGTATCTCAGGAGGGGACAGAGACCTTTCAACAGCTTAAAGATTTGATAGCGCTGGAGCAGTTCTATTCAGTCCTGCATGGGGAACTGAAATTCCAGGTCAGGGAAAGGAAACCAAAATCTGTGGTAGAAGCAGCCGAGATCGCAGATTTTATTTCGCAAATAAGAAAGCCCTTGGGTGAGGGGAAATCTGTAGGTAAACCCAAAGAAACCTACAGCAAGTACTCTCAGGGACCAGGGAAAAGCCAGCAAGGGGGAGGGGCCCATGGTGAAGGGAAGCCCTCAGACATGAAACCAAGACCTCAGATTTTGGAGGGAAAACCAAAACAAGATGAGAGAGAATCAAAATACACTAGAAAATGTTATTTCTGTCAGGGAAAGGGTCATCTAATCTCAGAGTGTGAGAAATTAAAGCAGCTAAAAGGAATGGTGCCTCAGGAGTCGAGTGGAACCAAGCCAAAAGCTGTGTTCTGTGTCCAGAAAGAGCAAGGCTCATTGTCACTGAGGGAGCCTGTTGCCATGGCGACTCAATCTGGAACAGCTACATCTGCTGATCAGGCTGAGGAAAATGGTCCTCTTGTAGAGGTCAGGCGCTGCCTGTTGGTGAGGACAGATTCCCAGTTGTTTGAGACAGCAGGGGTGGACGTAGGAATACTTGACCGTCAGTATAGGGGGCTGCGGGACACTTGTTCCCAGGTGACCCTGTGCCATCCAGATATTATTCCTAGGGAGTATGTAATCCCAAATGAGAGCATGAAGGTGGCAGGGATTGGAGGGCAGGTGATCTCTCTGCCAGTCGCGGAGGTACCTGTCAACTTTCAAGGCTGGAGGGGAGTTTGGCGGCTAGCAATTTCATCGACTCTGCCAGCAGCCGTGCTCGTGGGAAATGACCTGGCTGAACATGTGAAACGGGTGCTAGTGATTACACGTTCACAAGCCACCACGGAGACAGTTCAAGGGGGTAATGATGAGCCAGAGACGGAAGCAGGTGGGGGGAGTTCAGAAGCTGTGGTGGAAACCTTAACCACAGACAGCAGATTTGGACAAGAGCAAAAGGCAGACACCACTCTCCAAAAGTGTTTTGAACAGGTGACTGACGCCCAGCTAACACCTGAAACCCCAGTGAGATTTCTGGAGAAAAAGGGGATTTTATATAGAGAGACCCTGAGGAATATCTCAAAAGGGGGAGATGGGATCAGAAGTCAGCTAGTGGTACCTGAAAAGTATCGCCTCATGATCTTACAAAGGGGGCACTCTGACATGTTTGCTGCACACTTAGGGGTGAACAAAACACAGCAGAGAATCACACAGAATTTTTACTGGCCTGACATAGGGAAGCAGATCAGGGAGTTCTGTAAACAATGTGATGTGTGTCAAAGGCAGGGGAATAGCCGCGACAGGACCAAAGCAAAGTTGTGCCCTTTGCCTGTGATTGACACTCCGTTCAAATGCATAGGGGTGGATATTGTGGGACCTTTGCCCAAGGCCACAAAGAGGGGGAACAGGTTCATTCTCACCATTGTGGACCATGCCACGAGGTACCCTGAAGCCATACCCTTGACTAACATTGAAACTAACACAGTGGCAGATGCCTTGGTGGGGTATATGTCCAGGATGGGATTTGCCTCAGAAATAATCACAGATTTGGGCGCATCGTTCACATCAAAGCTCATGAAACGCTTATGGCAAATCTGTGGAATTAAGCACAAGGAAACCACTGCCTATCATCCTGAAAGTAATGGGTTAACTGAGAAGTTCAATGGGACTCTAATGCGCATGATTAGGGCTTACTTGGCAGAGAATCCAAACAATTGGGACCAGAAGCTGCAATCCCTTTTGTTTGCTTATCGATCAGTGCCACAAGCCAGTACCGGGTTCAGTCCATTTGAACTTTTATTTGGGAGAAGGGTGAAAGGGCCCCTTGATTTGATCAAACAAAATTGGGAGCAGATCACCCAGGATGACCCACAAGACGTTGTGACATACATAGACTCTTTAAGGAAAGACCTAAAGAGAAACCTAGAGCTAGCAGCAGAGACCCTGCAAGCTCAAAAGGTCAGAAAGAAAGATTGGGATGACCAGGAAGGCAGGGAGAGGCACTTTAACCCAGGGGAGGGAGTGCTTTGGCCTAGGCCCTGCAAAGAAAACAAACTGCAGCTGGGTAGCCCAGAAATAAAATACTTGGGTCACATGGTAGGGGGAGGAGTGATAAAACCCCTAGAGGCCAAAATAGAAGCAGTTCGTGATTGGCCCAGACCCAACACCAAGAAAAAAGTCAAATCATTTCTTGGGTTGGTGGGCTACTACAGAAAGTTCATCCCGAGGTTTAGCGAGATTGCGGCTCCGCTGACCGATCTGACGAGGAAGAAGGCTGATGACCGCATCCCGTGGGCCAGCGACTGTGAGGAGGCGTTCCAGAGGTTGAAGCAGGCGCTCATCAACTATCCAGTGCTGCGGGCTCCAGACTTCGACCGGGAGTTCATCATCTACACCGATGCGTCTAACAGCGGGGTAGGAGCGGTTCTTTGCCAGGAGGATGAGAATGGTGACCAGCATCCAGTGTCCTACCTGAGTAGGAAACTTCAAAAAGGTGAGAGACATTTGGCAACCGTGGAGAAGGAGTGTTTGGCCATAGTCTACGCGATCCAGAAGGCCAAGCCTTACATCTGGGGAAGACATTTTGTTCTGTGCACTGACCATTCACCATTGCAATGGTTAAAGACAATGAAAACCCACAATAGCAAACTTATGAGGTGGGCTTTAAACCTACAGGACTATGACTTTGAAGTGAAGGTGGTCAGAGGGTCAGTGAACTGTGTTGCTGACGCCTTGTCAAGAAGACCTGAAGAATGAAGACGGCGAAAGAACATGGACTATGTATATATATTGATGACAAAAGGTTAAATGTACCTGGTTTTTGAATTTGGTTTGTATGAATAAAGGTAAATTGTTGTAATGTATATGGTAAATGTTTAAATGCCTAATTGCTATGGTTAACTTAGAATGTAAGTATAAGTAAGTATGATATGGTATGTATAACTGTTGTTGTGTGTTTTATCCAGGTTGTTTTTTTGGGAAAAAGCACCTTAGCTTTCCCCCTACAAAACAACTTATAAAGAGGGGAGGTGTTACATACAGCACTGATGTTACCTGTCTGTCATGGGTTTGGAGGGAAAGTTCCATCCTATGGGGAGTGGAAGGCGGGACATCAGGAGGAGGGGCTGTACTGTATATATATGTGAAGCGTGTGTGAAGAGTTTAGGAGACGCTGGGATGTGACGAAGCAGCAGCTGGGAAGAAGAAGCTGGTGTGGGAGTCTGTGTGTCAGACAGGGTACTACTGTGTGTCAGAGTACCAACCTGATAGGTTCAGGTGTCTGTTGGTTAGCCAGAACTGATAGGTTCAGGGTCTGTGCTTCAAGTTAAGGGTTCTGTGTGAACCAAACTGTGTGTATGTATGAGTGAAACTAAGCCACGTTACTATATCTTATTCACATAATCCTTTTATTTTCCCTGTGTGTTGTTTTAAATAAACCTTATTCTTTTATTGGTTGAAAATCCATCCCTGGTCTGTGTGACTTCTTAAAGGGAATGGTTGGTGGCAGCTTAGTAAACGTGTGGCATATCCCAGTAGGTCTGGGTTTGTCACACTGTATTTGCAAGAACCTGTCTTGAGTACTTTGATAATTTCAGCTAAAAGAAATAAGAAGCCCATTCAAACTCAACAGGCATATGTGTTACTTCATTTACAGAAGTATCCAGTTTCTCTCTAGGCTTTTAATTTAAAAGTCTAATTTATATATTCAATTTCTTTAAATATCTAGAAGAATAAATATTTCCCGCCTAGAGAAAATTCCTACTTATTTTAGTCACTCTAGCTGAACCACTGATGAGTGATCTGGGCTAAGTCCAACATTAGTTCTATGTGGAATATTGTACTAAGTGCTGTCAACTCGCATCTAGCTTATGGTTATCCCTATTAGGATTTTCACAGTGTGTGGAAATCATTTAAGAAATTATTCTGCCATTGCCACCTCCAATGAATTTCTATGGCTGAGCAGGGATTTGAACCAGGTCTATCAGTTTATTCACTACACCACACTGGTTCTTCCTATGAAGAGTGGACCCACTCAAACCAAATACAGCAAGTCCCATTCATTTCAACATAGCTACCTTAAATAGAACTAATACTGGATTCAGCTCATTGATGTAAACATATATCTGGATTTTTTTTCTAATGCAGTCATCCCTCCCGTAGATAATGTCATTATTTTCTCTTGCAGAAAAAGGGGACTCTTTCTTGCTAATTCAATATTCTCAGTGTTTCACATTTACCATCTTTAGTGTTAGAAGAAACTAGGAGGAGAGTTCTGTGTTACATACAATTCCTTTTTTGCAGTAAGTGAGAGATATAATAATGCTTTAATAATTAGTGGTTGTTGTGGGGTTTTTTGGGCTCTTTGGCCATGTTCTGAAGGTTTTTCTTCCTAACACTTCACCAGTCTCTGTGGCCGGCATCTTCAGAGGACAGCACTCTGTGCTCTGAGTGGTGTCCTCTGAAGATGCTGGCCACAGAGACTGGCGAAACGTTAGGAAGAACAACCTTAAGAACACGGCCAAAGAGCCTGAAAAACACACAACAACCATTAGACCCCGGCTGTGAAAGCCTTCGTGAATACTTTAATAATTACTTTGTTTTTATATTTTAAATTGTTTATATATATGCTGCTAGCCGCCCGGAGTAGTCAGTTGACTAGATGGGCAGGGTATGAATTCAATAAATAAATAAATGCAGTAAGTGAGAAATTTGCTTAGGTATATGTGTAGATGCTCATTTAGAAAACACTGCCATTTAAATACAAATATGGTACCCTTAACCTACGTGGACAGGCTTTGACCAGTGTGTCCATTCATTTTGTTATTGGTGAGCTGATCAAGCATTCTGCTCCTTATTACAATTCCTTGGCTGAAATCCTACTACTTCTTTGTTACACACGAGGAAGGCAAAAGATGTAACATCCAGTCTTTCCTTGCCAGCAATTAATGAGTCTGTGCTGAGATTCTTGAGTTCGCCCAGAGCCAGCAAGGACACACACCCATGAGAAGCCCAGCAGTGACTTGTTAATTGCCAGCTAAGAATGACTGGATGCTACACCTTTTACCTTCCACATGTGTAACAAGGTAACAGGATTTCAGCCAGTATCTTCATACCAGAGAACTGCCCTACATAAAGTAGGATACATGGCCACTCCGTCCTGGAATGTGCGTGAAAGATGGAAAAGTTCTTACTCCTACTGTAAAACTTCAGCCAACACATGATGGAATAGCTTTCCCCTCAGAAAATACGATTCATAGCTTGGGGATTCTTCTGGATCTGGTTTTCTTGATGGATACTTAAAAAGTAAATATGGCCATGGAGTCATTGCCTATCTCTTGTTGTATTCACTTTGAAATGGAACAACTACAAGCAGCACCAAGGATAGTTCCTGAATGAGTGTCTTGCTCCAATAATAGCTGGAGCTGAACTGGGGACTCTTATACTGCTGGCACAGAACTAATCTTTCCAGGCTCTACTATATTGCACCAAGCAAGAAGGTTTAGAAGGACATACACTTGGCCTGAATCTTGGTATTTCTGCCATAGATACTGCTGATGACAATTTACCAGCTACTAGGAACATCAAGCTCCTGGAATAGAGTTGGCCAGTCCCAGCGCTGGATCCAGACCCAGGATGTCCCAAGATTGTTGCAGGCACGGAGGCCTCAGTTTTTGTGGGTGGCAGCAAGAGGGTGCCGGCCCTTGCCACTTGTAAAGTGCTAGGCCATATTAGCTTTGGCTTGGATACTGTGCTAAGTGTTTGCTCTTCTAGATCCACTGCCTTCAAGTCTGTGTTCAGACTGTTGCTGGACTCCTGAGTTGTGACAATAGTACAACAATCGCACAATTTCTGGGGAAGACCTAGCCACAGGAGCTCAGTAACATCCTGATTGGACTATTGATGTGGACACTTGATAGGACTGTCTTTGAAGCTTTCCTACTCTTCACAACATCCTGGTGAGGTAGATTAGACCAGGATAGTTTTCTGTCCCAAGATCACCCAATGAGTTAAATGGCCGACTAGGGGATTTGATGCGAGGTCTCCACAGTACTAGTCCAACATTCTGTTACTCTATTTGTTGTTGTTATATACTATCAAGTTGGAACTGATTTATAGTGACCCTGGTAGGGCTTTCAAGGTAAGTGAGATATTTAAGGCGTGGTTTTAGCTGTTCCACAGCCCTAGTGAGTCTGTGTGGCTAAGTGGGGATTTGAACCCAGGCCTCCTGAGTCCTACTCCATCACTCTATCCACTACACCATACTGGGTATCGCCTCTTACTCTGTACCAGCTCTTTAAAATGAAGCATTTGCTTTAAGGACACTTTTGCTTGCTTTGTAGCAGCCCCTCTCTTTTACACTAAGCTACCTCACTGAGCTGTTGTGAGGCTAGACTTATACACTTGTGTAGAGTCTGGAGTGACTTGCAGGAAAGCCAAGGTACAAGTGAAACGAGCAGATATTGCAGTGTAACTGGAAGAACGCTGTAGATTTTTTAATATATTTGTTTAAAGAAACACTACTTATTAGCTACACATCTCCAATTCATTGACTTTTTCTTCAGTAAGGGGCAATGATGCCAAGATGCAACATTATGTAAGCCTCTGTAATATTTGTTTGGCTTTATAAGCATAACAATCGTTCAGCCAGGTTTTTATGGCAGAACTAACTTGGTATTATTGTTGTTTCATTTCCATTTTTCCTTTCCAGGCTACCACAAAGCACGGAGGTGAGAGAGAGAGAGAGAGAGAGAGAGAGAGGAAAAATAAAAGGCCTCCAAAGTGAAATAAATTCAGTAAACACATAATAAAGATTTCAGGCAATGCCATATTCCTAGGGTGCTAGCGCACAGGCTGCATTTGCACATGCATAACCTTATTAAAATGATTTGATGATGCAAGCAGTGAAAAAGAAATAATCCTAGTGGGGGAAATAAAAAGAAGGATGAAAGTAACTGCCAGAAACATCTGATATATCTAAGTTTGAATGATCTGCTTTCCTTTTTTTCTTCCCAGAGTTTTGTTCAAAAACAGACCCATAAGGTTACTAGTTCACTCTTGGAACTGCAGCAAGATTAGTCAAAAAGATACTAGCAGAAGAGTACGGGACAAAGTATAAGAATACAGAAGCCTTCCTCCGATCTGGTGTCCTTAGATTACAACTTCCATTGATTTTAGGCAGCATGGAAAATAATTAGGGAGAGATGGGCACAAACTTCCAGTTTGGCAGTTCATGCTGGTTCGTTTATCAGCTGAACAAGTGTTTGGCCCTTCAAAGTCATGCTTCTTTCAGCAGGAGCCTGCTCAGAGGCTGGAAGATGAGGCCCTCAGGTTGGAAGGCGTCCAACATGCTACTAAGGAAGAGCGGAGGACAAGTACAAGTAGCTCCAGAGCTATTGAAGTGATTGGGCCAAAGCTGAAAGGACGCTCAGTTGTGGACGTGCCTGGAAGTGAAAGGGAAATCTGATGCTGCAGAGAAAAATACTGCATAGGAACCTGGAATGTAAGCTCTATGAACCTTGGTAAACTGGATGTGGTCAAAGATCGAAGCTACCCACATGAATTTGACCAAACTCCGGGAGGCAGTGAAAGACAGGAAGTTCTGGTGTGCTCTGGTCCATGGGGCCACAAAGAGTCGGACATGACTTAACAACTAAACAACAACAAGTTTTGTCTAGACATGTTACCTGTTGTGATGAATAATGCCAGAGATATTTATTTATGATTTGAGTCTGTTCTCCCACTTAATAATCATGCTTCATTTGTTGTTAAGTTGGCTTGTAATGATTCACATTGCTTAATAACTATTTTTAACTTACCTCCCAGGATGTGCTGGAGGTGAAAAAGAATGCTGTCTATTATACCCATTTGCAGCTGAGAGCAGGAAAGAAAATCCTACCTTGTCCAAAGGACAGAGAATTGCAACATTCCTTTCTTTGCTAGCAAGGAATTTCCTAGCACTCTCAGCAGTGTTCCTTTGCACTGGTGGGAGCAACAAAATTATCTACTTGTGTGCAAGACTGTACTGTTTGCACTGTTTTGCACACTGCTCGAAATTCAGATGGCCTGCTGTTTTGTTTAAGAATATGCAGCCACAAATGGATTTTCCACATTTTCTTAGCAGTCATGGTGAATCATCTGTATTTTCTCTATCACTTTCAGGCGTGTCTGCAGCTGAGCATCCTTTCGACTTTGGCCCAACCACTTCATTAGCTCTGGAGCTACTTGTCCTTGTCCTCCGCTCTTCCTCAGTAGCATGTTGGATGCCTTCCGACCTGAGGGGCTCATCTTCCAGTGTCATATCTTTTAGCCTTTTGTTTCTGTCCATGGAATTTTCTTGGCAAAGATACTGGAGTGGCTTGCCAGTTCCTACTCCAGGTGGATCGCGTTTAGTCAGAACTCTCCACTATGACCTGTCCTTCTTGGGTGTCCCTGCACAGCATAGCCTGTAGCTTCTCTGAATTACTCAAGCACCTTCTACACGACAAGGCAGCAAACCATGAAGAGGCAAGTTAAAATTAGTTATTAAGCTATGTGAGCTATTTCAAGACAAAACTACCTTGAAATAGTTCCCTTACCTAACTAATTATGCAAAGCAATGGGAGTCATAGTTTCTGTAAAACTGGAGAAATTCAAGGCAGTTTGGGATTTCATTAACAGTCCCCCTACGTTTTCCTCTATAATCAGAAATGGCCAACCATGTCCCTCCAGATGCTAGACTGCAATGTCCAGCATCCCTAGCATAGACAGAAGTGAAGGATTACGGGAGTTGTACTGCAGCAATATCTAGGCTTTTTATGAGCTAAAAGCCTCCCTGAATATATTTGACTGCCAGTCTAAAGAGAGCAGGGAGGAGGTCAGCCTGGCCTGTGGAAGGAAGTTCTACTGCCTGAGATCAATCATAAGAAGTTATTCTCTTGTGTTTGAACGTAGCACTAAGTGAAGTGGGTGGGGCCTATTGACTGACCTCTTTCAAAGATATTAGAACCCATTGAGGCTCATGGGGATATAAAATCCTGGATCCAAGTCATATGCAATTTTATGGATTGAAAATAAAGCAAACAAAAATACTTGTGAGCAGAAACACACCAACAAACACCAAACATGTTACAGCAGCAGTGTAGCTGCAGCATTTTGGACCCACTGACATCTCTGAACATTTTCCAAAAGCAGCCCCACACAGACCAAGTCACAATCATCCAAATGAAATTTAACTAAAGCATCTATGGCCAGATCAGACATATCAAAGAATGGGCATAGCTGGTTGCACTCCTGACCACTGGGCATCCTGTCTCAAGAAAAAAAAATCCAGGAGCACAACCTGGAAACTGAGTTTTCCATCCAGCACTGACTGAATCTCTATCCCCTGATCTCCCTTCAGCTAAGAACCATGAAGCCTCTTTTTGTCCAGATTTGGCTTCAATTTATTCTTCCTCATCTACTCTCTTACTGACACTATACACTGATTTAGAACCAAAACAGTTTCTTTGGATTGGGGGGAGGGGGGAGGAATAGAGTTGGATGTCATTCACATACTAGGGATACTGAATTCCCAAACTCTAGACAACATCTCCACACACTTCATGTATATGCTAAATAGCATGGAGGACATAAAAAACCCTGAAGGCCCCCATAGGACAATGAACAAAAGTCTCCCCTCCATCACATTTTGAGCTCATCCTATGAGGAGGGCCAGAGCCAATATATATAAATTATGTCTCTATGTCCTATCTCAGATTGATGATGCAGAATGATACCATGTTGCTAAAAGGACAAGCAGAATCAATGCAGACACACTGTCCAGTTCTGACACAGTTCATCCAGCAAGGCAGTTAAAGCTATCTCTGTCCCATAACCAGTCCTTACTGAAGTTCTCTAGACTGAAAGGATCTAGAGAATCATAGTGTATTTTTCTCTCCATATCTGTTCAATCTGCAGAACATATCGTACAGAAGGCTGGAGTAGACTCAGATGAAGGAGGAGTGAACATGGGTGGAAGAGACCTCAATAATTTAAGATTAGAAATGGGCACAAATTTTAAAAATGAATAGTCAAATTCATTTTAAAAAATCACTGATTTGTCAATTTGTATTTGTACAAATCAATGCCCCAACAAAGACGAATCAATGAATTTTTAGCAATTTTTATCCATCTATTTGTTGGGCTATAAAATGCCCCCCTAGTCACCTAGAGACACCAAAACTGCAGGGAAGCTTCCCATGACTCTACAATCCCTCCAGGTTTGGTGAAGATTTAGTTTCCTCAAGCCAGCTACTAAGAGGCACTTTCCTGCGGGACTCACTTTGTGGGTGTATAACCGGGATGTCTGAAAGAGAGATTGTAGAGAGATTGTAGAGGAAAGTCAGGGGAAGCTTCACTTGAAACAACTTTTAGTAAAGTGAAAAAAGCAAGAGCCAAAGCAGGACTGCAGCTGAACATTAAGAAGACAAAATCATTACTACAGAAGACATACATAACTTTAATATTGACAACAAAGTAATTCAAATTGTTAACTATTTTATATACAGTGGTGCCTCGCATAACGGGCACCCCATTTAACAACGAATCTGCATATCGATGATGTTTTTGCAGTCGCTTTTGCGATCACATAACGAGGTTTTCTATGGGGGATTCGCATAATGATGTTTTTCCCCCCAGCTGATCGGTGGTTCCAAAATGGCCGCCGGTTAAAACAGGGATGGATTCCTCACTTACCGGCCACCGTATGGAGGATTTTTGCTTAAAAGGTAAGTTTTAAGCCCACAGGAACGCATTGAAGGGGTTTCAATGCATTCCTATGGGCTTTTAAAATCCGCATAGCGACGAATCCGTATAGCGACGATTTTTGCTGCACGGATTATCGTCGCTATGCGGGGCACCACTGTACTTGGTTCAGTAGATCAAGGTCATGATTGTGTCATCTGCACTATTGTTTTCTCGATTACCATGTAAGTGTATGAAAGTTGTACAGGGATGAAAAATGATAGGGAAAAATAAATTTGTTTGAAATGTGGTGCTAGAGGAGATAACATGTACTGCTAGGAGACAAGACACACATTGTGGATTTTCCTCCATAGATGTAAACTGGCAAATGGTAATGGCTTGGATGAGAAAACCTAATATAGTATTTTTCATGTGTGTCTAGATATGCTAAAAGGCTAAAGATTGCTCAAAGCTATAATGCTTTTTACTTTTTAATGATGTATTTTAGTGATGTACTCTATGCTTTTCCAATGTGTCTCTTAAGACTATAAGAACCTGTATTTTCAGATTGTGATATGATTTAAGTTCTTTTCTGTAACTCTTATAGCTAAAAGCTTATGACTGAAACATACTTTTTGGTCAAGTTCTGCCTACAACTCATATTTTGCTTTTGGAATATTTCTTATTTGCAAGAATTTGCAAGAATTTTTATGGCAATCATACATTCAGCTTTTCACAAGTTACATGAATGCATTTCTATTTAAGCATTTGTTCCTACAGTTTTTCATTGCTGTAAGACTGATTTATGTGTAACTGAAATGTGCCTATAACTTCTTTAAAAGTTACATATTTTCAGTAACTTTAGGATTTCATTTCATGCTTATGAAATATAGAAGCAATGAAGATGAATACAGCTTGTAGAATTAGGTTGCTTGGAATCATTCCAACAACAAATCAACTTTAACACTGATATCCAGATGAACATTGATAAGATTGGAAATGGTTATGTGGTTTCATACTGGAATTAATCCTTTCAGAGATAAATGCCAGCTATAATGAACACAGGTTTTTTATTTTTCCAAAAGATCTATAAAAGTTTGTATAGCTCTTAGGAAAGTGTTCAAGTGTCAGACTTTCTGACCTGACACAAGAAAGATGAACAAGTGTATCCTAGATCAAACCAAGACTAAATTTTCTCTTGAAACAAACATTTTGGGCACATTATGAAAAAGCAAGACTCAGTGAAAGACAATAATAGTAGGAAAAGTTGAAAGCAGCAGGAAAAGAGGACGACCATATATGAGATGGAATGACTCCATAAGGAACCACAGCCTTGAGTTCACAATACCTGTGCACAGTATTGAGGACAGGACATTTTAGAGGTTATTCATTCATAGGGTCACTGTAGGTCAGACACAATTTGATTGCATATAATAACAAGGTGCTGGAGTGTGTCTTGATAGTATATCTGATCATGTTCCCAACTGTGTAACTGACATGTGCCCTGGCACCTCATTAATTGGCCACAATTAACCACAGCAAGTTGCACAAGCCAAATATTGACACCAATTGGATTCCAACCACTGTTTCTCGTCATTGGTGCAAGTAGAAGCCGAATACTTTGAGATGGTGAATGAGAAGGAAGCAGATGATGCTGAGAGAGGGTTGAAAGAGTATTCTCTATAGAGAGCGGTAGCAGTTGTCAGAACCCATGGCTATCAGAGCCATTTAGTCAGAGGTCCCTGTTTAAGCCTCCTATTGTGTTTTGTAAGATCACGTAGCCAACAAAGACCTGGAATTCATACTGAACTGTGACGAAATTAGCTTTGGAATTTCTTTCATTTCATCTTGCAGTCTTGGACAAAGATTACGGAGGGGATGTTTTTAGCTGGCCTGTTTAAATCTGAAGTTAGTCAGATGCACAGAAGTGGCAGACAGAATAATTTTTACCAGAACCAATGAATGCCACACTTTATGCAATCATGTTCTCAGTTTCTTACTTGATGAAAGCTTGCTAGTCATCACTCGCTGGGTAGTGCACTTTCCTTGAACTAAGGTCTGATCTTTAAAGAGTTCTGCATCTGAATATGCAGCTGAGAAAAACACTGCAGAACAATCAGGTTCACCAAAGCAAAACCGACACAAATAATAGACAAAACGCATTCTATTAGAAACATCCTGTGCTTTGAAACCACACCAAAAGGGGGAGAGAGGGAGACAATCCAGTTAAGCCAGTCATTGGAAGAGATGGTTTTAAAAGAAGTTGTACTTCATAGGTCTACCATAAACGAGAAAGAGTGAGGGAGAAATCTGGGAACATCTAGAACATAACAGGAAAGAAAGCTGTGTGTGGTCCAAGGTTTTGAACTGATCATTATGTCTGAAACTCATAAGACAGGGAAATGCTCCAGTTGTAAGACCAGTCATGCAATGCAAGGGTGAGAAACATGTGGCCCTCTGAATGTTGCTGGACTGCAGTCAGGTCTAGGCAGAAGAGTCAGTCACAAGAGGTGATAGGAGTTACAGTTTCACAACTTCTGAAACAGGGGCCTCACATTCCCTGTTCTTGGAGTGTTATTGCTTATACAGTGGGGTCTTGACTTAAGAACGGCTTGAGTTAAGAACATTTTGACTTAAGAACCACTCTCATAGGAAAATATTGACTTGACTTACATACTTAGATTTGAGTTAAGAACTGAAAAAAACCCACGTGGGAGGCAGGGAAAGTGCAAAATTTGAACTTTCAGTTAACTGTTGGCCAGTGAAAAGGGTGCCTGTCTGCTTCCTCACTCCTCCCAGCGTTTAGAGAGTGGATTGGGAGTCTTCATGCTGCCTAGTACTGCCTGGACTGTATTTTCCCTGCCTTCCCTGAACCTTTCTTGACTTAAGAAAAAAAGAAACAAAATATCCCCCTCTAGTGGTCGAAGGCAGAATAGCAGCTTCCCATTAGTTTCTATGGACGGAAAAGAGCAGATACGGATCAAATGGTTTTCAATGCATTCCTATGGGAAATGCAGATTTGACCTGAGAACTTTTTGACTTGAGAACCGCCTTCCAATACGGATTAAGTTCTCAAGTCAAGACCCCACTGTATCTATTAAACTTGACTTCTTCATGTTCCTCATTACTTATGGTGGTTGTGTTTTTTTAAGTGCTGCTGGCATTCAGGATCAAACTAGATATTGAGGGGAATTTGCACACCTTCAGTTAACTCTTCACCCCCCTCCAACAAGGGGATTTCTTCAGATAAAAAACTCTTTGCTATCAGACTTGCAAATTAAGCTTGTGTTTACCTTTGAATGATCAGTGACAAAGCAAAGCCCACTAAATACATAAGTAAAGAAAACTGTATGCTCAGATAAACATTTCTGCCACTTGGAAGAGGACCTCTGCAAAAAAAGTGATTTTATTTATTTATTTATTATCATTCATTCATTCATTCATTCATTCATTCATTCATTCATTTATTTATTTATACTCCACCCATCTAGACACATGTCCACTCTGGGCGGCTGAGTATGATAGTGCATCATCTAGTTTTAGCCTTAATTTTTTTTTTAAAAGGTGAATGGTATGCTGTTAAAACACTTGATGAAGTTCTATATTTGAGGCCTAGTTACATGTGCTTCAAGAGATCTAGATGCATATACCCTTCTTCTTCCATCTTATAACAAACTCTGGGTGGCATTTTTTTGAATTTGTGGTAAGTGTATATGTATGTGATTGAATGTGCTGTTCTTACAGTTCTCTCCAAAGTGAAATGCAGATTTCACACTGAAATATCTCAAAGATGCCATTTACTCTTGATTTGATAATCAATTATTCTCACTTTTGTATTCTTGAAGGCTTTCACGGCCGGGATCCGATGGTTGTTGTAGGTTGGCTGTGTTGTGCCGGAACACAGACAGAGTTCTAGCTCCTGTCCTCTGATGTTGCCGGTCACAGAGACTGGCAAAATGTTAGGAAGAAAAACCTCCAGAAGACAGCCAAACAGCCTGAAAAACCTACAACAACCAACTATTACCACCTTTGTTTGGAAAATTATTAATAGGGTAGTGCAGAAGCCCCTGACCCCGCTCTGTACCCACAGTTTGGCACTGACCCTCTGTGTTCTTTTGGAGATTCTCCAGCTCAATCTTTACTTTATCTCATGATGGTATTTGAGCATTTCCAATTCTCCAGTTATGGTTCCCTCTTGCTCTAGAAAGGTGTTTTATTTTTACTTTTATATTTCCCCTTCTTTCTTCCACCCTAAGGCTACCAGGAAGAGAGTGAGCAAGAAGCTTTAAAAGGGCAATTCGCACAGTGACAGGGATATTTGTTTCTTCTTAAAAGGGCAATGCAGGGACCGTGCTCTTCTCCACATTGTTTCTGTGCTTTCCTTCGGAACACAACCTTCCTGTTGATTGGACCCAAAATTAGTGGTGCTGTGACTGTGAAGATTTATTCAATGACTTTGTAGCAGAAAAAAATAAGGAAAGTTAATTTTTAAACATAATCTCTTTCATTTTCCTACAATTTTATTTATCTTTCCCCAGTTGTAATTGCAACACGTGAAGGCTAGATTTAACACAAAAGAGATATAAGGTGTGCCAGTCTGCCCAGTTAAATTCTCTAGTTTTTTTGTTCTATCCTATGGTGTCCTCAGAAATGCACACATACTCCAATTCTGTTCATTTTGGCTCATTTGTCCTAAAATGGAGCACATGCCTCATTATTAATTCTATTTAGATATTACCTTGTCCCTAATGAGCACAAATTTGTGTATACAGATGTCCTTCTCCTCTCTCCTTCTCCTCTCTCCCTCACAACACCCCTGGAAATAATGATGAGGCCAAAATCATCTGATAATTTCATGGCCCGGGGTTACCTTGAATCTAGGTGGCCCAAATTCATGTCCATCACTGATTACTACAAGGTAGGCAGGTTGAATACCCGTCTTCCCAGCAACCATTATCCAAGTAAATTAGCAGAGTCCCAGAAATGTTTTAAGTTATCAAAGAAAAGCCAAACATAGATTCTAACACACGTCATGTGCTCCAGATATTAAGTCAGTTAGAAAAACAATAGGAATGGCTCCCTAGGAATCCAGGATTCTACAAAGTTAATCATCTTAATTGTTGTTGTTGTTTAGTCATTTAGTCGTGTCCGACTCTTCGTGACCCCATGGACCAGAGCACGCCAGGCCCTCCTGTCTTCCACTGCCTCCCGGAATTGGGTCAAATTCATGTTGGTAGCTTTGATACCAATCATCTTCATTAGTTCTGCTCAAATTCACAGAATGTTTACCTGAGGTGTGTACATTTTACACAGTTTATAATCAGTAGATAAAATGACAGAACAACTTGTAAATTGTAGTCCTATTTAGTTATTAAGGTGGTATATGAAGTCCTGGTTACAGCAGCCTCTCCTTCTTTCAGACAGTCATTCTTGCATGTTCAGCGCAATGGCAGAAGGGGTGAGGTTAGCATTTGCCCCTCAACAAGGGTGGACTCCATGCGACCCCTTCGCAACTAAATAGGCCTTAAATCCCCCCACTATTTATAATTCTAGGAGACATGGCAAATATGCCCATATTTAGCAATTGAAGTGAGTCTGCTGGATAGCTGGATCACATTTATTGCTACCACATGAGATCTCTATGTTGTCCTTGGCCAAAGTAGGGACAACAATCTTTTCTATCTCAAGAATCCTTTCGGAATGATGCTATGGCATAATGTAGCATCCCAACGAGAAGGATCCTGTCCTGGCAACACATCAAGAGAGCCAGGAGCAAAACTTCTTTCTGTTTTCTTTTTTTCTTCACTTCCCCCCCCCCCCCCGTATAAGAATCTAGCTGGGTCACATCAGATTTTAAGGTACCTCTGTCACCACTATCCCCAGAAAGATTTAAAACTCGCACTTGCTCCAAGTAATGCAAACTTCAGGAAGCAATTTTACGCCATCCCAAAAAACTAAAGAAAATTGGTTATGCCAATGGAAAATGGCAAAGCAAAACCACTGCCAATTTTAGTCTGAACTTTACAGGAGGTCTCCAATATGCTGATCCTTGTTCTCAAAATAGGTTTAGCACATTGGATAGCTTATTTAAAGTTCAGACTCAAACCTGGAGTATGGCATTAGAGTCACCATCTTCTATTAAGCTGGACCAGATACTCCGATTAATGCTGCACATCTGCATTAATGTGTGAATGAGCATTTCTAATGTGTCTTTCCAGTCAGGAAGACCACAGACAACATGAGAACTCATAAGCAATCCCATCTTGAGACATGAACCATCCACATCTGGTTCTCCAAACACAGCTTGGAGAAAGCATGCAGTATGAAAGTAATGAATAGCAATAATTGTAATGAGTAATTACAAATCTCAGAAGTGAGATTTAAAAAATAGCTTTAACCATTACAAAGTGGGTCCAGTTTGGGGAAGGTTAACTGTGATATTGTGAGTTTGTTCTTTGAAATATTACACTGTGCAATATATAAAGGCGGTGTTATATTAACTGGTAATAAACAGCAATTTATATATTTCCTGCTTGTGGTAGTGAGGCCTTTTTGCCCCAGTGGGTAGGAGAGCATAAGCGAAAATGACATTACGACACTTACAGGTACAATTAATGGAAAGATATATTTAATTTTAATACAAAGAAAAGAGAAATTATGAATGTCTTTTGTTAGGTGAGAAGGACGAAACATTTTCAAGTTGAAATCAGAACGGAACAGAAACCATAACAGTCACAAAAATCAAACCAGTTGTTATATGCAAAAGTTTTCCCAGACTGTGATTCTGTTCCCACTAATGGAGCATCGCTGGTGGAACTGCAATACTGGCAAAGCTCTCCTTTACACCAAAGGAGGCTTCCAGTGGCAGACTTCCTGGCCCAGCAATGAAGAGGGAGGTCCAAAGGTGTTCTCCAAGATATAACATGTATGTTAAAAAAAAAGCCTGCACATTTTAAAATATGAATGGCTAGAATGTGCCTCGTTAATCAAATGCACACAAACCCACTTTAGTTGCAAGCCCACTTCAGTTGGAAATGCATTACCATGTGCCCCAGTCTGAGGTGGGAAGGGGCATCTCACATTCTGATTCAAAACAAGGACAGAGATTGGGGGTGGGTTTCAGAGAAATGTTCACGTCCCTAGTTCAGACTCAAGGGCTCCCAAACTCCCTGTAGAAACCAAATCTTCCATTAGCAGAATCCTTCCACCCTAACAGAGGGTTCTCCTGAGAAGAGCTGATGGGCGGATATTGAAAGTGCGAAAAGAAACAATCTCTGATGTTGTTTCACAGACTGTCACAGCACATGTGCTTGATTGCTATGAAGATGTGAGCCACAAAGCCCTAAAATCACTGCTGAAGCTCTACACAAATTTTTCATGACATCCTCTGGCCTCTAGAAAGTCTCGCACAGTGCTTTCCTGAGACACTTCCTGTTTTGTGTTTTGCCTTTTTCATCGGTATTTACTTTGGAGTGTCTGCACAGAGGACATCTGGCAGCAAGAAAAGATAACTTTAGAAATCCCCAAAACAAAAGCAAGCCTTCCTGGCTTCTGTCCAGACATGACTGCCACAGGTTAGGTCCATCATGTGCAGCTATGCGCTGGTATCGTACAGTCCCCTAATAAACGTGATGCAGAATGTAACCAAAGCAGCAAAGTGACATGAAAAGTGAACGGTTGCATCCCAGGTTTTCATGGCACATTAAGGAAGTCCAGAGCTTGGAGCTTCCCCAAACTGGGGGAGCACTGGACTACAACTCCCAGAACTCTCTGCCAGCACTTCTAGTCCAATGCATCTGGAGGGCACCATACTGGGAAAGGCTGACCAGGAACATTCTGCCTTTCTCAGCATCTCACTAACTTATTAAAAAGTACAGTACAGATGTGTGTGTGTGTGTGTGTGTGTGTGTGTGTGTGTGTGTGTGTGTGTGTGTGTGTGTGTGTGTGTGTGTGTGTGTGTGTGTGTGTGTGTGTGCTGTTAAGTTGATCCTGACTTAACACCAATGCTAGCAGAGGTATGTGAGATATTTAAAAGATGGCTGTACCAGTGCTACCCTGGTGCTACCTTCCCCTCACCTTAAGTTTCTCTGGAGGCAAAAATGTTGGAATTGAGGCTGTCCTACTTTGGGCACATCAGGAGAAGGCAAGATTCTCTGGAAAAGACAATAATGCCAGAAAAAGCTGAAGGTAGCAGGAAAAGAAGAAGACCAAATAGGAGATGGACGACCCCATAAAGGAAGCCACAGCCTACTGTTTAGAAAAGCTGAGCAGGGCTTTAAAGAACAGGACATTTTGGAGGTCATTTATTCACAGGGCTGCCATATGTGGTAGACGGGTTGAAAGCATGTGACAACAACCACCACCTAGTGAGGTTCCATTATTTGAACCCAGTGCTTGTTTATATGGATAATTCAGCAGTGCTTGGAAAGGTCACTCTTTTTTTTACTATTGTTCCCAGAATCCTTTAGCCAGCATGCCAACAACTAGGGGTTCCGAAGATAATAATACACTTCTCAGAAGTGCATTCCACTAAAGCTGCCTTCTTTCAGGTATGGCTGGAACCTCACTGCACTGGATGTTCTGGTGAACCTAGTCAACATGCAACGTCACTTCCTTTACAGCCCCAGCCAACCATACCTGCTCCTGTCTTCTCTGGCCCATCTTTTTGTATACAAGCTGCCACCTTCACAGCCACTCTTGATTGAATTGTTGGGGGTCAAATAAGATGGCGGGGCTTCTGATCTTCTGATTTTGAAGCAAAAAAAATGTCAGGCTGTTGGGAATAGTGTTTATGGAGGGTGGTTCAGACCGTCACCGGCCAGGAAAGAAGGGAAATACCCCTCCAGATCCTTGCAAATACTTTACTGCATGTTTTACACGTACACCAAGTTTGCTTCAGCAAAATCTTATTTAGGGAATACAGACTAATGTGTGGGGTGTGCAATAGGTAAGTGATGTGACTAACATGACAGGTCGTAAGACAAAGTTAGAATCTGTCCACAACCATCAAAAATCATCCAACTTTTTTTTTTCAGTTGTGACTGCTTCTGAGTCCACATTTTCTCTACAATCTCTATAGTCATAGATACACCAGGGTAGTTTATTTTGGGAGAGACCAAAATAGGAAAGCTAATTTAGTTTTGCTTTTCTTGACTGGTTCTCAACCAGACCTTTAAGAGAAAACAAAAAATAAAAAATTAAAAAATTAAAATTCCCCTGTTCATCCCTTGCTGTCTTTTTCAGGAAGTTTTCCATTTGTTTTTTTTTAAAGTCATGTCACAAATATGCAGTGCCCCAATACACTTTTAAAAATTTCATTTCCTCAGTGCCTTCATGGAGCTGAGGAAGTGTTTAATTTGCCAATATTCTTCCTAAGCCACTTCACGATACTGAGAAAATTGACAGTAGGCTGGTACAGACGTACAGGGTTGCTTGAGGTCCCTGTGCTATCTGGATGCAAGGATTGTACAAAATGAACCTCCTATATAGCCCAATTTAGACTGTTCCAAAACATGTGTGTAGACAAGCTCTCCATTGAGCTCTTCAGTCTCAACAAAAATAGCATTTTCGCCATCTCTGAAGGCTCGTTGTGAGAAGAAACATACTTTGGCTCCGGAATGCCCATCTGTGAATTTTATAGGACATTGAAAAGGAATAAAGGGCACACAAGACTCTATGTTTAAAAAATGAAAATGAAGAAATGCATAGAATTAAAAACCTTTAAATTAGGTAAAATACATAAATAAATGCAAACACTTGGTAAATTGTGTGAATAAAAGATCACAGAGTTCCACCATTTTCAATCAGGGCCTGCCCAAGGCCTTTTTCTGTTCGAAATGAAGGACAAAATGGCATCTGTAGCCATTCCATTAAGAGAATCTATAGCATACCTGAGGGTAATAGACCAACATGTAAGGGGCATCAGGGAGGCTACATGGCACATGCAGGTCTATTTTCCAATACCCTGCCCCTGCTCTCTGCCCTTCAGCTTTTGCTAACTATGGAAATTTCCTCACTCTTCCTAATGGTAGGGCTGGTCTGGGGGCAGACAGTAGCAAAGTTGCTTAACTGTAATAATTGTAACTTGTAATAAAAATGGAACTCAATAGAAACCTCATTCAACCAAAACATCCTTGTTCTGTGTTTGTGCCTATGACGTGTGCCGAACAGGATCAATTAAGCTCACCGACAGTAACGAAATCTGAATATCCCCCTCTCTAAACATCATGCCAAAGATTCTTTTTAAATGGCCTTTAGGGTGAAAATAATTAGATCGCTTAATGAGTCTTTAGGGCCCTTGATCTAATACATTATTGTTTATTTAGTATCAAGTTGAGTAATGACTGTGTGGTTAAAATGGATTAATGTTGCTCAATTAATGATATGTGTGTGAAGGAGTGAGAGGAAGAAAGTAAGTGAGCAAGCAAGAGAGAGAGAGAAAGAATGAGAGACGGGAGGTTACAGTCTAGGAGGTACTGAGTACAGTATATTATATTATAGTATGCAGTTTTCCATTTCCTGCAGGTCCTTGACTTTTAGTAAGTTTTGTGTCACTTGTTTATAAATCAAATAAACAAATAAATAGCCGCCCAGAATGGTTGACCAGACCAGATGGGCGGGATATAAATCAAATCAAATCAAATCAAATCAAATCAAATCAAATAAATAAATAAATAAATAAATAAGTAAGTAAGTAAGTAAGTAAGTAAGTAAGTAAGTAAGTAAGTAAGTAAGTAAATAAATAAATAAATAAATAAATAAATAAATAAATTGTTTGATGCACCATATAGGTGCTTATTTTGTGCATTCTATGTATAAAGTGTATTTTTAATAGGGCCAGCTCTGGATCTGAATAGGTACTCAAAGCTGGGTACCTTCCTATGCAACTAGAGCTGCCTGGTACGCAGCATCCCATTGAGCAGGGTTATAGAGCTAACACCTGAAACCACAGAAAGAGATCTGGTGATGGCATATGGGGGTGGTTCCTATGATATCATGAGCTGAGTTCTTATGGTGTCATGATGGGGCAGGGAAGACAAAAGTAGGGAGGATGGTCAATATTGCTTTCGGCCAGTCGACTCTGGAAACGGGCATGATGGGAATCAAAGTAAACGGGCCGAGAGTGCAGGTCAAATCCAGCTAAAAAGGTAACATGGTTTGCAGCCCACGGAAGTCAGACAGAGGCTCCTCTTTCAATAATTTTTTAAGTGACAGCAACTTCTTCTCCTGGCCTGGAAACCTCGGAGTGAGGATGCCCACAGGGTGGTGAGGGGGAAGGGAGTGAGGGTCCAGATAACCAGCTAGCAAAAGGGAAGGCAAGAGAAATCGACCACCGACTTTGACAAAGCCCAGCAGCTTCTAAGTTTGCGAAGTAGGAAGTACTTTCCCACTCCCCCTGACTACGTTTTTGTTTTTTATTATTCCATCTGTAATACTGACAGCAATGTGACAGTTTTGAAGAAACAAAAAAAACATTTAAAATAACAGCTCGGCAGCAGTGGCAAGTGGATAGTGTGAAGGCAGGTGGGCAGGCACAAGGCAAAGCCTCAATTGCAACAATTTTTAAAGCCGGTGTAGCCCCTTCAACTGATACACAACACAGCTTAAAAATAGATGAAACGTTTTCCTGAGAGGATGCACACACCAACCCAAATATCATATGACTACCATGTGACTTCACCCAATTTTAAAAACTCCAGTCCAGCTTCCAACTCATTTTCACCATGTAACTGTGTCCTCAGTTGGACAGAACTTGTTGCCTTGTCCACTATGTAATCTATAATCTAAAGGATTCCCTTTGTCCACAGATGTTCTTATCTTTGTTTTCTCAAAGAGTTAGAGTAATGTCATGAAGTGAGGTGCTTCAGATGGGCAGTTAAAGGTTATGATTTCAAACACCATTCCACACTAGGGTATTACAAGCTTTCTTGTCGACCACCAGCTCTGAAAACTAAAGATGAAAAATTGTGCAAAGGCACACAACATCCCAGTTTTTTCCGCTTCTTTGTTGTGGGGCCAATTAGAGGTATAAATGTCTCTTCCACAAGGCAACATTGCCAACTCCATAGTTCTATTAATGTTTAAAACAAAACTGAGGTGGAAAGGAGGATCCAAATGTTGATCACGTTGATCATTATTGAACTCAGTTAGTCTTGAAAATTAACTTGGTTAATATCTTGCAGAATCACTCTAATAAGCCAAATAGCAGAGAGGTAACCCATATGTTCTTGGATGGCAACGCCCAGAAACCCCAGCCAGCACAGTTAGTAGTGTGGACTTCTGGGAGTTTTAGTCCAAGAACATCAAGGCTAAGAATCACTGTACTTCAGGAATCTCATAATAAAAATAAGACCAGATTTTCTTTCTATGATTCAGAAAATCTCTCACTACTACGTCAATTCAACTGTCCACTATTGCAATAAGCATTTCTTCATATTGAAGACCTCTGAAGAAATGCACCTGGGCTACATGAACGCTTCAGCCAAATAAAAGCCCGCCCATCTTTAACATGCCACACAACTCTTAGTTGTTTTTACAGCAACAAGCTAATGCAACGGACCCCCTCAAAATGTATCTAAAGTTACTCTTTGTGTTCCTGCCTCTCAAAAGCAACGGAAACAATCATTAAGGGTTAAAAATCTGGATACTACCATGTGGCTGACCTGTGGTGCACAATAGAGACTCTTCCCACCCATTGGGCCTCAGATCCATGCCCACAAAAGAGCCCAAGGTGCAGCAAAAACCTGCTGTAGAACCATGTGATGATCCTTCTCCACCATTCAACCAAGTCACACCTCACAATAATAATAAAAAGAAGAATGTCACAGTTAGACGCATACGGAGTTACTTTATCCCTCGTCAAATTAAGGAAGAACTTCATCTAATGTACTGATATCTTCATTATTACAAAAGAAGAATTAACCATATATCTCATTTATTTGTAACTAATTACTTTCCATCTTTGCATAAAATAAAAGGAAACAAACTCTTCAGTCAGCCTGTTTATTTTCTTCTTGTATTTACTTTCTCCCTTTCTTACTATATTTTTATAACACAAATTAGGTTCTCTCCCCAAAAAAAGTAAATGAAGATAATCAAACCATTCCCAGTCACATTAATAGTTTTCATGTGTTCCTTCTTTTCCACGTCTGTCTTCTGTGACATCCCCTTTCATTACTCTATTAGATTAGCCACATTGTGGGGCAATTTATGATTGTCATATGCTATGTATCAGCCTTAATTGTTCTTCCTGCCTTTCATCGTATCATCATATTTCACAGCCCACGATTAATGATAATATTTTGGAGGCGCACAGCTTTGCCTTCAGTTGTTCCTTCGCCTCAAACATCCATATGTCTTGGCTTAGTTTTAAAAGTTCTCTGTCATTTTTCTGCTTGAATTAATGTGACACAAATGCCCCCCTCCCTTGACAGCACGATGGGTGTGTCTTCTTTACTGCAGAATGGGGCCTGATGGGAATTTAGTATCAAAAATCAAAATCAAAAGCATTTCACTTGGAATATATAATTAACGGGGAAAACCAGAGCAGACATCTTAAATGTTGTTGGTTTACATTACAGAATTCCTCTTTAGTGTATTACCAGTAATCTTGACTCAGTCGTTTGAATGCCTTAAACAAAAACACAGTCAGTCAAACATTAGAAGATACAGAGATGTGTCCTATAGCTTTTGGAAAACTGAAAAATATTTTGGAGTGGAAGTATGTAGCAGAAACAGTCACAAGAGTCTGTAGCAAAAGCATTCATTAGGATCTAGCTGGGGCGGGGTAAAAATCAAATAAATAAATAAATAAATAAATAAATAAATAAATAAATCTTTATAGCTATAGTGTATAGCTGAAGGCCTTGTAAAGCAGTTTTGACCCAACTCCTCTTGCCTAGCTGTGCTGCTGTAACACAAATGGCCTAATGTTCAGAGGCAAATTGACTCAAGTTAAGAAACCAACACAGACATTATCTATTGCATAAGAAGTCACTAAGAAATCACCATAGACGTTACCTGTTGTGCACTGAGTCACAAATGTATGTGATATACATTAATATAAGTACATTTGTGTCCAGAAGGAGTCACACAACAGGATTTCGCCCATTAAATCCCTTTTTACTTACTTTCTTTATTCTTTATTAGTATCAGAGTGTTCCACCATTTTAAATTATGCATGTATATGAAATATAGTTAACATTAAAAACAAAATGCTAAGATGATTAGACTATTTTTGACCAGAAGGGAAAACTTCAATAGTGTTTTCTTGGCGCTTTGCTAGATCTTCTTTTGCACACATTGTGAGGCAGACGTTGCATGCTCATAAGTGTTGCATTGAGTGCATTTCTTCACAGTCATGGAAAATTTGTCCTGTGTCTGAGTAGCCCCACTTTACTTGATTAGTCTTCAGACTTCCTACTTTGCTTTGAAGTTTATTCAGTGACTTCCAGATGGTCCAGCCAGAGTCTTGTTGTGGTAGGAGACTCTTCAGCATTCATCCGTTTGGCTAGGTGTGTTGTTTTTGTTCTTTATAGATTTAGCTTAGCCTGGTTTAGTATTTAGAGCATGAAAGCTATTCCTCAATTTTAGCTGTCATCTAGGGGTTGGGGATTCATGAAGTGGATGGTTTTGTGCTGTATTAAGTTGAACAAAATATTTGCTAGAGCTTCTTGACATATATGACTTTTGGAGTGGCAATGTCAGCCAAATCATCATTTTTTTTCGAATCGAAGTAGGTTTCTGGCGGCCAGTAGTACTCCTTTATGTTTCTTTAATAACTACTTGTTTAGCATGTGCTGATTTATACTATATGACACTAGCATATTCTGCTGTGGGGTAGCTCAGGGCCAAAGCTGTTGCTCTTATTGTTTGTGGGCGTGCACTCCAGTCTGTCCCAGACAGTTTCTTAAGTACTGTATGCTATTTCTGATGGAAAGTTTCCATTTGGTAATTGGACAATGCTTTTTCGTAGGTCTGGGTTCAATCCGCAGTGATGCCCAAATACTTCGGGGTAGTTCAATGTCTTCCCAGCTGACTCGGAGCTTCCTCTCTGATTCTCTGGTCTTTAAGTGAAAGGCATAGAGCCATGTCTTTAAAGGGTCTGGTTTCAGTTGGTTGTTTTTATAATATAAGGAAAGATCTAATGCAGAGGTTAGCTGTTACTCAATGTTCTAAAAAGGTTTCCCCTTAGACTGTTAAGGCAAGATCATCAGTGTAGATGAAAGCCCTGGGGTGGCTTATCATTTATGTGAATGTTAAAAAGTTATAGTGCCGGGATGCTACCCTGTGGTTGATCATTCCTTTGCTTTCTCCATTGACTGTGCCTCCCTTAAAATTCAACAAAGAATTCAAACTCTTAGCAGCCAATGGTGGTCTATTTCAGTTACAGTGATGAACACCCAAAATCAATCAAGTTATTTTCCCACATAAGGGGTCCCACAAGCACTTCTCTCTCTTTCTGGCAATGAAAATGTAACCAATTGATAACAATTTGCTCTCTTTTCAGAATAAAGTGGTGCCTCGCATAGCGAGGTTAATCCGTTCCGGATTAACCTTCGCTATGTGAAAACTTTGTTAAACGGAAAGTAAAAAGCCATTACATCGTTTAATGCGTTCCAAATCGGCTGAAAACTCACAGTTTAGCAAAGTTTCCTGGGTCCGGCAGCCATTTTCGCGCCCTCGGTAAGTGAGGGGAGGGCGTGAAAACGCTGCACGCGGCCATTTCGGGCGTCTGGCGGCCATTTTGGAGACGCCGAACAGCTGATTTTCGGGCGTTGCAAAGCGAAGATCGGCAATCGAAACGCTTACCGATCTTCGCTATGCGAGTTTCACCCATTGGAGCCGACGTGATGCCTCCGCATTAGCGATCCCGGAAAAGGGATCGCTATGCGGATTCGTCGCTATACGAGGCGCTTGTTATGCGAGGCACCACTGTACCACCAGTCTGCTGAGCCTCTAAATATATCACCATTCTGTTGATCCACTCTGCCTACCAGTTGCACAGTGGATAAAATACCCTGTGTAAGTGCAAAAGTTGTTATGTTATGAGCTGTCAAAATGGAACCAAATTATAGGGAGCCTAATAGGGTTTTCCAGGTAAGTGAAATATTCCAAGATTGTCCTACTAGTTACACACACACACACAAGCAACTTTCCCTGGCTGTTAAAGGTAAAGGTTCCCCTTGACAATTTGTCCAGTCCTGTCCAACTCGAGGGTACGGTGCTCATCTCCATTTCCAACCCATAGAGCCAGTGTTTGTCCAAAGACAATCTTCCGTGGTCACATGGCCAGCGCAACTAGACACGGAACGCCATTACCTTCCCACCATGGTGGTACCTATTTATCAACTTCCATTTGCATGTTTTCGAACTGCTAGGTTGGCGGGAGCTGGGACAAGCGATGGGAGCTCACTCCGTCGCGTGGATTCGATCTTACAACTGCAGGTCTTCTGACCTTGCAGCACAGAGGCTTCTGTGGTTTAACCTGCAGTGCCACCACGTCCTTTCCTTGGCTGAGCAGAGACTAATTAATGACATCTCAGCCACATGCCTGATTGTATGCCACATGTACAATGTGGTGTGCAGCCACAAGTGTGACTGGCACTTTATTCATTAGTCTCAATTTGCCAAGAAATCTGCAATTGCTCTACTACTTGGGGGTGGGGTGGGGAAACAAAAGGGCTTTGATTAATATGTCGACTCTAATTGAACTAACAATTGAATTTAGCTTTGAGATGTCTGGTCCAGAGACATACTTATGCTCGAGGAAGTTTTCATCTGGCTGCCAAGAGATGTAGAGTTTGGAAGCAACTTCTTCGCAGCAGCTAAGGATTTCAAGTCCCAAATTAGCATTCCCATTAGCACAGTCACACATATATGAATATTGAACATAATGTCACAAACGTTTAATCCCAACATGCATTTTAAAAGCCAAGAATTGCAGTAGCTCTAATCATGCCTCGGTGCACCTTGCCCCTGTAACATTGCATTATAACTACTTAGGCAAGGAGAGTTTTTTTTCTTTCTTAACACCCCAAAGATGCACTCTTATTTTAAGTGGGTTTTTTTTTTTTACAAATCTTTATGTAATAACAAATTCCATTATATTCTACTTCAAGTCTTCCTGGCCTTCCAATACAGCTTGTTTTAGGCTTTTTCCACCCACCCTCTTTTCCTTTAGAACTCTCTCACTTGAGGTAAAGATGATGAAAAATACACATGTCAATCAAATGACCTACATTTCCACAGAAAGACGGGGAGGAAGCCCTCCTGGGGGGGGCGGCTCCATTAAAAAAAGAAGACGCAGTGCCCTCCAGTTTAATGAGCAGACATACACAGCTCTATGATGACGCTCCGGGGGGCTTAAGGGGAGGGGGCCTTGATGAGCCCTTATATCTTCTCTCTGTCTAGACAGCAGCATTGAATGTTTTCCAAAAGGCTGCTTCGCCGCAGCCTCGATTCACCAGTGTCTGGTTGAATGAAGAATTTGCCGTGGTCTCCTCCGCATTATCCCCCCCAGACATAACCGATGTAAGAAAAAAGACATTTGTACCAGACGATCTACAAGAAGCATAGTGGAGAGGAAGGAAGCGTGAGCTCGGAGCAATAGCTGCCACATTTTCCTACAGTCAAGTCAACAGCTGGGCAAAAAGGAAAGAGAGAGAGAGAGAAATGGGTTGAAATATGAGAGACACTAAAGTCTAGAATAAAGTACCAGGCGATTTTCCATACTCATCCACTTCCTTTTTTAAACTCCCTTTCTTTCTTTTCTTTTCTTTTTTTTTTGTCCATTAATGTTATGGCCTGCCATAGTTTATTATGCCTTAAAAGAGCTGGGGAATGTCAAATGTTTTTCCTACGCTTGTCTGAAAGAGTCAGACAGATCCTGTCCTTTGTGCCTAAGCAATGTCGACAGCCATATGACACATACCTACCTAAATGCAGTGTTTCTATAGAAGGAGGACAAGCCACTCTGCCGTATGCTGGATTAATTACTGATTTCTTTGTGCACCCAGGTATATTATTATTATTCAAAAATACCAGTCACAGTCAATGAAAATTATAAAAACATTGACTGGTATTATACAACAGATTCAAGTTTTAACCAAAAACCTAACTATCAGTTAAATATCGGTACATGATGTGTGCTGTTCCTAATATTGCCATTTGTTGTAGCTCTGATGGTGTGATTTCTGAGATCTGCAACTGCTTATAGTACTGCATGAAATTTCTTGATATTGTTCCCAAAGCTCAGATGACTACGGGGACCACTGAAGTCCACAAGTGAATAGTTTCAGTTGCCAGGTCTCTGTATTTTGTAAATTTTCCCAATTCTTTATTTTCAACTCTGGCATCCCCTGGAACTGCAATGTCAATGATTCCGATATTTCTTTGTTCTGTTACTACTATGTCGATGTGTTATGTTCAAGGTGTCTTTCAGATTGGATCTGGAAATCCCACAAGATCTTGACTTCCTCATTTTTTGACACCTTCTCTACCTGATGTTCCCACCGGTTTTTGGAGGCTGGCAAGTTACATTTTTTACATAATATAACTTCTTCATCTTTGTTTTCTTCTTCTTCTTCTTCTTCTTCTTCTTCTTCTTCTTCTTCTTCTTCTTCTTCTTCTCCTCCTCCTCCTCCTCCTCCTCCTCCTCCTCCTCCTCCTCCTCCTCCTCCTCCTCCTCCTCCTCCTCCTCTTTCAAGGCAAAGAGGCACTGGGTAGGACAATGCTAAATGATTCAGAAACAAACAAAACACTTGTCTTATTTCCCATGATGTGGCCTGCCAAGAAAAAAATTGCTGCATACTGGCCTATAGAGAAAAACTATCTTTTTTTAATACTCCCACCACCCTCAGCCAGTCAGCTGTAGGTCTGATGGCAATTTTTAGAATATATATTTTAATTGCATTTTAATTATTTTGCCCTATTATTTTGCCTTTTTATTGTATTTTAAATGCTGTAAGCCGCCCAGAGACCTTTGGGTAGTGTGGGCAGCATATAAGTTAAATAAATAAATAAATAAATAAATAAAATATACAATAATCAGAGATCACAAATTTTGCATTTTTGGGGGGGGTGCAACTCCCAGAATGCCTCAATTGGAATGTGTATTGGAAATGTTGGCAGAAAATCCTAGGAGTTGCAGATATAAAATTAACTTTTCCAAGCTATGAAACAACTAGTTAGCACAATAACAATGCCAATAACTCACTACAAGCCTTAATCAGGTTTAGGCTGCACTAAGCTTCACTGAAACATAGAATTGTACTGTTGGAAGAGACATTAAGTCAGTTAATCCAACCCCTACCAATACAGGCAGCCAACAACTAAAGTATCTATGGCAGTCATCCCAGATCTGTTTAAGTGCTTTTAAGCAAGGAGAAGCCACCACCTTCTTGAGGTGATCTGTTCTACTCTTGACCAACTATTACTGTTTGACTGTTCTTACTAATGTTTAGTCAGAATCTCCTTTCTTGTCATTTGAACCCATTGGTTCCATCTTTACCTTCTGGATCCGCAGGAAATAAGATTGCTCCATTTTTCCACATGGAAAGAAGTGCTGGTTAGCCCAGTAGTTTAGGAATCTGGCTCTGGAGCCAGAGGTTGGGAGTTTGATTCCCCAATGTGTAGCCTGTATAATTAAATTGTAAACCGCCCGGAGAGTGCTTGTAGCGCTATGGGGCGGTATATAAGTCCAATAAATAAATAAATAAATATTGTGCTTCCCTAACATGGACAGGACTCAATGATCCAGAGTCCTTTCCAGCTGTGCAGTTCTAAAACTATTATTTTTATTATAGTACCTCTGTCTACTCCAAGCTAAAAAGCGAATGCCCTCAGCAGTTCCTCATAGGGCTTGATTTCCAGATGCTTTACCATCTTGGTACCCTCCTCTACACACCTTCCAGCTTGTTTATATCTCTTTTGACTCATTTTGAGTTGCATGGCTCGGTTTCATCCCGTTGAAGGTCCTTTTGGAGTTTGGTCTTCCAGCAAGAATGATTTGTAGAGCTGAACAGTTATGTCAGTGTTGTCCCACAACTGTCTCTGGAGATTTACCACCTCATTTGTATGTGGTAAATAAGGCAGAAACATTTTATTAATTAGGGAATTGCAGGGGGAGGGCAAAATTATATGAACTGCTGCAGCAGGGAGTACGCCATGAGACGGCTGGATAGCTCAGTGGTGGGAGTTCGATGCGCCATGGTGCCTCCTTGACAGGGGCCGGTCTTGATAATCCATGCAGTTCTATGAGGATGATGGTGGTGACAATGACAACCTTCCTGTCCCTGCCCAGAAAAGGAGATACTCCAGGTTTGTTGAGAGAGTCAAATGCTAATTTAGGCTGCATTAATAGAAGCATAGTTTCCAAATCCCACAAGGTGCTAGTCCCCCTCTATTCAGCACTGGTTAGGCCTCACCTTGAGTCTTGTGTCCAGTTTTGGACAACACACTTCAAGAAGGATGCTAACAAATTGGAACAAGTTCAGAGGAGTGCGACAAGGATGATCAGGGGGCTAGAAACCAAGCCTTATGAGGAAAGGCTGATAGAATTGGGCATGTTTAGCCTTGAGAAAAGAAGACTGAGGGGTGATATGATAGCACTTTCCAAATATTTGAAAGGCTGTCATACAGAGGAGGGGCAGGAGTTGTTCTCAACCATCCTGATTGTAGGACACGCAACAATGGGCTCAAGTTAAGGAAACCAGATTTCGGTTGAATATCGGGAAAAACTTCCTATTAGAGCAGTACGACAGTGGAACCAGTTACCTCAGGAGTTGGTGAGTGCTCCAACACTGGAGGCATTCAAGAAAAACTTAGATAATCACCTGGTAGATATGTTTTGATTGCATTCCTCTGCTGAGCAGGGGGTTAGACTTGATGGCCTTGCAGGCCCCTTCCAACTTCAGTTTTCTATGACTGTATGGCGCAGTGCCACCAGTACTGTATTAATTTTACAGAAGTAGAAGAAAACTGAAGAAAAGATGGAGGAGGAGACTCAGCCAATGAAATAATGTTGAAGACTTTTTGAGTGCTTGTAATTTTTATTTAAAACTTTGGAAAACAACCCAGAGTGACTAGACATGAATCTTTGACTACATTAAGACCAGGTTTGTCTTTGAAACATTCCCATGAAAAGTGATTCCACAGAAACATGTTACAAATCTCGCCGAGGCAATTTTTTATTTTATTTTCTGAGAGAGGGAAAGCTGTTTGAGAGTATTGATTTTACATGTAAGTACTGTAAAATAGAAAGTGGAAAAATGAGCCGGGAAAAGATGTGGAATTTAAATGAACCTTATAAATAACCTTTATAGCACACACATCTGTACAGACATAGAGAAGGATATAAGGAGAAATATATCATTTTAATTCATTCTGCTTATCGTGATGTTACTCAATATAGCCATCATTCAAGTGAAATTATAGTCTTGTATGAATCTTACTTTTCTTTCCAATAGATTGTATGCTTTTCAGACGCTTGCAAGGACATTGCCCCCCTTTGAAAATATCAGAACAGCAGCAAAGTGGAAACTCTGGACACAACTACATATAGTGTTGGAGTTTTGGCAGCCTTGCATGCTGCCTTTAGTGGGTTTGGCTAGGACTGACTTTTCTGGGCTGGCGTTATTGTCAGTATATCCAGCATTAACCAATCGTTCCTTCCCTGCCTGTGAATTCAAAGAGAGCCCCCCCTCCAATCTGCTAAGTGCTTTTTTCGCCCCTCTCTAGTCTATTGAAGTCCATTGTTGAAGCAGTCGTGTTTTTCAGTTTCCTCTTGGTCTATAAGTAAATGAACCACTTTTTATTTTTTTGTACCATCAGTGTCTCAGAGTGAGTTTTTGAAACTTTGCCGGTAAATGAGAAAAGACTAGTCTTCCATGGGAAACTTAAAGTTATTCAGCTAGAGGAATTCAACCAAAAATTCAAAATGCAGCAACATATGCCAACCAAGGCTTGGGCATACGAGGTTAAAACAACATTACACATTACATATTTTTAGCAACAAAGGCCAACAGTAGCACTTGTCATCAATTTAAGGATAACAAGACTGTGGTTGTAGTTTTTGAATCGTGAGCAGTATTGTTTTGAGGGTGATCATTTTGGGAGATACTGGCTATTTTTGTTCTGGGGAGGTTAAAAAGAAATTTAAAAATAAGTGCTATCTTAGTAATGTAATCCATCACTATAGAAATGGCAATAAATGAGTTTGATATAAAGTAACACTAGCATGTTACATTTCAAAGTAATATTTCTGAGGTCTGGCATGACACATAGTCCTTATCATTGATCTGCCTGTCATTTGCACATCCACAATCTCGTAACTACTATTCATAATCACATAATATGTTCTCTATACTATTATTATTTTCTTCTGTCTGCTCTAGGTTTGAGGAGAACCTAAGAATGGAACTCATTCATTCCTCCTCCTGCTTGTTTCCAAGGGAGGTCTTGGTACCAGAGGACAAGAAGAGGAGAGTCAGAGAAGCACAGAGACACTGTTGCTTTTGCAAATAAACATGAGAAAGCCAAAGTTGTCATTGGCTGCAGTGCAACTCATCCTAGAAATGAGCTGCTGAGATAAAAATTGGAATGCTACTCCCACCCCCTCGGACCTGCTTTTCAAACCAGCAGGACAGCGGTTTGACTGACCTTTGATTGCTTTACAAGGTGCACCACCTATGAATTGAAGTTCAAAGCCAAGCATAGCACTTTAGTTATTATCCATATCATAGCTGGTTTCATTTTGTGTTCTGTATTTCTATCAGCGAAGCCATAAATTGACCCATCCTCAAAATGAAAACAAGCCATAGCATTGGATTACTTGTTTTAATCAGAACTCTTCTGTGGATCAACCCTTGGGGTGGTGGAGGGAGAGACATGTATATTTATTAGTTTGCTTCACTGTCTAGGTTCTTGATTCTCTCTCTGTTTGTAAGCAATGTAAGTATTGACCAACACCAACTCTTAAGAGGATCTTGTTTGATGTCCCCTATATTGGTGTGGTTGTTTTGCAAAATGCAGGAGCAAATTCCATACTTCTCTAACTTTTCGCATCAGAGTGGCAAGCATGCTTCCTTTTTTGAAGTTTAATTTCTTGTGTGCAGATTTGTTGCCCTGTTGATGGAAGAGCTGTACGCTTATACAAAAAAAAACAAAAAAAAAAACCAAATGCATATTGCATTAGAAAAGCTTGAGGCAATATTTTGTTCAAAATCAGACCTTAAAACATCCTTCTGCAATTTGCAGCACTAATCAGCCCCTTTGGAAGGATCAGCTCATCAACACTTTTAAATCTTTGCATCTGACCCAGCTATGGCCCAAAGCTCTTGTCTTGAACTCAACTGAACCCATATTTCCAGTTACTTTTCACAGAAGCGACTGAGAATGAAAATTGATGCTAATTTAATATATTTGGAATCTCTGGCCTTTCCTATCCATGCGGCTAAACATTGTTTTTTTTTATTACCGTTCACCGGAAAGCCTCAATCCTAACCTATTGAAATATCCATCAGATTGGGGAACGTGTCTGAAAACACAGCCACATCAGAGCATGGCAATGTTACTTTTTTTCAATGACAGCTCCCAGAATCCTCAGGCAGCATAGTCACTGTGGCCATGTTAGCTGGGGGATTCTGGAAGTTGTGGTCCAGGTGTCAACTGGATTGGTAGGGAAGAATGGGTCCTCCATATTTCTTTCTGTCAGTATTGCTTCTTCCTTTTCCATCACCCACAATCTCTAAGGATTCTCATGTCTGCTGTCTCGGCCCCACCCTTGCCTCAGGCTCCTTCTTTCACCTTGTTTATATCTAGCTGATGATTCTAACATCTCAGCTCCTCCCTGCCCTTCAAATGCAGCAATGGGAGGTCTGAACCAGATCAGAGATACAGTGGGGACAGAAGTCCTCTAGTTGTCGGTTCCTTCAGCGACACTGGAGAACAAGGGAGTGTAGTCCAGAATGCCTGGCTTGGATGCCCTACAATAGCTTGATCCTTTCAGGGGATGTAAGTGCTGCTTCACTGCCAGTGGTGAAGAAAGATTTCAATTGCCAATCTGACCGACTTCGCTAGATTGCACAGTCAGTCAGAGGTGGAGTATTCTCATGCCTCTAACAGGAACATGTCTCAGGCTGACACGGAAGCATGGTAACGGGTGGAGGAAAGTCCAAGAAACTGAAGCTTAGTCCAAACTAGGTAGAGATGATGGAGGTATTAAAAGCAGAAAGAAGAGGAAAAGAGGAGCCATCCTGAGTCAAACTAACAGCCTCTCTAGTCCTCTATTCTGTTCCCACACTTACCAGTTTATTGTCTAGGGCAGGGGTCTTGAGTGTGAGGGCCACATATATATTTTCAACATAGTTAAGGGCTGAAGGAACCGACACATGCACACATACCCTGCATGGACACCCACCTGCCTGCACACATGGGCATGCCCCCGTCTGCACTTCCACTGCCACATGCCAGCCCCCTCACGCACACGCACCAGGTGAAGGGAACAGGCTGGGTAAAACAGCAAGGTGGGCCAGATGTGGCCCACAGGGCATAGTTTGGAGAGCCCTGGTCTAGGGTAAGCCCATAGGCACAAAGAGAGAAGTTACAATTCTAATGTTCTGTAGCACCTGGTGTTAAACAGTACTCTGTCTCTCATATTGGAGGTAATTTACTACCATTATGATTAGCAGACATGAGTAGCCCTGTTCCCTGAATTTGATCAATTCCCTTTAAAGTTAGAAAAGATGTCAACTACAGTGGGGTCTCGACTTACGAACTTAATCCGTATTGGAAGGCAGTTCTCAGGTCGAAAAGTTCTTAAGTCGAATCTGCATTTCCCATAGGAATGCATTGAAAACCATTTAATCCGTATCTGGTCTTTTCGTCCATAGAAACTAAAGGGAAGCTGCTATTCCGCCTTCTGCCACTAGGGGGGGATATTTTTTCTTTTTTCCTTTTAACCTAAGATGACTTAGCTTTTTAAAAAAGGGAAAAAAAGAGTTCGTAACTCGAATCTAAGTTCGTAAGTCGAGTCCATATATTCCTATGAGAGCGGTTCGTAAGTCGAAACGTTCGTATGTCGAGCCGTTCGTAAGTCGAGACCCCACTGTATCACTACAGGCTATTATACTCCCTTATTATTGTTGTTAAGGGCCACCAAGTTGCTCCAAATGGCAGCAACCCAAGTATGATTTTGAAGGTATATGAGATGTTCAAGGAGTGGTTTACTATTGCCACTTACCAGTGACCTTCCATTGCCCAGTGGGGATTCAAATACAGGTCTCCTGAATTCTAGTCTGACACTCTATCCACTACACTACACAGCCTCTCAATGTGTCCTGAAAAGTTCCAAAATATAGTGGTTCAACAGTGGGATTTAGACATTCTTTCATGACTCAGCTGTCATAGCTGCAAACAAAACCTATACAGTACTGTACTTACTTCCTGATTACCAATTACAAAACAAAGCCAGCTAGTTTGCAAAGTTAATTCTCTCATTTAACGAGGCACTGGTTGAAATCCTGTTGCTCTGCTAGGCAAAAGGCATACTTTTTGGAGGCAAATTGCTGAAGATTATGAAATCTTCATAAGCATTGTCTGTCGCATACTGAGTCGTACAACTTGGAGATTTCTTAACTTGTGACAATTCAAGTCTAAAGGTTACACCTTCTGTGTAACTGCGCAGCAGGATTTCAACCACTTTGTGAAAAAATTCTGCGTGAAGAAACCATTTCTGCCTCCTGAATATTCCATTATTCAGCTTACTTCCAGGGTGTCCGTGTCCGTGTGTGTGTGTGTGTCCGTGTGTGTGTCCGTGTGTCCGTGTGTGTGTGTCCGTGTGTGTGTCCGTGTGTGTGTCCGTGTGTGTGTGTGTGTGTGTGTGTGTGTGTGTGTATTCCTCTCCCCATTCCAGGCATAATTGTATAAACCTTGCCCATTCCAGGCATAATTATATACACATACTATTAATGAGGTTGCGTCCCTCCTCCTGAAAAAATGCAACAATGTGTGTGGTCTGAGGATGCAACAGACCACCGTTGTGACAGAAGCAAAGCCTAAGTAGTATCTGTGGAGCACAGCACCTTTCCAGAGATGAGCAAAGTTACTTTTTTTGGCTATGGGATCTCTAGGCAAATAATGGGGAGAGGGGGGGCTTTTTGTTATGGGATTATTCTACGGGTAGTTCAGGTGGTGGCTTTTTACACAGTAGAGTCCTTTAACTGTCTGCTTAGATGTAAACCTCACAGGGTTTAATGAATCTTTTCCCCATCTCTCTCTCTCTCTCTCAGACTCTCTGTGAACTATACCAAATAAACTTTGAGTAAACCCCACCAAACTCAGTGGGGTTTAATTGGGTTTAATTCCAAGTAAACAGTACAAGACTATATTGTCTAGGTGGAGTTTTCCTAAACAGCTTTATCTAGAAACAAATCTAACTGAAGAGCAACAGGACATACTTCTGAAAAGGCATGCACAAAATTGCAGTGGTGGCTGTTTTTCCCGAGGCCAAGCAGAATACCTATTTATTCACCCAGCATTTTAATGATGTTATGTTTATATCTCCACTGACTTTTCCCTTTCCCCCACCCCCGCTGTTTTCCTCTTTTTTTAAAAAAAATACATTCTTTCTATTATGTGATTTATTTAAATTACGTACCGTCTTATAATGTTTTTGTTGATTTAGCAAGCTCCGTGAGAGTGGAATCACTGAAGGGCAAGATCTAAATGACTTACTAAAATAATCAGTAAAGTTTGCTGAGATGCCCGGAGCATGCTTAAGTGCGTATGGAAGCATGGCCTGAGGATGTGTGCATCTTTGCATTAAGAGTACAGTTTGGATTTGTCTGTTCCAGATATTAAAGCATACATCTGTGCTTACCTAGCGTCTTTATTTTCACCCAGAGTGCCGAAGTAACTAGTTATAGGCAACTGTTGCTGTTCCCAGACTTTGGAACTCCCTCCCACAGGAGGCTAGCCTCGCCCCATTTTTGCTGTCCTTTTTAAAAAAAAATTTAAAGTTTTTATTTATCTACAACATAAACATAAAATACACAAATCAAAATACAATATACCTGTGTTCCCCACCAGCGCAGATGGGACCTCTTGCTATAATCTTCTTTCTCCATTTATATTCTTCCTCTTCTTTTATTGTTCTCTTCTCCAGAACTGCATTGATTCTTGATTTGGAGCTTTCCCCTTTCCTCTCGTTAATACATATTCCAAGAATTTGCCCCATATTTCATAGAAACTATTCTGGCTGAGTCATCACCTGCCATGGAAGGCTTAGCAAACACACCTCAGCAGTTAGACAGCAACTTGTAATTCTATGGAGCAGGAATGTATGGTTCCCCCCTCCCAGCTTTTCACACAGGCCTAAAGACTTGGAGGTTGTAGCTGCTTTTACATGGATGAATGCATATCTTTCTTTCATAAACTGCAGTTAACTGTTGCTGCTACTTTAAACTTTTATGCTGCTATTAATTATACTTCTAGTTAACTACATTTTTTATGGTTTTAAATTTTTATCCTATAAATTGCTTTGACTCAGGAAACATTATTGTCAAATCAGGATGGTTTGGGTTTTTTTTATTTTGTTTTGTTTTTAAGAATATGTAATATTATGGTAAAGATGAAATTGTAATATAAAATAAGGAAAGCAAGAGAAAACTTATTTGAAAACCAATTTATAGGAAAAATGGCCTTTTTTTGGAATATTACATTTCAAGATGGTGGTTTTCCCCCGCTCATATTATTTTAAACAGGAAATGGGGAATTGGAAAATAAATGAAGCAACAGAAGCAAAAAGACAACAAAAGACACTGCAGGAAATATTGTATTTGAAGGTACCGGCATTGTTTCATTTCACTCCATTCTATAAAGATGTCTCTAATTCAAGGATTGTTTTTGTTAACCAATAGATTGATTTAAAAAGTAAATTAACTAGGGGACCATGAATATCATCTGCTTAAACGTGGTCCAAAGGACTGGTCTTACACATCACAACTGATTCACTTTGAGCCAATTGATAACCAAGGCGGTCTTCACACAGAACATAAAAATAAAAAATATTAATCCCACCAACCTCTACCCCACAACAAATAGAAAACAAAACATAACCAAATAAAATCAGTAAAGAAAGCTGACAGGGGAAACACAGATTCATTTGAAGTATGGTGTTGGAGGAGAGCTTTGCCCATCCAATTTGATTTATATCTGAATATTGCCCAGTTGTTATTCACCTCTGTATTCTCTGAAAAGAAGGCTATTGCTCTGGATAGTTTAACCTCCAATGTGCCAAAGCAAAATACGGCAGTGTGGAGAACACCAATTTGATTCACTTTAGGCTTTCTTTCTGCATTTCAGATTGGTTCAGAAACAGGAAAGTACTCCAGGTTCACTTCATTATCTGAATATGTTCTGAATCCACATCCCTAAAATCAATTAACAGAAAAAAAAACCCAAGTCTACTGCCACACTGTGATTAAACTGTATAATTACACTAGCCACAGATCTCAGCTAGATCCAAACAAACAGAGCACACACACAGTTTTTGTGACTTCAATTAATAGGATAAATTAGGCATCTCTTGGAGTGTAGACCTGCACTCAGGAACTAAAATCTCCAGTTATACCCCCTGTTTCCCACTCCTGGCTTCTCCAACCCAACTGCTTCAATCACATGATGGAGAAATATCAGCTCACTTTTACCCCTGTGTCCAATGAGGACTTCTACAGTTTCAGCTAGGATTTTAAAAAGTGTCATGGCAGAGAAAAGAGAGAGAGATCACTCTGTTCTCTCAGATTCAGATTCTTCTTGCACATGCATGTGTGTGTAGGCAGAGAAAGAGGGAGAGAGATGGAAGGAATGAGAGAATTTTTTTTTACTATGAATAGACCAAAGCCTGCCAAGTTACTTTTATTATTAACTTCAATAACCAGTCCCTGTACTGTGAATGATCAGCCAGCCTCTTGATTGATTATGCTTAAGGCTTGGCTGTGTGTGTTCAGTCGTTTAGTCGTGTCCGACTCTTCGTGACCCCATGGACCAGAGCACGCCAGGCCCTCCTATCTTCCACTGCCTCCCGGAGTTGTGTCAAATTCATGTTGGTTGCTTCGATGACACTGTCCAACCATCTCATCCTCGGTCGTCCCCTTCTCCTCTTGCCTTCACACTTTCCCAACATCAAAGTCTTTTCCAAGGAGTCTTCTCTTCTCATGAGATGGCCAAAGTACTGGAGCCTCAGCTTCAGGATCTGTCCTTCCAATGAGCACTCGGGGTTGATTTCCTCTAGAATTGATAGGTTTGTTCTCTTTGCAGTCCAGGGAACTCTCAAGAGTCTCCTCCAGCACCACAATTCAAAGGCATCAATTCTTCGACGGTCTGCTTTCCTTATGGTCCAGCTCGTACTTCCATACAACACTACAGGAAAAACCATAGCTTTGACTATTCGGACTTTTGTTGGTAAGGTGATGTCTCTGCTTTTTAAGATGCTGTCAAGGTTTGTCATTGCTTTCCTCCCAAGAAGCAGGCGTCTTTTAATTTCGGGGCTGCTGTCTCCATCTGCAGTGATCATGGAGCCCAAGAAAGTAAAATCTGTCACTGCCTCCATATCTTCCCCTTCTATTTCCCAGGAGGTGATGGGACCAGTGGCCATGATCTTAGTTTTTTTGATGTTGAGTTTCAGACCGTTTTTTGCACTCTCGTCTTTCACCCTCACTACAAGGTTCTTTAGTTCCTCCTCACTTTCCGCCATCAGAGTGGTATCATCTGCATATCGGAGGTTGTTGATATTTCTTCCTGCAATCTTAATTCCAGCTTGGGATTCCTCCAGTCCAGCCTTCCGCATGATGTACTCTGCATATAAGTTAAATAAGCAGGGGGACAATATACAGCCTTGTCGTACTCCTTTCCCAATTTTGAACCAATTGGCTAGTGAGCAATTATCTGAAACTGACTTTTCTACATCTCTCCTTCATGGATCTTAAGGGTGGACCCCATGTTTATTGTGTTGGATTTATGCAAATTCTAAGTAAGTACAGTTCTGGGCTTCAGCGTATAAGCCACCTCCTAAGTTTGCCCCTCCCCCCCAAAAAACCTTCATAGTTTAGAGCCTCAACATATTTTTGTCTGGTCCTACATGCTGATCATATGGCCATGCACAAGAAGAACACTGTCTTTATTTCATTTTAAAGCGTGCTGCTTATATACCGCCCCATAGCACTTCAAGCACTCTCTGGGCAGTTTACAAGTTAATTATGCAGGCTACATATTGCCCCCTCCCCCAGCAAGCTGGGTACTCATTTTACCGACCTCAGAAGGATAGAAGGCTGAGTCAGCCTTGAGCCGGCTACCTGGGATTGAACCCCAGGTCGTGAGCACAGTTTTGGCTGCAGTACAGCGGTTTAACCACTGCGCCACGAGGATCATTTTAGGAGAAAAATCTCAAGTTTCTTCCCCAGCCCTTGGTGAATCTGTAAATTTTTAGAACTGCTTTTTTACATTCATGCTTCATCTTCTTGAGAAGGGGTTTGAGCCACGAGAAACCTTCCTGCCATTACGTCTCCATGAGGACTTCAAATTGAACAAACAAGAGAGCAAAGTTTTTGAAAATCAGTCCCCTGAAGATATTTTGTTACTTCTCTGGGATGTCAAGCAGAAATCCTGCATTTTACGCCCAGAGCATTCAACAAGATGATCTATATTTCTCCCGAAAATTGGCTGCTCGGCTCTAGTTTAACATTATCCCTGCATAAGGAGCCATCAGACTGTCTCAGGGGAGAGGGAGGGGGACGGTAAAACTATGTAAATGAAGGAACTTCAAAGACATTTATTTCAATTTATTTTAATGCCAGAGAAGCTCTGCTAACAGGCCTTATCAATGAAAGTGAAGGGGTTGGCAGGGGGTTCTTTTAGCTTTTAACATTCTTGGCCAACATGATAAGTGTTACATTATGTTCACTGCTGATGCCCAAATCCATTTGAAATAGCCACAGAAGGCTGAAAACGTGAAATATCTCTGTTGTGAGACAAGGCAGTTGATTTCGGATGTTTCTCAAAGGCACAACTTGTGGGGGGAGGGGAATTGCAAGGCAATTCCAAGAATTATTCCACCAATATGTTTACTGGTCATGCTGGTTAAGGGATTCTGGGAGTTGTGATACACACAAACACACACACACACATCCCCATTGTTCCAGACTATAATAGAAGGTGACATCTTGATCTGATCTGCAAAGCACATTTCCCTGGGAAGTTTCCATTCTTGGACAACCGAAAAGAGCCAAAAGGGTTCAAAGCCACTAGCTGTGCATCTTCCACTCATCCTTTCAGTGACACTTCTTCAGTAGGACGTGCTAAGCAAAATGTGCTGCACATTAATGAAGGGGGGTGGGCAGGAGGGCTGACATTCAGAATATATACCTTTTGGCTCAACTCATCTCAAAGCAACCCTCCTGGAATTGTATAAAGTGCATCGTTTTTTCAGACCTTGTTGGAGTCTCTCTCTCTTTTTCTTCTTCAATCCCTTTGGACAGGCTCCAGGCATGAATCTGGGAACAGTTATGAATGATATTAGGGTCAATTATAAGCGAGGGTTTTGCTGAGATGTGGTCTGGCACAGATCTGCAAGAAACCCGACACGTTTGCTACAACGTTGAACTTGGGGAGTTGCTCAACTTTCCAAGACGAGCCAAGATGAAAAACTAAAATCTTGGCCCACGTACGGGAGGTGTTCGGTTGCATGGGTTTGGTTCAAGCCCAGCACACTGTTCAGTAAAAAGAAAAGCTCAGTGGAAATGCAAATAGGCAGGTGGCAGGTTGTGTATTTATGGACGTGAATCCTGCCAAGTACAGTTGCTATGTTATACGCAGTTCTTCCTCTCTGCTATTTGGCTGATCAGAACGATTGTACAATTTTGTTTTCAGGACATTAACTGAGTCCATCCTGTTCAATAATGAGTAACGCGATTAACATTTGGATCCTTCTTTCCACCTCAATTTTGTTTAAGATGTTAATAGAATTGCAGAGTTGGCAACGATGCATTGGGAAAGAGACTTTAATACCTCAAACTGGCCTCACAATAAAGAAGCAGAACAAACTGGGATGTTGCGTGCTTTTGCACAATCTTTCATCTTCGGTTTTGTTTATTTATTTATTCGATTTTTACCCCGCCCCTCTAGACAACGTCTACTCGGTTTTCAGTGCTCGTGGTCAACACGGAATGCCCTAGTGTGGAGTGGTGTTTGGAACCCTGCCATTTTATTGTTTTGAATGTGATTTTTGGTATTGTTTTCACCATTTCTTAAAGTGGTATTTGTTTGATCTTTTTTAGTATTTGTATACTCACTGTTTTAGCTTCAAACATTGTCTTGTAGTGTTATAAACTGCCTTGGATCCCTTTTAAAGAGGAAAGCAGGGTAAAAATATTTTTTTAAAAATAAAATAAATAAATTTAACTGCTAATCTTGAGCACCTATTTTCAGGAGCCAAGAGTGTCCTAACTCTTTGGATAATAACATCTGTGGATAAATCCCCCTTGCAGCCATTTTGTTAAAAAAAAAAGTCAGTGTGACCAATTCATATAAACTGTTCTAAATCTGGGGGATGTTTAGGGTCAGCGATTTCTGAATGGGAGGGAGTAAAACAGGTGTACTTTTAAAAAAATTATAACCTGAAAACCCTTTGTCCAAAATTAATATTTGGCACAAAGCAAGAGCAAACTGTCTGCTATACTTGTGCCAAATTTGGTGCCGTTCTGAAGCCCAGTTTAAAAGTTACAATTGTTGTTTGTGGTGCCCTCATTTTTAGAATTGCCTTGTGGAATGTTGAGTTGCTCGACTACCACAAGATCATTACTGGAGTCTTGTGCAGTGATAACAAAAAAAGTCAGGGCGTTCAAACAGGTGATCCTCCATCGGCACTCTTGAAGTGGCCATCATCCAGCAAAAGCTACAGCACATACTTCAACTTTTCACGTGGCTTAGCTCTCTGAGAATCCCTCCCTGCCGCTGTTGCTGCATATAAAGGAAATGTTTGCAGACTCTAAAGCTCAGAGCAGGCATAACATGGAAAGTTCCCGAAAAAAAAAATTGCAGTTATTCAAGCCCACATGTGGAAGAAGTAGAGCATGCTGTACTTTTTGCTTCCTTTCAATAATACTTCATCACGACCCTCAGGATATTATCTCACTCAGGGGCCCAAGGAACAGGACAAAAGAACATCCACATCACAAATCTCTTTAAAGTTCACATTTGGCAGGGAGTAATCTCCACCATTAATTTGTGCTCAGGGTGTGGGCTTTCAAAGATATAAGCCAAGCTCTAAGCCAAAGCAAATGGCTTCATGTTGCAAAAATTCAGCCCAGCAAAAGCAGCATCAGCAGAGAATTTTTTAAAGAGAGAAGAGCTTTTTTGGGTATAGTGTTTGTAGCTCCTTTCCTAATGCCAATAGACGGGGCCTTGGAAGGACTTGGCACTGTATTTGTTGTTGTTTTGAGGAGTTGTGGTTTTGGCTGAGTCCTTGAATTAGCAGTCTGTCAAATTCTTACCCTTTCCGTACACCTGTTAGAAGTCCAGACAATGAAAGACAACAGATTTGGTTTGTTCTGTTCTTTCACTCCTGTGTGATGATGTTTTTGGTTTCAAGACATAAGGCATGAAGCTTTGCAAGAAGAGGAAGGACAGAAGGAAGGACTTTTTGGATCTTCAAAACTCATTCCAGTGCAGTGTCTGAAAATGAAGCTGCAACATTGCTAAAAGAAATTCTCCAAATAGCAATAAATGGCCTCAGAATGTGTGAGATCTTGGGTTTTTTCCACCATCATATGACAGAGCCCCTAGTCATGAGGTCACATGTTTGATGGGATGTTGTAGTGAGAAACATTTTAGGTTCACATGTTAATGCTTCCAACACTGCCCCATTTTCCAGGGTTGTCAGAGTTACTTTAAAAACCTTCTAACTCCTGCCAGAAAGCTGAACAATCATTTTGCATTTCCAGTGCGCTTCTTTAAACAAAACTAAACATGCTATCCTGCCATTATCACTGCAAACTGGGAAGAGGACAGTTTCAGTGGTGACCAACTTCTGTGTTCTCTGCTGTTCACAAGGTCAGTAGATACAGCAGAGGGTATGTTGCTTACAATAATAATAATAATAATAATAATAATAATAATAATAATAATAATAATAATAATAATAATAATAATAATAATAATAATAATAATAACCTTTATTGTCAATGCACAACATGTGCATAGTGAAATTGTATGAGCCTACATTGTACAACCACACGAAGTGCAGAAACACAGAATACACTCAAAACACATAATGCATCTCTTGACTTATAAACAAATCCGTAACCCCAGGACTCAACCCCAGAAATACCCAAATATATAGATATATATATATAGGACTAGGCATCCTTCAGTCTCAAGAGACTATGGTAACGTGCTCTGTATGGAGGACTTGGAACAGTGTCTAGTGTGGCTGAGAAGGCCATTTCAAGAGTGACCATTCCTTCCACACTGAAGATAAATGCAATCTGTCCCCTGTCCAGCTCCCTGATTTTGCTGCTTTTGGGACTGCCTCTTTGCCTCGGCCTTCTGGACAAGGGTCTCTTCAAATTGGGAGAGGCCGTGATGCACCACCTGCCTCCAGGCCGGATGCTCAGATGTCAGGGTTTCCTATCTGTTGAGGTCCATTCCTAAGGCCTTCAGATCCCACTTGCAGATGTCCTTGTATCGCAGCTGTGGTCTCCCTCTGGGGCGATTTCCCTGCACTAATTCTCCATACAGGAGAACTTTTGGAATCAGACCATCAGCCATTCTCACAACATGCCCAAGCCAATGTAGACGTCCCTGTTTTAGTAATGTATACATGCTAAAAATTCCAGCTCATTCTAGGACTACTCTATTGGGAACTTTGTCCTGCCATGTGATACCAAAAATGTGTCGGAGACAATGCGTATGGAAGGTATTCAGCTTCCTCTCCTGCTGTGAACAAAGGGTCCAGGACTTCCTTCAGTAGATATAGATATAGATGGCTGGATATCTCAGTGAGCTAGCTGCAGATTCCACACTGTGCCTCCTGTAAGTAGAGCCAGCCTGTGTGGCCTTGGGCAAACTGCACAATCCCAGGGTACCTCCAGAAGAAGGGATTGGCAAACCAATTTTGAGTATTCTACACCTAGAAAATCCTGAAAAGGTTCACCATAAATTGACTTGATAACACATGATCATCATCATAGATATAGATATAGAGAGAATAGGGGTTGAATGTCCAAAGGGCTTTCCTGGAGTCATGACTCCAGGAAAGCCCTTTGGACATTCAACCCCTATTCTCTCTATATCTATATCTATGATGATGATGATCATGTGGCATCAAGTCAATTCCCCAGAGTGTCAGGAGAACAAGCAGCCTCAGCTTCTTCTCTCATTCTTACACTAGTCCTACATAATGATTTCTCACACACCATCCCCCATGACTTCTTCTGTGCCACACCTGGCGTCTTGTTCATTGCAGCTGGCAAAGGAGGGGTGAACAAGTCTTTGAAGTTCTACCAAGAGCTATAACGGCTGGAAATGTCTTTGTGTGTTTTTTTTTTAATTAAATGACTGTCAAGATTTTGAGGATGCTGCAATTTGTGCTAGATAACAGGGTTGGTGCTTCCCCAGCGGCGTATGTAGTTTTGCACTTCCAAGCACCACTAATAACTTTTTTCTCTGTTCCAGCTTCTTTTATCTGGGGTGGTCCACGGTTTGAGCAAAGTGGGGGACTCACCCAAAATTTTGGAATGTGACCTGAAGGATCTCTCCTCACCCCCACTTATCCATGCACTTATCCAAATATTCAATGCTCAAGCAATGAAGAGGGCACAAAAAGGACCCAGTAATTCTGAGATGCAAATCATTTTCAGACATGTGTGCAACTCCCCCAACCCAATTTGTACCCAGCTGTTGAGTGTACAGACATTCTGACCCCTTTTGACCAGCATCTCTGACACGATCTGTCAGTTTTCAGATTTCTACTAGCTGCCTAGATAGCTCTGTGAATCTGGCTCAGGAGCTAGAGTTTGGGATTTCATTTCCTCACTGTGCATCCCTTTAAGAAAAGTATTGGGCAAACTTCACAGTCCCAGGATGCCCCCAGAAGAAAAGAATGGTAAACCACTTCTCTCTACCTAGAAAACTCTAAAAAGGGTTGCTATAAGTCAGAAGTAACTTGACAGCACATAATGATGGTGGCGGTTAATATTGGCACCACCACAACAAAAACAGAAAAAGAAAAACAAAGCAAGGAATGAAAGGAAGATAGAACCAATGTTGTTGTTCTGTGAACAACCCAATCAAAGCCTATTTGGAAATTTCCCTTCCACCATCACTTACAGACTCAGGCCCAATAGTGCAATAATGAAATGATACTTTTCAGTCAAGTTCAGTAAACTAAACTCAGGGCGAATTTAGGTGGCTGATTTGCATCACTGTCATCAGCAACACAAATGGGAGTGATTCAAAACCACGTGAGAGTGAAATTGTTTTTAAATTGCTTCTTGTGTTCTTACCAGCGGGGCCGACCGTCAGCGGTTTGGCATTGCTCTGGCAGTGCACGAAGTAGTTGGGGGATTTGGCTCCTCAGCTTCTCACGACTTCCCAGCCAGCACCCAACAGCTGATGGTTGGCCCTGTGGCTGCTTGAGGCCACTTGGAAGCAGCCATGGCAATCCCTAAACTAGGAGAAGGCCTACCGACGCCACTGCTGCCACCTACATGGCCTGTCAAAACAAGGTGTTGGGCAGTGGGTGATTGGATGGGGGTGAGGGAGAGAAGGAAGGGGGAAGAGGATGAGAGGGAAAATGGAGTGGGAAGGGAAAGAGGGGGCATAGATGAGGGTGGGAGGGTGCAAGGACAGGTGACTGAGAGATGGACAGGTGGGCGAGCCAGCAGACATGTGGTAGAGGAGTTGTGTTTTTATTTTATTTTTAATTCTTGCTATCTGGTATAGCACTGTATCAGAAAGAAGGTTTGTTTTTTTTAAAGCAGCAGAGCATCCACATATGTCGAATCAATTCTTTGGCACTCCAAAGAATCAATTCCACATCTGCCACAAAATGGACAGACCTCTGGCAGGAGAGCAGAAAAACTCACACACAAAAACCCGGCACAGCAGTCCGTTCGTACACATGCCTCATGAGTTCGCTAAAATTTGCATTGTGCTTTTTAAAGGAGATCCTAGGACCACAGTGCGAGGCGAGGGTTGTCAGTGGGCCCTCAGTTTTGTAAAATAAAGGAAAAAGAAATGGCAAATTGTTCGAGAAGGCAAAAGGACTGTTGAATAAGCAAGGCAAGTCCACTTGCTCAACCTCTCCACAAAATGGCCTCATGCAACAGCTCAAAGAGAATCCTATTTCCAGATCAGTACAGTTTTATAAGCTATGCTAAGTGGCAAAGAAAAACATGCTGTAAAACACAAGACAGGTGAGCCAGTGCTGCAAGCCTTTTCGTTTGCCCCAAAACTCTACAAAATGGCTGCAGCACTGGTTGCAAGAGAATATATAGACCCACCCAGGGATGTCTGAGCCCTCCTTAGCATTTCTGTGGCTGGACTGCCAGGGCAGCTTTGGGGCTTCATTGGGAGGTTCATCTTTCAGTCATCTTATCCTTTGGTGCAAGAGACTCAGTGGACCAACACTTTCCATTTCCATTTCTCCTGTCATCAATTCAAACTGACACAGACCATCTTTTTAAATCCAAGACATGCCAAGTGTGGTACGGAATCTGACCATCAGCCATTCTCACAACATGCCCGAGCCAACGTAGGCATCGCTGTTTCAGTAATGTATACATGCTAAAAATTCCAGCTCGTTCTAGGGTTACTCTATTTGGGACTTTGTCCTGCCAGGTGATACCAAAAATCCATTGGAGACATTCCTCTTCCTCGTTGAGGCAAGGTACATGATGAACAACCTTCAATTCTTGCATGGAGATGGTAACAGAGGGAGGAGAGTTCACGCCATAGCCCATGACTTGTGTTTTCTTCAGGCTGATTGTTAGTCCAAAATCTTGGCAGGCCTTGCTAAAACGATTCATGAGTTATTAGAGGTCTTCAGGAGAGTGGGCAACAATGGCTGCATCATCAGTGAACAGGAACTTTCGCATGCATTTCAGTTAGACTTTGGTCTTTGCTCTCAATCTAGAGAGATTAAAGAGCTTTCCATCTGATCTAGTCCGGAGATAGACACCTTTGGTTGCAGTTCCAAAGGCGTGCTTCAGCATGACAGCAAAAAAGATCCCAAACAGGGTTGGTGCGAGGACACAGCCTTGTTTCACTCCGCTTCGGATGTCAAAGGGGTCTGATGTTGACCCATCGAAAAACTACAGTGCCCTTTATTTCCTCATAAAAGGACCTGATGATGTTAAGGAGTCGAGGGGGACATCTAATCTTGGGAAGCATTTTAAAAAGGCCATTCCTGCTAACCAAATCAAATGCCTTTGTGAGATCTATGAAGGCCACAAAGAGTGGCTGTCGCTGTTCCCTACATTTCTCCTGCAACTGTCTGAGGGAGAATGCCATGTCAGCGGTGGATCTATTAGCTCAAAATCCATACTGTGATTCTGGATAGACTCATAGCCAGATACCTAAACCACTGAGCTATCAAGCAGTTCTTTGGCCCCTCTCTCCCCAAAACCCAACAAATATCTCAGCCCATTATTGAGCATTTGTTTGAAGACACTGTGCATCCATAATCTTTAATATGAGCAAAGCACTGATTCTAGCTTCTAAACATTGCATATTTATTTCCCTGTTGAAAGCCAGTATGATGTATGTAGTGAACAGACTCTCAGAACAGGACTCAGGAGATCTGGGGTGAAATCCTAATTCCATCATAGAAATGCACTTGGGAGGTTGAGAACATCATTTAAGGTACATGTGATCTTGAACATTCTTACATATCTTAAAAACCCTGGTGGGGGCATCATAAGCCAGAAGCATAACAAGGACACCAAATCTTTTGAAGCTTCCCCATGCCTCCATTTTCTGACATTTGCTGGAATCCAAATGCCTTGACCAACACTTTCCATTTCCATTTCTCCTGTCATCATGGGTGGCCCGTCCAGTGCTTGTGGTCTCGACTCCACGTAGGGTTGAGCTTTGGAGACATAACTGGCTGTGGAAACCAAGGCTTTCTGGACTAGCATAAGTGAGACCCTTCAAGTGGAGCAAAACACCACTGCTTGTAGTCTTTGGCTACCTGAGGTGGGCAGCACAATCCACCTAGTGGGAGGTATGGCCTTGATTACCAAACACTTTAATTATGCAAGGCAGAGACAAAAAAAAAATCACAGAGGAAAGAAGGTTTTGTGCTGACTTGTGCTCCATTAGGTCTTCGCCACAGCAGGAGACTTTGCATCATCTTGTTCAGAGGACCTGAAACAAAAAGACCGTGAGAGCATATCCCCTCCCTTCATGGCCACTTGGAGTCAGATGGGAGCAGCCTGATTAGTCACATATTGTGCTATGCACTCAGCAGGCCGATCTGCAGCAATATACAAAAATTAAACCAAGCTGAGGCTGTTAAGAGGGGGATAAAAACTGTCAGAGTGATAATGCATCATAGAACACTGTCACAATGAATGAAAGTACATGAGCAATTAAGAGACACAGAGCTACGCTTTGTGCCACAAAGCAGGGTAATTTTCTTTTTCCCTCCTCCTTTTTTAAAAAATTGTCCTCTATCTTAGTCAGACTCCAAAGCAAAAGCTCAAACTAATCTTGGAGCTCTGGAACTTTAGAGATTACATGAGAGGCAACAATTGCCAGTTTAAGGTGTTCTTGCACCTATCACCACCCCCCAGTCTCCATATTTCTGACAGCTATAGCAGCTGAATCCTGTTCACTTTCATGCTCATGCACGAGCAATCACATAGACCCTACCATCAAGTGCTTTTGCATATACTTTACCTTGCACTGGTTCTAAAACTGGTTGTGCAACTGGTCACACAAAGGAGAACCCATAGGAGGAGCACTATTTTTCTCCAGTTGGATTTTGGCGATTGTGCCTCTGTCCATTGAAAAACTACAGAGATGCCCTGCTTGATTATACTGCAGGTCAAAATCTGATCCACAATCATGAGTGTCACAATGGCCGGCCAGATGTTTCTCGGGAACTTATAAGCAAGGCAATGAAAGCAACAAGCCTTTCCAACAATTAATGTTCCCTCCCCTAGAATTCTATGATTCTATATATCTTAGTGCTGGCTGGATAGCTCACTAGTTTAGATATCTGGTTGCAGAGCCAGAGGTTGGAATTTTGATTCCCCACTGTGTCTCCTGGGAATAGAGCCAGCCTGTGTGGCTTTGGGCAAGCTGCATAGTCCCAGGATTTCCCCAGAAGAGGGGAACAATAAACCACGTCTGAGAATCCTCTACCTAGAAAATCCTGAAAAGGGTCACCATGAACCAAAATAGACTTGACAGTTTTAAACGCCTGATGGAACCTCATAAGGATGGATCCAATCTGTTTTCCATCTGGAGCATATCCAACTAAACCTCCAGTTCATAGCAGGCTGTTTGTTGTTGAACACCTGCCTAAATATAAGGGTCTTTGCTTGCTCATAGAAGGACAACCAAGATGGAGTCATCCTGACCTCCTTTGACTTCCAAAGCCTGTACGTAGTCATTAGAGAAGAGCCGATCTCAAGTCTTCACTAAATGTGGTGTGATTGAGAAAAGAGAATTCAAGTTGAAGTCTCCAACACAAGCTCGGGCAAGCTTGCGTTGGAGAATTCAGTCTTTCACAGAGTTTTGGCCTGAGTTATTTAGGACTTCATGGGTAAAATCATTTTGCTTAGTGAAGCAAGATACTGCTAACATAAGCCCATTGAATTAGTAAGGACTGGGTGAGTCAACTGCTCCATAGATTCCATTGATTCAATGGACTTACTCTAGTTGTGACAGCATAATAGGATCTGCTCATAATTTCCCTGAAATGCTGGCAGATGCATTGGTGTCTCTGTCTCCCTTCTCATCACCTCTTGCTGCTTATGCCAAGCAACAGGATTTCAACCTAGAGTTATAACCAGCACTTTGACTGTGCCCAAAAATGGATAGAGCTCTCATAGGAATGGAGGTAAATGTCCCCTTTAACTGACCCAGCCCAGTAGTCTTATTTATTTCCTGTTGAAGATGTCATGAATAATAATAGATGCTGGCAAGATCTCTACCATACATCCTTGAACAGCAGGAGTTGTAGTGATAAATTTTGTACTGAAAGCCTTCACCGTGACAATCCACAGGTTGATGCCCTTAAGAGAGCATCCAACATTGCAAACAGCGGTCCTTCTAAACAAAATAGCTCAGCAATGTTAATCTGTAACAACAGTAGACCTTTGGCAGAATGAATGGGGTCTTAACTTTTCATGACAGTAGCAGTAACACTGTGGCTGAGAAAAATTCATGTCTTTCTAGTTGCTGAAAGGATTGCAACTCAACTTGAAGGGAACAGGGAAGTCTAAGATGAGATAGATGGCATTACAATCCCTGCTCATGAAGAAGTCCTAGCACTTTGATCCTGTGAACCCTGTCTCCATTGCACCTCTGCCAATCAGACAACAACATGTTCAGCTAAGAGGACCACCATCTGATTATCTGTAGAGGACCCTCTTCTGATTTTTTATATAGGGGCATTTGGTAGCAATTGAGCAATGGGCTGGTAGTCACTTTTCAGCAATAGAACTTGAAAACGTAACATCTTAAATACAATAATGGAAAAAAAAAACAGGGCTGTCCTCTTTCTCAATATGCCTTTCTATGTTCCCCCAGGTAGCTGAAGAGAATATTGCTAATAAGTCACCATATCTCCACACAATTCCTCTCAGATAGGTTGCCCCATGCTAGCTTGCCTTCATTAATCATTGTTAGGTAAAGGTAAAGGTTCCCCTTGACATTTAGTCCAGTCGTGTCCGACTCTAGGGCACGGTGCTCATCCCCGTTTCCAAGCCATAGAGCCAGTGTTTGTCCAAAGACAGTTTCCGTGGTCATTTAGCCAGCATGATTAGACATGGAATGCCATTACCTTCCCACTGAGGTGGTACCTATTTATCTACTTGCATTTTTACATGTTTTCGAACTGCTAGGTTGGCAGGAGCAGGGACAAGCAACGGGAGCTCACTCCGTCACATGGATTCGATCTTATGACTGCTGGTCTTCTGACCTTGCACCACAGAAGCTTCTGCGGTTTAACCCCCAACCACCACGTCCCTATTAATCACTGTTACCCTGCTGCTAATGTTCCCCAGGACATTCTGTGGTTTCATAAATAAATTACTTCCCATGTATTTGTTTCTTTAAAAACAAACAGCAGCAAACGCAAACCACAAAAATGGTATGGCACAAAAGCACAGCTAAGAATTAGGGCTACCCAATGATTAAATATTGTTCAGGAGAGTGATTAATCATCTAGCATGTGTCTGATTAATATGAGGACTGAATTTGCATGATACCAAATCCTTAGTGTAGCTGCTTTCTTTGAAGATATGAGAATTGCAAGGGAATAAAAGCTACCACTCCAAAGCGTCTGTCTCATTTTATGCCTCATGCAACTAGGAGACATCAGTTTATGTTTCACGTGGGTCTGTCATAGACTTTTACTATGCGTTCTGAGTCCTGAGTGCTATTTTTCAACTGCTGCTCTTCTGTCCGAAATAGAGGAACATGAGAGATGTATGTCACGTGGCTGTTTGTAAATATAATTATTTTAACTGTTTTTAAACAAAATGTGTTTGAAAGACAGCTTACTCTCCAATTGTAAATAAGGTTCCATCTAACTTGCATCCAAGTATTGGCCATATATATTGGGACTGGCCTGTCCCAAGCTAAATAGGAGGAGCCTGAACTAGAGATGGGCATTGTAGCATTCCCCTTCATTATGTCAATGGTTCATGTTTGTTATGTTAATTGTTCATGCATATTCATGTTTCTGTGAGGCGGAGCTGAGAGAGATGTGATAAGAGCCTGAGGGAGAGTCAGTCAGAGAGAGAGAGAGAGAGTTTGAGCAGAGTGAGAGAGTGGAGGAGATAGAGTGTGGAGTTTGGGGAAATCTGAGAGGTGATTACAGTAGTTAGGAGTGTCTTATCAAATAGAAGATTGTTGCCAATAATAAATTTGCCTATAGAAGATATTCATGAATCACTATCGATTTCTGTAATCAATAAACAAAAGTTATATTTAAAAGACTTTGATGTGTGGAACTGAATCTTCATCTTCCTGAAGTAATGGTGATTTAGTGATCACCTGGTGGCAGCAGTGTAAAAGAGGGGATTGTTTGCCTTCGAGTGCTCTGAGTCTTGACGGTCAAGCAAGGGGGGCACGAGGGGTGAATGCCACAGGCATGAACTGCCATTTTGGTGGTTCATAATGGTGCATTCCTCCCAGTGGCAGGTGCCAATTCGGAGACAGCATCCCAGACTCCCCTGCCCCACCTTGAAGTGGACACCCACTGGAGGAAGCATGGAAGGGAAGCTGGAGTGCTTGTTGAACACCTGAGCTTCTGAAGAATGAACCATTATGAATTGCTGAACCAGTGATTCATTCAAAGGGCTTATGGACTATGTAGCACCATCAACTTTGGAAATGTGGTGGACCTTCAAGTTGTAAGCAAAGCTCCTACCAGATTCGTTCCTTCCTTCTGCCCCTCCAAGAGCTCTGTTCAGGGAAAATACATGTTAGGAATGTGGAAGATGCTCTCTAATCAATAAGCTGGCTTATCTAAGTGTGTCTCATCACTGCTTAGCCAAAATCAGAAAACTCAATGTTTGGCACTTACCAATTCTGAAACATACACCAGCACCAACAGCAAGAAAAATAATCATTCTGCAAGTAATGGTTTTTGGACTGCAATTCCCAAAAGCCTTCAACACCAGTTGTACTGGCCAGGTTTTCTGGGAATTGCAATGCAAGATCACTTGGGTTACCCAAGGTTAGGAACCACTGATCTAAACAATCAAAGCCTACACAAGACACTCAGTCATCCATCCCACATTCACAAACACTGTCAGTCCTAAGCACAATGAAGGCTCAACATAGCTTCTGAGTGAAATAAAAAGGAAGAAAATTCTAGTGTATAGCTAAACTAATGAGAAGTGCTCCATGTGCCCCTTGGCATGCCTGAATGTAAGATGACTTGGTCAGGTGGCTGGGGAATACAGTGGTGCCTCGCAAGACGAATTTAATTCATTCCGCGGTTAATGTTGTCTTGCGAAAAATTCATCTTGCAAAACGCTTTTTCCCACAGGAATGCATTGAAATCTCATTAATGCATTCCTATGGACAAAAAAAGTCAGAACAAAGTCAAATTTGGTTTACAAAGGATTTATTAAGTGCTGTTTAAAGCCATACATATTGTGCAGATGATTTCAAAAATTTCAATAAAAAAACTTTAACTTTTTAAACATCATAGAAAAACATTTAAAAATCAGCAAACATGAGACAGGAACAAAAACCGTAAAATATTTGTCTTGCGAAGCACGGCCATAGGAACATTCATCTTGTGAGTCATCAGCCCCATTGCCAAAACCAATCCTCTTGCGATTTTTTTGTCCTGCGAGGCATTTGTCTAGAGAGGCACCACTGTATATAGAATCTGCTAGATTGACCTGAACTCTCCCTCAAAGGTTTCCAGGAGAGGTTTTGACTTTAACTGGTGTTTCATCTGTCACTTTCTCACTTTGACATTTCCATCTTTTGCTACAACAACTGGCACCAAGTATTTTTATTCAAATTCCAGCATTTTAAACTCCAAAAATGCCAAAGCAAATATCAGTAAAGTGTAGACTGTGTGCAACTGGTGACTTCTTGAACCACCAGTAACATACAAATTGACTCAATAAAGAAATCTGTGGCTTTGGGTCTGCAAGAGCTGACCAATGATAGGATATTTTGAAGGTCATTCATTCATAGAATCACCATACATTGGAGGCAACTGGAAAGAACATAATAGCAACTTGATAGCACGTTGCAGCAACAAATATTCAAATATTCCTGCTTTGTAATGTTTGGCTCACCCTCTTCAGAGTCAATGCAAGTAATTGGACTAAGGACCTTTTTTCATGTGAGGAATGTGTTCTTCCAGTAAGCTGCATGGTTTCTCCAAAGTTTTGGAGAGCTAACCATGTAACCGAACTATTGATGATGTTATCCGGAAGTTGAGTCATAGCAGCTGGACTTCTTTTTTATCAGGTTGAAATGTTTTGCTACTCATCCAAGTAGCTTCTTCAGTCTGAGGAGAGTGGTAGGAGATGCTTGATATATTGTCCATGTTGGTTTCACTTCCCCCTGGTCTGAATAGGCTCCTTAGAAGGACAAAGGACTGGGGGTGAGGGATAATCCTGTAGTCCTTCTCCACCCATTGTCATGGGTCATTCTGAATCTCTTGTAACGAGCCTAGTCAGAAGTGAAACCAATGTGGAGGATATATCAGGGATCTCCTACCAACTCTCCTCAGACTGAAGAAGCTATTGGGATGAGTAGCGAAACATTTAAACCTAATAAGAAAGAAGTCCAGTTGCCATGACTCAACTTCCAGATAACCACACCTGAATGACTGAGAATCTTCACAGATATATTGATGATGTTGTGGGTTCTCAAGAAATGAAAGAGTTCCTTCACCGGCAATGGGGGATTGAGAAGGGATAAAAAAATGTAGACTTGTGATTATTTGGCTTCTTCACATTGAAAAGTGTACTAAATCAAGCAGGATAGGAAGCAGGGCATACATGGGTCTGGTGAAGGCACAGCAGATGTATCCTGCCTTGAACATGTAAAAACAGGTGCACTTCTGGGTAACTGAGGCTCCACTTAGATTATAGGACAATTTTTGCTTTTAGACAAATGCATCAATAGCCACACTTAGAAATTAGCATGCATAAATTACATGCTTAAGATAAGCATAGATTACATAGATTGCTACAGGTTATACAGTTGAAGATATACATAGTTAAGATAAGGTCTGAGGCAGAGGTGAAGCACAGCTTGAGTATAGGGTATGGGTTTAGAAGATAAGACACAAATCATAGCTGGTAGTATTATAGTCAGCATTTAAGATGGATTTTCAAAGTTATTTAGTTAATAAAGGAGCATTAAAGGGTTTTTTGTTTTTTGTTTTAAAAGAAGGGAAGGTTTATTGGGAAGGGTTTCAGGTGAAACTAGGTAAGGAGACAAAACAGAGAACCAGAAAGAGGAATTATGCCATGAAATGGTGGTCCAAAGTCCTGAAGAATAGCCACCAGACTGAGTTGTTCAAAAGTATCAAAATATTGTCTGATGCCAGGCTTATCAACAACCTGACAGCAAAAAGAAGGACAACATTACATAAATGGTGATCTACAACTAGGACAAGAACCAACTGTTAGGCTGAATTGACATCGTATTGGCCATAAAATGAGATGCTGGATGAGGATAGACCAGGAAAACTTCAGTTGAGGCACCTTCTTGCGACTGATGGCCACCCACTTATTTCCTCTTGTAGCTGCTCTATCCTTTCTTGCATATGTTGAACCTTTAATCCTTATAATGCCTTAGCCAATTTCTGTTGAAACTGTTCTTTTAAATAAACTTTTCAAACTTAACTGGACTCCTGTTTGTGTCTGAAAAGTTCTTACAGGGTGGTCTCATGATGGTGGTCTCAGAAATGGAAGGAATGCGGTAAGACTTTCTCCCACTGAGCCAGTGATTGAGACAAGCTCTAAAGCTGATGTGGTATCTGGTTCCAAAAAACCTTCCCTAAATCACATGCTGCTTCCAACTGAGTACCTGACAATTATAAAAAAGAGTAAAATGAAGTTTTGCTCTTGTACCGGTAATACTGATGTTGCCTCTTCTTGTCTGCACAATAAAGGACTTAAACTAGTGTCAACAGAACCAAAATGGGACAAAACCCCTTGTTTTCCAGGCTTCTGATTTGCTCCAATGCAAAATTTTCTTGTGCGGACTCTGCCTTGTTCTCTGCTGATCCATGTGGTTTCATTTGATGGCATTTCGTTACAGGCGTTTTTCTGTTCGCCAGTCTCCACCATTGATAATCTGGATTCAGACTGCTTCAGAAGAGTCTCACTTCAATTTGGACATCAACCAAATCTATTCAAATCACCCCAGTTCAGTTCAGGATTTGGGAGTCACTGAATCAGACACCCATCTCTACTTTTGACTAATAAAAATATCTTCTCAGATTCTGTCCGTGGTCATATTTGAATAGAATCAGAAAATTGTTTTCTTGTCTTCTCGTATTTTCTATTTGTCCCAAAGCAGCTTAAAATATAGTTTAAAAACAACATAATTAAAATACAATGAAGTTACAAATATTAAAATAGTATTAAATGGATTCTAGTATTAAAATATGATTAACTCTTTAAAAACATACTTACATTAGTTTGCCTATGAAGAGAGACAACCATTTTGTTGGCTAAAATTATGTGGTTTGATGTTATTGTTTGAAGGCCTGCCTAAATAACAAGATCTCTTCCTTCTGGTAAAAGGACAACAGGCAGGAAGCAAAGGGTGAGGAATTTCAGAGCTTATGAGCAGTCCTTTCTGGCAGCCTTATTCAAAATCTTTCTAAAATAGATGGGTGACAATACAGCAAAGTGTCTGTTCATTTGTAGCCATCTTGTGGCTTCTGATGCACTCCTGAACTGTTATGCAATGTCCTAGCTTTTATAAACCAATATTTTTAGTAAGTGAACATCGACAGCTTTGCTCATTCATTGATAATATATATCAGTATAGCTTAGCATTCACACACTTATTTGTTATCAGTTTTCCCTATTCCAGTATTTACATAGAAAATCTCACTCTTCCAATGCAAAAATATTGAAATTTCAGTGTATACCCTAGCGAGACCATGAGATTCAGTTTTCAAGTCCAACAAACAACACTGTGCCAGCCAAAATAGGTAGAAGGGCAAGTAAATTCAGTGCATTTCAGGGGCTTGTTTATAAAATGAGAAAGCAGATACTATTATCTGTTACATTAGGTAGATTTTGAAGGTTTGCAGAAGCTGGCACTCAAAATGTAAGTGCCAGAACTGCCCTCCGTCCCACAAAAATATCTGCTTTTTTCCTTGTTTTCTGCTTTCAGAATTCAGTCATACACACACAAATGAGAAAGACTCTCTTGAGGGTGACTGCACTTGCAAGATTGCTGGTGTGCAAATAAAGAAAATCACCCTGCAATAACAACAGCCTTTTGTGTTTTCAGCTAGGGAAGGTGAGGCAAAACTGTCATTAGAAGCAGCACAGTATTTAAGCCACACTCAGGTGACGATGCGAAGACTATTATGGGCCTTAGGCATTTATTGTGCCAAGAAACTTCTCCAGGTTAATGGCACCAAAATCAAAATTTTAGTTATTGGAGAAAGAAATACCAATGACAACTGAACAGGAAATTGATTGAACAGACCAACTCATATAAATACCTTGGAGTAACATTTAAAACTTCAGGAACATGATCTGGTCCCTTAGAATCTGGAGCTCTGTCAGCTAAGATATCTGTCAATGCTATTTATTCTTCTGCTGCTGCTTCAGGTGGAAAAGGGGTGGCACCATTAAAACAACTGTAGAAAGATAAACTGCTTCTTCAGATGCTCTATGGACCCCCTGTAGGGGCATTTTCAAAAATTAAAATACTGGAATTTGTCCAACATAATTTTTTAACCAGAGCACTAGGGACTACCAGATCTACTGCCATGGCCACAGTCCATTCTAAGACATAGTGCTACCCTGTTTCCCCGAAAACAAGACATAACCTTAAAATAAGCCCTAGTACAATTTTTCAGGATGCTCTACCCCCAAAATAAGCCTCAGTGAAGGGAAACCTCACCCTCCACCATTGTGCAGCAACCAGAAGAATATGTTGTTGTTTAGTCGTTAAGTCGTGTCCGACTCTTCGTGGCCCCATGGCCCAGAGCACGCCAGGCCCTCCTGTCTTACACTGCCTCACGGAGTTGGGTCAAATTCAAGTTGGTAGCTTCGGTGACACTCTCCAACCATATCATGTTCTGTCGTCCCCTTCTGCTATTGCCTTCACACTTTCCCAGCATCAGGGTCTTTTCGAGGAAGTCTTCTCATGAGATGGCCAAAGTATTGAAGCCTCAGCTTCAGCTCCAGGTCTTGCTTTTGCTGACTGTCTAGAGCTTCTCCATCTTTGGCTGCAGAGAATATAATCAATCTGATTTCGGTATTGCCCATCTGGTGATGTCCATGTGTAGAGTCGCCTCTTGTGTTGTTGGAAAAGAGTGTTTGCGATGACCAGCATGTTCTCTTGTCAAAACTCTGTTAGCCTTTGCCCTGCTTTGTTTTGAACTCCAAGGCCAAACGTACCTCTTGTTCCTTTTATCTCTTGACTCCCTACTTTAGCCTTTCAATCCCCTATAATGAGAAGAACATCTTTCTTTGGTGTCAGTTCTAGAAGGTGTTGTAAGTCTTCATAGAATTGGTCAATTTCAGCCTCTTCAGCATTGGTCGTTCGTGCATAAACTTGGATTACTGTGATGTTGAAAGGTCTGCCTTGGATTTGTATTGAAACCATTCTATGATTTTTGAGATTGTACAGCTTTGCTGAAATGGTTCCTCCATTTCTTCTATGGGATTCTTGCCCACAATGGTAGATATGATAATTGTCTGAATTGAATTCACCTATTTCTGTCCATTTTACTTCACTGATGTCCAGGATGTCAATGTTTATTCTTGCCATCTCCTGTTTGACCACATCCAGCTTACCAAGGTTCATAGATCTTACATTCCAGGTTCCTATGGATTATTCTTCTTTGCAGCTTCGGACTTTCCTTTCACGTCCCCACCTGAGTATCCTTTCAGCTTTGGCCCAACCATTTAATTAGCTCTGGAGTGGTGTGGCCCCACTCTTCCTCAGTAGCATGTTGGTTGCCTTCTGACCCAAGGGGCTCATCTTCGAGCATAATATCTTTTAGCCATTTATTTCTGTCCCTGGGATTTTCTTGGGAAAGATACTGGAGTGGCTTGCCAGTTCCTGCTCCAGGTGAATCACGTTTAGTCAGAATTCTCCACTATGACCTGTCCGTCTTGGGTGTCCCTGCATGGCATAGCCCAAAGCTTCTCTGAATTACTCAAGCCCCTTCGCCACAACAAGGCAGCAATCCATGAAGGGGAATTATAATGTAATTAGAGATAATTTCATTCTTTTAACATTGTAAGTATACAGTGGTGCCTCGCTCAGCGAATCCATCATTAAGTGAAATAAAAAAGCCCATAGGAACGTATTAAAACTGATTTAATACATTCCTATGGACTTAAAACTCACCGTTCTGCGAGTTTCCTCCATTGAGGCGGCCATTTTGGATGCCTCGTTAGCAAGGCAAAACAGCTGTCGCCATTTTGTTTTAGCGGCGGCCATTTTGAAACAGCCGATCAGCTGTTCGCTATGCTTTGATCGCGTCCGCGCGATCATCGCATAGCGAAAAAAGCCCATAGGGGCCACCGCTGAGCGAACGCTCCAGCGATGGCCCGGGACCCCTCGTTGTGCGGTTTCATCCACTCTGTATATTAGTTTTATAGTTAAGGAGTAAACATCATAAATGCTTACCTTTGTCGGTGTTAACTTAAAAGTTACTTTCATATTTACAGGAGCATTTTCACTCTAAATAGTAGGACACAAATGGCTACCACTACCCACTGCCTCCACCACTCCTTCCTGGAGACAGACTTTTCACAGGCATCCCATTTCAAGAAAGTTCTTGAAGGAAGAACTTTTGTGGCTTCACTAAAACGTAGACCCAAATTGGGACGACATCACAGGCAAAGGAAAAGAAGAGAGCAAGAAAAGATCCCAGGTGCTGAGGCGGATAATAATTTATCGTTAAATCTCATCTCAAAGGATTTTGACAGAAGCCCTCTTTTTCTAGGGCACTTCAGCACAATCAAGTTGTAGAAAGAATGTTTCTTCCGTATATATATATCAAGAGCTGTATAACTATGACAATACAAAGAGATTTGGAGATACCTTATTTTTGGACTACAGACTCAGACTCCCCTGGCTAACATGGTCAAAATGGGTCCGAGAAGCCCTTTAAAGTCAGAACAAAACTGAAATGGATTCATCAGCCTCACCACAGCCACCCTGAATGAGAGCCACCAGCTTCCATAGGCTTCAGTCCTTGAGAAGGGACTTTATCCCCACCATACAGGATGAGAGCATCTCTGCTAAGAGGGCATAGGGTAAACCTGGACTGACACCGTGAATTTGTCACAGTATAAATTCCTATTTTAAAAAAACCCAAACACTGCTTCTTTGAACCTAAGATATTGACACAGTGAGAAGGAGATTTACGTTCAACTCCAGAAACTTCAGTTATCTACTGTAGTGTAGTGGAAAGAGTAATGGACTAGGATTCAGGAGATCTCGGTTTGATTCCCCAGTTCTGCTATAGAAACCCATCCTGGATACCTCACTTACCTTTAAAACCCAATTAAGGTTACTTCTGACTTAACAGTACATAACAATAGAAACTTCAGCAGCATGCCTGTCCATCGTGATCTCTGCCCCCACCACACCCAAATGAGGCTCTTAGGGTGTTCACAAATAATCATCCCAATTAACTAAAATGCTAGGTAGTGACTAGCATTTCCCACATTCTTCCCCATTCCCCATTCTAAGGATTCTTGCTTGTTTCATTCAACGGTAAGATGGAAGGGGGCATTTGAACTATTGCAAATGGCTGGGTGAGAATATTATAGCTTTTTAGGGCTATTTATTGCAGCTTCACCATGAGGTCTATGCGACATTTGAAACCTGTCTGAGATGCTAATCTGCAAAATGCTAGGCATAAAATTACACTTCCACACAAGAGCAACCCATTGAGCCCAGCAGGGCTACTCATGTGTGTAAAGTTAAATGAGTGTGGAAATGTACGAAAGGATTCTAAACTGACAACAACTGGAACTACTTGCGATAACAAAGTGGATTTCTGGGTCCTTTATTTGTCTGGCTGAGTGATACGGTCTAGAGGACCAGAGGCAAAGATAGGCTGGAATATTAAGCACTATTCAATTGAGTTTCAAGATAATTAAGAGATTATGAAGTAAGAGCAGTTACTGAGATTTCTTTAAAGCTGTTTTAGTTTAATCCCCTAAAAAAAAAAATTGCAAAGCGAACTCAGTGTGAAATAAAGACAGGACATAAAACCCACAGTGCTTGGTATTCATTTCAATGCCTATGTATTCAAAACAAAATTGAAAAGTTTGAATGGTGCCACTGCAACATTTTTCAGATTTCTCTTTTCCTTCAGGGAAAAAAAAAATCCTCAAACCAAAACCCTGGAAAGATGAGGTCCAAGCATTATTACATTGCTGTTAACATGCACCTCCAACTTGGAAACTCTGTGAATTAGTGATATCTAGAATTAATGAGATCCCAAATCACGTCTTGTCATTAAGAACCGGGTGCAGGTCTTGCAAACATAAGACTATGGGTTCCTTTATTGAGTCAACCCATTTTGTATTTTGTCATCTTCTTTTCCAACTGCCTTCCACGTTTCCTAATATTATTGACTTTTAAATGTGTTTGATAGAACCAGATGGTTGTATTAGTATAGAACATGATTTTAACCAAGCAGAATGAGTTAGTAGTCAGTCAGGCTTCTATATAAGGCAGGTGTCCATTAGAAGTCTGTTAAATAGGGATTAATGGGGGAAACTATGCAATAGATCTCAGACGGCGACAGTGACATAACCAGAGACAGGGTCTCTTTCCACAATATGTACCTCAGAGAAGGATAAAGATGTAACTGACTAATGTGTACTAGGGCCAGTTAGGGCTTACAAATATAACAGTATTACATGAGATAGTTACCGTATTTTTCGCTCCATAAGACGCACCTTTCCATAAGACGCACCAATTTTTTAGGAGAAGAAAACAGGAAAATATAATCTGTTTTCTTCACTCCATAAGATGCACAGACTTTCCACCCCCCTGTTTTGTGGGAAAAAAGTGAGTCTTATGGTGCAAAAAATACAGTATTTATCAGAGAAAATATGTCTGTCACGCCAAATATCTAAGCACTATAAGTTATGTCATGTTTTATAGATGTTTCTAAAAAGTAGACGTTATTTCATGTTTTAACCAAGGCACAAGCAATTATTTTAATATCAATTATTGGCACAAACACAAATATAGGAGAACAATAACTTTTACTGTGTATTAATATTGGTGTTTGGGGTTTTTTTTAAAACTAAACATTTCTAACTGCTATACACAAATCCTGCTAAGTTATAGGTTATAATTTATTTATAGGTTCGTGTCATTAATAAAGCTCCTCTCCAATAAAAAAAAATCCAAATTAATCTATTTATGTTCCTCCAAGCTTTCTTCATAGTCTACTTTTCACATTAATGAAATATCCTCCATTAGAGAAGGGCACGAATCAAAGAAATGGTGGTTCGTGATGATTTGTGGTTTATGGCTACCCATGAACATCACACACACACCTGAAAAAATAAATTGGTTTATGGTTCATTTTTATGGTGCATGCCAGGGGGGACTGCCATTGTAATTGAGATAATGGTCTTTAAAGCCCAGAGCAAGATATAAGCATTTTCTCTTCCCAAGCTATATTTTCTTATATTTTGTCTATTTGCAGAATGACAGCAGAAATGCTGTCCTTACAAAGGACATTCTGTTTCTTTATTTATTAGTTTTATTTCTGAATTTCTCCCAACAAAGGACCCAAATCGTACTGTCTCAAAGAACTGCTGGATAGCTCAGTGTTTTCGTCTTGGTTGGGAGTTCAGTTCTCCACTGTGCATCCTTGATGGGGCTGGACCTGATGATCCATAAGATCTCTTCCAGTCCTGCAGTACTATAATGATCAGCTATTACACTTACGTAATACAAAACTCTTTCAAGTTCTTCTCTGACTTGGAATGTAACATGTGACACTGTCACCTCCACTCCCCTTTTTCATGCCTGGTCATTTACTTTTTACTGCTCATCCAGGGAGTTTCTTCAGTTGCATTTCCCTACAGTTGACAGTTGGTCAAGATGGCGGCGCAAGCACTTGCAGCGGCTAGGCATTCCAGAGATCGGCCCTTATTACGGACTCTACATGCTCAGGCACAAGTAATTTACAGTCGACAAGAATTATTATCTATTGGCAGAGAAGGTTACAACTTTGAATCGACGGTCTCAACTTACAACATCCCAGCTGAGCTTTTAAGACGGCCTGCATATCCGGGGGTTACTCCCCCTGCTCTCCCTGTCAGGAAGAAAAGAGCACGGAGAAAACGCAAGCAGAAAAGAGGTTGCAGGGCCGGTCTATGAGTGAGGTTAGGCAAAAATCCTCACAAGCCTGCATTGCCAAGTCTTTTTGTCTCAAATGTTAGATCTCTACCCAACAAGATTGAGGAGCTGGAACTTACTATCTCCCTACAGAAAAATATTCGAGACTGTTGCGTTATGATCTTTACAGAGACATGGCTTGACTCTTCCATCCCAGGGGAGGTAATTGAACTACAAGGACGCAGAGTACATCGAGCAGACAGATCTGTTGAATCTGGGAAGAGCAGAGGTGGAGGGGTTTGTGTTTACACAAACGATAATTGGAGCACAGATGTTAAAATACTGGACATTCACTGTTCTCCTGATTTGGAGTATTTGGCAGTGAAATGCCGCCCCTTTTACCTGCCTCGTGAGTTTAATGTTATTATAATAACAGCAGTATATATACCTCCTGATGCTAACACAACCACAGCTTTGAGTTGTTTGTTAACTGCTATCAGCAAACAGCAGCAGGCCTACCCAGATGGAGTGCTGGTGGTAGCAGGTGATTTCAATCAAGCCAATTTAAAGACCGTCCTCCCTAACTTTTATCAGTATGTGGACTGTCCCACTAGAGGGGAAAATACCTTGGATCAGGTATATAGTAACATCATACATGGATATAAGACGAAGCCATTGCCTAGCTTGGGACAGTCAGATCATATATCTCTTTTTTTGATTCCATCATACAGACCTCTTGTTAAAAGAATCAGACCATCAATTAGAGAAATACAAGTGTGGCCAGTGGATGCATCTGAGCAACTTCAAGATTGCTTTAGGAGCACTGATTGGGCACTGTTTGAGGAGGACAATGTTGATACTTATGCCTCGACAGTACTGTTTTATATCAAAAGCTGCATCAATGTTGTTACTACTACCAGACAAGTACGAGTGTTTTCTAATAACAAGCCTTGGCTAAATAGAGAAGTGCGCCTTTTATTAAAAGCCAGAAATGCTGCTTTTCATTCTGGTGATGAACTACAGTACAGAGAGGCTAGAGCTAAACTGAAAAGGGGCATTAAGGATGCCAAAGCTATGTACAGCCAGAGAATTGAACAACACCTTGAAAGTTCTGACACTCGCCGAGTGTGGCACGGCCTAAGACAAATCACCGGTCAGAGTAACAAAAACAGTCTGTGTAGCAGCAGTGATTTTTTGGCTGAGCAGTTAAATCAATTTTTCAGCCGTTTTGAGGTGGAAACAGGAACAACCATTATTCCAGCACCTACTGTCTATAATACATCACTAGAATCTACCATCAACAGACAACCACTAGTACTGCAGATTTCAGATGTGAGACGCGCTTTCCAGAATATTAATGTTCGAAAGGCAGCTGGACCAGATGGAATCATGGGACGAGTTATTAGGGGCTGTGCTGCAGAATTAGCTGGAGTTTTTACGGATATTTTCAATCTATCCTTGTTGCAGTGTTCAGTCCCCACTTGCCTGAAGACATCTATTATAGTGCCAGTCCCCAAGCAGTCAGCTGTGGTATCTCTCAATGATTACAGACCAGTAGCTTTAACATCTGTTGTTATGAAATGTTTTGAGAGATTGGTGCTGGATTACATTAAGGCTAGTCTTCCACCTTCTTTGGACCCATGGCAATTTGCATACAGGAAAAATAGATCTACTGATGATGCTGTGTCCATTGTACTCCATACTGTATTGAGCCACTTAGAACATCAGGGAACTTATGCGAGGCTGTTGTTTGTGGATTATAGCTCTGCTTTTAATACCATTCTACCAAATAGGTTGTTTTTTAAAATGATCAACCTGGGATTACCTCAGGAGATATGCATGTGGATAAAGGATTTTCTGACAGATAGGCCACAGTCAGTAAGGATGGGATCTCACCATTCTTCTACCCTGATACTAAGTACAGGAGCTCCCCAGGGCTGCGTGCTAAGTCCCTTCCTCTATTCCCTGTACACACATGATTGCACCCCACTGTATAACACCAATGCAATTATTAAATTTGCGGATGATACGACAGTGGTGGGGCTCATAAATAAGAACAATGAGTCTGCTTATAGAAAGGAAGTACAAAGGTTGATACTTTGGTGTAAAGAAAATCATCTCACACTTAACATCAAAAAAACTAAAGAACTCATAATTGATTTTAGGAGGAAGAGATATGTACATTTACCACTGTACATAAACGGTGAGGAAGTGGAGAGAGTTGGTAGTTTTAAATTTCTGGGTACTTACATCTCAGAGGACCTCTCATGGACTATAAATGCCAACATGCTAATGAAGAAGGCACAGAAGAGGCTGTATTTCCTGAGAATGCTCGGCAAGTTAAATTTATCTCAGCATTTGCTTCTGTCATACTATCGTAGCACCATTGAGAGTGTCCTAACCTATGGCATTCTGGCATGGTTTGGGAGTAGCTCTGTAGCGGACAAAAAAGCTCTACAGAGAACCATTAAAATTGCCCAGAATATCATCGGGCTCCAGCTACCAACCCTGGATGACATCTTCACATCCCGCTGTCTAAGGAAATCACATAGCATCCTGAGAGACTCTTCCCATCCTGCTTATAACTTTTTTGAACTGTTACCATCTGGCAGAAGATATAGAACAATTAAGACTCGGACCACACGTTTTCTCAATAGTTTTTATCCCAGAGCTATAATTGCAATTAATAATCAGCTTAAAGACCACCAGTAGTGAATAATTAGTTGGACTGTGTAACTTGGCCTGCGGTGTAGATGTTTGTATTTTTAGTGGGGGACTTTTAGTGGGTGGGGAGTGTTTGGGAATTTTATGTGTGTGCATGTGTCTGGTCTCTGGGTGTCTGTGAATTTCGTTGTATGTGTATATACTTACAATGACAATAAATTATTATTATTATTATTATTATTATTATTATTATTATTATTATTACACCAGAAAATATGCTTCCTTACCACACAGTCCCATCAAGTCTAGAATCAAAATGTGAATATACATTACGGTGCTCAATGGCCAATCAAATTATGACAGCATCACTGCCTGCAAACACAATGTTTGTGAGAAGAGATGGTGTGAGGTCACTAAAGTTATACATATCCACACATTTCTTTTTCATTATTTTGGTAGGTTTTAGCAGCATTAGGAGTAGTTAAATCAAAATACCTCTGAGGACACAAATTGTATTGATTGTAGTCTATACCTTTCGTCTTGTTCATATGACTTCCATAGCCTTTCGTGTAATCCTCCCGACCACTAGTAGGGCAACAGAGAGAGGACAAAAGCTGGATAAACAGATCGAGCACAAAATGCAGTTCTTTTCAGAACTGCATTTTGGTTACCTTTTTAAAAAAACACATACAGTGGTGCCTTGCAAGACGACGTTAATTCGTTCCATGAAAATCACTGTTAAGCGAAAACATTGTCTTGTGAAACACATCTTCTCATTGAAATGCATTGAAAACCTGATAATCCGTTCCAATGGGAATGAATTGTCATTGTAAAGTGAAAATTCCCATAGGAAACATCATTAAGCGAAACGCAGTTCCCAAGCGAAGACAGCCGTCTAACGAAACAGAGACCATTAAAAGACTCGTATAGTGAAGCAAGACCAAGCTGTCAAAAACATCGTAAAACAAAAAACAGGGACCTAAAATTTAATCATCTTGAGAGGCAAGGTCCCTAACATCGTAAAGTGAAAATCGCCCGTAGGAAACATCATTAAACGAAGTGCAAGATCGCTCCGAAAACCTCATTGTAAAGCGAATTCATCGTCATGTGAAGCAATCGTCTTGCGAGGCACCACTGTATTTAAAAAATGCCTGCTATGCCAATCCCTTAAGCTAAGTGTCTGACACTTGGCAAGTTTACTCTCCTATTTGGGTTCCAATATGGCTCCAGTTAAAAAAAAACACAGTTACGGCCATTTTGGTTTTTCAGTGCAAGTCAACAAGAAGGCAGGTAAACTGAATTTCCAAATTGATTCAGAATCTGGAGTTTTTTGGCCCAAATGAGGATCTGTTCCAAAGCACTGAACTAGCCTCAGACTCAAGTTGCGGGGGGACCCATAAACAGCTTTAAAACTCATCTAGTGGTAATTAAAAAAAAAAACAAGCAAGACAAGTATGTGAACCAGTCTATGCTGCTATTTTCAAGAGGTCTGGTTTTCTTTTTCACTCATAGCCCCCAAATTTTTGCCAGGACCCTCATTATGTACACACATACACACTACTTTTGGCCAGAAACCTGCTGTAATTTTATAATTCTGTCTCTGTCGATATTTAAAGTGCTCATGACTAACAATTTGTTGTTCCCCCAGATTTTCTGTTTATATCATTGATAAAAAGCACCCAGATGTCATACGAAATATCAGCCCTGTTCTGCAGTCTGAACTGTATGTCTCTCTTTCATATGCTGCTAAGCCAGACATTGATTCAACCACTCGGCAACAGATGGCCCAGATCTACTCTCCTCCATGTTAATGTGATTCCTTTCGCTGATAGCAGCACTGGTTTTCCTCTGCATTTTATTCGAGCTGCAGGCACTTTTAATTTCAAAAAGTGTCACTTAAAATATAAAGGGCAAGTGAGATCAGTGGTCTGATCTATTGCAAAAATGAGCGATATTTTTTCATGGTTGGGTCCCCCCCCCCCACTCATAATTTTGTCAATACATCCAAAAGGATGGCACCATTCCAAGATAGATAAACTACTTCATGAATGGAAGTTATCTAGAAAACAGAGCCAACTATTTGTGCTGTATTTTTTTAAATGATAATTCAACAGCCAATACTTTGATTCTTCACTGACAATCGAACCTACTATGCATGTATTTTACCCGTGCTGGCATGGCTCTCAATATCAAGCAAATCTCTGTGGTTTGCTTATGATCTTCCAATAACACTTTGGGCTGGCATTTGTATAACATCCAGTGAAATCCTCTTCACTAACATTTATTTATTTTTTTTAATTTATTTATTTATTTATTTATTTATTTATTTATTTATTTATTTATTTATTTATTTATTTATTTAATATCCCACCCATCTGGTATATTCTACCACTCTGGGCAGCTTGGCCTCAGCATAGCAAACAAATTGCAAAAATTAGAGATCCGAAAGTATCAGTGCTGAGCTGGAAAGAGTTAATCACATCAGTGTGGAAGCATGGCATGGTTTATAAGGAGCCTTGTGGTGCGGTGGTTAAACTGCAGTGCTGCAGTTTAGACTCTGCTTATAATCTCAGTCTGATCCCGACAGAGTCAAGTACAGTGGGGTCTCTACTTAAGAACGTCCCTACTTAAGAACAATTCCACTTAAGAACAGCCCCATTTGCTAAATTTTGCTTCTACTTGAGAACAAAAATCCAGATAAGAACAGGAAAAAAAACTTTCCTGCTCTTTTTTTAACCTTAGGTCATCTTAGGTTAAAAAAAAAGTTCTCCCCCTAGTGGTAGAGTACGTATTAACCAGCTTTGCATTAGTTCCTATGGGAACTAATGCTTCAATGTACGAACGCACCTCTACATAAAAAAAACCAGCCAGAACGGATTAATTGGTTTTCAGTCCATTGCTTCAAAATTAGCTTCGTCAGAAGTGCTTTTAACACTGTTCCCTGACCTAAGGGAAAAAAAGAAAAAATCCCCCTCTAGTGGTAGAAGGCAGAATAGCAGCTTCCCATTAGTTTCTATGGACGGAAAAGAGCAGATACGGATTAAATGGTTTTCAATGCATTCCTATGGGAAATGCAGATTCTACATAAGAACTTTTCCACTTGAGAACCACCTTCCAATACGGATTAAGTTCTTAAGTAGAGACCCCACTGTAGTCGGTTCAAGGCTGACTCAGCCTTCCATCCTTCTGAGGTCAGTAAATTGACTATCCAGCTCACAGGTGTAGCCTGTATAATTAAATTGTAATCCACCCAGAGAGACCTTTAAGCACTATGGGGCAGTATACATGAATCATGCTTTGCTTTGCTTTGCTCTGCTTACCAGATTAGCATCTTCCCCCTTCCCCTGAGATTTCTGGGTCAGAGTCATCAAAGTTGTGATGTCATAGGAGACACACCCTTGAGTAACAATTGCAAAATACTGTGTGTGTGTGTGTGTGTGTGTGCATGTGCCTATGCTGCCTGCGTGCGCATCAGAAAGTAAGCTTCCTTCAGCATTGCTTGCCTCAAGATCTGTTTCCCCTTCTGCAGACTTAGTAAAGCCTAGCAGTTCTTCAGGAAGCCAGCTGGGGCCCTAACACTGACAGTGTTAAAATGTTAAAATGTCAAAAATGTTGTAAATAAATGAGACAAAGATAAATCACAGATGCAACCATATTATTTCAGTTTTTTATTTTTACTTCCGTCCTCCTTTAAAAAAAATCAGTTTGTTCTTCAACTGAGTTGTACAGTTCACAGGTCTCATGAAAGGTGGACAAAGTTCTGAAATGATTTATCTTTGTCTCATTTTTTTACATCACAGACACGTAACAGTTTAGCAGGGGGGTGTAAACTTTTTATATCCACAGCACATAGGCCATCAAGTTGGACTATAAAACAGCTTTCAATGTGAGTAAGATACAGCACTCTGGCTGCACTGCACTGGTTACCTATTCGTTTCCGCATCGACTTCAAAGTGTTAATGATCACATATAAAGCCCTAAATGGTTTGGGACCTCAATATTTGGCAGATCGCCTCCTCCCGCCCAGGTCTACCCGAATCATCCGACAAAGCCAGCAGGGGCGGCTGAGGGGACTGACACCGAGGGAGGCCCGGAAGGAGAAAACAAGAAACCGGGCCTTCTTGGCAGTCGCCCCTCGGCTGTGGAACACACTCCCCGCTGAAATTCGGCTGGCACCCTTGCCGGGTGTTTTCAAAACTCAACTAAAAACCTGGTTATTCAAACAGTCCTTCCCCCCAGTCAACTAAGTAATTTTTCTTTTTCTTTTTTTCCCCTCTTGTTTCTTGACTTTTGCCACCTTGTATTATATATGTTATACTGTATGCTGTTTTAATGTGTTTTAACTTATGTAAGCCGCCCCGAGTAGACGTTGTCTAGAGGGGCGGGGTAAAAATCGAATAAATAAATAAATAAAATAAAATTTAAGAAACAGCTTTACCAGTGCTAGACCCTTTTTGCTACTGATGCAGGGGAGAAGTTCTCCACTACTTTTTTCAATCTGGAACAATTCAAACAGACTTTCCCCTGTGTGATCAGTAGTTCCATTCTCCAAAAGGACCGAAACATGACTTTGGGTGGTATTGGTAGTAAACGTTTTGGACAGTGGAAACACCCACTTCTAGGATCTTTCTCCCTGGTGACCCTGAATTAAAATATTTTTAAATTATTTTTAAATAAACTACTGAGTTCATTGCTAGCTCACCTTATCACTCCATTGATATACTAGTTTAGCTCAAGACCACCTCTGCAGGATCAAAGGAGGGTTGTGGGCTGTCGTTCAGATCAAACCACATCAGATTGAGGGGCCAGTGTGGACATTGGCTTCAAAATAATCCACTGTCTCCATATGAGTACCTAATTTGAAAAATAACCGTAAAATAGGCTGCAAATCTAGCTGCAGCAATGCCCAGTCACTGAAATCTGGTTTGCCAGTGTAGTTCCAGCCTTTGCACCCTCTGTATGCGAAAGATAACTAGTTACAGATAACTACACTTCTTGTAACTAGTTATTTCTAGGAAGTGACAATTGCAAGTTACTAGCTGGAGGGCAGGTCTATTAGACAACAAACACCAGGGACAATAGAAGGCGCCACTGGTGTTACAGACGTGTAGATAATCCACACACAGCAATCAGTAACAGCAAGAAGCATATCTAAAGTTCAAGAGAGCCAAGGATAGGAACTTGGAAATCTCACGAGGAAGCAGGTAGTAGAAAGCTAGGTTTTTAAAAAATGACCAAACTGTTTAAAGATGCCTTTGGCAACATCTAATGTTAAATTCTGTGCCCCATTGTTATGTTTGGTTTTATCAGACTGAAGTTTTATCATTTTTTTTTTGTCATGTTGGATTGTGTTTCTTTACTTTCTATCTATTCTAAATTGTTTGGGGGTCTATTGTTGGTGTCAGCTGGTGGCTGCCTTTCAGTTAAATTTGATTGGGATGTGGTTTCTTCTTCTTTGTAGATTGTACGGAATATCTGTATTTTTTTAAACCAGCCTGAGTAGGGATTTCACTAAGCCAGACAGTCTATAAGCTAAAACAAACAAACAAACAAACAAACAAACAAACAAACAAACAAACAAACAAATAAAGGACAATTGCGGCTTGTCATTACACATTATGTTTTTTTCCTAAGTATCTTGTATTTAGCATGCTTTGATTTCTAACTCGTCACTGGAAAGTTAACATGGGCTTAACATGGCCCCCGCTGTTTTCTAGGATGGATTCCTCTCTAGACAGGCACCGAAAATGGCTGCCGTATGGAGGATCTTCACTGGACGGTGAGTTTTTAACCCATTGGAACCATTAACCGGGTTTTAATGTGTTTCAATGGGTTTTTATTTTCACTTTACGATGTTTTCGCTCTACAGCGATTTCGCTGGAACGAATTAACATCGTTAAGTGAGGCACCACTGTACACATTACCCTTAAGATTTAGTTTGTCCCTCTAAAGGAAATACCCCAAGCTTTCCCAATGTTTCTCTGAGAAGGCTAAGAAATTGAGCTAATTATGAGGTGAGACAGAAGAAACTCACTCACCATAAATTATTGCAGATGTTCCATTTGAAGTATTCTATCTATATTAGCAATTTGAATTTCTAGACCATAATGAATAAAGTAATTTTCTTTTTTTAATTATCTGAAAAAAAATCTTCAAAAATACCCTTACATGCTTCCCAAAATTAGAATTCTAAGTGGAACTCTTGGATAAACATCAAAGAAGGTCCAGAATCACAGAAACCGTGAATTCAGCACATGGGACTAGGTACTGCTATGAAGAAAACTATCAAATTAATGGCTTAGCTGTTAACTAAATGTTTGGGATTTGGAAGCCAAGACATAACCATTCACACTTTGGCAAAAAATAAACATCAGATGGGAAATGTAAATATCCATTTTAATTCTATTCAGAGCCATATTTATCAAGCCTCTCACTGGATTACTTTTGAAATGGCTGGTTTTTAATCTAGGCAACTAAGGGAAAAAAGTCTTGAAGTCATGACTCATGAGCAATTGTTGTTACATTGATCATATGGGAAGAAACTTAGTGGTACACTGTATACCAAGAAATAAGTGAGACATTTTCAAACCCTTATTTGCTGACAACGAGTAAAACTGTGCATGGGGGACTGGAATGATGTTAAGAGCTGGCTGATTTTCCACTTTGAAGTGAATGACCCATACATTTCTGTCTACTAATCAATGATACGGTGAGTTAATATGCATTTATAACCAACCAACTGGCATACCAAGTGTGATGTAGTGCAGTGGTCCCCAAACTTGGGCCTTCAGATGTTCTTGGACTACAACTCCCAGTAGAGGGAGTACAACAACAACACCTCTACTGGCCAGGATTTCTGGGAGTTGAAGTCCAAGAACATCTGGAGGCCCAAGGTTGGGGACCACTGATGTAGTGGATACAGAGAAGAACTGAGTCTAAATCCCCATTCAGCAAGGGAAACTCACTGGGGGTGGTAAAGGTAAAGGTTCCCCTTGACAATTTTTGTCCAGTCGTGTTTGACTCTAGGGGGCGGTGCTCATCCCCGTTTCCAAGCCAGAGAGCCAGCGTTTTGTCCAAAGACAATCTTCTGTGGTCACATGGCCAGTGCGACTTAGACACGGAACGTTGTTACCTTCCCACCGAGGTGGTCCCTATTTATCTACTTGCATTTGCATGCTTTCGAACCGCTAGGTTAGCGGGAGCTGGGACAAAGCAACGGGACCTCACTCCATCATGTGGATTCGCTCTTACGACTGCTTGGTCTTCTGACCCTGCAGCACATGCTTCTGCGGTTTAGCCCGCAGCGCCACCACATCCCTGGGGGTGAAGAACTGATAAAGCTGCTCTTTAAATATCTCCCTTATCTTGAAAGCCCTATAGGGGCCACTATAAGTTGATTCTGACTTGATGGCACACAAAAACAACATTTTGTTTTTTCTAGAAGTGATATAAAATGCTGATGCCACTGGGACAAACATCCTAACCACACACAACCAATGAAATCTGAACTGTTGGTGACTAACGAGGGATAAGATCTGATACTGGCCAACTATCAAAGTCTTGGAGGTCTTGGGTGCCTTGTGGATCCTTCAATGAAAATGTGTAGCAGTCTGCATCTGCTGTAGGGAATCTGAATTCCTTAATTTAGTTCAGAGGGGTCAAATGTATAACAGCCTAAACTGCTTTATAATGGCCTGATCCAAATTTACAGTATCTGCGAGGTCTTTTGGAATATTGTTTACAGTCCTGGTTCCCTTGTCTTAATAAATATACTGTATTACAAAGACAGAAGGGGGATGAAAAAGGGCAGCCCAAATGTTTGGGGAATTAGGGAAAAGCTATTACTCTGGATGACCTTTACTCTTGGGGGGAGAAATGACTGAAAGTTTAGTCTAGGTTTAAAAAATTATGCACAGTAAGGATGTTCCCCCCCCCCTCTTGGGATCCCAGTTATCTCATTAATCTGAATGATGGGAAATTCTGGCAGACAAAGTACACAACTAAATTTCAAAGTATAGTACAGTCTGACAGGGAGCAGCTGGTTGAACTGGAATTGCTTCCACGAGATGTGTCAATAGCCACCAACATACACAGCTTTGAAAGGAGATTAAACATAGTGCAAATGGACAGCTATGGTCTCTTGCATGATGTTGGGCTGCAAATTCCACCATCTCTCACACTTAGATATATTGGCTAACAGGTATTAGAAGCCCACAATCCACTTTTGACTACACTTGCTAAAGAAACGGTTACAGATGTCTAATAATCACGATGGCACGGTGCAATTTAAAGTTTCAAGAGGGGTACTAGTTGCTGGAGACTGAGAAGTGACAACTGATGCATGGCTCCAATGTCAGTGGAGCGGTGAATGCACTCCAGGTCTTAGTGCAAACTTTGTAGGAGCTAGCCAAGGTCCTGAAGCTATTTTGCAGGCGGGGTTCAGAATTTTGGAGTGGTCCTGTAAAGTCTGGAGAAAATTCACCATCCCATTGGAAGTAGAGCTACTAGGCCACTCTGCAGCCCTGCTTGAGGCTCTTTTGAATGGTGATGTTGGGAAACAGAAGGCTACTTGTCTAACTAGGCAGTTTGCTAGATTCACATAGTAAGGCTCTTATATTTTTGTCAGTGAATTAGGAAGTGGTACCTGGTAAGTGGAGATTTCTCTTTGGTAGAAGACCATTCTCAGAGCTCTGAAAAGGTGTATAAGAGGAAGAATGTGTGTATTTGACAAAGAAATATTCGTTTCACATCCATTTTGGAAAGAGATGGAGAAAGGCAGCTAGGAGTTGACTTAAAGGATCTGGTACATGCAGTTTTTTTCTAGGAATCTGATTTGGGACAGCCACCCCTGAAAAGCCTCACCTGCATCTATGCTGTACTGGTACATTTCTCAACAAATCCTGTGTTGCAAATGTTTCATCTAGTGTGCTATCATTCAATGAAAACCAAACCAAATATGGCGTATGAGGCATGATATGGTATGAGGTCTGAGATGGTATGAGGTCTCCTGCCTTGGGCAGGGGGTCAGACTAGGAGACCTCCAAGGTTCCTTCCAACCCCACGACTATTCTATGATATGGGAAAGAGACAGGACTAAATCTAATCAGCATAAATTGCAAGAGAGTATATTTTAGCAGAACATTAAGAGAAGCAACTTTATAGTACTGTAGTTTATCATTGGAAACAATTAATTAAAGGAATGGTGTCACACAGAAGGTGTTCAAGACAGGGCTGGATAAGATTTTTTATCCCTAGATTTCTAGACTAGCTCTAGATGCATCATATAGGGAGTTGAACTAGGGAGCTTCCAACACTATATTTTCACCACTGTATGAGAGTGTGTGACAGTAGGATAGTGGCTAAAACTGACCTGTAACTAGGAAGACCCTAAGCTGGCACTTCTTTCTGCCAAGGATTCAATAAGTAGCCCCAGGCGAAACACTCTCTGTCAGCCTCAGCCCCCAACCCCCACCCCATCTGCTACATAGGGATAATAACACTTACAGTGTTGTTGAAAGGATGTCTGCTATAAATGTGTCTGAAGTGCCTTGGATGCTTTGAAGCGCTAAATAAATGCCAAGTACTTTAATTCCTGACATTTTGGGAATGAATCGAACAAAGTCTTTAAAAGTTATTGAGCTACATCTCTCTGTGCAAAGAAATTAGCATAGTTGGAAGAGGATGCCGACAACTATGATGATGATGATGATGATGATGATGATGATGATGATGATGGTGGTGGTGGTGGTGGTGATGATGATGATGACGACGACGACGACGACGACGACAATGGCAATGACAGCCAGTGGGGCCTGCAACGCAATGCTGTAGCGTGCTGTTGGTGCTTTGGGCAACCAGTCACACTTATTCCAAACATACTCGTATTTTGTTTCTCCCACGCTAGATTTTCCTTGCTTCCCCCAAAGTTGCTTAGCATTCTGTACCCTGTAGGCATGCTCATTGCTCATTAGGCCAATTTAGGTGAGTTTCCTTCCTTTACCCCTTCCCAATGGACTTTTTGAACTTCTGCAAAAGGTGCACTTCTCTCCAGTAGACTGATATTTCCCTCTTGCATCTTAGTAGCCTTGTCAGTATTCACCAGCTGAGTTCACTATTATGGCAAAAGCATTACTACTCCTCTTGCTGTTGCTGTCACTGTCAGTATTATACTGCACTTCCTTGTCAACATTCCTATACAAGGGGCACACAAAGGATCAAGCCTAAAAAATTAGGAATCAAGTCCTAAATGTCAGCAGATGAGATTATGTTTGATTATGTTATGATCATGTTTGCATAACCACTGTTTTTTTTCCCATTTCAGGAAGCAAATAAGCAGCTATTGGCAAGTGTTTTAAATTGGTAACCAAAATTTTTGGAATGCCTCTGGTTGCTGAAATTAGTATGAAGAGAAGGAGGACTTGATGTTGCTTCCATATTCTTGTAAATTTGCCTTAATGTTTTGTGCTTTGCAATTTGTATGCTATCTGTCCCTCTGAGATTGCTTGTTGATGTAACTCCCACTTCTATAATATTTTTTTCATTGTTGCCTATCCAGAAGCATAATATCCAGTTTATTAAAATCAACTGGTTTTTTCCCATAAAAACATGCTTGTCCCTGCTTTTCCCATATTGAACTATATTACTACTGTTTTTTTAAATTTTATTATATTGTTTATATTTTATCTATTATTGTTAGCTGCCCAGAGTAGACTTCAATCTAGATGGGCAGGGTATAAATTTAATAAGTAAATAAAGAAATAAAATACAGTATTGCGGTTTTGTTTTCTAAAACTGGAGGTGGCTGGAACCTATGGTGGAAAAAAAATGTGAGTAATCTGTAAGATTTAGCCAACTGCTGAAAAATGATCTTTGTAACATAGTTATGTCTGCACATATAATCTGTTAATGTTAGATTAGGGCATTCAACTATGATATGATGAATTGCTTCTTTAAACTCATGACAGGCCCTGCATATATCACTTGCACCCTATTTCACAGCTATTTCCTGAAATGAATTGCAGGAAGTTGCTCAAAATCTGATTTAGATTTGAAAATAAGTTATAAACATACTATTAGGTTTCCTATAGAACACTTTTCTTGCTTTCTGCAAAAGGAATTTAACAACAGCAACAACATCAACATCATCAACAACAACAACGATGATGATGACGACAACAACAACGACGGCGATATTATAATAATAATAATAATAATAATAATAACAACAACAACAACAACAACAACAATAACAATAACAATAATAATAATAATAATAATAATAATAATAATAATAATAATAATAATAATAATAATAATAATAATAATAATAATAATAATAATAATAATAATAATAATAATAATAATAATAATAATAATAATTTTCTCCTCCCCTTCATTAAGAACAACATTGGATCATTCTGTGTAGGAGACAGATCAGTAACTGAACAGCCTTGCAATTTTCTGTCAAAAAAGGCCTCCGTACATTCTGTCTGCTGGTTCACTACTGCAAGCATCGGCCAAAACTCTGCTCTGTGGCCCTTTTTGTTCCAACATGAAGGAAGAGACAAATCTGTTGCTGTTTTTGTATTTTAAAAAAAAAACCACTGAAAAGCCCTAGAACTCCATCCCACTCCATCTTTCTCATCCTGTTTGCACAGTTTAGCTTTTAATCGATTTACTAATTAAAGAACATACCCAAATGTGTGAGCCAGAGCCTATGCCATCATTCAGTCGACAAAAGCTGAAGTAGTAGGAGGGCAACAAGGCTAACCGAAATTTTGAATCACAGAATGCAGCCCACACACCTTACAATCTGGATCCCTGGAGCCAAAGAAGGAATTGGGCTACTTTAGATACAAGTAAATAGGCTGGTGATGATGATGATGATGATGATGATGATGATGATGATACCTAGAGATCTGGAAGTTAAGTCATGGCAACTGGAATGTTTTGCTACTCATCCAAGTAGATTCTTCAATCTGAGGAGAGATGGTAGGAGATCCCTGATATATCCTCCATGTTGGTTTCACTCCCCCCTGGTATGAATAGGCTCCTTAGAAGGAAAAAGGACTGGGGGTGAGGGATATTCCCATTTCTGCAGGCCTTCTCCATCCATTGTCATGGGTTGTTAACAGTTTTTAACAGGAGACAAGTTGTATCTTAGGCCTCCACCCCTGTTGAGTGCAGGATTTTCTATATGCACATGTATGGCCTCCCTGACCCCTGAAACCAACGTGGAGGATATATCAGGGTCTCCTACCAACTCTCAGACTGAATAAGCTACTTGGATGAGTAGCAAGTAAGAAAAAAATCCAATTGCCATGACTCAACTTCCAGATAACCTCACCTGGATGACTGAGAATCTTCACAGATATACCTAGAAATGGGCACGAACTTCAGTTCAGAGGTTCATGCCAGATCACCAGATTAGCACCATAGGCATTGCATGTTCCCTTCCCCCACCCACTCTGGCTGTATCCCCCACTCACCAGCCAGCACTCACTGCTCCTCCTTCTCTTCAGGCATTTGACCAGTCCTGGCAGGAGCATGTGCTTCCTTCCTCCACCTCCTCTGGCAGCCACAAGGATGTAGGGCAGGGATTTCTGCAGTGTAGCCTTTGAGTGGGGAGCTGCCAGAGGAGGCAGAGGAGAGAAGTACATGGCTTTCTCAGCATAGCAAGACAACCTGGCAAGGATACCAACTATCATCACAAGAATTTTCATCTGCTGCATGAAAATGGGAGAGACCAATCATTTTTGTCATTGCTGTTATGCTTTGTGCATTTTGCACAAAATGCCTCTTGTTTCTTTCCTTTTCTGATTCAAAGCAACAAACATAAAAGTGGAGCAAGCAAAAAAAAGGGCAGGCTAATTGCTCACAAAGATGCAATCAACCCATCCAAGGCTTCTACTTCTTAAAGAATGTGAGAAGGAAGCAGCAATTATGGTTATTTCAGGCGTTGTGCTCTTGCACAAACAAAACAGCCTCACAAATGCATAAACTGCCTCTAAAACCAATGAAAAATCTCACACTCAGGAAAAAAAAATCATTTACTGTTTAGTTTGTGAGGAGAAACCAGGACCTGTTTGATATAACTATCTAGCAGTAAATATAGCCTCTCTCGCTCTCGTTTTTGTCTTAAAACACACACATACAATATACATGGCAAGTTTCTGAAATTCAGGGACTCACTCTTTACAACCTTTTAGATGACGAAGTGATAACATGCCTACTTAGGAGATCTAGACCAAGTGGTGCCTTGACTTACGAACTTAATATGTCCCAGAAGATGTTCATAAGTCAAAACGTTCATAAGTCAAATCAGCATTTTTGATAGGAATGCATTGAAAACTGATTAATCTGTTCTGGCTGTTTTTTGTTCATATGTAGAGGCACCGTTTGTAAATCAAAGCATTAGTTCCCATAGGAACTAATGCAAGATTGGTTAATCCATCCTCTACCACTAGTGGGAGATTTTTTTTTTATTCTAAGATAACTTAGGTTTTAAAAAAGGGCAGGAAAGGAGGGAGGGAGGAAGGGAATGAACACCTTTTAAACAGAACACCTTTAAAACCAAGCAGCTTTGAACTAAACCAAGCACCTTATAAACCAATTTTTACATTTTAAAATTACAGTACCAGGCAGTACCAGGCAGTCCAAAGTCCATTTCCCTGTCTTTTTTGTTCGTAAGTCAAAGCTCCATTCACAAGTCAAAGCAATATTTTGTGAACGGAGCTGTTTGTAAGTCGAAATGTTCATACGTCGGGGCATTCGTAAGTCAAGGCACCAATATATTCTGCAACAACACATTGACTCTGAGAAACTAAAACGTACCATCCTGGTGCATGAAGGTTAATATTACTGCAGATCTTCCCATATAGCAGAAGCTGAACTCTTGCAGGGAGTTATCGACTTCTTTTTCTTTCTTTCGACCTTTCAGGAGAAAATCAACAATCTCCACCCTGTGCCATTTTTATTGGGGAATTAATCATTGCACAGAGAGGTTTCAAATGGGGAATGTTGATCATATAAAAATCAGTGAGACATATGAATGAAAGAAAGGAACAAGAATGAAGAGTTTTCACGTTCAGGATCCATAGCCCTTCAGCGTCTAGTAAAATATGAAAATGTCTAGCTGGTAGAAGAATGCAAAAAATCATCTCTATAGCTGTGAAAATTGCTTAGTACCAAAAACGCAGCCCGAGATAAACAGAAAGTCCAGACAAACAAGGCAACCATTTAATGAATCTCCGCATCACAGCTTGCATTGCCAAGAACATATTTGTTAGGCTGAGTCCCATGTAAATAAAACGAACTTGGGAAGATAGAAATCTAGAGAGAACAGACATTCTTCAACAAAGAATTTATTCGTGGCTGGGCAGATTTGGTGAGGATGAGTGACACGGATGGCAGATCGCTCCCTTCCAGACAAGAAATGCTACATTATCCCAGATCTTGTGTTAAAACTTCCACAGCTCTAAAACTTCCATTGTAGTTTCACTTAAGGACAAAAATGCCAAATTTGCTCTGACTTTTTCTAAGCCAAGATCTCTAGTGACCTGGAAGAACCCGTAGCCCTCCAAATGTTGTGGGACTCCAGTTCCAATCAGCCCCTGCTACCCGGGGCACTTGTTGAAAAGGAAATGCCAGTTGCGATGCTCAGAGGTTTTTGTTAGTTAAAGATTTTTCTCTTCTGATCAAGCTGTGTCTCTAAGGTCTGCTTCTGGCTTCCGAAGAAACTTATAAGAGAAAAGAGGAACACCTGTTCTACTTTACCATCTTTTCGAGGTTTCTTCAAGTCTCTCCACACAGCACTTTATTCTTAGACTGATTTTCTGATTGCAGCCTGAGCTTTTGACCCTAAATATTTTATACCCTGAAGTCTGACTTGCTTCTGTCATCTTCGATATCCAGGATTCAGGCCCAGGCCTGATCTTGCACAGCCTCTAGTTTTAGTCTGCAAGTCACTCTTTACCGATCACAATCACTTCAGTGCAGAAGTGGGTCTGGGGTCGGAGAAACTGCCTTGAACCAAGCATCTGACATTCCATATTTCAGACCTTGGCTAGAAATGTCCTGAGGGTGACTTAACAGCAGCTCTTTTGACCACCCGCACCAGTCTGAAGACCTCTTGTGTCCTCGTCTTGAATGCGCAAGCGCATTGTTTTATTTTTTGCAGTCGGTGCTGCTCTTGGCTCCTTGCCAGATGGGTCTTATTCCAAAGCAGAGTTGACATGGAAAAGCCAAAAGTAGGTGTGGAGAGAGAGAGAGAGATGCTTGGTAATTAACTAGCAATTTGTAGAGGAGGCATAGTATCTTTTGAGTAAGGGAATAATGGGATTACACTCAAACACTCTGCAAAAAAAAGTACTGCGGGTGAGTTTTTCATAGAAAGATGTTTGACCTCAAGTCTGCCAATTTCACAAATAAAGTCTTAATAATAGCCTGCAATCACAGTTGGCTAGGCATGATTTCCCAGACACGCAAAGTCTGGCTTCTAATGCCAGAAGCAGTGACTCACACTGTCAGCTGCTAGAATGGACGTGGGGTAGCTTAATATTCTGTCAGGGGTGGCTTGGTGAAGCTTGTTGAGTTTTAGGCTATATGTAAAACGGGGGAGGGCTGGATGCTGTTGGTCTATAAAAAATTGTTTCTGATGAAAGAGTTGTTCTTTGTATATATATCAGTTGTTCTTCTCTGTGTTGCGGTGGAGGAAAAGAAAACAAACAGCGATTGAAAGAAATGTTAGCAGAGAGAACGTTTCTTTCTTGAATCTCCAGATGAAACACAGCATGTGGGGTGCACTCCCCTTGTTTTCAAACTGAATTGCATTTCCAAGAGGCTTCTAGAAGTGTGGCTTGGAGATAAAAGGAAATGGCACATGGGTGTGTGTGTGCCACTGCTGCACCACTGAAATAAACGGGCATGGCAGCAAATCTACTAGCCTTAGCAAGGATAACAACAAGATCCACAAAAATAGGTAGAAGGATGAATGCAAACTTTTGCCTGCTTTACTGTAAGACTTAGTGTCTGATTATAGAAAATACATGGGATTACTGTAGCATTAGGAATGATTTGGCCATTGGCCACAATCTAAATGGCCACTCCTGATTATGGCTAATGGACAAGATGCCAGGACATGACTTGGTTGTGTGCCTGAGATGCCCGCTAGCACCTCATCAATTAGTTGCGACAAGTGACAAGGTATACAGACTTTCTGCAAACTCCAATAAGGTTCGGCCATTATCACCATGGATACACTTGTCATACTTAGAGAGAAGTGCCTAGCTCCCCTGTCTAATCCTCTCTGTTGTCGTTTTCTTGAGCAACTCAGATAGGTGGTTTGGGACTATAACTCCCAGAATCCCCCAGGCAGTTGGGAAACTTGGGGGCTTGTAATTGAATAGCACAAACCTGCACAGATCTACTTTCGATACATAGAACGAAATATATATTTGCAGAAGAGGCTTTCCTACTCATGTGTTGGCTCTGTATCTAGAATATGGAACACCAGGATCCTTGCTCACAAGGAGACCCTCCATATGAGCAGGAAAATTTTGCTGCAGATGTGTCAATTTCCACCGGTAGATGTAGACAACAGAGAGGGGACAGAGCTAGGTGCCCCTCAATACACACTGTATGTTTAGCATATCTGTAGAATTAAGAGCTGAATACTCCTATTGTACTTTCTAGGTCCGGTTCAAAAGAGGTCAGACATAGCATGGTGCTGCCAGAACACCTTTGTCTACAAGATAATTGCGAACAGAAAAGCTCTATCCAGGTTTTTGGAAAAGGCTTTATCTGAACCCAATCTGCTGCCTAAGACTCAATAGCCAATATTTCATTTTTCCAACTTTCTCAATTCAAGGTGCACAGTACCCAAAATTAGAGATTTTGGGTACTGTGTACCAAAATTAGAGGTTGTTGTGGGTTTTCTGGGCTGTTGATGTAATTTGCTTTTTTCATGCTTGTATGAGTTCCAGGCAGGTAGCAAATCTGGGGAGAATGTGTTTGCTGCTTACTGGCTCCATCAAGACCTTTGAAGCACCCTATTTCCTGGTTGCTGTTGCTGCTGGTGTTGTTGTTATCAAGTCACTTCCAACTTATGTTGACCCTATAAATGAGCATTCTCCAAAATGTCTTGTCCTCAGCAACTGTACTTAGCTCTTGTAGACTCAAGCTTGTGGATTCCTGTAGGGAGCCAGTCCATCTTGTATTTGGTCTTCGTGTTTTCCTGATAGGTGTCGTTATTAGGGGGACCTTGCAAGGGCAAGATAGCAGGCCCACCTAGCAGCCAACAACAGTACATCGAACCCATGGTAGCAAGACCACCCAGATGAGTAGTTCTTCAGTTCTTATGAGCAGAGACCTGCTCCCATCCCAACCTATTCTTCAAAAGGTCTTGAATGCAGACGAGACATTTTTGCACGGCATCAACCCCTTCTCAAAGTGACCTGGCTATTGGCATATAACATTAAGGCAAGTATTTGAGAAGTCACTTTTTTGGACTACAACTCCCAGAATTCCTTACCTATCTGGGAAATTCTGATAATTGTTGTCTCAAAAAGTAACATTTCCAAGATTTGTATTTCAGTTTGTGATGAAAGAGCCCAGCCTGTAGACTGTGCCAAATACGGATAGTCAACAAGAATTTTCTGCTCTGGGTTAAGTCCTTCTAACATAAGAGTCCTATCTCTTCTGATGTCAACCAAATTTGGGGGGAAAAATAGGCCTTCCCTCTGTGTTCTTCCTTCTCTGACCAACACAAGCCCTGCTTTTGTGATGTTCGTGTGTGGGTGTTTCTCCAAAGGGCAGGAGCCTGGCCATGAATAAACAGCTATGAGACCCGGGCATGAACTTACTATGAACCCTTCAAGCCAACTCAAGGTTACATAATTGGTCTCATTTCTGAGATACCAGCAACACCCCTCTTATGAGATAAGCCTTTATTGTGGTTCCTTGACATTTCGGCTGCTGGCTAGAACCCCAGAAAGGCACGAGAAGTTGTAAAAAGAGCAACACAGAGATAATATAGAGGAAAGAAGAATTAAGCAGATGTTTAAAGGCCATAAAACATATATTATACATAATAAAAACATATATTATCTATAATAATCCTGCTTATAGACAGGGTATGACAGGTGATATGAGATGGATGATGTCTGCCCATTTCTATTTCATTTTTTTCTGTATTTAATAATTTCTAATAGAGCAATAAAGAAAATTTATAGCTTTATAGGGAAAAGAACACATAAGAATGAGCACTGTCGTGGAAGTTGTACGTCCAATATGATACAAACTATCACTTTTCCTACTCTTGTGTTTCTCTTCCAGAGAAATTCTTTGTCAAGTCTGCCACTTTTGATAGAAGTGTGGCAATCAAAATTCTTATTGACGTTATTTGATACCAATGATATGTCTTTCTTCCTTCTAAAAGCAACTGCTTATATTGCTCTAAGGCAGGGGTAGTGAATCTTTGGCACTCCAGATGTTTTAGATCAGAGGTTTCCAACCTTGGTTCTCCAAATGTTCTTGGACTAAAACTCCCAGAAGCCTTCATCACTAGCTGTTTCAGTCAGGATTTCTGTGATCCAAGAACATCTGAGGACCTAAGGCTGGGAACCACTGCTTTACACTACAACTTCCAGAATCCCAAGCCTATACTGCCAATGATAAAGGACTATGGGAGTTGTGGTTCTTAACATCTGGAGTGTGAAAGGTCCACTATCCCTGTTCTAAGCTGTTCTACACCATCATCAATCATTCTAGCCAGATGTGATTAATACAATATTTCTAGCAATGTGTTTTAGAAATCATTTGCAAGTACCCTGTCACACAATTAATTCATTGAACCAGAGTGCAGAAACACTTTAATGGACTACAGATACCAGAATTCCATAGCTATGGCAGTTTGAAGAATTCTTGTAGTTGTAGTTCAAAGGAATAATGTTTCTAAGTATTGGTCTAAACAAGTAGGATGGACCTGCAATGACATTTTGCTGTGTATCTTCCCTTCCTAGCAGTTGTGCTTGTGTCCTGGTTCTCCTGCCAGCCAACAAATGGGCCATGTTGGTCTATGCAAAATGACAGCCAGGTAGAATTACCAGGTGAGCACTATCCCATTCCATACGATTTTGGAATCAAAACGTGAAGCCAGGTTTGGGTCCTTATGATGTCATGGTAGCAGGGCAAGCAAGATGGATAGGAAGAATGCTTCTGGGTCGGTTGATTTTGGAAATGGCTACAGTCTGAGAGGATTCTTGGTAAGAGTGCAATGAGACAGAGAAATAGCTCACATTTTAGTCTGTTTGTGGCATGGTCTGATGTTAGCTATTTGCTAATGACCTTACAATGTACAGGAGATCTAGGATCAATCTGAGAGTGCTCCATATCAAGCTGGACCTGACAAGGTTACTCTTTTTTGGAGCTGGGCTGGAGTAATTCCTCCATGGACAGGAGGGTGGCTTTAAAGGAAATTGCTCTCAGCAAAGTGCAGATCAGACGTGATCCTTTTTTGCTGTCTGGTTGTTCCTGACATCGGCCCAGAATCCAGGGGAAACTTAGCTAATGAGGTAGCACAGGAACCTAAAGCCTAGAAGGGAGGATGCTAATTTTTGGCAGACAGGTAGGTGGCAAAATGCATCCAGCAGCTGCAGCACTTCCTGTCATCCCTACTAGGTCTAACATTCCTGTATCATCTTCAGATATCAGACTTTCCCCTCTTTTAGCGCTGTTTGCCCTGACGTTTGTCTCCCTGCCTGGGGACATAAAAAAGCAAAGCGGTTCCCTGAAAATTTGGCTGGAATCCTAAGATGCTAAGATCCTTATAGCCAAGACCTGGAATGGGGGCTCACAACTCACTGTTCAGTCAGACTTAAGACACACCAGTGACTTGACTCAGAGCCCACTTGGGTCTTTTTTTAAAAAAAGAGTCTGACTCAATTCACTGCTTTGGATCATTTTTGGAGCCATGTTTTGAGCCCCAACCTGCTGCTGTCACCCTCTGTCACCTGCCTCCCTCCATGCCATCCCCCTAGTCCCCCCCACCCTAGCTGCCTCTGCCTGCCGCTGCCACCACCAACCTCAGAGGCAGCAGGCCTGGCTTCCTTTCCAGGAGCCGGCTGCTGCTCCACCCATGCGCCTGCCACCCAAATGATGGACTGGTGCATGTGCACAGGAGCTGGCTTTGGGAAAGGGAAATCGGCCCACTGTCTCTGAACATGTGCCAGCCTATCAGCTTGGCAGCACATGCACAGTCCAGTCTTTCAGTCTGAGTCCCCCATGCCTCAGGCGGGTGGGGGAGATCCCTCAAGACTAAGACTCAAAGCTTAGGACTCAGGTAGGACTTGGGCCTGAACACTCAACCTCGAGACTTGGGCCCAAAAACGTGGACTTCAGACTTGGGTCCGAAGACTTGCCAACATCCCAGGCCAAGCTACCATGCTGTTACCATGGAGCAATGGCAGCACAACCCCGTCCATCCACCACCACCAAAACAACAACAACAACAACCCACACTTTGGAAAAGAATATAGAAAGCAGGCTGTCATCATCATTTAGTCGTTAAGTCGTGTCCAACTCTTCGTGACCACATGGACCAGAGCACACGAGGCCCTCCTGTCTTCCACTGCCTCCCGGAGTTGGGTCAGATTCATTTTGGTTGCTTCAGTGACACTGTCCAGCCATCTCATCCTCTGTCATCCCCTTCTCCTCTTGCCTTCACACTTTCCAAACATCAGGATCTTTCCCAAGGAGTCTTCTCTTCTCATGAGATGGCCAAAGTACTGGAGCCTGAGCTTCAGGATCTGTCCTTCCAGTGAGCACTCAGGGTTGATTTCCTTCAGAATGGATAGGTTTGTTCTCCTTGCAGTCCAGGGGATTCTCAAGAGTCTCCTCCAGCACCAGAATTCAAAAGCAGGCTGTAGCTCTTGCTAATTGCAAGCCCCACCTCTGACAAAATACTGGAAAGTTTCTTCTCTCCCAGGATAAATGTAATAAACATCATCTGCCCAGGTTCTCTGCGCATAAATTGAATATTGAGAGGCCATTAGCCCACCACTGTATTTCCACTATGCACAAGATCCTTAGGGGTGTTTGCATATTAAGCAGAGCTCCTAATAAAGTGTTATACTGGAAAGAGTTACACTTTGCCTTGTTCTCAATGATACATAGAATAACAGGCATTTATGTCCAAATATAGGCCACCAGTTTTTGCAATCATTTTATTGGCTTATTTTTTAATTGCTTAGATCTCGTCCTTGTTACCAGGCAACTTGAAACCATATTGCCATTTAATTTTAATTTTCCCTTCCCCCTCCTCCGCCCTAGCTTTTTAATTCATTCACATGTCCTGCTTGTCAATGGATTAGCGGAGAAAGCCAGAGTTATTTTAACAGTTAGCAAGCCAGCCAGATTATTGATAGCATAAACAAACTCTCACTCAGCAAGTGGACCACCTGATATTTATCTGCTTGTTTGCTTGTGTGCTTGGTGTAATTTCATCCCATCCTTTATTAGAAAAAATGCCCAAGGTATCCTTGTTATATTGAAGCAATCCCCATCCCCCAAAAACATCATCATGGAAATAAAACAAAATTCAAGTAGGAATATTACATAAATCTAACCAGAACACCACAATTGGGGGTGGGGGGGAATAAACCCTCAGAATTTCGCACAAGTCATCAATTTCACTCTGTAGTACTCTTCTGCCATTTTGTGAGGAGAAGCCATAATGTGATTAAAAGCCCCTGTCTTTGTTTAAGCTCTGAGAGAGAAAGAGGTGAATGCCATGTGGTATTTTTGCTCCCTTATTTCTCTCTGGAATCTATCTTTGAAGTTCTGTTCATCGAGAGTTGTCTTTATATGACAGATGAAGTGATGTGGATGCTTTGGGGCACCGCTGGAAATCATGACATATACACCTTCATTATGTTACACTTTTGTTAGTGCAAAAGAAGTGAATTACAAGAGATTAGGTATTGATATTTCACTTGAAAATAACAGTGCTGGAGGAGAGCTTTACAAATACTGTACCCTGAACTGCCCCCCAAAAAATGAACAGGTGGGTTCTAGATCAAATGAAGCCCTGAACTAATTCTGGAGATGAAAAAGGTCAAAACTGAGGCTATCCTACTTTGGGCAAATCACGAGAAGATGGGATTCTCTGGAAAAAGGCAAAGATGCTGGGAAAGGTGGAAGGCAGCAGGAAAAGAGGAGGACCCAATACATGATGGACTGACTCCAGTCTGCAAGAGCAGAGGAGGGCTGTTGAGGACAGGACATTTTGGAGAGCTCTCATGCATGGGGTTGCCTTAAGTCAGAGGTGATTCGATGGTGCATAACAACAACAGCTATTGATAAATAATACCAGTAGTGGCCTGTGGTCTAACTTGGATCCTCTTCTACTTTGACCATGGCCCACCTGGGCTAGTTGTTTCCAAGCTATGCCTAAGACTTATACTAAGCAGATGCTAATCACAGGAGATGACATTGTACCTCTTTGCTTTGCTTTCGCTGCAGCTTTGTTCTGCATCACAGGTTGTGCCCTGTACCTGAGCGAATACACTTGGTTTCTGGTTGTTTGGTGTACTTTATATATCTATACCAGCCTCCCCAGACTTTTAGATCTGCAGAGGAGGCTTTTCTCTCAGTCCCATAGCCCTCACAGACAATTTTGGTAGAGACACAATTACCGGGCACTTCAGCTCGCTTCTCCCAGGCTGTGGGAATCCCTCCCAAGCTGGGCCCTTCCCTACTGTCCTTCAGCCAGCAAGCGAAGACTTTTAGTAAGTAAAACTGCTGCTGGAGAGGGAATTTTAAAAGGACAGTTGTCCTTTTCTCTTTTAAAATGTGTCTTTAACAAGTTTTTTATTTTGTACCTCTTAATAATTCATTTGTTTACCTCTCTATGAGTCTGATTTTTTTAAAAAAATATTTGTTATTATTTTAATATTTTTGTTTTTAAATTATTTACAAGCTATCTTGCATCCCTTTATGGGGAGAAAGGTGCAGACCCATTCTGAGGTCCCAATAACATATTGGAGTGATGCTATGTGAGGCAAATTCACTGAATGCCAACATGGTAGGTGGGTCAACCGTACTCATCAGAGGTCATGGCACTACGCCTGCCTACCATGATGGTATCACTGTCAGTAATCCCATACCATGAAGAGCTAACATACATGTAAGGTCCTCGTGACGGCTTTTTTTGTGGTGAAGGCCTTCACACTGGGAGCCAACCACATGTAAGAGGGACTATGCCAGGATATAGAATCAAAGTACAACAAATGTTTTAAAGAAAGTATGATTATGACAAGTAAAGAATTGATGAGGCCTGCAGTCTGTGCCAACCATAGTCTTCTATGATTATATAATTCAAAGTGTGTTTTCTCACCTAGAACAATTTCCAGAATGACAGAACTATTGTATTCATTGTATTCTCGAAGGCTTTCACGGCTGGAATCCAATGGTTGTTGTAAGTTTTTTGGGCTGTCTGTCCGTGTTCTTGAGGTTTTTCTTCCTAATGTTTCACCAGTCTCTGTGGCCGGCATCTTCAGAGACAGGAGTCAAAACTCTGTGCTCTGGTGCAGTTTGTGGGATAGTGGATAGTTTGTCCTTTTCAGGAGATTGGGTGATTATGGTGACCAGCGTGTTTTTTTATTGTGGGTGTATTGTTGTGATAAGGGGGAGAAATGATCTGTCACTGTGATTGATGGGTATCATTAGCTGGTCTTTTATGTGCAGTGATCACTGGTCCTTGTGGCTGGGTAGAGTTTGTTGACCTTTTGCAGGCTATGTTTTTCAGTGCTGGGAGGCAGGCTTCATTGAGTTTTAATTTTCTTCTTTTTTGTTGAAGCTCTGCTGGTGTTTGTGGATTTCAATGGCTTCCCTGTGCAGTCTAACATAATGATTGCTGGTGTTGTCCAGTACTTCTGTGTTTTGAAATAGAATTTTATGTCCAGCTTGTTTTAGGGCATGTTCAGCTACTGCTGATTTTTCCGTTTGTTTTAGTCTGCAGTGTCTCTCGTTTTTTTATTCTGGTGTGGATGCTGCATTTTGTGGTTCCAATATATACCTGGCCACAACTGCAAGGTATCCAGTGCTGTATATTCCTGCAGTGGTCAGGGGGTCCCTTCTGTGCTGACCGTAACCTTTGTTATATTTTTGTGGTGGGCCTGAATACTCTTTGTAGGTCTGTTTTTTCAAAAGTTTCCCCATGTGGTCTGTGACCCCTTTGATGTATGGCAGGAATACATTATTTGTGGGTGGTTGTTATTCCTCTTCAGTTTGGTGTTGTTTTCTTGGTTTGATGGCTCTTGTGATTTCATTCTTGGGATAGCCATTTGCCTGTAGGGCCCAATTCAGATGAGTTCAGTGCTGAGAAATTGAGCTTTGCGGTTCCAAATTGCACAGTCTACCAGTGTTTTGATTATGCCTCTTTTTGTTGTGGGTGGTGGTTGGGTTTTTTGTGTAGGTACCAGTCTGTTTGGGTGGGGTTTCTGTAGACCTTGTGTCCCAATAGGAGGTCAGGTTTGCGTGTGACCATAACATCTAAGAAAGGGAGTTGGCCCTCTATTTCTTTTTCCGTGGTGAATTGTACATTTGGGTAGATGCTATTGAGATGATTTAGAAATTCTTCCAGTTTTTCTTCACCGTGGTTCCAAATTGTGAAGGTGTCATCCACACATCGGAACCAGACTGTGGGTGTGAAGGGTGCACACTGTTGTGTTCCCTACTCGGTGCTTTGTCTAGAGACCAGATTTTCCTCTTTGGAAATGATGGCTTGGCTAAGATCATTTCAATTCTGGCTAAACCTTTTCTACAACTCTGACCCAGATAGTTTATTATATCAACTATCACTGGACTCTAAACTTCCCTTTGGGTCTACAGCCCTTAAAAAAAAACCTGAAACGGATTGGCTTAGAGAGTGACTAAATCAAGGGCAAGCCTTCCAAATGATCAAAAGAAGAATTTTGGAGATTTAATTCCAGGAACTTTGGAACGCAGCCAATAAGACCTGCTCACCACTGTTTTCCCATATTCTCTTTAAGATTGGAAAACCAGCTGCCTTCCTCTCTCTGCTCATGTCTCCACAAAATGCAGGGCATTCTCCCTAGCCTGCAGCCTTACTATATGGTAGGTTCAAAGGAATCCTGTACCTTGAAAGGCATTGCTCATGTGAGCAGGGTGCATTGGAAACTCTTGTCCACATGTTTTTGCACTGTCCACTCCACCACAGTGATCACTCCAAATTTGTGGCACTGGTCCTGTTAAAATTGGAGGGAAAATCTGATGTGGACAAAGTCCGTTTTATGTTATCTGTGGAGGTGCCTGACATTCTGGAAAGAATTGCAGATTTCATTGGCTCAATTGTGAAAAAGTGAAGCCTCACTTTCAATTAAACGTCTTTCAAGGTCTTATGCTTTCCTACCTCCTGGATTTAGTATGCATGGGGCTCTTAATGAACCAGTTTGGTTGTGTTTTATTCTCTTTTTGCTAATAATGGTTTTGTCTTGTCTTGTCCTGCCGCAGCTCCGGTCCTGCTCTGCCTTCCAATTGTGCCAGGAGGACCAATTTCTTCCGGCTCTGCTGGCTACTCGTCAGCCATGCAGGGAGATTCATTCTCCCGCCCCTTTCCTGGAGTGGCCAGCCAAGCAGGAAGAGAGTGGAAGTCCGGGCAAGATTAGAAGGATGAGAAGGACTGGTGCCATAGCAGGATATGTGAGTGGATGGTCCAGCCCCAGGGGCCAGACCCTCATGAAGTCCAGCTCTGTGTGGATATTCGTATTCATATACAAATTCAAATAATTGCAATTCCCAGAAGCCTTCACCACCAGCTGTGTTGGCCAGGGTTTCTGGGAGCTGCAGTCCAAGAACATCTGGGTTACCCAAAGATGGGAACCACAGCTCTATCTATTACATCACACAGGGTATCCTATCTAGATCTAGATATAAAGCTTCTGTTGGTAGTCATGATACTATCTGACCTCTAGGTTAAAAGTCTGTCAAGGTGATGACCTACATGGCAGTCATGGTGCACTACATGACATGCCTTTCTCAGTTCTCCTTTCCTATATGTCCATGAATGTTCTTCTAGGGCTACCCCTCTAGCCAGAAGTGTACAGTTCCATTATTTTAATCCCAGTGACACCGCCCAACTCAAACTTGGTCCAAACCACAGCATCAACATCCAGAAGATCTAGAGCATAAGAACATCTGATAACATTTAAAGTTCTGGGAATCAAGTACATAGCAATAACTATATGACTATGCTTTAAAGGCATAGCTTTCAGGTCATAATTTCATGCTTAATACACATTAACAGATCTGGATTTTATGCAACCTACTAAAAAAATCAGTGCCGTGGATGGAAGGCAGAACTAATCTATGGATGGCAGAGACATTTATACCTGTGTAAAGATCAATACGAAATACTCTCTGCTTTTACGCGTCACCTCAGATTTACTGCTGCACTTGTAAAGCTTCTTAGTTACTGGCTTTACCCTTTTCAAGGACTTTGAGATGAAGGGCAGCTGTGATCATTGCCTATTAAGCACCCACTTCATTTGGCAGTAAATCACAGGACAGAATCCAGTTTTATATATTTAAAACGGCAGAACCTCTAAAAAGTTGTGAATGATCACAACTTTGTGTTAGAAATAGGCTAATTCCACAATGAAAGTGCTGCAAGAGGGGTCATAAATACCTTGTATGGAGCAGGAGGAGGAAGGGAAGGGGAAGAAAGCCTAGCACTGGAAAGAAAGACTGGTGGAAAACAACATGTACGAGTTGTGAATTTTGTAAGGCTGGAGAAAGTTCACATATCCTTTCATTGAAGGAGCACCTGTACAGGGAAGGCCTAGGCTTTATACATCTAAACCCAAAGCAGTTCTGGTTCTCGCAAAAGTATGGGACTTGGGATAGGGATGGTAAAATGTGGCCTTTGGGCTGCACTCAGCCCCCTAGGAGACCAGCGTCGTCCCCCAAACCTCTCCAGATCCCTGATTCCCAACTTTCAAACCGTCCCCCTTGGGGGGGAGGGAGGGACACAGAGGGCAAAGTGCACCCCCTAGAGGCCTCTGGGGGAACTGATTGGGATTTGTTTTTCCCACCAAAAGAAACTCAGAGGCAAGGAAAGATTGGAAGAAGAAGGCTAGAAGAAGACAGAAACAGGTTATTGGAAATTGGGAAGGCCTGGTTTAGGCCTTCAAAATGAGAGCCGATGTTTAAACCAATCCCAGAAATAAACAATTTAACCAGTGCATAAACTCAGATTCTGGCCAAGGGTGGAAAATTCTTGACATATTGTCTATATACAGGTGTGCATTTTGGCAAATCCTTCAGGACTGACCTGAGGTGAAATTCATTTCCATGGGTGCTGGCCAGATTCCATAAATGTGACTCTGAGAAGAATCATGTGGAACCTCTCGGAAAGAAAAGATGCCACCCTAATTCAGAAAGAATATGGCAGAGTATACCTAGATTTTAAAAAGTTAAGCACTCTAAAAGAAAAAAGAAAAAAAGAAGCAAAGCGTGCTGCTTATATACCACCCTATAGTGCTTAAAGCAGTCTCTGGTCCATTTACAAGTTAATTATGCAGGCTACACATTGCCCCCCCCCCCAGCGAGCTGGATAATCATTTTACGGATAGAAGGCTGAGTCAACCTTGAGCCGGCTACCTGGGATTGAACCCCAGGTCGTGAACACAGTTTTGGTTGCAGGACAGCAGTTTAACCGCTGTGCCACTGTAGCCCCTCAGCCTTGATGGATGAATGTACAACATTCAATTTCTTTCTCTTAAAAAAAAATCTTCAGCTCTTTCCATCCTGTCTATGACAGAACATGCAAATTTGTGCCAGTTCTTTGTTAAAAAATTGAAACAAGGTTTTCCGTCACCTTTCACCCTGGAATAAAAAGCATCACAAAAAATGGGGAATGTGGAACCTTGTTCTGTTTCATGTGCCAGTGATATTTCAGACTAAGAGCCTCTCCTTAAAGGTCTGAATAACTGGAAACTGAGCTACAACACCTCTCTTGCACTGTGCTTTCGGAGCAACGGACTGCTGTTGGCCACACCAGATCCTGTGATGCCCTTCACTGCTATGCAAAAGGACACAAGTGTTTATTTATTTATTTATTTATTTTATTAGATGTATACCCTGCCCATCTAAACCAAAAGTCTACTCTGGGTGGCATTACAAATTTAAAAACAGTAAAACCAATAAACATGCAATAAATCCAAGATGGCAGAATGTGAATTTAAGATACAGCAGGAGGGAAAGCCTGCCCAAATAGCCAAGTCTTGAGTTTACTTCTGAAGACACCCAGCTGCCCCGAGTAGACATGGTCTAGAGGCGCGGGGTATAAATTTAATAAATAAACAAACAAACAAACAAACAAACAAACAAACAAACAAACAAACAAACAAACAAACAAATAAATAAATAAATAAATAAATAAATAAATAGAGAGGGAGCCAGGCGGATCTCCATGGGCAAGTTGTTCCAGAGACGAGGGGCCACTGCTGAGAAGGCCTGGTTCCTTGTTCTTTCCTTCTGGACCTCCCTCGGCCCCTCAGCTGCCCGGCCCAGCTGCAACAAGTGACTCTAGCAAAACTGGGTGGGAGAAGGCTTTCTGCCAAATATCGAGGTCCTAAACCATTTAGGGCTTTATATATAATCGTAAGAACTTTGAACATGGTAGACCATGATGGTAGAGCATGGTAGAGCATGATGTCAATAGGGAGTGGTAGAGATTGTATATGAAAGCATATCACAAGAAAGAAGTAGTCTGGATCATAAGTTTGGAAAAGTTACTTATTTAGATTACTGCTCCCAGGAAACTCCTCCTAAACTGGCTGGAGTTACATTCCAAAATGATGTTTTTCCAAGCTCTGATCCAGAAGTCCTTCTGCATCCAGTCTGAAAACACACCTTCCTTATTTAGTGTAGGAAACCATATCTGGATAAGTTCCTCTTATGCATCACCTAGTGCAGAAGTGATCCATGGCTGAAGTTCCATATTACAGCAACATTTAACAATTTCAGAGGGGGGGGGGAAGAGAGTAAGAAATGGTGGTGAAAATGGTGTTGTTCCACTAGACCAAACATCTCCACTCCAGCATACTATTTTATCTGCATCCAAAACCACAAAGTCTAACTGAAATGGACTGAAGAAAAGGCTCATGTTTCTGATGCTTAATAATTCTGACAAATGCTTGCTTTTTTTGCCAAGAAGAGTTTCAAACTGCTATAATTCAGGAATGACCTGGGTCAGGCAGCCGGAGTTCTGTGTTTGTACTTGTGCCTCTGTGGTATTTCTTTTCTGGTACCACAGAAAGAAGACAAGACACAAAATGTATGTCGTTCTATCTACCATAGAGGCTTTCATCCCATTGCCTTTTGTGAAATTTGAACCATGCATTTACATCTGTCACGTTAGGGCTTCCTTCATATGGGCTGAATCCCTTGATTCCCGATCAATTTCCCATAGGATCAATAAAATATAAAATAGGGTTGTCAGGGAAGGGAAAGAGTCTGAAAAGCCTGATTATGGTTTAAACACTATTGTGGATCTGAGTTTTGGTTTAGTTTTTTTTTTTTTCATGGCTTGACTACTGGCAGTTCCAGCGAAGCATTGGCAATTTGGATAGATTTCTGTTCAGGCTTTTTAAAATCGGGTTCAAGGGATGTGGTATTTAAACCACTCACCGTGTTCACATTTACTGAATGGAAATTGATTCATTTCTGGTGATTTAAATCAGTTTTGGCATCTACAGTGTTTGCCTTTTAATTTTTTTTTTTTTTAAAAGTTATACAGCGACAACTCAATGGCTCCATTCATCTGAAAACATCAAAAGGCAGTAACTAATGCATCATTAAACAGTGTTATAACATTAAAAAAGAAAGAAAAGAATAGATGCTGCGGTGGCAATTCGACTGACATTAAACAGCGGCATAAAGTAAATCAATAGCACCATCCACACTCACTGAACTGATTTGATTTAAATCGATTTACAAGTGAGGTTTTTTTTTTAAAAAAAAAAAACCAAATCTGCTGTTGGTTGTGGGAAAAACTCACTTTGAAGCCCGAATAAATTGATTTCACTAGTGCTTCGTGTGCATGAGAAATTATAATTTGATTTGAATAACTCTTAAATCAGTTTAACTGTGGTTCTTTTTGCCTATGGAGCTGTGCCCTTTGTCTAGGATCTAAACTAGAGATGAGGGTATTCGTAGACGAATACAAATATCCCCTCACAGGTGGAAATAACGAGGGTCCGCCCCCCCATGGAGCTGAACCGTCCAATCACTGTTTGGCCACAGCCGCGGGTGCCGAAGTGCCTTCCTATCGTGCTGTGCTCTGCAATGGATTAGCCACTCCTTACTGGAGGCGGGATGACAAACCTCTCTGCCAGGTCACACAGTGGCTAACGCATTGCGGATCACAATGCAATAGGAAGGCGCTGCTGCACCCACGGCAGTAGCCAAATGGTGAGTGGATGGTCTGGCTCCATGGTGCCGGACCCTCATTATTTCCACCTGCAGAGGAATATTTGTATTCATCTACGAATACCCCCATCTCTAAACTAATCACAGGGTAATTAGCAACCTTTTGCTCTTAAGAGCAGGATGTAAAAAATTCCAACCATGCTGGAAAGAACAGTGTTTGGGACCACAAAACCCTTGGGAACTTTTTAAATGTGAGTCTGAGATTACCTGAGATGTTTTTGAGATGACTCATTCATAGAGTTGCCATGAGTTGGATACAACTTGAGGGCACATAATAACAGCAATCCATGAAGTGGTGGTACTTAGCCTGACAGTGCAATTTCTCCACAAATGCTTGCACTTTATTTGATTTCTTAGTGGTCCCCCCCCCAAAAAAAGGCATCACCACCAATTTGTGTGATTTTAAGGACCATATTTCCTTCTTCTTTCTGAATCATAGCCACGTTCTTCCCAATGACCAACAATGCTTATGCTTGTATACTGCAATGCTATTGGTTTTTTTTTCCTTCTGCCCTTTTCACCAGTCAAAACTCTTGATTTATTATTTGTTCCACTTTACTTCATGGGGCAGACTCTAGCCCTATAGCACCTCCCAAGATTTTCAGCATAATCCTTTTCAGAATGTCATCACCTTCTCTTCAGACTTCAGCGCAGGAGAGCACACATTAACTTTACTAAAAAAAAACTGTGGCTGCTTTTCAGGTTCTGGCAAGCACCAATATAGGAAAAGTATAGCACGGATATGGAGAAGCAGTTTCATGCTAAACCATCAGGACCTAATTCTGATTAAATAGAGGCACAAGGGCCACATCTGGAAGACCTTTGTTTTTAATATTTATTTTTCTTTTGTTCTTTTTTCATTATAAGGGAAAGCAGCACACACATTTCTTGATGCAAACAAACAGGTAGGTAGTGTCCCTGAACCATTTAAATACATGTACATGCTGTAAAAGAGAAAAGGGGAAAATAACAGGTTGTCACACTTTTCGGTTCGCAGAGGCAGGGATATGAACAGTGTCTAAGGCTGAGCTAATTTAGTGTCCCTTCTTATGTGCATTTCAAAGGTAGGAGACCATGCGTTATGTTTGTCTGTTACAAATCTTCCACCATTAATCTCCCAAATTCTAATCTTAGGTTCCATATCACTCATGGTTTTACATTTCTGTCAGTCGTCCAGTATTCAAGTGTCCCCTTTTTTAAAGCTAAAACTTTCCCTTTTTTAGACAATTTGCTCCAATCTCCTGGTTATTTTGATTGCCCTTTTCTAAACTAAGCAGGGCCCTCTTATCTGCGGAATCAGCATCTGCTGATTCACTTTCTAAAGATGAAGGTACTAGAATTGGCCACTAGAGGGAGCCAGAGGCTATACAGTCAACCCTCGACTTATGAATGTCCCTACATACGAACTTTTTTATTTACGAACTGCTCCGTTGGCAAAAATTGGCATCGAATTGCAAACGGAACCTCGACCTAGGTCGAGGCTCTTTTCATGAGTCAATGCCATTTTTTTGCGAACGGAGCCGTTCGTCGCCTTCAGAGGTCTCAAAGGGCTTTCCCCCCAATATCGGAGGAAACCCTTTGAGAGCTCCAAAGGCAAAAAGGCAGGGAAAAAGGGTGCGAAATTCAAATTTCCAGCCTTTCTCCCTGTCTTTTTGCCTTCGGAGCTCTCAAATAGCATCCTCTGATGTCCGGGGGAAAGCCCTTTGAGACCTCCAAAGGTAATTTTTTGAAATGCTGGAACGGATTAATTCCGTTCCCATGCATTTCAATGGAAAATGGTATTTCGACTTACAAACTTTTCGACGTACGAACACCGTTCCAAAATGGATTGAGTTCGTAAGTCGAGGTACCACTGTACTGCGTAGAGTGTTCACTACTCAAATATGGTTCACTATAGTCCACATTTTTCAACATCTGTGGGGGGTCTTGGAACCAATATCCTGCAAATACAGGGATCCTACTGTATCTTCAGGACTACAATATTTTTTTTCAGGACTGGTGACCAGAACTGTACACAGTATTCCACCATACATTTGTATAAGAGCTATATGATATTTACAGTTTGGTTTTGGATTCCTATTTTAAATCTATATAAATTAGAATCTGCTTCTTTACACCCCCAGACTATCCCTACCCATGGCTGTATTTGGGCGTATGAGTTTTTTTAAAAATAAAAATTGGGAGGTATGTTGTGTTTTTCTTCATCGAAATGGAATCAATTTCAGCATTTGTGGCTCGTACATAATCCTTTCCTACAGGCTCTTCTGGTTAGGAACATCTCTTTCCTTTGTTTGTTTGTCTTTTCAAAGAGCCAACTGTGTCAAGGCTGTTCCGAAGTTCACTATAAAGCACACGCAAAAAAAAACTATGACAGGGAATTGAAGTAGAAACAAAAGCATGAAGAAGCTGTAAGGAATTCTAAGAACAAAAGATTACTTTCTGAAAAGTATGATTCAAATGGGACATTAAGGAAAGAACAGAATCACAAAGCCTAGCATAAAATCTGAAATAAAAGCAGCTATTCTCTCCATTTCAAATTCACAGTATTTCTTTGCTCAATATTTAGATGCATGTCACAAACCTCCTCTCAGGTGGGGATGTTCAACAATCATCTCTTTATGTTCTTGAAGGCTTTCACGGCCGAGATCCGCTGGTTCTTCTAAGTTTTCCAGGCTATTTAGATGCGTTCTCCAGAACATGGCTAAACAGCCCAAAAAAACCCTACAAAAACCATCTCTCTACCTTGCCTGCATCTTCAAAAGGATCTCTGTGGTCTTTCAATGCGAGAAAGTACAAGAAAACTCTGTAGTTAGGTAATGATGATGATTATTGTGGAAGAACAATGAGGGTGATGATTTTTTAACTTTATACCCTGTTTTCCCAAAAATATGACCTATCCTGAAAATAAGCCCTAGTATGATTTTTCAGGATGCTCATAGTATAAGCCCTACCTCAAAAATAAGCCCCAGTTAAGTGAAACCGCACCCTCCACCATTGTGCAGCAACCAGAAGATGATGACCGAACCATATTTGAATAAACGTAGATTGTTGTACATTTAAAAAAATCCCCTGAAAATATGCCCTAATGCGGTTTTTTGGAGCAAAAATTAATATAAGACTCTGTCTTATTTTCAGGGAAACACGGTAACCAAGTTGCACAAGGGTGTTGGGTCTGTGATGGAAATGTACTGAAGTTGCTGCAATGTCCATAAGGACAAAATGTAAACTACAAAGGAGGCCTGGCCTTTAATGAGAAATGGTTCTTCCTACTATAAAGAGATTTATGTAATGGAATGATGATTTGGTTATGGCAAATATATCAGAAAGGTGGAAGTGCAATTGCAAATGAGTTTTTACTTATCATCCCTTTACCTTTTCACATTGTACCTTCTGGTTGGCTTGAAAGGACCAAAAAAAGGAGGGAGAGAATAAAAGGGGAGAAACATAATGGTAAATTACTTTATGATGCATTATATGGTTTAAGGGTTCAGAATAAAACAATAAAAAAAAACTTGATAAGACTCATTTGTTTCAGAATGGTTGCTTTAAGAGCAAGTGATTTTTCATGACGAAAAACATATGTCAATATGAACAAATTCACACCTGCCATTTTAGACAAATCTGTATCCCCTTTCTTTCTTTCTTTCTTTCTTTCTTTCTTTCTTTCTTTCTTTCTTTCTTTCTTTCTTTCTTTCTTTCAAAATGCAACCTCTTTCTTACAGTACGTCTTGGAACTTAAGAGGAACCCATCATGGCAAACATTATTTATGCGCAGACAGGCAGTCATGATCATTGCTGTCACTTCAGTCTTGCAAGTAATTTGCCGCATCATCCTCGTTACTGCAGTGTGTTGTCACTGAGACCAAATGAGAAAAATACACAGAACTGCTCTCTGTTTCCCTCTAGTGGCCGATTCTAATATTGCCTGTTGAAAATTATTGTAAAAAGATAAAACTATGGGTGTGCAGGTATCATGTGATCTGAATTGCATCTGAATGTTTGCTGCACAGAGTGGGATTAACCTGTCCTAGTTGGGTTAGAAGTGGCCTGAGCTTGGGGGGGCATGTTTCTCAGGCTATTTGTCTATTTTCACAGAAGGAAGAAATCAAGGGCAGTGAGATGGAGTGAAAGGAGTGCTATGCTCTGCTATTGATGTTGGGAATATGGTGGAATTTCAGTGTATTAGCAAAGCTCCTACCAGCTTCCTTCATTTCTCCCCATCCCTAGGAAGTCGTGCACCCTACTCTCTTCTGTGAATTCCTTCACATCAGTTTGGCACTATTGCCAACTCACAGAAGTAACACCTGTGTGCCTTTATTTGTAGGTATTACCTCTGTTAATTTCAGGCAGAAGTTTCTTCTGTGGCATTTTTGGGATGTATCAAGCATTCATTAAAGAATAAGTAAAGGAGTGATAAGAGAAGAGCATAACACCTGAAAAACCGCTGTCACAATGCATTTAAAATTACCTTCAAAAGTAATTTCTGAAAACAATGAGAAGATATTTCACATTATACCAAAAACGAATGTTGTCATTCATTTTCACTCCTATTACTATCAAGACCAACTATTATGCTCTGTGTATATAAGCTTAGGGCTAAACTATTATGCTCTCTGTATCTGAGGAAGTGAGTTGTAATCCATGAAAGTTCACACTGGACCAGATCTTTAAGGTGCCACAAAATGTTTAATTTTTGTCATACATTACTTTTATTGTAAGTTTGCAGCTACTCATAATATCACTCAGTACTCAAGCAGTACCTACGAACTTACAGATAACTATACTGTACATTGCTTCCAAGCACTGCTTTTTTTGACAGTATGGTACAGGTCATGCTAATGTCAACCAGTTTTCATGTCTCCTCTTCTCCAGACATTTTACAGCTTGTGAGTTCTAAATATTCCAGGACTATGTACTGGCAAAAAATTGATAGAGAAATTGGTTTATGAGAAAGCTCCAGTGGGCATGTGAAGTTCTGTGCCCTCAGTGTTGTATACCAAATCCAGCATACAGAAAAGAAGAAGGGGGGGGGGTTTGCGGACAGCAAAGAGGTAGACAGAGAATTGGTGGTATTCTTTTTGTTTCCAAGTTATCTAGGGTAGTAACAAAAAGCCACATCCAATGGCTGAAACCCTGTTGCACAGTTATGCAAATAGAATAGCTTTGGAAGCAAATTGCTGTGTCACACAACTTGGCTTGCAACAGATAATGTGTATGGAGATTTCTCAACTTACAGCAATTGATACCAGAAACAGGATTTTAGCCAAAGAGCAGCATAGGAGTTATCAACTTCAGATGGCAGTGGTAAACGACTCGTCAGTTTCTGCTGTACATCTGAAAAAAGGATGCTGTCTTGCCACTGTCCTGAATTCCTCACTATGTAGTCTTCTCTGAGCTGATGGTTCTTGTGAAGAGCCTCGTGGTGCAGTGGTTAAACTGCTGTACTGCAGCCAAAACTGTGCTCATGACCTGGGGTTCAATCCCAGGTAGCCAGCTCAAGGTTGACTCAGCCTTCTATCCTTCCGAGGTCAGTAAAATGAGTATCCAGCTTGCTGGGGGGGGGGCAATGTGTAGCCTGCATAATTAACTTGTAAACCGCCCAGAGAGTGCTTGAAGCACTATGGGGCGGTATATAAGCAGCACACTTTGCTTTGCTTTCTTTTTGTGGAGTTTCGAGCCGCAACTCCCATGATCATCATTGGGTAGGTCAGCAGTAGATGATGGGGGCTATAGTCCAAAACATCTGGAGAGCAACAGCTTGAGAAAGCTGAATGCAAAAGGTCTTGGAAGTCTGAGGCTTACTCGTTCATCCTCATCTATCTCACCAAGCATTATGACTTAGTGAACTCATCATAAGGCCATGATAGCTGGAAGGCTAAGTGGGTGGGGATTTTGGTGGTTGAAGTCCAAAAATTAATACAGTGGTGCCCCACATAACGACGTTAATCTGTTCCAGGATTAACATCGCTATCCAGATTCGTCGCTATGCGGGGGGGGGACCCATAGGAATGCATTAAACTCCGTTTAATGCGTTCCTATTGGGGAGAAACTCACCGGTAAGCGAAGGTTCCCTCATTTGGCCACCATTTTCGCTGCCCGGTAAGTGAGGGCAAGGTGCGAAAACGCTGCGGGCGGCCATTTTCTGCACCCGGTGACCATTTTGGAACTGGCAATCAGCTGTTTTCTGAACATCGCAATGTGAAGATCGGTAAGCGAAACGCTTACCAATCACCGCAATGCAATGTTTAGCCTATCTAAACATCGCAATGCGATCGCATTAGCAATTGCAAAAAATGCGTCACTATGCGGATTCGTCGTTAAACGGTGCGCTTGTTAAGCAAGGCATCACTGTATTCCTAGCTTAGAGTGAACCACATTTACAAAGCTGCCTCAAAAGACTTCCTTACTTAATGTGGCGTTCACCATAAGTTATGCATTTTAAGTTATGAATTATTCATGTTATATGTTAATGTGGTTAACAGGCAGGGCCAAAAGAGGTGCTAAAAGGCGGGGCCTGAGAGAGAAGTCAATCAGTCTGAGTCAGAGAGAGAAGGATAGTTTGGGGGTCTGAGGAGTGATTAATCTGAGTATAACTTGTGATAATTAATACAGAAGGTTGATATTGAAGCTCGATGAATGTTGAAGAATGTGCTTATGAATGATTCCAGAAACCACCTGTAATTAATACTGTAAACCTGTTCTGTTGAAAAGTCAGTACCGGATGAACCTTCGTCTTTTCTAAGTAAAATAAGTTGATAAAGAGATCAACTGGCGGCAGCGTGTTGGAGGGCGTGCTGAGGTACCTTGTGAGCTCTGTGTTTGGGGAAACAAGCAGGGGCCACGAGGGCAAACGCCACACTTACATTTCAGGCTGTTGGCCATTTGTACGCAGAGATGTGCCTTTAACATGAGGTCTTGAGCTGCCATGAGCAATGCGATGTTTCCCAGTACCCTTTTCTCAGAACAGCTTGAGCAAAATAGTTGCAGCAGCTGGCAGTGCTAATAAATACAAGTTAGACACAACCAATTCATAGCCATTTTTTAAACTGCATGGTGGGCCGACTCCTGGTGTAGGACTTAGAGGACCGAGGTCCCAAATCCCCTTCTCAGCCATGGAAACTCTCAGCAATCATGAGGTGGAAGTAGTAAATTTATTTATTTATTTATTTATTCAATTTATACCCCCACTCAAATATCTCACATACCCTGAAAACTGTGACAAACCCAGACCTACTGGGATCTATCACACAGTTACTAAGCTGCCACCAACCATTCCCTATAATAAGTCACACAGACCAGGGATGGATTTTTAAACAACAAAAGAATAAGGTTTATTTTAAATACAAACAGGGTAAATAAAACAATCAGGTGAATAAAATAAAGTAACGTGGCTTATTCTCACACACACAAGCATACAGTTTGGTTCACCTAGAACCTTTAACTTAAAGCACAGACCCTGAACCCATCAGTTCTGGCTAACCAACAGACCCCTGAACCTTTCAGGCTGGTACTCTGACACACAGTAGTACCCTGTCAGACACCCAGACTCCCACAACAGCCTCTTCTTCCCCAGCTGCTGCTTCGTCCCAACCCAGTGTCTCACAGTCTGTCTCAGCATCTCCTCTTCACCACACAGGCATCACATATTTATACAGTACAGCCCCTCCTCCTGATGTCCCGCCTTCCACTCCCCATAGGATGGAACTTTCCCTCCAAACCCATGACAGACAGGTAACATCAGTGCTGTTATGTAACACCTCCCCTCTTTATAAGTTGTTTTGTAGGGGGAAAGCTAAGGTGCTTTTCACCAAAAAAACAACCTGTATAAAACATACAACAACAGTTATACATACCCTATAATACTTACATATACTTACACTCCAAGTCAAACATAGCAAATAGGCATTTCAAACATTTACCATATGCATTACATCAATTTTACCTTTATTAATACAAACCAATTTAAAACCAGGTACATTTTAACTTTTTGTCTTCATTATATACATATAGTCCATGTTCTTTCGCCGTCTTCAGTCTTCAGGTCTTCTTGATAAGGCGTCAGCAACACAGTTCACTGACCCTCTGACCACCTTCACTTCAAAGTCATAGTCCTGTAAGTTCAAAGCCCACCTCATACGTTTGCTATTGTGGGTTTTCATTGTCTTTAACCATTGCAATGGTGAATGGTCAGTACACAGAATAAAATGTCTTCCCCAGATGTAAGGCTTGGCCTTCTGGATCGCGTAGACTATGGCCAAACACTCCTTCTCCACGGTTGCCAAATGTCTCTCACCTTTTTGAAGTTTCCTACTCAGGTAGGACACTGGATGCTGGTCACCATTCTCATCCTCCTGGCACAGAACTGCTCCTACCCCGCTGTTAGACGCATCGGTGTAGATGATGAACTCCCGGTCGAAGTCTGGAGCCCGCAACACTGGATAGTTGATTAGCGCCTCCTTCAACCTCTGGAACGCCGCCTCACAGTCGCTGGTCCACGGGATGCGGTCATCAGCCGTCTTCCTCGTCAGATCGGTCAGTGGAGCCGCAATCTCGCTAAACCTCGGGATGAACTTTCTGTAGTAGCCCACCAACCCAAGAAATGATTTGACTTTTTTCTTGGTGTTGGGTCTAGGCCAATCACGAACAGCTTCTATTTTGGCCTCCAGGGGTTTTATCATTCCTCCCCCTACCATGTGACCCAAGTATTTTATTTCTGGGCTACCCAGCTGACACTTGCTGGCCTTTACTGTTAGCCCTGCTGCACTTAACCTCTGCAGCACTAACTCCAGGTGTATCAGGTGATCTTCCCAGGTATTACTGAAGATCCCTATGTCGTCAATGTAGGCCACTGTAAAGTCACTGAGCCCTGCCAAGGTCTGGTCCATCAGCCTTTGGAATGTGGCTGGTGCATTTCTGAGACCAAAGCTCAGGACTCGAAACTCATAGAGACCAAAAGGGCTGCAAAAGGCAGTTTTTTCTTGATCCCTGGGATCAATTCTTAATTGCCAATATCCCTTTACCAGGTCCAATGATGAGATGAACCGACAACCCCCTATGGTTTCAATCAGGTTGTCTAGCCTGGGCATTGGGTAGGCATCAGGAGTGGTTACACGGTTTAATTTCCTGTAATCGACACAAAACCTAATGCTCCCATCAGGCTTGTCCACAAGGACTATCGGAGAGGACCAAGGACTAGAAGAGGGGACGATTATGTTCTCCCTCAGCATCTCGTCCAGCTCCTTCCGCACCTTGTCCCTATAGGGTCCCGTTACTCGGTATGGGGATACTGCCTGCGGGGGTGCATCCCCTGTGTGGATCCGATGCATCACTCCCTTCACTATCCCCGGCTTGTTGGAAAACACCTGTTGATATTTCCTAAGCAGCATTTTTAGTTCTTGCTGCTGGTCTTGGGTGAGTGCAGGACTGATCTTTACCTCCTCTGGGTTGTATTTTACTTCCCCTCTACCCTCCCAGAAGGGTAATTCAGCTTCCTCACTCTCAGCTGCTTTTATCGCGAATAAAACCCTCTGTTCCCCTCTGTAGTAGGGTTTTAGGGCATTCACATGAACCACCCTCCTTGCTTGGTTCTCCTCCTGCTCTATTAGGTAGTTCAGGTCTGACATCTTGGAAATGACCCTATATGGTCCTGCCCATTTGAGCTGCAGTTTATTCTCTCTGCAGGGCCTAAGCCAGAGCACTTCCTCCCCTGGGTCAAAGTGCCTCTCTCTAGCTTTGCGGTCATACCATGTTTTCTGTTTGACCTTCTGCGCTTGCAGGTTTTCTGCTGCCAGCTCTAGATTTCGCTTTAGGTCATTCATCAAGGTGTCTATGTATGTCACAACATCTTGTGGGTCATCCTGGGTGACCTGCTCCCAAATTTGTTTGATCAAATCAAGGGGCCCTTTCACCCCTAAGTGTGCAGCAAACATGTCAGAGTGACCCCTTTGTAAGATCATGGGGCGATACTTTTCAGGTACCACCAGTTGACTTCTGATCCCATCTCCCCCTTTTGAGATGTTCCTCAAGGTCTCTCTATATAAAATCCCCTTTTTCTCCAGAAATCTCACTGGGGTTTCAGGTGTTAGCTGGGCGTCAGTCACCTGTTCAAAACACTTTTGGAGAGTGGCGTCTGCCTTTTGCTCCTGTCCAAATCTGCTGTCTGTGGTTAAGGTTTCCACCACAGCTTCTGAACTCCCCTCTGCTTCCGCCTCTGGCTCATCATTACCCCCCTGAACTGTCCCTGTGGTGGCTTGTGAGCGTGTAATCACTAGCACCCGTTTCACATGTTCAGCCAGGTCATTTCCCACGAGCACGGCTGCTGGCAGAGTCGATGAAATCGCTATCCGCCAATCTCCCCTCCAGCCTTGAAAGTTGACAGGTACCTCTGCTACTGGCAGAGAGGTTATCTGCCCCTCAATCCCTGCCACCTTCATGCTCTCATTTGGGATTATAAACTCCCTAGGGATGATATCTGGATGGCACAGGGTTACCTGGGAACAAGTGTCCCGCAGTCCCCTATACTGACGGTCAAGTATTCCTACGTCCACCCCTGCTGTCTCAAACAACTGAGAATCTGTTTTTATCAGCAAGCAGCGCTTCACCTCCATAAGAGGACCATTTTCCTCAGCCTGATCAGCAGAGGTAGCTGTTCCAGACTGAGTAGTCATGGCAACAGGCTCCCTCTGTGACAATGAGCTTTGCTCCTTCTGGACACAGAACACAGCTTTTGGCTTGGTCCCACTAGCATTCTGAGGCACCATTCCTTTTAGCTGCTTTAATTTTTCACACTCTGAGATTAGATGACCCTTTCCCTGACAGAAATAACATTTTCTGGCGTATTTTGATTCTCTCTCATCTTGTTTTGGTTTTCCCTCCAAAATCTGAGGTCTTTGTTTCATGTCTGAGGGCTTCCCTTCACCATGGGCCCCTCCCCCTTGCTGGCTTTTCCCTGGTCCCTGAGAGTACTTGCTGTAGGTTTCTTTGGGTTTACCTACAGATTTCCCCTCACCCAAGGGCTTTCTTATTTGAGAAATAAAATCTGCGATCTCTGCGGCTGCTGCCACAGATTTCGGTTTCCTTTCCCTCACCTGGAATTTCAATTCCCCATGCAGGACTGAATAGAACTGTTCCAGGGCTATCAAGTCTTTAAGCTGCTCATAGGTCTCTGTCCCTTCCTGCGATAGCCATTTCTCAAGCAGCCTCACCAATTGGGCCCCCACTTGGGTAAAAGTCTGTTCTGGTTTTTTTTTGTGAGGGACCTGAATCTTTGTCTCAGCTGCTCTGCATTTATCCCATGTCTTGCAAACACCAGTTTTTTAAACTCTGCAAAATCTTTCATCAATTCCTCAGGCATCTCGGCATAAACCTCAGCCAGGCTACCACTGATTAAAGACCGCATGATGGTCATCTTCTCAGTTTCCCTCACTGAGAAGTCCACAAACGCTCTTTCCACTAAGGAAAAGAACACCTCAGGACAATCTCCCTTGTGGTACACAGGGAATTTCTTCAGGTCAGCCTTAGACAATTGGCCTCCCTCAGAATCCCTATTATTATTATTGTTCTGGTTCAACAGTTCCAGTTTTCTTAATTCAAACGCCATTCTCTCTCTCTCCATTCTTTCTTCAAATTGCCGCTGTTTCTCTCTTTCCTCCCTTCTTTCTCTCTCTAATCTTTCCTCCATTTCCCTCACCCTCAGTTCATGCTGTTGGGCTAGGAGTATTTTCCTGAGTTCTGGGTCCTGCTCTCCTGTGCTGTCACCCTGCACTGAGCCAAATTCATCCTCAGAACCTTGGTCAATCTGGGGGTCTTTCACTTCACTCATGTCTGCTACTTGGCTTCGAGTCAAGGGCATACCCCCCCCTCAGAACAGGCTGCTTTAAAAAGTCAAGCCTCAAAATAAAACGACCACTTTTTTTTTCCTTTTTGCCTCAGAACCAGCTCTCCCTAGAGATTGCTGCTGTTCTTCAGCACTAAATTTGCAACAGTATCGAGTCAGAGCCTACCCCCCTCTGCTGGGCCTCTCAGCTGGCAAGCTAGCTCGCTGTTGCTACGCAGATTTGCCTCAGCTTTTTCCCGCCAAAACTAGGCTGCCTCAGAGCACCTTAATCTAAGTCTCCCCAGTGGGCACGTTCTTCTACTAGCGCACCTCCCCGTGAGGTACACCTAGAAGATTACCTACGCGCCTCAGACTGTCCCTGACTAGACCCCCCTTGCTCTGGGCACACCTGCCAAGGCTTTGCTGGACCGCTGGACAACTGGACCAGTCGTATCCCACACGCTGGACACCAATCAATGTGACAAACCCAGACCTACTGGGATCTATCACACAGTTACTAAGCTGCCACCAACCATTCCCTATAATAAGTCACACAGACCAGGGATGGATTTTTAAACAACAAAAGAATAAGGTTTATTTTAAATACAAACAGGGTAAATAAAACAATCAGGTGAATAAAATAAAGTAACGTGGCTTATTCTCACACACACAAGCATACAGTTTGGTTCACCTAGAACCTTTAACTTAAAGCACAGACCCTGAACCCATCAGTTCTGGCTAACCAACAGACCCCTGAACCTTTCAGGCTGGTACTCTGACACACAGTAGTACCCTGTCAGACACCCAGACTCCCACAACAGCCTCTTCTTCCCCAGCTGCTGCTTCGTCCCAACCCAGTGTCTCACAGTCTGTCTCAGCATCTCCTCTTCACCACACAGGCATCACATATTTATACAGTACAGCCCCTCCTCCTGATGTCCCGCCTTCCACTCCCCATAGGATGGAACTTTCCCTCCAAACCCATGACAGACAGGTAACATCAGTGCTGTTATGTAACAAAAACCCTATTAAAATCAATTTAAGTTGGTTTTGACTTGACACCATATAATACTGTACACATATTTATATCCCACCTTTTCCTTTCCAAGGAACCCACCAGTGGACTAGTTTTCCCCAAATCATGGGGCATACAAAGAGATGCAGGAGCGTTAGTGGCAGCTTTCCCAAGCAACCTGCAAATTTCTCTTCCCGCTGAACAAAAACATTTTATTCATTTCTCAGAGCACCACAGGCAGGTATTGAAGAAACTGCCAGCTCTGGAGAGACACAGTCCTTGCTAGGAGGCATGTGCTTCACTCCAGTAGGAAGTGCAAGTCTGCATGAGCAAGATAGCAAGAGATCAATGGCCTGCCAGTTCTTTGTCCTGGAGCGATGGGAGTGGAAGGAGGCGGTCGTTCTCTTCTTCTTCCTGTCCTCCGGCTGCCACAGTACAAGGTGGCACAGAAAGCTAGACAGTCAGCCATTTCTCCTGAGGGCTCCCTGCCTCCCAGTGGAAATACATGGTAGCCCAAATGGCAAGTGAAGATGTGGAAAGACTGAGAGAGCTAAGATGGTTATTCTGTGCATACGTACATAGGGGTGAGTTCTCTCTGCCCCTTTATTTGCTGGTTTTTCTTCACCTATTGCACAATCGCCAGAGTCTGGAAAAATTACTTTCTAAGATTTTAACGCCCAGAATCGTCTGGCTAAGATGGTGCCTGAAATAGTCTTCATAACAGACAATGTAGAAAGACAAAATGGTGGTACAACAGTTAGAGAGAGACAAACAGGGAGATAACCAAATGGGTGCCACTGTTTGACTCCTTATTTAATAATAATAATAATAATAATAATAATAATAATAATAATAATAATAATAATAATAATAATAATAATAATAATAATAATAATAATAATAATAATAATAATAATAATAATAATAATAATAATAATAATAATAATAATAATAATAATAGAATCACACTCTGGCTATGGGTTCCCAGAGACCTGTCTGTTCAAATCAGGCCTTGAGACAGACTGAGGAATTGCTAGCTTCTATAGGAAAATTTCCTCCTTAATTCTTGTCTCCACATCCCTTTTACAAACCCTTCCTCTTACTACAAACTGTAGACCAGACTTTTTTTTAAAAAGTGCTTTCAACAATTTACAATAATTGTACTACATTTCTGTATTTATTTGTTATTTTAAATTGTGAACATGAAATTCCTAGAATTTATGGCCAAAGGGATGTAGGAGGCATGAAAGGTCCTCGGAAATCATAAAGAGTTTGGGAACTTCCCCTCTGAAACTCCTGCATATCAGTTTGAAGATAAAGTACACAATGGATCTGGTTGAAGCTTTTCTAAATAGCTCTTCAGTTTTGAATTACAAAGGAGAAAGAGTATTCTGCTGATTAGCCTTTATTAAAAAAATAATAAGTTGCATTCCACAACTGTACAGTCAAGACTGTTGTCATTAATTGTTCTGTCCATAGAAAGGGATCTTCTATGAGAAATGGTGTTTGATAATCTCATTTCTGAATTTGCTGACAAGAAATGCAGGAAGATAAGACAACTTAAAATATTCCAGATGTAGTTTGTCACTGTGTCTTCAAATTTCCTTTGACTTTACTCATGAAATGTAAACATTCTGATGTAAAAATATATCTGGGGTGTTTTGTTTCTTTTAAACTATTATATACATCCTTACTTTTCTTTCCCCATAGCTGACAGGAAAAAAAATGACACTGATACTAAGAGATGGTAGGTAGAGTCCTCAAATGAATATTCTCGTCTGGCCTGGGTCTTTACTATGCCATGTTGCTCCTTCCAAACTTGCCTATTCCACTCTTGTTAAATCACAAGGATTCACCTTTGGTCTTGGGCAACGTTCCATCTACTTTACCACCAGTGCTGAGCAGAAACCCCACCTGTTCCAGCTGCAACTAAAATCAAATGAGTGGCAATATTACCATATTTTTCCATGTATAAGATTATACTTTTGTCTAAAATTTTTAGACTAAAAATTTAGGGTTGTCATATACATGGAAGTAAGCTGAGGAAAGTACAAAAACAAGTGGAGGGGAAAGCAGGGATCAAATTATTCCTGCAGAGCTTTGATCTCTGCTTTCCCCTCCACTTGCTAATCCCTAGCAAAAGGAAAGCAGGGATCAAAGCACTGCAGGGTCGCTTTGATCTCTGCTTTCCCCTTTGCTTGCTAAGTCCCAAGGGGTTTAACAAAAGGAGGAGGGAAAGAATCAAAGCAATCCCATGGCTGTATATGGGAAAAAGGGATCAAAACGATCGTGCAGTTGAGGGATTGCTTTGATCCCTTTCTCCCTCCTTTTGAAGGGAGAAAGTGGGGATCAAAGCGATCCTGCAGCACTTTGATCCCTTTTCCCCTACACTTGCTAAACCCCACTTAGATTTCTTAATTTTGCATTAGAAAAGTGGGGGGCGTCTTATACATGGGGGCATATTATACACGGAAAAATATGGTAACTGTGGGTGCGCAGCACCAATACAGCATTGAGCAGCTACACACCCATTCAGCTTAGAGGGAACCTTGGTCTCAGGGTTTGACATGAACTCTCAAGGAAAGCAATGTTGCTCATCTGGCAACACCTAGTAATCAGAGCAGAGTTCCTCTAATTGACCCATGGAGTTTCAGCTTGTCATTGAGGAACCTTTGCTCATTTGTAAATAGCATTGGTTTTGGCTTCCTGGCTACTGGATATCCCTTGAAAGCTCCTCCAGGCAACATATTTTCCCCCAGCTGACCTCAAGTCGCGTTTGTTCAAATGAAGCAGCCCTTTGCACCAATGTCAAAACAAAAACAAAAGCCAATCAATATGAATAGTTACTTAAAAGGAGTTAAGCAAAGTCAATCAAACCAGGAGGGCAGCCACTTTATTTCCACAAGCCATCTTCGTCAATTTAGCTCATTTTAAATGCCGGATGCTGTGTTTCCTCCTCAATAAAGACATTGATTTTTGTGTCACTCAGAAGGCATTCGGTCAATGCAATCCTATGGGTGTCTACACGGAGGCAAGCCCCACAGGATTCAGTGGAGTTTACTCACAGGAAAGTGTGCATGATGTGACAGTCTGCCTGCCTGTCTGTCTACAAACACTCATGTCAAACATGTTTGAAAGTTCAACGAGGTTTTAACCGCCAGCCTACCACTTCAGCATTAAAACATTCTTAATTAGATTTCCACAGTTAATCTATCACTAAATGTCTCAGTTATAACTGATGTTATCTTCTCTCCCCCCCCCTTCCACTCTGTTATCCTTGCAAAACAGTGGGGGGAATGAACAAATTGGCTGATCAATTCACAGATTCATTAATAACATTATATGGGAAGTTCAGCACACCAGGTTACCTCTTCTGTTCCAAGTGGTGCATGAGGTAAATACATTTCCCCAAGTGGTAAAAAGTTCCTTTATTCACAATATAAAAGACAAGTGGGGTATTAAGCAGATAGTAACTAGCCATTAAAGGCCATCTTGCAGTAAACTCTTTTAGCTAGGTCCATAAACATCAACAGACTTCCATAAGCAATTAACGAGCATTATATTTAATGCCATGATGATTGCTGAAATTTTTTCCCCAGAATTCCCTTGGTTTCTCTTTAAAAATCTGCACAGGATATAATTTGCACTAAGAGCTAAAGCAACATTTCTTTAATTTTGGACACCTTTGGAGATGACAGCTGCAATACAAGGATATCTGCAAGCAAGATCTGAAGGCCTTGGAAATGAACCTCAACAGATGGGAAACCCTGACATCGGAGCATTCAGCCTGGAGGCAGGCGGTTTATCATGGCCTCTCCCAATTTGAAGAGACCCTTGTCCAGCAGGCTGAGGCAAAGATGCAATCCTGAAACCAGCAAAATCAGAGAGCTGGACGGGGGACAGATTGTATTTGTCTTCAGTGTGGAAGGGATTGTCCCTCTCAAATTGGCCTTCTCAGCCACATTAGATGCTGTTCCAAGTCCTCCATACAAAGCACGATACCATAGTCTCTTGAGACTAAAGGATGCCTAATCTAATGGCATAGTTTTGTTACTAGATGAATACTGGAGACATATTTCACCTTTTCATTCATTCATTCATTCATTCCCTCCTTTCTTCCAATGAGCTCAAAGCAGAGGTCACAGCTCCCTGCCTCCTCACTTCTTCCTCACAATAGTTGTGTGAGGGACGGTCAGGCAGATAGAGTGTGACTGTCCCAATGATCAACCAGTGATTTTAACCCAGACCTCCTAATCCTAGCACAGATTAACTATTACACTATATCGGCTCCTCCATTGAATCCCAGGACATGGATTAATCAGGGTGCCACTAGAGAAGAACCTTTGGGTAAAGAGTCATAGCCATCTGAATGAATCCAGGGATGGGGGGGTGCTCTGATCTGCAACCAGAGATTGAGCGTTGACATCCCCACTGTGCCTCCCTGACAGGGGCTGGACTTGATGATCCATAGGGTCTCTTCAAGCAGTTCTAAGATGATGGCAGTGGTGATCATGTTTTGAAGTGATGGGTGTTCCTATTCTGAGAGCCCATCCCCTCATATCACAAGCATCTTCATTTCAGAGTCTGAAACAGCCTAACTTTCAGGAGACCACATGCATTTTTTTAAAAAAGACAACACACTCTGGTAGCTTCAACAGCTGCATGGAAGAGGGAATTTCAGGTAGTGTGACTTTCAAGGTTGTCACTTTCCATGTGTCTAGGGACCTCTCAGAGAACATCTTTCAGGTAATAATAATAACATGAAGCCCAGGATCCTCTACTCACCCTGGGCAGTGGTCACACTGGCTAGGGGGTTTTGGGATCTGTAGTCCTCTGCTCTCCCCCCCATCTCCCAAGGTCTCCTTAAATTCAGCTTCCAGTTAATTATGGGGCAAATTATTCTTATTGTCCTAAGTGTAAAGTAAACCTCCCATGTTCTCATTTTATGCTATCAGTAAACAGTATTGTTTCCAACAACATGAAGACAAACAATCTTCTAAAATGTTCATTAACACACAGTTATAGTTCAACAGTCAAGCTAATATACATATATATAAATGTACATATTCTGTATGTATATAAATGTACATATTCTGTGAATCATTTGATAGCCCATTACCCTCTCTGCAGCCAAAACAAGTGTCCTCTCCGATTATCTCAAGATGTATTTGACTGTGTATTTTCCTTGAATTTTTTTACTGTTTCCATCTTCCCACATCTCCATTTTATTTTTTAAAATTTTTCCCCTGCACTGTCGCTTTAAAATCTGCTGGACTTATAGAGAAAAACAGACTAGCATTACACAAAATGGAAAGACAGAGAGGTGAAGGCTGCAACTCTGAAAGGATTTTCCGTGACAAATGATTCAAAAGCACCTCTCAAAAATAAAAATAAAAATAATCTCAGCTGCATTCATAGTCATTGACTTCATTCACTTGACAGTGTCACATTTTGCTTGACAAATACAAAAAAAACAGGAAACCAGACTCTTGGTTTCTTATTTTCCATGGGACTCTTATTATATCACTGACATGTGTGGAAAAGAATAATAATCTCCTTAGATTATTGATTGATAGCTTCCTAGAAAGATGGCATATACAACTTGTGTCCATACAAGTTGACATGCAGATATACACATAAACTGATTGCATGCCATTGTCATGATTAAGGAAGTGCAGGTTTGATGTTTGATGTTTATACCCTGCCCCTCTAGACTATGTCTACTTGGGGCAGCTTACAACATAAAATAAGACAATATAAAATATAAATAATCATAAAATACAATTAATATATTAGTTAATACAATTAGATTAAAAAATTAGCAAAATGGAATAACATGAAAGAAAAAATAAAAAAAATAGCTAGAAGAAGGAGATCTGCAAACATGTATTTGTACTTACTATAAAGCATCCTTCATCCAAACTCAAAACTTTTAAGGAGAGGGTTGGGCTTCATGAATTTAAGAGTCAAACTAGATAATACACTTAAGCATATTTTTAGAAGAGGTGCTTCTTCAGGTGGTGAAAAATCTCCGTGTTGCATGTGATTTTCCTTGGCTAGGTATCCTGCAAGGAGCCAGTGTAATGCTTTGGGTAGAGTGTCAAACAAACTTCTGAGTTCAAATTTCTGCTTGAACATGAAAAGTAATGGGGTAAGAATAGAATAGCAAACCACTCATTGAATATCTCACATAGCACACTGAGGGCTTGTCTAGACCAGTGGTTCTTAACCTTGGGTTACTCAGGTGTTTTTGGACTGCAACTCCCAGAATCCTTCACCACTAGCTGTGCTGGCTGGGGTTTCTGGGAGTTGCAGTTCAAAAACACCTGAGTAACCCAAGGTTAAGAACCACTGGTCTAGACCAGTGATTCTTAACCTTTATTACTCAAATGCTTTTGAACTGCAACTCCCAGAAACCCCAGTCAGGACAGCTGGTGGTGAAGGCTTCTGGGAGTTGCAGTCCAAAACTCCTGAGTAACCCAAGGTTAAGAACCAGTGGTCTAGACCACTAGTTCTTAACCTTTGTTACTCAGATGTTTTTGGACTGCAACTCCCAGAAGCCTTCACCATCAGCTCTGCTGGCTGAGGTTTCTGGGAGTTGCTGTTCAAAAACACCTGAGTAACAAAGGTTAAGAACCACAGGTCTAGACGGTCAAATAGGAAGTGGGGAAGATAGGGCTAAAAACCCTTTAGGTTGGTTAAGGTCAGACAGAGGTATATGATACAATTCTTGCATCCATATGCAGAGATCGGGTGGTTTTTGGTCAGGAAACCACACTTCACCTCAAGCAACACTGGTATTTTTGAGTGCTGTCAAATCAGCTGGCAACAATTAAAAACAAATGGGAAGCTTTTTTTTTTGTCTCCCATCCAAAGGCAAGGAAGATTTATTGACTGAATGGGAAGCTTTCTGTTTAAATCTTCACTTGAGAAATGGGAAGCTTTCACTTTGAATCTTCCTTGCCTTTTCCAAAAGGACAGCCAGCCAAATGCTTTGGTTTGTTCCCAGAAATCACACACACTGGATTTGAACCAAAACAGAGCAATCCCATCCACATTTTAAAAAACAATAGCATCTGACAGGGACCTAGAAAGGTAGGAATGCTGTGGGGGTATGCTAGTTCATTCTAGCACTTAACATCATCTGATTGCGATCAAAAGGAGTGAATCAACTCAACCCTATATTAGAACAAACAATGGGCTAAATGTCCATGTAGCTATGCTCTGGGTTTTCATTTTTAAGCAAGGATCTGAAATTGAATCCATGGGGGATTCAACCAATGGGGTGAGAGGGGACTGAAATGTGAAAAGAACAGTGATAATTGTCTTAACAGCAGTCATTTATGGGTTGAAACACAAATATCCTTACACAAATGAGCTAATGAACATATATAATTCCATTAAAAGCCTTAATCCCTTTTCAAGCCCCAAGAGATAGAGTTGAACTGGAAAGAAAGAAGTATAGTGGTGCCCCACCAGATGCTTACCCCGCATGACATCGAAATCGCTTGACGATGACATTTTTGCGATCTCTATGGGGGAAATCTGCTTTACGTTGATTAGGAGCCTGTTTATTCTGGCTGCACAAAATGGCTTCCCTCCCTTCTCAAAATGGCTGCTTTCTGGACAGAAGCTTCACATTACAGCGATTTTTAACAGCTGATCAGCGGTTCTCTATGGGCAATCTTCGCTGGACGATGAGGTATTTCCCCCATTGGAATGCATTGACCGGTTTTCAATGTATTTCAATGGGTTTTTTTACTTTCGCTTGACAACGATTTCGCTCTACAGCGATTGTGCTGGAATGCATTATCGTCGTCAAGCGGGGCACCACTGTATGCAGATATATGGAAGATAGACCTTGTTATTAGAGCAAGAGCTAAAGGGAAATTGCCATGTTCAAAAATACTATGCCCAGAACTTGTACATGTTACTTTTTCAGGATTGCTAGTCTCACAATGTACCAACCAGGAAGACTATTGCAATATTCTGGGAGTTGCAAACTAATCAAAAGTAACTTCCTAGCACTGACCCTGAATGCTTTAAATGATCAGAAGCTATTGCCTTGTATCCTACTCATATGACAGCCTAGAAATACCTGGCTGGACACTCTTGGTGATTACATTAGATTGAAGTTGGTCTGATGCAAGAAGGACATTCTTACAATTGCATGAAAATCAGGAAGCAGCGATGCCTGGACCTAACTAACAGGGAGTGCATGGCCATTGCTTGCTTTCAGAGCAGCCGGTGATCCACTGATTTCCTGGAAGTGTTTGTAGAAAGCGGTGCAGAGACAGGTCACAGCCACCTACTGTTCTCTGGAAAGCTCCACAGATTCATCAGTCTTGCCTAGCCCCTCTGCGTTGGTGAGTGTTCAAGTCTTGCTGTTCCTGACAGTTTTGAGCATCGTTTTAAAGAGAGAACTAAAATAGACAGATTCCCAGCATGTAACAGACCATCTGCCTTTCTTGTTTTCACTTGCTGCTATTACAGAGCGCTAGGAGATGTAGCAGTGGGGGAAAGTGAGGAACTGAGGAAGGAAGAAGGCAGAAACCATCCTTTTGGTCATACACTTTGATGACTCTGGCTGGTTTCCAGCTTCATCTAATTTTGCACACATTGGAGCACTTTCGGCCTTTGTCAGCTAATCATCCATCTCATGGGGGTGGAGGCCAAGAAAGAAAATAGGAGAGGAAATAAACCCTTACTGACTTTTTCCAAGGGAGGGAAAATACAGTTTATCTCTGCTTCCCCCTGGTGTGATTTCAAAAGGGACCAACTCTGCCTTGCATTTTTCAACTCTTATTGAAATTTCAGATCTTGCTGGACAGATTTGCCCCGGCAGCATGACCTACTCAAGGCAGGAATGGAGAATGGGTTCATCAAACATTGGCTATAAATCTAACAAGATACAGTATCCAAAATGTCTCTTTCACATACATTTTTTTAAACTTGAATTCAGCAAAGGGATTTATGTGTCTCTCGGTAGATTGATTAATTGGTTACTTGATTGGTTGTGGTCTTTTTTAAAAGGAATGATAAATTATCCCATCATCCCTATAGGATCCTATTTGTTCCAGGCACAAATACAGTAGAGTAATAAAAAGTAATGGGTTGCTCCAATATTTGAGCTCCAGAAACTCCAAAGCCCTGCCAGATTCATGCCATTGGGATGAAAAGAAGGAAGGAAGGACATTTTTTCCTTTCCTGGATTTTCTTTCTATGCATGTCTCCCTCCTAATAATGTCAAGGGAAGGAGTTGAGGTACATCAGCAATATTTGGGAGGGAAATACCCTTCACTCCACTTTTGCCTCTACTGGCAGAGTTCCGATGTTACTTGTCTAATGGTCTGGATCATGATCCTCCAGATGTTGTTAGCCACAGACCCCCTTTAGATATCATCGCTATGGTCAGGAATGATGAGAGCTGCAGTCTAACAATACCTAGAAAGCCAAACCTTCCTGGCCCCAGTCTCAATGCATGGTTAGCTTAGGTCAATTAAAGCTAACATTCCATTATGGCTTATACAATAGTCTGCAGAATTCAGGAAAATTCAGTGTATGAACCTCCCTCCTTTTAGGGACAATTCATAAGGCATCCTTCAGTCTCAAAAGACTATGGTAACATGCTCTGTATAGAGGACTTGGAACAGCAACTAGTGTGGCTGAGGAGGCCAATTTGAGAGTGACAATCCCTTCCACACTGAAGACAAATACAATCTATCCCCTGTCCAGCTCCCTGATTTTGCTGCTTTCAGGACTGCCTCTTTGCCTCAGCCTGCTGGACAAGCATCTCTTCCAATTGGGAGAGGCTGTGATAAACCGCCTGCCTCCAGGCTGAACATTCAGATGTCAGGGTTTCCCATCTGTTGAGGTCCATTCCTTCAGATCTCTCTTGCAGATGTCCTTGTATCGCAGCTGTGGTTTCCCTCTGGAGCGATTTCCCTGTACTAATTCTTCATACAGGAGATCTTTTCGAATTCAACCATCAGCCATTCTCAAGATATGCCTCAGCCAATGTAGACGTTGCTGTTTCAGTAATGTATAGCTAAAAATTTCAGCTAATTCTAGGACTACTCTATTGGGAACTTTGTCCTGCCAGGTGATACCAAAAATGTGTTGGAGGCAACGCATATGGAAGGTATTCAGCTTCCTATCCTGCCGTACACAAAGTATTCAGGACTCACTGCAGTACAGGAGTGTGTTCAGGACACAGGCTCTATAGACCTGGATCTTGGTATATGCTGTCAGCTTCTTATTGAGCCATACTCTCTTTGTGAGTCCAGGGAACATGGTAGCTGCTTTGCCAATGCATTTATCCAGCTCGACAGGGACAATGGAGGGGAAAGAAAGGGTCATATGATTTCACAAACAATGCAGCAAAGGATGTTCCTTTATAAGCTATCCTGACCTGTTCCCTGCCTGCCTAGAGCAGGTACGAGGCATGTCCAGGGAAGCTTCAAACCATCCAAAGTTCACTTTCCATTAGGTCCTTCAGAAAGAGCCTTGCATTTGATTGCTTTAATGAGAATGCACTGAGTGAAAGCATGTGTAACAGGAAAGAAAGGAAAGAAGATCTTGGAAATACATCTTTCAAAACAGATTACCTGACAGACGCCTCATTGCCCAAATCTCCATCACAAGTGATAGTTTAGAAGCAAAAAGAAATAAGGGATAGACAGCAAGCACATTTTGGAGCTGTTTTGATCCATGCCTGTTTGCATCAATGTAAGTCTGTGTCCTTTCCATTTCATTGCTTGTTGCTACTGGGAGATGCTCTTAAGGACATCAGAGAGATTACCCACAATGCTTGTTGTTGTTGTTGTTTGCTTTTGTTGTGAGGCTCTTTAATTGAAGTTCCTCTTGTGAAGCAGGACAATGCATACTCCCTTCCTAGAGTGGAAGTTTGACTTCCTTTGGATGAAAAATCACTGGAGAAATACAGCATTTATGACATATTTGGATTCATTTGCAAGTGCCTTAGTTAGAGCAAAGCTATTATGCCTGGAAACAAACTCTGTTGGCTTTAATGGGAGAGTTAAGCATGGCTTTGAATCTCTTCCGCTGAAGACCATGGATTTTTAAAGTGCTTGTCTTTGAATAGATTGTGCCCAGGCTAACTGAAAGAGTCATTTACATTCCTCTTCTTGTCCTTCTCCTGAAAGAGGTACTTGTACTATGTGTTTCTGTTCTTCTTTCTGGCTTGGAGTTACAGAAGGGGAGAAAAAAGAGGAAAGGGTAATGCATTCATATATTTTGTTTTCATGATTCACACTCTTTTTAGCAGGAAACAAAACATTGCCTATGGAAGATTTCGTTGAGTTCCTGCCACCCTGTTTGTGTAGTATAAACACACCTGTAAATACAAAAAGGTTGTGTTGGCAGCAGGCACAGATAAATGGTCACCATAACTAATATAAAAGTGACAACATCAAAGCTTCATTCTGCCAGAAATCGTGGAAGACATCATGGAGCAAGAGACAAACAGTGGTTAAAACAGAAATATAGTGTCAGATCTCAGCTATTGCCATCTGCGAGCCAGAGGAAAAGATGATGGTAGAAATTGCTGTAAATCACATAGAGTGACCATCGGTTGGATTGGTGGTACAGAAATCAGATGGATGGATGGATGGATGGATGGATGGATGGATGGATGGATGGATGCATGGATGCATGGATGCATGGATGCATGGATGCATGGATGGATGATGGGCGACTTTATTAATGAATGATTGTGCAGCCATCTCTGCTTTGTCCTTAGCAGCTTATGTGTTGATCTGAGGTCCCATTAAGGACACTGAGGTTAATCTGGTTCTTTTGTAGGCCTCTAAAATGGAAATTGAGAATCAGACTAGATGGTATAGACCAGTGATTCTCAACCTTGGGCCCTCAAATATTCTTGGACTATGACTCCCAGAAACCCAGGTCAGCACAGCTAGTGGTGAAGGCTTCTGAGAGTTTTAGTCCAAGACCCATGGTTGGGAACCACTGGTATACACAGTTTACCATTAGGAGCTGAAAACATGAATCCCTCTGAGATTCATACCTGAGTAATAAGACTTGCCCCAAACAAAGAGAACTAATTTTCAGGGTATGAATGGGAGGAAAAGCTTGCACTATGACAATCAGATGACTTTCAACACTTAATGGATTCTGTCTTCTCCAAATGTCCTATGTATACCATCTTGTTGACTGTAACATTTATCAGAATCTGAATGAATTATTTGTATCATTCTTCACTGCAGATGATGTTGGATGAAGATACCCATGTGTGTGACTTGTAGCACCTAACAAAATGGATCAAATAGCAAAAATATGCCATCAAATAAATTCTGACTAAAGGTGACCTTTTCCAGGGTTTTCTAGGTAGCAGATACTCAGAAGTAATTTACTATTCCCTTCTTCTGGGGTATTCTGGGGCTGTGCAGTTTGTAAATTAGATGGACCTTTGGCTTTATCCAGCAGAACTCTTGTGTGACCACCTAGCCCACAAAACTAAAAGCCTGCCTTGTTCTTGCACATTTTAGTCCATGTGACAATTGGGGCTGGTGTGGATTCACTTCCCAGAAAGGAAAACAGCCTGTTAACAATGGCTAAGCAAAGCAAACAGCACAGCTCTTTTGATCGAAAGGGAATTACTCACCTTTCTTCTTTTTGCAAACCTATCATTTCAGAAAGGAAGTACAGCCTTTCAGACCAAATAGATCAGACAGCTGCTCTTGGGTGTGATGGTCTTTCAGGTATTTACACTTTCTTTACAAGGCAAACATAGGTTGATCTTCTTTCTATCTTCTTATCTGTGTATGTCCTGCAAATCTGGTGCAAAATATTGTAAAAGCCATTTTAAAGAGCACACTTTAAACAGAAGGATAGGTTTTGACTAACTGAGACCTGTCAGATGAAGTGTCACCAGCTTTTGGTTTTACAAAAAAAGGGGGGGGGGCAAAGTCCTGTTTGTTATACTCACAAGCATAACACAAATCGCATAACTTTTGGAGTGAAATGACCACCAATAGTTATACAGTCACCATAGATTTCTCCCCTCACTCGGAGAAAGGTGACCTAGAGATGAAACAAACACACAAATACACATAATGTATTCCATACTGAATCACATGAGTCAACATGTAAACAAATCAAGTCTGTGCAGATCAAGTTCTTGCATTAATTTACTGCCCAAAGTTATCCTATTTGCATTATGTCAGCATAAAATAACAATAGCATTTTGGTGACTATTGCCCTCACACTATTGGGTGGAGAAGGTCCACAAAAAAGCATGCCCAAATACATTTGTTTGTCTTGAAATATTTCCATTTCTTTTGCTGCACCGGATTTAGTTTGTGTTAGTCTGCGCAAGTACTGTATATCATGCAAAATCAAAAAAAAAAGTGGCACCTTAAAGACTAACTGTTAGATTTTAATGTGAGTTTTCATGGATCACGTCCACTTCTTCAGACATATGGGAAAAAATGAAAAACAGAACGAAATAAAGAAATCACAAGTAAAACATTCAAAACATTCATTGGCTTAAAAAAATCTCAGGTATGTGGATTTCCTGTGAACTGCATCTCCTGTGCAGTAATTTATGGCCTGTGTTTGGTGTTAAGTTCTGTCGTAAACATTCCCACAGGAGACAGAAAGCAGATAACCAGGCAAGAGCAAAGTAGGGGGGAAGGGGGGTTGGTGGTAATTGTCAAAAACCCAAGGGAAGAAAGAAAATATAGAAATAAAAGTAAAAGAAGATAGCAGATGAACCATGTGTGTTAGTATAGGAAATATTAATAGTTTTTAACTTTGAGCCTTGTGAGGAAAGCTGGGTCTGGTGGTTGCCAAGAAAAAACAACAGTAGACAACAGCCTAAGTATAATATTTGGTAATGATATAAGAAATCTGAATTTATATTCAATCCATTTTTATGGGTGTACATTATGCGTATAAATTTTATTTCTTATGAGAGCTGGACAATAAAGAAGGCTGACCGCTGAAGAATTTATGCTTTTGAATTGTGGTGCTGGAGGAGGCTCTTGAGAGTCCCCTGGACTGCAAAGAGAACAAACCTATCTGTTCTGAAGGAAATCAACCCTGAGTGCTCACTTGAAGGACAGATACTGGAGCTGAGGCTCCAATACTTTGGCCATCTCATGAGAAGAGAAGACTCCCTGGAAAAGACCCTGATATTGGGAAAGTGTGAAGGCAAGAAGAAAAGGGGATGACAGAGGATGAGATGGCTGGACAGTGTCATTGAAGCGACAAACATGAATTTGATCCAATTCCGGGAGGCAGTGGAAGACAGGAGGGCCTGGCGTGCTCTGGTCCATGGGGTCACAAAGAGTCGGACATGACTTAACGACTAAACAACAACAACACATTGGGTTCCTTTAAAAAAAAAACAGGCCTAATGTTGTTCTCCATATATAATAACATTAATGGACAGTTCATTTTTACAAACAAAAAAGAGGCTATGGGAAGAATTTGTTCTGGATCAATTTTTCCCTGCTTTTGTCTGGCCAATAGGTTTTGTAAGTTTTGTCTGGTCAGCTGACTGTGGACCAGAAACCAGTTTCATCTCTTAATCCACTTGTTTACAGGTGGCTGGGGGCATGCCAGGTTAAAGATGTTTCTCATTTGAAAACCATGTGTAGAAAACATCTAAAATGGGGTCAATGCACTGCTTGAACACACCTTAGCCAAGCAAAGAAGACAAAATGCACAAACTGGGGGGAAATGTGTCAAGAAGCGAAGGATTTTGTTTCACAACGATGACAATAACCACAACTGGTGCAGCAGAAAAGCAACTGGAAAAGGAAACATGTCTGATTAGGTGGCCAGATCCCTACTGTAAAACTCTCAGTAAGGTGGCCCTGCACATTTTGCTCTTTGCCTGCCCACCCAACAAAGTATACAAAACTGTTTTTGACTGAATCAGACCACCGGTCAAACTAGCTTCTTCTCAATTTTGACTTGCAGAGATTTTCTAAAGATTTGACAGAGATCAATCCCAAGGCTGCAATTTAACATTCCTTAACTGGCGCTTTTGAGCATCGAGTCTGGGACCTGTTTATGAAAATATGGACAGAGCTGCAGAACACACTACACAAAAAGCCACCTTGGTTTGCTGTGCTCCTGCTATATCTACACAGAAATCACGCAAGTCTATAAACCCGGACTGTGCCCAATTTAAACTCACCATATGGAATTATTATGCAAATCTGTTACATTGTATGCAACTTTGAAACTGATGTTGCAAAGATTTGTGCCCTTAACTTTTGGAGTGCCACCAAAATCATGGCCTCAGCCAGTCACATTAGCAGCCAAGTTCATTACATTACAGATGGTAGCCTTCCCCACAGGCTAATCAATCTTTCTTTGCCAGAAAGCCATTTTCCACGTGCAAATCACTTTCAATTGTTTAAGAGCGCTTTTGTAAAATTCTCGTGCTGAGAATATCTGGATGTGTTCCAGCTTGTTGGCATTAAATGTGGAGTCTGGTGCTGAACATGTTGCTCTGAATGTTTGTAGCCATGCTGCCACCAGCAGCAGAACAATCAAGAAACTCTGAAAAACAGAAGAGCAAACCTCACGGAGATCACAGTAAAGTAATGGAATGTAGTGGTCTTTTTTTTCACTCTGCCAAATCCATTCCACTGCCTTCATTTTTTCCCTAGCATTATTGTCTTTTCCAGTAAGTTTTACAGTGAATCCAACTATTTATGTGCAATTAATTACTCCACCCAATAACTAACATGTAACTACACTACATAACAATTGCAAAATCACTAGTTTCATATAATCTTGTAATAACTAAAATGTGACTACATTGCAATTTAATGAGGGATAATCATTTTGTGGCATATCTAACTTTCTAGTGAACTTTCTAGTTACAAAGTATGGACTTACTAAAGGAATGAGAAAAAACGTTACATGGTTGAAGGGCTAACTTTTGTTTCTGCCTTGTGCGTCTGAACAAATAACATTCAAATCAAGAGCAAGTGTTTTAGGTACTTTCTATAAACGAGAAACTAAAGAGTTGCTTTTTTAAAAATTGTAATTATAACAATAAAGAACTGCTGCATCTGATTGATTTTTAATGGTAGATTTCAAAACTCTGATGCTCATAGGTCTAGGGGCAGATAGACACAGCTGTTGAAAACTACAAATACTCATACACAAGAGCAAGATAAATTCCTCCACCATACGGCAGGGGTCAGGAAAGGTCAGTCTTCCAGATATTGTTGGATTGTAACTCCAGTTTAGCTGGTGGCGAGAAATCATGGGAGTTGTAATCCAACAATGTCTGGAGGGCCACATGTTCTCCATCTTCCCCTAAGGCAGTGATTCTCAACCTTGGTTTCCCAGATGTTCTTGGACTAAAACCCACAGAAGCCTTTACTGCTAGCTGTATTGGCTAGGATTTCTGGGAACTGTAGTCTAAGAACATCTGGGGACCCAATGTTGGGGAACCACAGCCCCAAGGTAAATTGATGTCAGGTACAGAACATGAGTACCTAGGAAGAGCCCTGCTGGATCAGGCCAAGGGCCTGTCTAGTCCAACTTCCTGTATCTCACAGGGGCCCCACCAGATACCTCTGGGAGCACACGAGACAAGTAGATACTTGTCTCCTGATACCACTCTCCTGCATCTGGCATTTTGAGGTACCTTCTGCTTAAGCCTGGAGATTATATATCCCCATCATGGCTTGTAACTTGCAATGGACTTTTCTTCCAGAAATCTTTCCAATCCCCTTTTAAAGGCATCTAGGCCAGATGCCATCACCACATCCTATGGCAAGGGGTTCCACAGATTAACAACATACTGGGTAAAGAAATATTTTCTTTGATCTCTTCCAACACTCAATCTGAGTGGATATCCCCTGGTTCTAGTATTGCGTGAGAAGGAAAAGACCTTCCCTCTATCCACTTTATCCATCCCCTGCATAATTGTATACATCTCAATCATGTCGTCTCTTAGGCACCTTTTCTGTAGACTAAAAAGCCCCAAACGCTGCAGCCTTTCCTCATAAGGGAGGTGCCCCAGCCCAGTCATCATTTTAGTCACTTTCTTCTGCATCTTTTCCAGTTCTACTATGTCTTGTTTGAAGTACATACAGAATTGTATGCAATACACCAAGAGTGGCCTTATCAGTGTTATTTACAATGGCATTATAATGTTGGCTGTTTTACAGTGGTGCCCCGCATAGCGACGTTTATCCGTTCCAGGAAAAACATTGCTATCCGGAAACATCGCTAAATGGAACGTAAAACCCCATAGGAACGCATTAAACTCCGTTTAATGCATTCCTATGGGGGAAAACTCACCGGTAAGCGAAGATTCCCCATCCGGCCGCCATTTCCGCCGCCTCAGTAAGCGAGGACAGGGTGCGAAAATGCTGTGGGCGGCCATTTTCTTGATCTGGCGGCCATTTTGGAACCGCCGATCAGCTGTTTCCCTAACATCGCAATGCGAAGATCGGTAAGCGAAACGCTTACCGGTCATCGCAATGCGATCTTTAGCCTATTAAAACATCGCAATGCGATCGTGAAAACGATTGCAAAAAATGCATCGCTATGCGGATTCGTCATTAAACGGTGTGCTCGTTATGCGAGGCACCACTGTATTTTCAATCCCCTTCTTAATGATACCTAGCATGGGATTGGCCTTCTTCATTGCCACTGAACACTGGATTGGCACTTCTATCAAGCTGTCCACCAGCACACCAAAATCTCTTTCCTGATCCGTCATGGACAGCTCAGAACCCACTAGCTGATAACTAAAGTTTTTACTTTTTCTTATATTGGAATACATTTGCCACTTTGCCACACATTCTCTCCGTTTGGAGAGATCCTTCTGGTTCCAGAAGTCCTTCTTCAGCACCATAACTCAGAAAAAGGAGTGCTGGACCCTTCAGAAGTCCATTGGGCACTTTCTAAAATGTCGCTGGACTACAGTTGCCATCATTCCCAACCAGAATGGGTAATGGAATGGCATCATAGAAACTACAGGTCCACCAATTTCTTTGTGAAGAAATTTCCCAACGTGGAGTTGGGAAAGGATATTTTAGAGAGAAAGATGGGCTCTAGCATGCAATTCTGGCCTAAACATATAGTGAATGAGCCCAGCCCCCTTTCAAAAACCAACCAACCTGGGGGGGGGGGGAGGCTGTCTTCTCAAGGGTGAAGATCCCAGTCACACTGATGTTCATGACTTCTACTGCTGTTTCATGTCAAGCTAAATAGCACTGAGAGAACTCAGTCAACCTTTCCATTGCTGCTACTAGACTGAGAAGCAGGATAAAAAAGTTTTAACTAAATTATTGAAAGATGATTAGGCCTGCATCTGGAAGAAACAGAACTTTTAATTCTGTGTTCACATTTTTTTTTCAGCAGAGGAATGAGGCAGAAAAGGGGGACAGATCCAGGCCCTTGAGAAAGCCATGCTAAAAGCATCCCATAAAAAGTAGGACTGCCACATACCAGACAATACCGGTCAGAAATGTGCTGAGAAGCAGAGAATGTTAATGGCGCCATCACAAGACTTGTATACATTTCATCCTAGGAACCAGCCTCCCACTGTTTGTGTTGATATTTGATTTGTGAAAAGTAAGAGCAGGCAACACAGATGTTGAGTTTTTCTGCTGCTCTGATTTGGCACAGAAAGCCGCTAGGCAAACTGATAGATGAACACTTCTGAGAATGATCGTCCCAGGGAGACACATTTTCATCTTTTAAGACCGATCACTTTGCTGCATTGTATCATATGGCATAACAATGCAATGTGTCTGAATAACAAACCACTGGCTCCCCACTGAACATGGATGGAAATGATAAATGGAAGCAGTTTTTTCTTTTTCTTTTCTTTTCTGTTGGGTGGCAAATATGCAAGTGGAAAAGAAATGAAAGGAAAGGAAAAGAAAAGAAGACAGAACTTGGTAAAACTACTTTTTAAAACTACAATCCCAGAATCCCTCCATCAGTATGGTTAGAAAGTTAGGCATCCTTCAGTCACGAGAGACTATGGTAACATGCTCTGTATGGAGGACTTGGAACAGCATCTAGTGTGGCTGAGAAGGCCAATTCGAGAGTGACAATCCCTTCCACAATGAGGACAAATATAATCTGTCCCCTGTCCAGCTCCCTAATTTTGCTGCTTCCGGGACTGCTTCTTTGTCTCAGCCTGCTGGACAAGGGTCTCTTCAAATTGGGAGAGGCCATGATGCACCGCCTGCCTCCAGGCCGGATGCTCAGATGTCAGGGTTTCCCATCTGTTGAGGTCCATTCCTAAGGCCTTCCGATCCCGCTTGCAGATGTCGCAGCTGTGGTCTCCCTCTGGGGCGCTTTCCCTGCACTAATTCTCCATACAGGAGATTTTTTGGAATCTGACCACTAGCCATTCTCATGACATGTCCAAACCAATGTAGATGTCGCTGTTTCAGTAATGTATACATGCTAAAAATTCCAGCTCATTCTAGGACTACTCTATTGGCAACTTTGTCCTGCCAGGTGAAACCAAAAATGCATATCATTTTTGGTATCACCTGGTTAGAAAGAGAGGGCATGACAAAGATATCCCAAATCAGCTGTGGATTCAATGGGTGAAAAGCCTACCACACCCTCTGAATCAAGCCAGCCTTGTAGCTATGCAGGTGGATGACCATCTGCCCCGTGGAAGCCTGGGAGGTGCCAGTAAAAGTGCCAGTAAATCTGACCCTGGCTTCTTTTTAATGTACTAAGTGTAGCTTTAAGGTTGTGATTCAATGGAACTATAGAATGTAGGCTGGAAAATTATGTCCTTTCCTCGCAGCAGACGCATAAAACGCAAACTCCACTCTTGATCATTTAATATCCATGGGCTCAGCCAGCTCATGCAGTTGCTGTTCTCGCACAGTAAAAAGTAAACCTTGCCTATAAAAAGAGGGATAGAAGCCACTGGCTATAAAGAATCTGTGTGTGTGTGTGTGTTGGGAACACTTCTGTCTGGCAAAAAGTGTCACAACTGGGGATGTGCCTCCTGCTCATACTGTCTCCAGTGATATTTTTCTAGTCTCATGACCTTCATTTAAAAAATTCCCAAATTATTTGGCCAAAGTGATCAAAGGTCATTTGACACGTTGCAGCCCTTAAAGGCATTTTGCCCAGCAAAAAGCATTTGTCTTCTCTGTAGCCTTAACGGCAGCGACAACCAACACTATTGGGTTGAAAAGGGCTATACAATGGTGCCTCGCATAGTGACGTTAATCCGTGCAGCAAAAATCGCTGCAAAGCGATTTCGTCGCTATGCGCTATTAAAAAGCCCATAGGAATGCATTGAAACCCCTTCAATGCATTCCTATGGGCTAAAAACTTACCTTTAAGCGAAGATCCTCCGTACGGCGGCCATTTTCGCTGCCCGGCAAGCGAGGAATCCGTCCCTAAACACAGCGGGGGCCTTTTTTTTTTAACCAGGTGGCCATTTTGGAACTGCCGATCAGCTGTTGGAAAATCATCGCTATGCGATGATCGGTAAGCGAAACAGCGAACCAATCATCGCAAAGCGATTTTTCCCCATTTAAAACATCGCAATGCGATTGCTTTTGTGATTGCAAAAACTTAATCGCTATGCAGTTTCGTCGTTAAACGAGACGCCGTTAAGAGAGGCACCACTGTACGTTTTTCTTGTCCCCAGTATTCTTTATTTAATAGTGTGCTGCTTCCGCCCCCACTGCGTCTACCTCCACTGCTGCTGCTTTTGGTGATTTGATGATACATTGGTGGAACCAGAGTTGCTGTTCTGCCCCCAAGTTCTGTGTATCGTCCAGATTTTAGGCATGCCACCTGGTGCCCCTGTTAGGAATTGACTAGCCCAAACTCCATTGTGTTTCCATTGATGAAGGAAAAAAAAAATGACAAGCTTCTGATCCTTATTGTTTCAGCAATATAATCAGAGCAACGTATAAGCAGCTTCTAACGAGTTGTTCAGGGCAACTGAAGCCTGTTCTGGCCATCCAGTGAGGAGAACCCATCTTACTGTTGATATATTACTGATACAGATTCAGGCAGGTACTAGTGACTAGCTGAAGTTCCGAGCTGTCAAGAAACTGTGCCTAATATTTGCTAAGGCGCACATTAGAAAGCCAGAGCCCTCCCTTTTGTTCCAACACCATCACTACTGCATGGGGAACATGGACAGTTGTGAGGGTCCCCAAAGAGAATTTGTGGGCCTCCTTTGTAAGAAGGACGGTGGCTGCCACAGCACACAAACATGAGGGCCAGCCCTTGGTCACTGTGTCCAACAACGTGGAAAGGTAGGCCACGGGCCTCCGCCAACCGCTGATCCTTTGCATGAGGACCTCCAGTGCCATGCTGTCTTGCTCATGACCAAATAATTCAGATGGCCATTCTGGGTCGGGGCAGCCCAAGTGCCCCCTTTTCCTTCTGGTGGAGCTAATTCTCTCATCCGCCTCCTGCTCATCTTCTAAAGAATCGCCCATCAGCTCTGGAGGAGGGGGTGGCAATGGGAAGCTTAAGCCCCTTTCCATTCCACTTTTGAGCAGGTTCTGGTTTACTTTTACTTGTACTTGTGGGACCTGGTATTGGTCAGGTAACCAATACCAGGTCCCACTGGTATTGGAATCAGGTAACCCCCCCTTGCTGAATGACCTTTACTCCCGGGGCCCCTTGAGCCAATCCAGAAGGAACAGGAGCCTGGGGGGGGGGAAGAGAGAGCAGGCGGAGGGTTTCCTTCATCTGGAAAAGCTACTGGTGGTGCAGTAGTGGGAGGGGGAATGTACTCCATTGAATCAGTTAAAATACATTTCTCCTCTTTCTCCTTGTCTGTTTTATCTTTCTCAGAGTCCTTGAACCCCTGCAAAGCCACTACCAACACTCTATAGTACTCCTTCAGGCTTGGAACTGGCATGGGAGGGGGGCTATGTAGTCCAAAGAGCCATAAGGGTTGTTTCTATTTCTCGATCGGGTAAGCTCGCATGCCCCTTTGTGTTTCTCAGGCTGGGCTACTATTAATGCAAAGCATCCAACATATTTCAAGAGATCTTCATCCCCCCCTTTTTGTCGCCTCTTCAGCCCATTCCACCAGCCCTCTCAAGGCATTGGGAGAAAAACTACCATCAGAGGACCACGGAGGTGACAAAGAAATAGCAGTACGCCAAATGTGAGTGCAAAATTTGATCATGTGCCACATAGTAAGCCCAGATCGCTTGCCCACGAGCTCTATCCAGTTATCCAGAACACAGCTGAGGAGCATCCCCCATACCAGGTGTGCCTTGCTCGTGCACATTCCCATGCCTCGCAAGTCTCATGGCCTGGCCATGGGGACTCACACAACCCACACACGTATCACAAACAGGCCCCTGTTCACTGCACACTTGCTATCACCCCAAGGTGTCGCAGGCCTGAGCCTCAGCGCATGGGATGGGTCATCTTCACAGCAAAGGTGAAGCCACCAAATGAACCCCCAGGCCCCTTCAGGGGGCACCATCTTTCAGGTCACCTCTTTTGGGAGCCCCACCTTTCAGGTCACTCACCTCGGATCACCTTGGAGAGAAGATGGCGGGCAGAGTGAAACAAGCAGCCTGATCCCTCCGTTAAGGATGCCAAGGATCACCAGAAAAACCAGCCAATCCACCAGGTGTTACCGGCCAATGTGGGTTTCAGTTTTCCAGCAAGGAATCAGGCACAGTTGCAACAGCTGAACCAAAGGTCTGATTTTATTTTAAAGAGCAAAGAGCAAGAAAGGTCAGCTGGCACTTCTCTTGAAAGCAGAGAAGACCCCGAACATATAGTGTACACACATTTTATAATGATACAGACAAAAAGCCATAAAATGCTATTATTCTATTGGTCAATTGTACACCAACTTTGGATCCAGTCCCTCATTGGGTAATTGATGCCAACTACACTAATCTATTAGTTACATGTAGATATGCATATTGTGCCCCCATCTCTCCTTGACTTGGGCCCTGGATGTGCTTGAAAGTCTGGGGACAAGATTATCCGTTTCTCTTATCTATTGGTATGTTTATGTGCTTTCTTCCTGGGCCCTGATATATGGCCTTCAATAGTGTGAATCACTTGTGAATGTTACTTGCTGGCTTCCTCCTACAAGCATTCCAGTGATGGGCCATCTGTTACATCAAAAAGGTGGATAGGCAGAGAAGAAGAGTTACCGTATTTTTCTTTCTTACTGGGGCAAGAAAGTACAACTACTGCGTATCTTCACTAAGTCAGAAATAGGCATATTTTCTTAAATTAGGCAGTGAAGATGGTCAAACTTGTGATCCAGTTCATTTGTGGTAAGAAGTTACCAAATCAGGCACATTTCTTCAAAAATCTAATTGGTGGAAAGAAATCTACATTTGTTTAAAAAAACGGGAGAAATCAAAGCTAACAGATCTGCTCTTCCCACATATATGCTTATTCTCATTGAATCTTCAGAGTTCTCAGTACCACTAAAAATGAAATTCCCAGGATTCTCTAGAATTGTAGCTGGTTCATGACTTTGCGTACCTTGGCTCAATGATCTCTGACACTCTCTCCCTAGATGTCAAGCTGGCAAAGCAGCTGCCATGTTCTCTAGACTCACAAAGAGAATATGGCTTAATAAGAAGCCAACGGCATATACCAAGATCCATGTCTATAGAGCCTGTGTCCTGAGCACACTCCTGTACTGCAGTGAGTCCTGGACCCTTTGTGCACAGCAGGAGAACACCTTCCATATGCATTGTCTCCGATGCATTTTTGGTATCCCCTGGCAGGACAAAGTTCCAAATAGAGTAGTCCTAGAACGAGCTGGAATTTTTAGCATGTATACATTACTGAAACAGCGAGTTCTATGTTGGCTTGGGAATGTTGTGAGAATGGCTGATGGTTGAATTCGGAAAGATTTCCTGTATGGAGAATTAGTGCAGGGAAATCGCCCCAGAGGGAGACCACAGCTGTGATATAAGGATATCTGCAAGAGGGATCTGAAGGTTTTGGAAATGGATCTCAATAGATGGGAAACCCTGACATCGGAGCATTCAGCCTGGAGGCAGGCGGTTTATCATGGCCTCTCCCAATTTGAAGAGACCCTTGTCCAGCAGGCCGAGGCAAAGAGGCAGTCCCGAAAGCAGCAAAATCAGGGAGCTAGACAGGGGACCGATTGTGTTTGTCTTCAGTGTGGAAGGGATGGTCACTCTCGAATTGGCCTCCTCAGCCACACTAGACGCTGTTCCAAGTCCTCCATACAGAGCACGTTACCATAGTCTCTTGAGACTGAAGGATGCCTAATCCAATCTCTAAAGAAGGCAACAGAATGGAAAATACTAGTCTTTCTGAAGCTTTACTTTTGCAGTTATTGGGCTTTGGACAGTGACAATAGAGGGGAATGGGAGCATTATTCTGCAGTCAATGCACTGCAGTCAATACAAAAAAACTGGAATGAACTGGAAAATTTAGAAACCTAAAAGGGAGCTTTCAAAGTTTATTGGCACCTTAACATATTATGGAATTTCATTAATGTTCTCTTCTCATTTAAAAAAAAACACTACCCCTTTATTTTATATACAGTAACTTGCCTTTTTTCCCTAAAAGTGACTGGTCTACCTTCAGTCCTATAAAGAAAAAGAAAACGTAGTTAGTAGTTATTTGGTGGGCGGGAGGTCATTAAACAATGTCAGGCCATATGTGGACATTCTGTCTTTCTGTTTATTACCTAGATTTTGTCAAGTACTCCTCAGACAGAAGCTTAATTTGGTTTGTGAAATAACTACATGTAAAAGGTTTGTGAAATAACAGAAGCTGGATATTCAGTTTCCCCTTGGCTCATGAGTTGTTTGTGCGCATTATTAATTGAATAACCTTTCCTTTCCTTTTCTTCCCCTACTTTTGCACAAACTGTACAACTTGTTCTATTCGTACGGGAAACCAGAACAGACTATTTAAAAACAAGAACCCTGTGAGTTACACCAAACAGTCCCTTAGGGCCTGTTTGTACAACCATCTGGGCTCGTATGGTCGGGTGGCTGGGTGGGAAAATCTGAATATTTTGAGACTGAGGCAATACAATTGTGTTCAACCACCACACAGATAATCACTCCTTTGTGTGCCACATCAAATGCATCACCAGTTATCTGGAGGAATTATAGAGCTGGCTCCACTTTTCAAAGGTTCTGGAACACCTCGGTAGCTTTCCTTCTATCCTGATGCTCCATAGTATCTTACCAGCAAGTTGGCATGTGTCATTCATTTTTGTTGGACTCCAAACTCCATAATTCTCAATTCTGGGAGTTTTCGTCGTCATCGTCTAGTCGTTTAGTCGTGTCCGACTCTTCGTGACCCCATGGACCAGAGTATGCCAGGCCCTCCTATCTTCCACTGCCTCTCGGAGTTGGGTCAAATTCATATTGATTGCTTCGATGACACTGTCCAACCATCTCGTCCTCTGCCGTCCCCTTCTCATCTTGCCTTCACACTTTCCCAACATCAGGGTCTTTTCCAAGGAATCGTCTCTTCTCATGAGATGGCCAAAGTATTGGAGCCTCAGCTTCAGGATCGTCCTTCCAGTGAGCACTCAGGATTGATTTCCTTCAGAATGGATAGGTTTGTTCTCCTTGCAGTCCAGGGGACTCTCAAGAGTCTCCTCCAGTACCACAATTTAAAGGCATCCATTCTTTGGCGGTCAGCTTTCTTTATGGTCCAGCTGTCACTTCCATACATCACTACAGGAAAAACCATAGCTTTGACTATGCGGACCTTTGTTGGCAAGGTGACGTCTCTGCTTTTTAAGATGCTGTCAAGGTTTGTCATCACTTTCCTCCCAAGAAGTGGGAGTTCTACCTCTCAGCAAACACTATGGCAGCTTCCTTTATTAGGAAGCTATCATCAGCCACAAAGCCTTCATGTCTAGCCTTTCTTAAGGAAGCATAATTCAGGTGTGGGTTCTGGAACATGGAGAATTCAGGGATTTGGAGTAAAAAAAATCTGCCATGGATTCGACAATGGGCAGTTTCATGACTGGGCCTTGAACAGAAGGCAAAGAATTTTTTTTAAAAAGAATGTATAACAATTAATTCAGCACATTGGTGATAGTCCATTATATAGTATTTTTTTAAAAAAATCACTTCCCCTGCCCCACTTTCAAGAGGCAGAAAAAGTGATTAATTTGCTAATAGTCTGACACAACTTGCTTATTAAGGCATTTCATGATATTGGCAAATTAAAACCAGAAAGCTTGCAGTGACACATGCTGAACCTGTCCAAACCAGATTGATCCTGCCCTCACACAAAAAAGTAGAAGCCCCTGAGAAGGGCTCAGAAAAATACGGAGAAGACCACTCAGGGAAGCAGACTGGTTCGCTCCAACAAAGGCGTCATCTGATCACCTCTTTGAAGAATGAACCAACCTGTTCCTTCAGCAGACCAAACAGTGGCCTAAACACCCATGCAGTCAGCCTCTGAGGCAGCTTTGACTTAATTCTGAGTCCTTTATCCACACCTTTATATACAAAACAGAACCTCTTCAGCAGGGAACCATACAGACCAATCAGCTTGGATTTCCATTCATAACCATTCTTCCACACCTCTCAGCTGCCCTAATTGCCAACTCCTGACACACATCCCGCAGTCTCTTAACATGCAAGCCAGTACAAACCTATTACAATGTACATATAGTGCAAAATTGCCATACTTGGCTTTTTTTTTGTTCAGCCTGCTTAATTTAAGAAAGTTCTCTTTCCTATGTGAGCTGTATGGAATCTGATACACACAAAGCAAGCAAGGGGAGTGTCTTCACTTTGGATTTTGAAAACTAAACTACAGATTTCTTTACAAAAATTAAAAACCTTCAAAGCAATTTTGTTTTTTGTTTGCTTTTTGTTTTTCTACAGGATGTGGCTGTTTTCACGGCAAAGCAACAAACAATGACTTCTTGCTCTGTTATACAGGAAGACACATACAGACTTGTGGCTTCGACAAGGCTGTGGCAAATTAGGGCAGTCAATTATTCATGTGCACAGCTCATTTCCAAAGTGCTTTGCTAACTTTCTGTTTCTTTGCTGAGGATGAATAAAGCCGAGACACACTGATATGTCCAAAGCTCACTCCATGGTTGGAATTTGGAAGTGGCTTTCAAATCCAGTGAAATACTGGAAGTGTCATGGTGCACCCTTGCTTCTGTAACCCCTATGATGCAATCGACTTAGGCGGTGTGTGTGTGTGGGAGAATCGGAAGACCCTATGCTTTTTAATACTGCTTTAGAAAAGGAGAGCATAGGTGAGGTTCTTCCCCAGACAGCAGAAATGTAAGCATCTTGATTTAGGTAATGGACTGCAATGTATGAGTGTTGGGTGAATGGAAAGACAACATCTTTGTAGAGAGTGTTATGTATTGTAGAGCAGTGGTCCCCAACCTTGGGCCTCCACAGGTTCTTGGACTTCAGCTCCCAGAAATCCTGGCCAGCAGAGGTGGTGGTGAAGGCTTCTGGGAGTTGTAGTCCAAGATCATCTGGAGGCCTAAGGTTGGGGACCACTGTTGTAGAGAGCATGATGTAAACCACCTGGGGTTCTTTTTAAGGAGAAAGATGGGAAAATATTTTAAATAAATTTTAAAAAAATTAAAATTTGTATTTATCTACCTTTTTCTATTCTGTATTCATTTTTACCTGTGTCTACTGCTGGCTCCCCTGTATGCTGGACTTGAGAAGACAAGGCTTTGGAGAATTAGTTTCCTGAATTCTGGACTTTGGAAATGCACAGACTTTGTGAGACATTTCTCTGATCAGCTCCTGCAAATGACACCTTTATCATGCATGGAATTTGAGAGGCATTTGTAAAAGAGGTGTACAGCTTGAGACATATTTGAATGGTTACTGCTAATTTTGTTACCTATGTTTATTTTTGGGGGGGGGTTTTTTAGATGCAAACTCGTGCAAGATTTCAGTTTGTGACTGCAATATTCATTTAAAATTCATGCTGTAGAATCCCAGAAAGTGGTACACATGGAAGGATGGTGCATGCAGTGGAAGGGAGCATCAAAGAAGAGAAGGACAAAAAGGAAGAAGAGAGGAGAGGGGGGGGGGAAGATAGGAGACCTACTTATATTTTCTAGGCTGACCTTCCTTCCAACTATAACTCATGGAGACCCTTTTCAGGATTTTCCAGGTAGAGAATACTTAGACATGGTTTGCCATTACTTTCTTCTGGGGACATCCTCGGACTGTGCAGCTTGCCCAAGGCTAAACAGGCTGGCTCTTCTCCCAGAAGGCACAGTGTGGAATCAAACTCCCAACCTATAGTTCCACAGATAGATGCCTACCTTACTGATCTATCCAGTCAGCTCCCTTCCCATGGTAGGGCCAAACAACTAGAGAAGGTGATGATAATCCCTCTTCTTTCCTTCTTATTTGTTATTTCTAAATAACCAACCAGCAAATGAAGGCCACAGTTTAACTCCCAGGGACAAATCACCAAAAAAGAGCAAGCCAATTTGCAACTTGCAGAGCTGCAGAAACTGTGTGCTAGGATAATCAAGCTTCTTTTTACCTCTTAAGGCAGCTACACTGCTGTCTGCAAAACAAGCCTCTCATATATTGTGATCTCTAAACTGATATATTGTCGGTCGCACTTTCTCCTTGATTTCTACTTTAAACACTCTCCTTGGGAAAACACATCTCTCTCTGCTTCTACCTTAGAAACAAAAGCAAGCATGGCTTGCTTCACAACCCTAGATCTAGACACAGGAGGCCTTCCCTCCTGTCAATAGCTAACTCTTTATTTATTTATTGGTTTGCTAGCTCTATAGAATCAGTGTCCTTGCTTTCCAGGGTAGTCTCTGCTCCTTCAGAGCTAAATCTTCTTATCTTCATGACCAAACTGCCCTGAAATACTTTCTAGTATAATAGGGATAGTGTGCAATATTGTTTCTGGGAAAATTCAATTCTCTCCCAAGCTACAGTGAGCATTGCAAATAAGCTCAGAAAGAGCAGGGAAGTTCCAGGGTGTGGAACAATGGTGTTGAACTCCCTGTCACACACAGTGTCCCAGGGCTTCAACCCTGTAAGCCCTGGATCCACTACACCAGTGGTCCCCAACCCTTTTTGGGACCACGGACCGGTTGGGGGATGTGGGCACCTCTGTGCTCGCAGACCCCTGCAGTACACCACAGTCTGTCATCCTGACAGTCTGTCATCCTGACAGTCTGTCATCCTGGTAGAGTGGTAGTGGCCAATTTGCACTAATGAAATAGCCCCCACTGTTGTCCATAGGGGTCATCATTATTATTATCCGGGTAACTGCCTTTTTAACGCACAGTGCATTGGAATGAATGCAGGGCATTTGGGGGGAAAACTTTGGTAGTAACTTGGAGAGGAGGATAAGCAAGAGCAAAAGAGAGAAAGAAAATCAGTGTTTGAAAAAATGGAACGCGATCTATGAAATTCTTGCAATAGGTCACCCACAATTAGTGCAGTTGTAAAACAATCCCAAAGGGTTTTTCAGCACAAAGTGAAAAAACTGTTCTAGACCATCAGTCACATACACCGTTTCCTGGCACCGAGGATTAGTGAACAGATGCTTTTAAGGAACATCTTAATCTCCATCATCTGCATGCTTATGCACACACGAAACTCAATTATAAGACTTCAGAATTAAGGTATAAAATATGAATGTTCAAATTATAGACATTTAATAATTAAATACAGAAAAGTCCTTGTTGTTTATAGCTCCAGTGTTACTGTATAGAATGTTAATACAGCAACTATTAACAACTTTCTGAAGTTTCTGAGGTTACCTGCTTCTCTAACTGCAGAAGCAGGGGCGAAGTGAAGACTCTTAACAGGCTAATACAGATGTACGGAGTCATCAACCTTTTATTACTACATATCTTAAACTCAGTGACAAAAAAGATCACAAAAAATGCCCAGAGAATAGATATTCAGTGACCAGAAGTCCCCCAATCCCCAAGTTACTAACAAAGTTGCCGCCCTGAGTAGACTTTGTCTAGAGGGGCGGGGTATAAATCTAAATAAAGTAAAGTAAAAGTTGCCTGTGACAGGTTTCTATTAGTACAAGAGAAACTTGATTGGGTTTTGTAAACCAATATGCTAAGAATGGTGTAGATTGAGTTTTGCAAACCAATATGCTAAGAATGCCTTGGGACCCAACCTTGGGTCATAAGATGTATGTGGATCACAACACCCAGAAATCTTTGCCAGCTGGTGGTGAAAGGCTTCTGGGAATATTATTTCAAGAATATTTGTGGATCAAAGATTGGGAACCACTGGTGTAGAGCAACAGTCACAAAGTGAGAGGAAGGCTCTACAGAGGGTTCAAAGGTTTTGCTTGTTACAAAGAGTGCAATATTTTCCCTGATCAAAAATTCAGACATTTTTGTCACATGTTAAGCAAGGGAAGAAAAGACAAGTTCATTCCGATAAATTAATTCTTGAGAAACAGAAAGCAGAGCAAATTAAATAAAGGGAGCATGGATTCACTGAGGCCATGAGATGATTGAGATCGACCATTTGCAACCTTTTTGTGTGTGTGTGTGTAACAGCCATAAACACAATATGAAAGAAATATAGGCCAAATCAGGATTGTAAAAGTCAGATAATGAACCTTATAAGGTGGTGTGCGAATAATCGTCTCCAACCTGTGCACTCATCAAATGTGCCCCGCTGAGAATGGCTGCTTTAGATAAAGTTCCAGAAGAAATAGGTTCTTAGGGTAAGGAAACCATGATTTGCAACAATGTGCAACAGCACTGAGATTTCTCTTGTCTACTTAACAGGCATATATGTAACAGAAAATGCCAGATATGTCTTAATAACAGGCTCAAGTGGTTTGGTTCTCAGCTTTTGCTGAAAATAAATATGCTCTTGGAGCTCGTAATGAAAATGAAAATGTACACTTCATTGCTTCTGGAAATCCTTTTGGAGGTAGATCAAATGAGAAATCTTAACGTGCAATTAGACAATGAGAAAGGATTGTGTCTGATTGCACTGGAAACGGTCTTTTTGCTGGGGGTAACCTTGAAAGCAACTGTCCATCCATTCACTCCAACCCAACCTCCATAGGTACTCATTCCTCCAGATACCTTTTTCCAAGCCACAAGGAATCCTCATAACTCCAATGGTGCAGCAGGATACTTTTTGAATGATTCGAAGAAGCAGTGCAGAAACAGCACTATGGTAAGGGGCCTCCCAGTTTAAGTGTTCTTGGTTCCATAATTCAGCCTGGGAAGTTCTTGTTGAATTATGAGACTGGCAGTCTTTGAATTCTAAAAATCGCATCCCTGCCCCCAACTTCTGGTTCTCTAGCCAGGTACCCCACCCTCTGAGCCCTCCAGCCCTGACTGTTGTGTGTCGTACAACTTCTTGATCTTTCTCTGGTTGCCCTTCCAAGTTAAGAGAAGGGCTGGAAATTCAAGTGTCTAGAGCATACACAAGAGTGATTTGAGACCCTGGCAGTGCTGCCAGTGCAATTGCAGCTCAGTAGGGTGACGGAGACGTCTAAGAACATTCTCGAAACACCTCTAGTCAGGTAATTAGAGGTATTGTTGTTCAACAGACAACTGATAAGTCAGAAAAGAAATCAAATATGAAAGAAAAAGTTTATACACTGAGAAAAGGAAGAGTTCTTGGTTAACGCAAGGGTTGTGTATAGGTTGGAAATCGAGAGCACTCTGCATTTGCCCAATGATCCCCAGTTTGCAGTTACACATGCTGGAGAATATTGAAAAAATTTGAGAAAGGGGTTAAAGAAGTGCCCCTTTTACAAGTGGCAATATTCTGCAGAGGCAGCTCAGAATTGGAGTTGACTCTCCAAAAGCCTCTTACAGAGAAAAGTCTCTGATAAAGGGAGGGACGGGTGATTTAAGGCCTTCCCAGTGTTGCTACATCAGGGGGGATTTGGTGAATCAAACTTTCATAAATTCCATAGATTCAGTGGGCCTACTCTAGTTGTGACTTACTACTGGATTTCAGCCATTGCATGTGAAATGCTTTGAATAATACTTATTAATGGAAAAGGTAGCTGTATGATCTCTCTGTAGAAACCATTTTTCTTCCATATATCCAAAGCCTTCCTTACATGATGAAAAGTTTTGAAAGACCCTGAACGCTTGCTATGTTTGTAACTTTTAATAATCCAATAAAATTATTACCCAACCCAGAACTTAGTATATTTTTAATGCTTCAGCTTGATTTACATTTTCCACAAAATCTAACACAAAACCCTATTATAACGATCAACTTATCACTGGATTCAGAATTATTTAAAGGAGAGCCTTGCAGACAATGGGAGAAGGAAAAAAAAATAAAGGTAGCTGGCTGAGAGAACGGTTCATTATTATAGAACGAGACTACATATTAAAATGTCAGCACCAACCGATGGGTTTTTAATGTGGAGCCATAATAACACAGGTAAGTTGCCAGAGCCAAATGTTAAAGAGAGAAATTCTTTAAAAGAGGGGTGTAATTTCCTCCTCCACTGTGAAAAAGCACTGGGTAAAAATTGATTTTCCACGGTACAGGCACCACACACAGGTTCTCCCAGAAGAAAACAGCTGGTGTGCATGCAACCCCAGTACAAAACCAAAATTTCTGGCATGATTATATTGTGGAAAGGACAGAGGTAATTACAAACATTGCCAGGGCTTGACTACTATATGAACTATTTCTTTGTTATGCATAAATATAGGGCAAAAATGTAGATTGGTGCTTTTGAAAAAATTTACCTTGCCTATTCCCAAAACCATGAGGGCCCAACTATGAATTGTTACAGGGCAGTTTGTCATCACAAGACAGAATTCCTTATGCACCAAAATGTTTGATTGTCACACCACGAGCATTTTGTGCCTTCCATAGATTGCAAATTAACTTGTTTTGTGCTTGGTCTTTTGGACCTGGGCTTCATTTGCAAGTTTGATTTCTCATGCATGAAGGACTGCCTGAAGTCTAAATCAGTGGTTCTTAACCTTTGTTACTCGGATGTTTTTGAACTGCAACTCCCAGAAACCCCAGCCAGCACAGTTGGTGGTGAAGGCTTCTGGGAGTTGCAGTTCAAAACTCCTGAGTAACCCAAGGTTAAGAACCAGTGGTCTAAATGACAGCCACCCATAATATAGAGTGAGAATATAAAGAGCTTGCTGCTACTAGATTTTAGGAAACCTTTGAAGCCCAATTTTACAGAACTGACAACCATGAGAAACAATGATATAAAAACCACTAGGCACAATGGTGAAGAAGGAATCTTTAATCTTCTCATTTATTCACTCTCCAATATATCACCGATGATTGTTTGCCCTTATTACATCTGAATTGCACTTATGGGTAAAATATTTTGTTGCTGTTCCAAATTGATCAAATCCAAAGCTAGCAGGAAACAAATAAGAAATTTTTCAAGCCAACGGAGACAGGAAGGTTTGCCTCCTTCAGGAAGTGTGTAGAAATGTTACATTTATGGACAACTCCCAGAATCCCTCAGCTATTATGGTGACGGGAGGATTATGGGAGCTGTCATCCAAAAAGTTAGCTTTTCCATACTCTTGTTTGTGAGATGTTGTTGCAGCCAAACAATATCTGGAAGTCCACATGTCAACCATCTCTTCTTCACCGAGAATAGCTCCTTTGGCAGAAGGCCGCCTGAGGCGATACCCAGGCCATTTTGCAAGAGCTTCTTTAGGGATGAATAAACAACTTTGCAAGCCAGCAGAAAGGGTTGCCTCTTGCTTTCTGATGAACAAAGAGAAAGCTTTAGCTGCGGACATAGTAGATTTTTTCTTTGTCATGCTTTTATGTTATGCCTGCACTATTGCTTTATTACAGTTTACGTATGGGCTTCACAAATGGTCTTGTTCTGTTTCTAGTAAAGGTTCCCCTTGACAACTTTTGTCCAGTCGTGTTCGACTCTAGGGGGCGGTGCTCATCCCTGTTTCCAAGCCATAGAGCCAGCGTTTGTTCGAAGACAATCTTCCGTGGTCACATGGCCAGTGCAACTTAGACACGGAACACTGTTACCTTCCCACCGAGATGGTACCTATTTATCTACTTGCATTTGCATGCTTTCGAACTGCTAGGTTGGCGGGAGCTGGGACAAGCGATGGGAACTCACTCCGTCGCGTGGATTCGATCTTACGACTGCTTGGTCTTCTGACCCTGCAGCACAGGCTTCTGCAGTTTAGCCCGCAGCGCCACCATGTCCCTTTGTTCTGTTTCTAATTACTGTACTGTTAAATAGCTTTTAGCTCAACTCTCTTACATGATGTGCACTTGAACTTAAAATTGTCTCTGGTTTAATGGCAACTTCCACTTCTTCTTCTTTCTAGAGCTTTCAGCTTTGCCCTCCTCCTGGCAGGTTTCACTTTGAAACAATTTAGAATAGGGGTGGAGGGGAAAGGTTTATAAGCACTTGGGGGGAGGGAGTTTACTCTTCCTCTTTAGAGGGAAAACAAATGTGTTTTTCTCCCAGTTCTGCCAAGCCTGTGTTTTAATGATTTAACAGATGGAGTTGGCACATATGAACCTGCAAGATGCATCTGTCTGATTTTTTCCAGTCTGAAGATTTTTTTTTTTTGCTGCATTAATAGTGCAGACGATGGTAAAATATCACCTCCCCAGGCTGCTCTGCTCGCCTAACACATAATGTCTTTTAAGTCGTGGGAGGGAGGGAGAGTAGACTGGGGTGAGGGAAAGGCCAAAGAAATGAGATTTTGAAAACTAATAATTTCCATCCTCACTGCAATCCATCCTCAGTGTGACAAATTCACTGTGCAGACTTACATCCAATTGCTACCCAGTCTTACTTGTGCTGACCTCCCAGTGCTGCTAATTACTTACTTATAGATAAATAAACATGGCTTATATATAAGATGGGCAAGAAGCACTGGTACTTCTGTTTTTAATTACTGCAGCTTGAAATATTGGCTCTTTTTGTAATTTCTAGATGAACAGGAAGTTTTTTAGAATCCTGCTATCAATTCAGGACTCTTTCATGAGGCAACCAGAAGTGGAGCTACAATCACAGGATGTCCACAAACATCTCAATTTCTTGGACAGATAGCTCAGCTATAGAGTTCTGAATCAGGGCACATCCCCACGATGCAATTTAGCAATCTGATACGATCAGTGCCTTTTCCCTGTCTTTACCTGCTTGTTTTGTTTTTGTTCATAGCTGAAAGGTTGGCTTATTTTGTTCCCAGGGCTAGAGGTTAGCATTAGGACACTTTCAGGTTCACTTCCACACAGTGATTTTCAACCAACAGCCTTAATGTTACTGGGTTGTTGTTGTTGTTATTGTTTTTTGTTTGTTTTTTGTTTGTTTTTTGAGTTATTGGTTTTGGGGGGAGAGCTTCAGAGACAAATCTCCATCAGAGAATTTGATCTATAAGACTTTATAAAGTTTTCTTCCAGAAACTAGTAAATTTTGAAAATGTGTCTTCTGCAATCCAATGCAAATGTGAATCCTGATAAGCCACAGTATGAATCAACCGTGATTAAGCTAGAATGAAGCTTCTGCCTGGCTAGATAGCCTTCAACTGAGCTGTAGATATGGAACCAAAGTTATCTTTAGCTGCAGCACTACCTATGGCCTTCTGTGATTTCACTTGAAGCAGAGCACACATCGCACACAATACTGTATTGCCACCAAGTTGTGGGTGTGTATATTTAGACCTGAAATAGAAAGAGTGTTATGGGTAGTAGCTAAATTGCACAGGAAAGCTTCAAATCTGTTCCTTCCTGTTTCAGAAATTATGCACTGTATCAGAAGACAGGAGATGCTGTATCAAGGCAGGACAATGGCGGATAATCAAGAGACAGCACAAAAACTGGGATATTAAGAAGAGGCCTAATTTGGGAGGGAGAGATTAGACCATCAACCTTGGATATAGTATCAGAGGTTAGACCAAGAATTCAGCATTCCTGAATTTTTTCTTTTCATGGATGTCTCATCTCCTGCAACGGGAAGGAAGAGTTGAGTTTGGCTCAATTCTTATCTGAACAAAGCACATCAAACTGTGTAACACTCAGTGTAAACACACAAATATAACAGTTTGAAGGAATTCAATCAGGTTGGATCATTCAAATGAAAAGCCTTTTGGGCTCATGTGCCTCCCAAGAGTTGCAACATAACCCTGCAGTCATTAAAACTCTGATCTGTGTCTAATTGATGGTAATGACAGGATGCCCATTCATTTCCTTGGTGCATGATCAGAGTCCAGATATTCTCCTAAATTATATATGTAACACTCTGGCTTCTGCACAAGTACGAGGAAATGAAGGAAACAATAGAGCCTCAAACAAAACAAATTGACGATTATAAATGGCTTCCTAAAAAAAATCCTCCTATCTTTGTTTACTTGCACAGATATTTCTGTAAGATAATGAAGATTAATCACTCTCTTTTGATGGCTTAATAGCATGCTAATACATGGCATCTTTTCCATTCTGGTTCCCCCTTTCCCAGCCAGCTTTTTCCATCATTCAATGCACTTAAAACTTCATAAGCAGTTCATGATGGCTTCCAGTTGGGTAACTTGTAGCCACTATTTTAAAGAGATGGCTGATGTCACCAACCATAAGACATTTCAGGACGGGGGGACCCCTGCTAGTCTGTTGCAATAAAGACAACAGAGTTTTGGAGCACCTTAAAGATGAACAATTTCCATTTGGGATAGAGTGTTTCCTCATTTAGCGGATATTAACTTGCCCACTTGGATGAGAAAGAGACATGGGAGACTGGAAATACAAAAGATGTGAATATGGATCCTGTCTTAAGACAGGTCATTAACAAACCCTAGTAAACAAGTAGCATCAGTTATCCGCCCAATGAGGTGGTCCTGTCCATCTGATGAAGTGGACTGCAGTCCATGGAAGCTCTTTGTCTGAACAAATGTGTTAGCATTTCTGCTACTGCTGACCTCTGTGCTGTTGTTCTAAGCAGAAAGCTATTGTGCAGTTAGTTCCGTCTTTTCCTCTTCTGTGGATTTTCCATGGGAAGAGAAAAGAAAGAACCAGTAATGGGAAAAGATAGGAGGGTTATAAGTGGAGATGACAGTATCTGGAAACTCTGCTCTTCTCTCCCATAACCCCAATAAAATTTAGTGAAGAATCTTTGTCTGAAGGTGCTGAAATCAATATGAGTTATTTCTAAGTAACACAGCAGTTGGTACCACTGTTTTCCACCATTTTGTTTTAAAAGGTTAATAGAGTAAACATTTTAGGTTTTCTATTCACTTAATGTGAACATCAGGTTCAATTCTTTCTTTTTCTCTTTCAATTAACTGTTATATAACCAAATGGAAACGTCACATGCTCTAGTAGTATAAAACACATTCTAATCAGCAGTAGGATAATTAACTGAAAACAATTTGTTACTACATAGGTCTGGGCAAAGCCCTGAGTCCCTACAAAACTTATGTTTTGCTAAAAGGAAGGGACCTCCACATGCCAGATGCAGGGGAGGGGGATCAGGAGACAGGGATCTAGTTGTCTCGTGTGCTCCCAGAGGCATCTCGTGGGGCCACAATGAGATACAGGAAGCAGGACTAGATGGGCCCCTGGCCTGATCCAGCAGGGCTCTTCTTATGTTCTTATGTTATGACAAACAAACACGAACCATTCCTCCTATGGTATTCTGGGCATGTAACTGAAAGCAGAGTGTTTCTCATCTGATGAGACAGCCTGTTACTTTAGATAAAATGCTAGCACTTTAAAAGGTCATGATACTGATTCCAAAAAAAATTATGAAAGGGGTTGCAAGAGTGGCTTTCATTAGGTGATTTGTGTGTGTGTTTAGTCGTTTAGTCGTGTCCGACTCTTCGTGACCCCATGGACCAGAGCACGCCAGGCCCTTCTGTCTTCTACTGCCTCCCGGAGTTGTGTCAGGTTCATGTTGGTTGCTTCGCAGACACTGTCCAGCCATCTCATCCTCGGTCGTCCCCTTCTCCTCTTGCCATCACACCTTCCTAACATCAAGGTTTTTTCCAAGGACTCTTTTCTTCTCATAAGATGGCCAAAGTACTGGAGCCTCAGCTTCAGGATCTGTCCTTCCAGTGAGCACTCAGGGTTGATTTCCTTTAGAACTGATAGGTTTGTTCTCCTTGCAGTCCAGGGGATTCTCAAGAGCCTCCTCCAGCACCACAATTCAAAGGCATCAATTCTTCGGCGGTCTGCTTTCTTTATGGTCCAGCTCTCACTTCCATACATCACGACAGGAAAAACCATAGCTTTGACTATTCGGACTTTTGTCGGCAAGGTGATGTCTCTGCTTTTCAAGATGCTGTCAAGATTTGTCATCGCTTTCCTCCCAAGAAGAAGGCGTCTTTTAATTTCAGGGCTGCTGTCTCCATCTGCAGTGATCATGGAGCCCAGGAAGATAAAATTTGACACTGCCTCCATATCTTCCCCTTCTATTTCCCAGGAGGTGATGGGACCAGTGGCCATGATCTTAGTTTTTTTGATGTTGAGTTTCAGACCGTTTTTTGCACTCTCCTCTAGGTGATTTCCCCCACTTAAAATATTAGAACCCTGTTTAGACGCTATAAGTATATATCTTCCTTATACCATCATCTTAGAACTGCAGAGCTGGAAGGGACCCTATGGTCACTGAGTCCAGACCCTATCAAGGAGACACAATAGGGAATTGAACTTCTAAACCACCGAGCTATCTAGAGTCCTAAAGATGTCATAGTGTGACTCTTCAGGCTGAAGCTCATGGGAATTGCAGTCCAGCAACAAGTAGAAAGCTGGACTTTGCTCACATGCTATAGACTCAAAAGCCTTCACTACCACTTCTGCTGGCCAGGATTTCTAGGCGTTGAAGTCCCAGAACATCTGGAGGCCCAAGGTTGGGGACCAGTGCTATAGAGAAGATGCTCTAAGTTCCGGCCTTGATTCCTTTACTGCTACCTTCTGCTGAAGGAGAAGTTCTGCAAAAGAGCTGTAACTCCATGGGTCCAAAGCAGTTAAAGAACTCCTGAGATCAGAAATTCTGATAAGGTAGAGTTCCTGGTTAAGTGAAACTTTGTCATCATGCCTACCTGAAGAAATCATGTCTAGGAACTTCTGTACTCAAAGTCTGGACCTATGACTTTCATCAGTTCAGTACCAGACAAATACTACTGAAGAAAACACCAGCTCAGCTACTGCTTACCTGTTCCTTGTTTTAGGAAGGCTGTCTGCCCTCAGATTTAGGTATCACATGTATATGAAACTCTTCCATTTGTTTCTTGCTTGTCTTTAAAGTTATTTTCAAAGTGAACAACTGCTCCAAGGATTGGGAAGATTTTTCAGTTAACAACATAGGCACTAGCCAATCAACCCCATTCTCAGCTGGCTTCTTCTACAGATTTGGAAGATATATTTTCTTCTTTTCCCCTGAACCTGAAGCTGGAAAGGAGAAGCTCTTTTTGAACATCATGAGGAACAGGCTAAGAAGGCACATTGTTTAAAACTATAGTAGGTGCTCACTCTTTGTCTGTGAATATCTATCTGTATTGGAATGATTCCACTGTATATTTCACCTTTTTATACCTAAACCCCACTCCAGTTACGTTATTTCAGGTAATGAATCCAGAAATGTTTATCAAGTCCATGGTATATTATTTTGTTAACTGATCTTAGCTGGCCTAGAACAGCTTCATTAAGATGAAAATGTGGCATGCAACAAAAACTTAAAATTGACTTAGAAATGTGCATTTTACAGTGTCATGCATTGCTGGTCATAATCAGACTAAGCCATAAGCCATCTCTGTTATTATTGCATGGCTATGACTCCACTAAAGTTCTCATGTGCTTATATTTGTCCATACATTCCACACTTACATTTTGGATCTATAACTTGCTCAAGTAGTGTGTTGCTCTTAAAGTTATGAGTAATTAGTTTTAAGTAATGTATTGCTTTTGAAAACTAATGAGTAAAACTTAATATGCTACTTAAAAATATATTGCAAGCCTTTAGGGAAAAATATCAGAATGGGGACATATCAGTGGCTGAAATCCTGTTGCATATTGTAGTAAGTCGTGACTAGAATATGTCCATTGAATCAGTGGGGATTTCACAAATCAACTCTTTTGTAGGTTCCATTGATTCAATGAACCTACTCTAATTGTACTTCACTAAGCAACAGCATTTCAGAGAGTATTTCTTTAAACCCAATGGATTCTTTGTCACTTATTTCCGTTTTCCCATTTAGACACTGATTCCTGAGATTTTTACATTCTTGAGAATTTGGGTGGGTAAAAGTTTTCATTTTTCCAAAGCATTCCTAAGAAACAAAATTATAATTCCTAGATGATAACTTCTCACAAATTGATAGCACAATTAATAATACTACAGTGGACCCTTGACTTACAGATGGCTTGACTTACAGACTTTTTGAGTTACAGACTTCTCTGGCCGCAAAATTTAGGTTTGACTTGCAGCCTGAGAATTGACTTACAGACCAGAAAAAAACCAAAATGGAACAAAAACGGCCTGTTACGGGATTAATCGGTTTTCAATGCACTGTAGGTCAATGGAGACTTGACTTACAGACTTTTTGACTTGAGAACCGCCTTCCGATACGGATTAAGTTCTCAAGTGAAGACCCCATTGTAATGTTACGTGTAATGGAAAACAAATTCAGGGAAACATAGACCTGTCAAAATGAAAAGGGTGTCTTGATGCTTTTTCTCTGAGGGCTAGCAAATAGACAATGCAATGTATTTTTGTCTGAAGTATTATATTTTAGTTTTCCATTGTACATCATACACAGCCTTGACCAAAACATGTCGGTGCTGCTGCATTCATAGCAAAGCTGCGCTGTGTACCGAGTTCACTAAACACAGTACATTTACTTTTTAATGTCTTTAATGTCAACGTCTGTATGAAAAGACTGGACTGCTTCAGTAACAATTCTGTTCCTATTATTTTTGTGGTGCATGAATTGCTGAAAGTCCTTAAATGGGCTCTCCTTTCCCCTATGCATCAAACTCCCACCTTGAATCTACAGAGCGCTCTGTGCCAGTAGCCATGCTAGTTGGAGGGTTCTGGGAGTCATGGTCCAAAAAGGTAATGCTTCTGAGGTTAGCATTTACCTGCACACCTCTCCTTGCCATCTGTCTCTTCTCTATTTCCTAGGTAAAGGTAAAGGTTCCCCTTGACATTTAGTCCAATTGTGTCAGACTTTAGGGTGCGGTGCTCATCCCTGTTTCCACGCCATAGAACCAGTGTTCGTCCAAAGACCGCTTCCGTGGTCACATGGCCAGCGTAACTAGACATGGAACGTCGTTACCTTCCCACCGTGATACCTATTTATCTACTCGCATTTGCATGCTTTCAAACTGCTAGGTTGGCAGGAGCTGGGACAAGTGATGGGAGCTCACTCCGTCGTGTGGATCTAATCTTACGACTGCTAGTCTTCTGACCCTGCAGTACAGAGGCTTCTGCGGTTTAACCCACAGCACCACCACATCCCTATTTCCATTTCCTAGGCTTCAGTTTTATCCAGCCATTCTCTTTTCTCCTCTGCCTTTACCTCCTTTTTTTTTTCCATCCGATCTATGCCAGATGGCCTGTTCTGTTTGTAAGCATAGTAACAGAGTTCAGTCTCGAACAAGGGCTTTTGAATCCCACTTCTAACATCAGTATTACCAGGCCTGAAAGCAAACTTCCATGGGTTAGACTGAAGTTTGGGAGATCTCGTTGCTGGACAACCTGTTGCTTTTGCTGACTCATCGTTTAGCATCTCTAGGAACTGGTAAGGCACATGTATACTTGCAGTTTTATTAACAGCTACGTATGCAGGCAAGTTTTAAACGTCTCCAGCTATCTTCCCCCTCAGGATTTTGTACAAAATTATACAGAACGTCAGTTGTTCTTGGTTCTCTTTACTTCCCCCTAATCTGTATTCCTATTAAGTGTACTATAAATCTTTCTGTTGATGACTTTTCAAGCTGATTTCTTAAAAGGGAGACATCATTTCAGTAAACGAGGATGTCATTCTAATTGGCTTGAGGTTCGGCTCTTGCCATTTTGTTACTTTTTAATTGTTCCTACTGCACTGCCCTTTGCCTTGAAGGAAGAAAAGGGGAGCCGTTCTCCTCGCTTTTAGAAAGAAAGGCTTCAAGATACAATCCTGCAACAACACATCTTTCCATCAGACAGCTGCAGGCAAGAGGGTGACCATTTGCACACCACCAAAAAGAAGGACAAAAAAGGACGCAATTTGCATAAAATTACATGTGTTCGTTTGTATGTACAGATGCGCAATTAGCAATGATTCTTACAATTTAAACAGAATAACAATGCTTACATGGAGAAGACAGGGATCAGGTGACTGGCATGCCTGCTGAGTCAGCTGACCCAAGTCCAGCTCACATGGAAGGTTCACTTTAAGGTCCCCACTCACTTTTTTGTGTCATTCTTTCTCTTTAAATAAGATTTGGATTCGGCAGCCTTTCACTCTCCTCCCCAATAGAGTACATATATGTTCACCCTAGCCTATGTGGCTATGGGAAATAGGATACAGTGAATTCACCCTTGGAAAACAGATTGAAAAGAACAGTTTTCACAGGTCAGTCAGGGAAGGTACAGCAGAAAATTCAAAGCCAAAGGCCAAAAGTTAAAAGGAAGTCACTTACATGGGTGCAGGAAATAGACAGCATCAAAGAAAAAGAATTAGCTTAAGGTTCAAAGAATCCAAAGTAAACAATATTCAGCAACAAGAATAGTACCTGTTGTTTCCAGAAAAAGCCTGGGAAGGAGCTTTATAATTATTGATCTGAACCCATCCCCATTTCAGCTGCATTCACTCTGACCTCAGGTGTTGGAAATCTTCCAAGGCAGCACCTGCGGGCTCAGAAGTTTTGTTCAAGTGCCTTAAGCTGACAGCGCTCTAAGAAGCATGGCAAGCTTCAAGTGGCCAAATTCTGTGCGGCAGCAATGATTATTCGTAATCAAATGTTTTTTAGTAGGTGATTTTAGATGGATATGTTTTTAATATAACTCTGAGCTTTTACTTATATTAAGGATACATGATGTTATTAACTGGAAAGAATGGATTGTTTTATTATGTTTTAATGGAATTTTATTACCCTGTCTGACTTTACCAAACTTTAACTATATGTATCTATTTTGTGTTGATTTGGTTTTACTGGTCTTTGACCGTAATAAAGTATTCATTCATTCGTTCATTCATGGCAAGCTTTCCTCCTCACCCTCCTCTGGCTGAACATTTGTTCCTTCCTCTTCCAGCTTTTTTGGCTCCTTCAGATCCTCTTCCAAGGAGGAGGACCCATCCAAGGAAGGCAGCGGTCCACAACCTTGGGTCCCCCGATGTTCTTGGACTACAGCTCCTAGAAATCCTAACTAGCACAGCTAGTGTTGAAGGCTTCTGGGAATTTTCATCCAAGAACATCTGGGGACCCGAGGTTGGGAACCACTGAAGGTATGGCACTAACAGCTTCTGAAAGCAATTGGGCCAGAGCTATAGAAGGCCTTAGTTTCTGTTGCACTGGGTTGTTGTCAACCATCCCACCTAACCATCTGATACACTCAACACTATCTAATATTTAATTCTAGTTTATACATTAAATTGATATACAGTGGTGCCTCGCTTAACGAGCGCACCGTATAACGACGAATCCGCATAGCGATCCCTTTTTCGGGATCGCTAATGCGGAGGCATACCGATCGTTCCAATGGGCAAAACTCGCATAGCGACGATCGGTAAGCGTTTCGCTTACCGATCTTCGCTTTGCGATGCCCGTGGATCAGCTGTTCGGCGGTTCTAAAATGGCCGCCGGACGTCCGAAATGGCCGCGTGCAGCGTTTTCACGCCCTCCCTTCGCTTACCGAGGGTGCGAAAATGGCTGCCGCTATGGAGGAAACTTCGCTGAACGGTAAGTTTAGGGCCCATTGGAACGCATTAAATGATGTTTAATGCGTTCCAATGGGTTTTTACGTTCTGTTTAGCGATGTTTTCACATAGCGAGGTTAATCCGGAACGGATTAACCTCGCTATGCGAGGCACCACTGTACCTCCCAACTGGTAAATATCTTTGAGTGGGCTTCCAATCTAAAAAATCCAGAACAATCAATAAAACAATAACGGGGGGGGAATCAATACGGCAATACAAATCCAAACAGAGAGACACTCCCTTACAGTATCAAAATACCAAATTATGAATGCGCAAAGGACAAATCCTTTGCTTTTTAAAAATGACAGGATTTGTATTAAAGATATTTCTATATTTCACTTGTGACATATGCTCTTAAATATTTTGCTTTTTAATGCAAGTTACAGAACAACCCTATCCAATACCTCCTAAAGGATGGGTGGTTGTTGGATGCGGTAGAAATGCCAACCCTCCAAGTGGTTTGCCCTGGAGGGTTCTGGTGCACCTGCACAAAGCTGCAAGTGTGCAACCATCAGACCTGCCAGAGTTGCCATTAAAGCAGGGCTCAAAACAGCTTTCCCCTGGATCCCCTTCAATCAACAAGATATATGGCTGCCAATCTCCATCAGCATGGCCTTGGAGAAGTAAGTTGAAGTGTCAGGATATGACCCACACCACCCTGGCACCTGCAGGATTTGGATCAGCCTGACCCAGGAGTGGCCGGGTATTTGCAGGCTCAGGCCCTGACCTGTGTTGCTGCTGCTGGGCCACTCATGAGGCTGACCTGGAAACCTGGAGGGAAGGCCTATTGAAGGAGTGGTTCTTCCTCCCAGATCTTGCCTCATCAACAAAGGTTTCCAGCTGTGCTATCTGTCTTGCTGCTCCTGAGTCCCTACGTTCCAGTATTCCTGCATCTGCTCCTGTTTTTGCCTTGGTCCCTACGCTTGCCACCTACATCCCTGCATTTGGACTCAAGTGTTCCTGCCTTGGCCTTTCACCTTGGTGCCTTGTTCTGGCTCTATGCTCCTAGCCCTGGGCTCCCACCTCTGCTTGGTCATGACCAACTGCTCAGTGAGTGCCTTTAGAGTTGATACTTTGCATGGTGGACTGGGTCCTAGTGCCCTTGCCCTTGGTGAGAGGCTGCTTGGGATATCTTGGACTGTGACATCAAGGACTACACTAACATATAGCTGATAGAGTTATTTTCCATACGCCTGGGTTCATTGGATGTCCGGGGGGGGGGGGAATGTTTCAACTGCCACAAAAATAGAGGAAGCAATATTCCTCACAATGTCAAGATGTGAAATTTTGAATACATTGTGTGTTCAAATAATTAGGGAGAAGTAGAAAAAGCAGCTCTGAAAATGAACGTTATGCTTTAAAAATGAGGTTTGAACATGAAGTTTACTAAAACTTGCTGCAAAACAATCAGCCCCTTCAGAAAAGATAGCCAGCGCAAGGAGCAAAGAATAACAGGGGAGCACCATGCGAGGGGTGAAAACTCTGTGGGAGGTGGGACACCTTTTCTTTTTTTTTTTTTTTTACTATATTCTAATATATTTAGAATATATTAGAATTACTATATTCTAATTTTATAATTCCTTATGCTATAGTCCAGTGGCCCCCAACCTTCAGTAACTTAGGGGTTCTTGGACTGCAACTCCCACGAACCCCAACCCGCACAGCTGCTGATGAATGCTTCTAGGAATATCAGTCCAAGAACACCTGGGTGACCCAAGGTTCCGAACCACTGCTCTAATCTATTTATTATACTATCTGCTAAGATACTTGCGGAGAAGTGACTTGACTGAAAGTTAATTTCCTTAACTTAGTATATTTCTGTAATACTTTTTTTACTTGTTTATTATTTGGAACACTTTAGCTGAAGTCCTATTATTCCACTCTGAAGCACTAAGTTCTCTACGTTTTGTTAGAGCACTTACATTTTCCATTCAGTTCATTAAGCTGTCATAGTTATATTCCTAAAACAGTATATTACATTTTTGTTACAATGTTTGAATATTCAATAAATAGAAAACAATAGATTACCTTTATATCGACTTGAAAGTGCCTGTTCAATATAAAGAAGAAAAAGTAGAGATTTTCCTGGGCATTCATTTTATCTATCTTGCTCAGGGCAAAGAAATTGAAGGGTATTTAAAAGAAGAGAGTAAATTGTACAGAATACAAAATATTCCTCTAGTTCATAACAGACTTACAATTTTGGGATAAATGGCAGCTGTGACAAATGCAGCCAGCTGACCCACCACCATCCCCAGAAGTCTATAAACATCTTGCTATTGTTTAAGGTTACAATAGAAATGTAACAATTAAACCTTTTTTATTGAAAAGGGGAAATAATTGTCAGAAACAAATTGTAGTTGTCAGAAAAAAATTGAAGATCTATGTCTAATACTATACTAGAAAATTAATATAAGCAAGATTAGAGAACATAAGAAGTAGGACGTCACAAGCTGTCTGCACAGTAGCTTTTAGAGGGTTAAATGCTTGAGGTATGAGGGTCAACACCATACTATGATAACTATCTGAGATGGATAAGACTTGGAAATTATTATGCATTTCTTACCCTTTTAAAATGCAAAGGGATATTTTTATACTTGAGTATCTAGACTAAATTCCTTTCAATATTTAATTCTGTGTCAAAATATTACATGTACAAGTTCAGGTAATAAAAAATTTATCAGAGTTTTGAAAAATTTAGTGTTTGGATTATACAAATTTGAACAGAACTCAGAGACACCTTAATGTTAAAGGGTAGATATGCCACCACTTACATCGGGATAGCTTTTGTGTATTTTGTACATCTTGTTGTGAAATAAAAATTGAAAATATTAAGAGATATTTTAGCAAATAAGAAGGAATAAAATCCATTCTGACTTCCAAATAGATGCCTCTGTTTTTTAAAAAATGACATTCACCTTCTCTTAGCCTTATATCTCAACCTTTTGGTAAATTATAAATCAAGCTTTGAGTTATAACTTTTTTCTTACAAGGACAGTAAGTGAGATTCTACTGAAGAATAATGCATCTCTGTCTTCAAAGCGGCTCAGCTAAAGTTCAGAGCTAGAAAAACAAAGTGACTCAGAGAACAGGTCATAAGTTTTAAAGCAGGGCCTTTAGTGTTCAAATTTCTACACTGCCATGTTAAGTTAACGAGGTAGTCAAGCTACATTCTCAGAGTTCTCGGCTCTGCCCGTGGTGTTATGTCATAAACCTGAGAAGGATGCTTTATGAGTTACTTAGGTAATGAATGCAGGAAGGGTATTTAATATATTCAGGGGTAAATGGAATACTGATAGGTATGTTTCAAGCCACAGAGAATGAATCTTGTCAAAATCCTAACAAGAATATGTCAATAAAAATGAAAAGTAAAACAAGGGCCTCCAGACTAGAAACATTCAATATATGTTCCAATTGCTAACAAAGGAGATGCGAAGGATTGCAGTAACTATAGGACCACTGTATTCTCGAAGGCTTTCATGGCCGGGATCCGATGGTTGTTGCAGGTTTTTTGGGCTGTTTCGCCGTGTTCTTAAGGTTTTTCTTCCTAACGTTTCACCAGTGTCTGTGGCCAGCATCTTCAGAGGTCAGGAGCACAGACAGAGTTCCTACTCCAGTTCTCTGAAGATGCTGGCCACAGAGACTGGTGAAACGTTTGGTAGAAAAACCTTAAGAACATGGCTAAACAGCCCGAGAAACCTACAACAACTATAGGACCATTGCTTTAATTTCCCATGCAAGCAAAGTGATGCCCAAGGTCTTGCAACAAAGACGTTTAACTTACATGGAGCAAGAAATGCCTGATGTCTGAGCAGAATTTCAAAAAAGAGGCACTTGAGATAACATTGCAAACATTTCCTTGCTGCTGGAGGGCACCAAAGAATTTCAGAAGATCAGTCTGCACTACATAGACTACAGTAAAGCCTTTGACTCTGTGGATCATGAGAAACTATAGGCTGTTCTGAAAGAAACAGGTATGCCTCAGCACTTGATTAACCTGATGTGTACCTTGTATTGTGGACAAGAATCTACCACTAGGACAAAATATAGAGACAGAATGGTTTCTTATAAGCAGAGGTATCTGACAAGGGTGCATTTTGTCCCCTAACCTGTACAGTCTGTGCACAGAACATTTCATTTGGAAATGTAACCAGGTATGTTCTCAGAGTTCAGAGACACCCTGTCAGAGACAGGCAATGTGTAGCCTGCGTAATTAACTTGTAAACCGCCCAGAGAGAGCTTGAAGCGCTATGGGGTGGTATATAAGCAGCACACTTTTTTTGCTTTGCATAAGGGATCTTTGAATTATGGCAATAGAGTGTCTTGACAGAAATTGGGCTGAATAGATCACACCACACAGAGCTATGCATGAGGTGAATTTTATTAAACACTAAAGAATTAAAGTATAGCACAGAGTTACAATGAAGTATAACTAATATGGGAAAATACAGGCTCAAAGGAAGCACACTCACATGGCTGTGAGGATTCAAAGAAAGGATTTCCCCCTAAATGATACACACACAGAGAGGGGGGGTGTAGTGTGGGCTGCCAGCAAGGCAAGTTTTGTGCCCGAGCCCCCTGATTCTCAAGTGTAAGGGTGTGACACAGAAGACCAAGGCAGAGATCATCCACACGATTGTATTCATGATTATTATGTACAGTGCGAAAAGTGGACAATGAAAAAAAAATTGAGACAGAAAGAATTAAACTAATGTGAAATGTCGTGCTGGAGGAGAGCTTTATAGACACCATAGTCCACAAGAAAGCAAAATAAATCTGTTGTTGATCAAATCAAGCTGAATTCCCACTTAAAACTATAATGACTAGAGTGAGTCTGTTGTACTGTGGACATAACATAAGAAGACAAGTCTCACTGGAAAAGATAATAATGCTGGGAAAAGTTGAAGGGAAAAAGCAAAGAGGATGGCTGAAGATGAGATGGACTGAGTCAGTAGAGGCAGTCATGGTCTTTCATATGCAAGACCTGAGAAGGGCTATTAATGGTCATACATCCTGGAGCATCATTCATCCATTCATAGGGTTACCATAAGTTTGAAATGAATTGATGGCATAGATATAACAAAGGAAAACAGAACATTAAGTGTACAGCTTCCTAACACTACAGCTTTTGTATGATGTTTAAATGTGACGTCTAATATTTTCAGGAATGGAACCCCTGATCCCATTAATAAACATTACTATCTATCCCAGCTGGCACATATACATATAATAAATACTTTGGCATGAAACTAATCAAACATTGTTTGTTATTAAGTTTATGAGATTAGTACAAAAATAAGCAATTTCATTCTTGCAGGAAATATTTAGATTTTATGCTGGAGTCAACCTGAAATTTCAGCAATAATATATTTTCTGACATATCCCAAGGAAAAAGATTTCTGTTCTCTTTCTTCTAAAAGGATGTAGATAGAATAACATCTGTGTTGAGATTATTGTGAATACGTTAAGCTGACAGCAAGCCCCTAAGGGGCACTGCTCATTAATGTTCTACGCATAAAATTAAAACTTGATTTTTTTCCCCAATCCATTTTGAATCATTTAAGCAATTCTCATGCAAAGAAACTATTGTGCTGCAATAATATATTTCGAAAGTATAAAGTATGAAAGCCATTAAAATGTCTTAGACCTCCTGCGTTTCATCAAAAAGAAGGGAGAAACCGCTCTCTCCTGATTTGAAATGCATGCGGTATGAGACACGAAAAACTACTTTAGAATAGCATTAAGAGTTTGACTCTAACCCATTGAAGGCAACAAATCTCAAGTTAAGTTTTCCAAGATCATGTTTAATTCATGCTGTTTTGCTGAGGTGTTGAAGCATATGGTGGCGGGTGGGAGTTCTCCAAAACGCTAAGTAAAAGCACCTGACTGGAAGATGCCGGGATTGTGCTGCTTTCTTCAAAAACTTGGTACATTTTCCTCAGTGGTGAGTTTTCCTCAGTGGCCAGTTTCTTTTTGTTCTGTCTTTCCTCCCCTAATTCTGATATTTAGATGTGAAAATGCTAATACTGCCAGATGAAAGTTGGGAATGACAGAAGGATTCACCAGTGTATGTATATGAGGCACATTCTGGCTGATTTCTCATATGTGTGACTATTCCCAAGACAGAAGAGACCTTAAAAAGCAGAGATATCACCTTGCCAACAAAAGCCCGAATAGTCATAGCTATGGTTTTTCCTGTCATGATGTATGGAAGTGAGAGCTGGACCATAAAGAAAGCTGACCGCCGAAGAATTGATGCCTTTGAATTGTGGTGCTGGAGGAGGCTCTTGAGAGTCCCCTGGACTGCAACGAGAACAAACCTATCAATTCTAAAGGAAATCAACCCTGAGTGCTCCCTGGAAGGACAGATCCTGAAGCTGAGGCTCCAATACTTTGGCCATCTCATGAGAAGAGAAGACTCCCTGGAAAAGACCCTGATGTTGGGAAAGTGTGAAGGCAAGAGGAGAAGGGGACAACAGAGGATGAGATGGTTGGACAGTGTCACCGAAGCAACCAACATGAATCTGACCCAACTCCGGGAGGCAGTGGAAGACAGGAGGGCCTGGCATGCTTTGGTCCATGGGGTCACGAAGAGTCGGACACGACTAAACGACTAAACGAATGAGAATTGATGTTTTCTTTTCTTTCTCAGTGTATTTCTCTAATAAAACACCAGGGCTGTTTTTTTTGTTTTCTTTTCTTTTTTGTTTTCTAATTTTCTCAGAGTAAGAATGGTGGATGTGACCTTTTTTTAATTTCAAAAGAGGGAAGTATGCTCTGTTAAACATACCAATTTTCAGTGGCTGAATTCACCAGTCAACTGAGCTGCACCTGGCTCAGCTGACATTTAATACATGCCTTCTCAACGCACTATGAAGTTTTATTCCATATCAAAGGGAATTAAAATATCTCACTTCCCATAAGCTGGCACGGAACCTCTGATTTTGCCATGCTTCATTAGAAGATGATTCCCCACCCCCACCCCATACTGTGTTGGTGGGATATGTTGAAGAGGCAAAAGGAGTGCATGAGCAGTAGATGTTAATTATTTGGGACAATGAATAACCTTTTGTAAATATGACTGGAAACACCATGGAAGGCATAGAGTTGATCGAGAGATTAAGAATATTCTCTTCCTTTTGTGAATCACAGAAATTAATACTTAAAGCAATCGATACATATTCAACCTTGAATTTCATAAGTAATTTCAGCAGTTTTCTTTCTCTTTTGGTTTATATTTTACATGGCCTCGATATCTGGCAGAGCGCTTTCTCCCACCCAGTTCTGCCAGAGTCACTCGTTCCAGCCAGGCTGGGGGGCTGAGGGGCCTAACGCCAAGGAGGTCTGGAAGGAAAGAATGAGCAACTGGGCCTTCTCGGCAGTGGCCCCTCGCCTCTGGAACAACTTGCCCAGAGAGGGAGCCTGGCTCTCTCTCTGGGTGTCTTCAGAAGCAAAGTCAAGACCTGGCTATTTGGGCAGGCTTCCCCTCCTACTGTATCTTAAATTCACACCTTACCATCTCGGATTTATAGTGCATGCTTATTGGTTTAACTGTTTTCAAAATTGTAATGGCGCCCAGAGTAGACTTTTGGTCTAGATGGGCAGGGTAGAAATCCAATAAAATAAATAAATAAATATTGCTGGCAAAACATTTGTCTTGCCTCATTTGATCTTTCCTTCCTTTAACCCATTTAAAATGTGCATTTTAAAATATATCTTGCTATGGAGACTGGATCAGGTAAACCATTTAGATGTGATCTACCTATACATCAGTAGTGCTGGGTTTGGGTTAGGAAAATCTACTTATTTATTGGCAATGCAGCTTCAGAGGGGTCCGGAGAGCATACCATATGTATTAATTCAGAGGCTCACTTCGACACATTTTGCAGGACCCAAGAACCAAAGGGACAGGATTTGGCTTCTTAATAGAACATGAAGAGCCAGGTTGGTAAACTGTTGGCAAAAGGAAATAAAAGCAAAGAAAGAAAATATTGTAGCACTTTAAGAACTAACCATTTTATTTCCCTATCAGTTTTCATGGATGAAATTCCACTTCCTCAGAACACTGGAGTGGAAATACGTGTCCTGTATATTTTATTCACATCACCATGAGGTGACGAATATAGATAATAGACAAAGCAGCCATGAATTGATAACACAGAAATGAGACTTGATGTTGTTATGTGCTCTCAAGTCACCTATGAATGAGCTATCTCCAAAATGTTCCGGCCTCAACAACCCTGCTCAGGTCTTGTAAACTCAAGCTTGTGGCTTCCTTTAGGGTCAATCCATCTTGTGTTTGATCTTCCTCTTTTCCTGCTGCTTTCCACCTTTCCAAACATTCTTGTCTTTTCCACAGAATTCTGCCTTCTCGTCATGGGCTCAGAACAGACCACTCTCATCTTCAACATTTTTTGCCTCCAGATATACTTCAGACTTGATTTGATCTAGGATCCAGTACCAAATGTTCAAATAAATCAATCTGTTTCCTATTCTTTTACTGCCCAGCTTTCACACCCATGCATGGTGATTAGAAATACAAGTGTGTGGATGATCTTAGTCTTGCTCTCCAATGGCAAATCCTTACACATGATCATCTTTTCTAATTCCTTCACTGCTGCCCTTCTGAGTCTCCTAATTTTCTCCTAATTTCTTGGTGACAGTCTTCGTTTGGATTGATGATTGAATCAAGCTATACAAAATCTCTAACCATATCAATTTCTTCATTGGCAATCTTAAATGTAAAAATCATATCAAGTCATTGCTGCTTTCTGCCAGGAATTATGTCTTCTGCATATCTTAAATTATTGATGCTTTAACAATTGTAACTGAATCCCTGAACCCCATTTCAGCAGAAATTTTAATCTTTTTTTTATGTTTTCATATTTTCATATTTTAATTGTATTTTAAATCATATATTGTTTATCTTTTAATATTTAACTTGTATTTTTAAATTGTGTGAATTTTGAAGTTGTGAGCCGCTTTGGGTCCCTTGTGAGAAATGCGGTATAATAATAATAATAATAATAATAATAATAATAATAATAATAATAATAATAATAATAATAATAATGATGATGATGATGATGATGATGATGATGATGATGATGATGATGATGATGATGATGATGATGATTCTTCCACCAATTTACATTCCTTCATTTCAGTTTAGTCTGGCTTTCTGTATTATGTGTTCTGTGTACAGACTGAACAAAATAGGGGTTAAAATCCATCCTTGTCTTGACACCTTTGCCTATTGGAAACCATTCCTGTAGGAATGAGCCTATCCAGCAGTTAATTACAGTACTACAGTTGGCAGGTCCAGCCCATAGCAGTAGCTGGAGACTTTTTTAGACTTGACTGGTCTGTGGTTTCCCATAATTAGACAGTATGTACTGTATACACATATGCATGAATGGGCAGAAATCTTCTAACTTTGCACTTGGTGCAACTCAGATGGGGTGCCAGAAGAATTTAACTTACATTAATTAAAAGCAACCTATTCCCCCCCCCCATTTTAGGTTTCAGGGCTCCCTTGGACTCCCCTTTGCCCTGGGAAAGTGTTCGGGAGCCTTGAAATGGGGAGGGGAAGGCTTTGAAAGTCACAAATTGACATTGGATTGGTGACATAGCCCCAGTCCCAGTGGTGGTGCTATGGTGGCAATTTTTGACTTTTAAAGGCTCTTCCCACCCCCATTCCTGAGGCTCCCAAAGGTTTCCCCAGGGCCAAAGGGAGCCTGAGGGAGCCTTGGAAGCTAAATGGAGAGATTGGAAACTTTTAATTAAAATTTTCCATTGCCTAACTTGAGTTGTCTAGCGTGGTCATTTGATCAGATAGGCGGGGTATAAATAAATAAATAAATAAATAAATAAATAAATAAACAAATAAACAAACAGACAGACAGACAGACAGACAGACAGACAGACAGACAGACAGACAGACAGATAGATAGATAGATAGATAGATAGATAGATAGATAGATAGATAGATAGATAGATAGATAGATAGATAGATAGATAGATAGATAGATAGATAGATAGATAGATAGATAGATAGATAGATAGATAGATAGATAGATTGTGCCAGGCACAACACTATCACGGAATTTGACAGTCTTTGCAAGTTCTGTTTGAAATATAGCGTATGAGCACTGATTTGTCCCTCTGTCTCATGACTGTCTACTGTGAGTAGCAGCAGCTTTCCAAGGTTGTAGGTTTTTTTTCAAGTATCTTATCTATAATTATCTAGCTAGAAGTCCGGGTAGGTGGGGCTCATCAGCCTTGGAAGGCAGCCCATCTAGGAGAAAGAAAACTCTGACTTCAAACCTCCACTGCCTTGTGGCTATATCCATTCATGGAAAAGGCTTCAGGAGTTAACCTCGAGGCAAAATCCGGAGCTGGAGTCATTCTGGCAACTCCTGCGACGTCGCTGGAACCAGTTGTATTGGCTCTTCCCTTTCCATTGGACTATTTCAGTGATGTGGAGAGGGGGCATTTGCTGCTTGGCTAACAGCCTATACTCCATATTATTTTACCCAGGCTTCATGCTCTGGAGAGCACACTCTCCAAGTCCTCCATACAGAGCATGTTACCATAGTCTCTCGAGACTGAAGGATGCCATTCTCTAGCTAGTAGTTAACTAGTATTTATGTATCCTGTTGCAGCTAGTCAATAAGGTGTTGGAATGGATATTGGTCCTGTGCCTGGTCATGCCCAATTGCACAACTGAGATGAATCAATTCATTACTATTAGCCGTGGGAAATTATGCAGATCTCAAACCAGCACCAACAGGATACTGGCCACAGTATTTATTACTAGAGACTACAACAAGGAAATTCTACATGTAAATCGTAGATGCCCTTTCACTGGATAATGGCATGCTGCTTTTCACATCTTGTTATGTTGCATTTTTTTTTCTGATTTAGATAATAGGTGGGTGAGTGCTGGCCAAGCTGCAATTTGCACTTGAAACACAGAACTGCATTTGAATGCACACACCCAATTTCACATCAATAATTAGATCTTCTTCCCACTCTTTTGCACTTACACAAATGGTCTTGCATCTGTATAGAGACTTATTTGGAACATTCAAGATAAAAAAAAAACTAGTCCAGTCTTACGTAGGCGAAGGTTCATGATAGAGTAAACCTGCTCCAGGGATCACACTATACAGGGGAAAATGTTGTTGCAACATCAAATGTGTAATGAAGTCCAAGCTTGTTTTCACTGGAGACTGCAAGGCCATATACTGTAGATAGAAGTTACAAGCATCTTAAGAATTCACCTCTAGTTTATAGAAAGTAAAGATTTTGTAGTGGGGGAACTATAGCTGTTTACTATATAATTTAAAGATATTCACGGGATGAACCTACCCTGTTTCCCCCAAAATAAGATCTAACATGAAAGTAAGCCCTAGTATGATTTTTCAGGATGCTTGTAATATAAGCTCTACCCCCAAAAAAGCCCCAGTTAAGTGAAGCCCCGCCATCCACCATTGTGCAGCAGCCAGATGACATGATTGTAAAATAAAACATCCCCTGAAAATAAGTCCTAATGCATTTTTGGAGCAAAAATTAATATAAGACCCTGTCTTATTTTCAGGGAAACACGGTAGGATGCAGTTGAGGAAATAAATAATATTATTCATATGTAACCTGCCCACCGGTATGTTACACTTAAAGCCTCAATTTTTTTAATGTATTGAATATCAAGATTGTTCCATGATGGGAAATTATTCACAGTACAAAACTGCTTTTAAGAGGAAGGGGGAAGACAGGGACAAATTAAGTGAAAGAGACAGTTGGCTTTGTTTGTTGTTGAAATGTTTTATAAAACCGGTGCAAGAAGAAGAAATGTACCGGAAAATTGACAGAAGGCCAAAAATATTAATATACCAGAACACAGTGAACCTTTTGCAAGCTGTAAATATTTTCTCAGACTCTCAAATATAGCCAGGAAGTATGTTCAGCCTTTCTCTCCTAAATCATCCAGAACAAGACAATAGCATACAGCTCATTCCAATGTCCCCACACCCATTTTGTTAGATATTGTTTTTTATTACATTTGAATATTGTGCTTCACTGAGGACAATTACCGGTACAATGTTCCTCTTATTGCAAAATGGACTAAGAAAGGGTGTATGGCTATTCACTGACCATCATCATTAAGCAAAGGATTTAAAGCCAGGCTCCCCCACGTCACCAAACCCAACCATCTATATACTTGATCTCACCCTTACAGATATTGCTATGTGCCATCAAGTTAGTTGTGACTCTATAAATTAGTATATATATGATCCCAAAGATCCTGTCATTAACAGCCGAGGTGAGGTCTTGCAAACTAAAGGCCATGGCATCCGTTATTAAGTCACTGTTCAGTCTTCCTCTTCTCCTGATGTTCTCAGCTTTTCCCAGCATGACTGCTTTTTCCAAAATTTGTTTTCTCATGATATGCCCAAGGTACAGTAGCCTAAGTGTAGTCGTTCTTGCTTCTAGAGAGAGTTTAGTTATCACTCTTACAGATATCAAATATGAAGCAACAGAAAGACTGTGAAATCTAAACACTATTTAAAAAGGAAGGAAGGAAGAAATTCTCAAACATAAGGGCATTTTCACACATGATACTAAAGTACTTTTTGAAGAAATTCTGAATTCTGTAATGTGATTGTGAATTTACTTGAAGCATAAAAGTTCATTCTAATAATAGCTCTCTTCCATTTTCCATATCCAGAAACATCACAAATGCATCCTAGATAATCCTGTGCATAAACATAACAAATTAAACTTGCCAGAATCTTGCAGCCATCTATAGCAATCTTACACCTCATTCCATCCCTGGATAAAGAGTAACTATTCTGAACTAAGCAGTCTTGTATATATACTCTGTACCCTACAAATGAAGGTAGGTGGGCAAGCCTCTAGCATACCACACTTTTTTTCCCCTCAGACGTGGTACACTGAAGGTATTACAACAGGCTGAAGCAATATTTATTTACCGTACTTCTTTCCTGATGCACACACACATACCGGTCAGAATGCAACTGAAGAAGTACAGAGGTGAAAGTCAACTGGCATAAAACTCAAAGGCAAATTGTTGTTAGTGGTTGTTGTGGATTTTTTTGGGCTCTTTGGCCGTGTTCTGAAGGTTGTTCTTCCTGACGTTTCACCAGTCTCTGTGGCCGGCATCTTCAGAGGACTGGAGGAGGAACTCTGTCCATCAAATTGTTGTTAGTTCGGAAGTCAACGGAGACATTTGCTGCCATGCTGCAAGTACTCTGCCTGCTGTTTGACACCAAACGGCGATGTCAACTTCTTAACAAACAAGAATTCACCAGTGAGATTTATGTGGATGGACCGACCCTGGCGGGTGCAAGTAACAGGATTCTAGACACTAAATATTTTATGTTCAGTTTTTTAACCAAAAAAGAGAGGCTCTCAATGCAGCTTCCAGACATTTTAAAAACTCAAGTCAATAAATGCAAGATTATAAGAAAAAGAACTGGATGGTGGAGATGAACTGAAGTTCTTCACAGATGTGTTTCATGCATTTCAGATGCTCTAGTTATCTAGGATAGTCAAACATTTGAAGGAGTGCCACCCAGCTATCCAGAGCCAAACTAGATCAAACAAGTTCACATTACAGGAGAGTAGATTTTGGCTGAACATTAGAAGGAAATTCTTGACTGCAAGAGATGAGGTGAGCTTACTAGGTTTCTTCGGGCAGAGTCTGGCAGCTCTCTGCTGGTGATGCTAGAGCTCTGGATTTTCTGAACTGAGTAGGGAAACCAGATAAGATTCCCTTCAGTTCTATGATTGCATGAAAACAACTGTTCTGGTTTTATACTTGCTTTGGGGAAGATTTTGATGACATTTTCAAAAAATAGATGGCATGAGTTAAAGGACTTAATATTTTGCCCACATCTCCATCTTGAGGAGCTAAATCTTTGGAGTATATGAAGAAGAAAGGCTGCATCACATCTTTAGTGAGACACACATTGGCATGGAAACGTCATGCGGTAAGAAAAACATTTACCATCTGCAAGGTTAATTTATGACCAGTTGACACAAGTTGTCCTAGGAATCAAATGTGTTTTTCCAGTATGTCCTAAAACAATAGAATCTCTTTACTTGGAAATTGTGGCAAGACAGGAAATAGTGTACCTTCAAATGTGCATATATGGAGTTTGGGGTTGTTCAAGAAGTCATCATTTGGTGGTGAACTTTAGACAAGCATGTCCTCTTTACATCATAGTAGGAAGGGGGATAAATGTTGGGATTATAATGGACAATTGGAACTGATATCTGGTTCCAACATAGTTTGGGAAAGTTTCTTTTTTGACTACAGCTTTTATGATCCCCCAATGTATCCCAGCCACCGTTCATGCTGGCGATGGGAGTCCTGAGACTTATCCTCCAAAAGTAACATTTCCAAGCATTGTGGGTTCTGTACTGGCAATGTTTAACAGCCTTGCTTTTTAGTAGTGGCAGAAGAGGGATGATTTCTAGACACAAAAATCCCAAACAGTCTAGTTTTGTTGGAGGAAAGAAAGAAAAAAAAAAGCATGTCAAAGAACAAATTTTCAGAGAAAGAGCTGCGTTAAGTCTGCAGTCTGTTGCCACAAAAACAGCAGAAAGTCTTCTGGGAACTTAAAGGTTAACCAACAATCAGTTTTACTTGCTGTAACTTTTTATGTGGGTTGTCACTCATTTCTTCTGTCCAGAGAAAATGAGATTCACTGGAAAAGCCAATAATGCCAGGAAAAGTTGAAAGCAGTAAGAAAAGAGGAAGGACTAAGATAACATGGACTGGCTCAATAAAAGATTGAGAGATTTGGGATTAGACAACTGAGCTGAGAACTGGTTCCAGCAGTTTTCAAGAGTTTTCAAGATCTGAATAGGGCTCTTAATGTGACAAGACCTTTTGGAGGTTACTAATTCTTTTTTTATTATTATTATTTTTAATTTAAATCAGTAAAAGAAATAGAAAAGAAAAACATGAAGAGTGTCCATTAAATCAGAAAGTGATTTCACAGTATGTAGATAGTCAGAGAGAGGAGGGACAGGATCTGTTTTTGATAATCCCGAGTTCAAGACACATAATAATGGACTCAAGCTAGAGGTAGCCAGATTTACGCTGAATATCAGGAAAACGTCTTTAGGTTTGGAGGCATTCAAGAGGAAATTGGACAGCCATCTGTCAGATCTGCTTTGATTTGGATTATTGCATTGAACAAGGGGTTGCACTTGACAGCCTTATAGACCCCTTCCAACTCAATTATTATATGATTCTATGAACAATCATAGACGCCTTCAGATGCATCAGAAGAAGCAGGCTACCATCCAGAAAAGTCTAGCCAAATGAAGCCAGCTAGTCTTCAAGGTGCCACAAGACTCTGCATCAATGAACAATAAACCCATTGATATTTAAAGTGTACTCTTTGTGGCTTCCAGAGGGTTAAGAGAACCAAAAACAAACGTAAAATCTCAAAGACTTAACATATTTAGTTTGGCATAATGCATGAAGGCTTGTGCCATAAGGTACATAAGTAAATTCTTAAGATCCCATAGGACTATTGTGTTTGAGGAAAGATGGTCAGGGAGGGCTAGACACACAAAACCTACGGAAACACATACACAGTCCAACCATCCATGCCCTGGGCGGGCCTAAGCAATGAACCTGGCCTCCTCCCTCCCTCCTACTCCATTCCACAGCTGTCTCCTAGCAACATGAAACCACAGCAAGAAGTAGGGAACTCCAGTTCAGTGTTAGGGCAGTTACTGGCAGGAGTCTAGTTTCAGGTAGTGCTCAGCTTCTACCCACCAGCCAGGGGGCGTCAGGCTGGCCAAGTGTCTGGGATGTCGCAGAAGAACATCCTCAACTTCGTGGCTGAAGCTCAGATTTGGTAAATCTCCTGCTTAATTTAGCACTCTCTATTGCCCAGTCAAATGTCGGATGTTAAAGATGCTTTAAGATCCTGGCTCAGTTGACCCACTTGTCCTTTTCCTAAATCCCTCCCTCAACAGTGTCCAAATAAGAATGCATTTAATGTATTTGCGAAGGCTTTCACGGCCGGGATCTAATGGTTGTTGTGGGTTTTTCGGGCTCTTTGGCCGTGTTCTCTAGGTTGTTCTTCCTGACGTTTCCTGTCCTTTCTAACCTTCTAAACAAACTGCACCAGAGCACAGAGTGCTGTCCTCTGAAGATGCCGGCCACAGAGACTGGCGAAACGTTAGGAAGAACAACCTTCAGAACACGGGGTCAAAGGGCCCGTGAAACCCACAGCAACCAATGAATGCATTTACTTCCACCTCCTCAAAATATCCCACCTCTTTATTTCATGTACTTTTGATTCCTCAGACGTAATTCCCACCAGCTGCAATGCATTGCTGTCAGGGTGCTGCATATTGTTTTGATACCAGTGAGAGCAAGCGGCTCACAAAAAAAAGCAGTTAAAAATGCAAAATGAAAGTGTGGGCTTTTTTGACAAAGAGAAATCCCTTGGAGTTTGATTGAGTGAACAGTGGAAGCATTGGCATGGGATGAAAAGTTAGAAAAAGAGATGACGGGGGGTTAAAATATGAGGAATATAATACATGACATTAACTTAAAACTGGCTTTGAGAATGAGCAATATATGGTGTTGTATATTTTCAGTTCTATGTGATTGTGGATTTTATAGCTGGCTACTTTTTTTACAAAAAGGCAGAATCATTTAAGATGTGAGTTTGTTATAGAACGTTGCTAACTTCCTTTATCAGAAGTGTGACTGATGTAGAAGTACTAAAGCAAATGAATAAAGATCAAGAAATGATTTCTTAATTTGATGTAATTGATGAATGAGATTTTACACCTGTTGCATTAATGTGAGTATAAAATCTTAATAAGACATTGCTATTTAGACCCACTGTGTCCAAAGTGGCCATGGAACCATCAAGTCTCCAGTAAAAAAGGAACAGCAACAAAAATACCACAGAGAGAAGAGGTGCTGCCTAATAAATCCTATCCAGGTTTCGGAAGGTCTTACTCCAGAATAATTATACATAGGCTTGGAACCTCAGATTGATATTTTACTCTTTGATGCCCTTACCGTTATTCCTAATTTGGAATGGCTCACAAAACCTCTATGGGGAGAGAGAGCCATGAGTGGTGGAAATGTATGTGATTTGTATGCAGAAAGTCTTGAGTTCAGTTCCCGTTCTCTAGGAAAATACTGGGAAAACTTTTTGTCTAACAGTTTGGAAGGGTGGTTCCAGTCCGTTTGCAGCAGAGCTCAAAAAAGTTGCTATTGTTACTGTTATTGTTATTGTGACTACAACATTCAAGATTCTCTAGCCACCCTTGGTGATTTTGTGTGTTTTTGTTAAAAGAAACTTATTTTTCCCAAATCCAAGAATGGAACAGTAGTTATTATGAGGCTTCTTCTGTTCTTATGCCAGAATCAAACGGAATTCTTTCCTCCTAGCAATGCCAAAATTTTCCTAATGAGACAACTTTCGTTGCCAGTCTTTTGTGTTTTTCCCACACGTCATTTTTTTTCTCTCTGCCACCTTTTGGACAGTTGTGAATTTATCCACACTTTGTGGAGAAGGGAAAGGCTCTCCCACTTTCGAGTGTTTCTGCTTGATCATCCTTTTACCCCCTTTTTCTTTGACAAGGAGAATAAGAGTGCATCACAAGGGTGCAGCCAGAAGAGGGCTGGGGAAGAGACAGAGATTAGAAAGGACAGGACATTACTTTTTTTCAACCACTTGAGCACATATGCCTTCCCAAGCATTCCGTGTTTGCCCTAACAAACCTCCAGCAATTATCAGGTTTAATTTGTGATGGGAAGAGGAAATTTTCAGTCAGGTGTGGAAGATCACCCTGGATTTAGTCAACATAAAACTGCAGAACAGCAGCATGCTTTTAACAGTACGTGTTGCACTTGAATTTTTGCACCTCATTGTAACCGTAACACAAAGCTTCCTACACAGGCCAAAAAGCCGTACATTGTCTCCATTTTCTCTATTGAATCAAAAGGTTTGTGGCAGATGGAGTCTGAAACTGGGTCATGGAGGGGTGCAGTACTTGTCCTTCCCTCCCTTCTCAAGCGATCCACTGGTTGCCACCCATTTGTTATAAACAAGCCATTTTTCTTTTTCCCAAGCTGCACTTCTCTAAGGATATACGAATAACAGGAGGAGTGTCGTGTAATGTACTATACAATATTTTCATCCGGAAAAAAAGAATAATAATTTCCCCCTTCTTAGCCTCCATCTAGAATACCTCCAAGCAAAGGTTTCATCATAGTATTGCCCTGCTTCATTCACGCCATTTTACCGAGGAACTGGGATGTTGACTCATTCCTTTTGCAACTCTTCTATATTTCCCTGCAACCCTTTCTATCTTATTCATGGGGTCTTTTGTTCATTTGTGAGTCTACAAGCCAGTTAACATATCTAGAATTTCTTATTGCAATTGCTATGAAAAGAGGAACACTCTTTCCATAGGTAACACGAGCACTCGTTGACTATCGCTTGTCATGCTACCAGTCTTGATGGCACACCGATGCTTTGTGCTTCAAGAGGTGTTCACCGGTGCTATTTTGTGAAGTTGTATTCAGAATATGCTCAGAAGCTAGGAATGTCTGCGATTCTAGGGTATTCATTGCTTGTGCATTTATGCATGTGTACACTCGTACAAGGAATACAATCCCAATCCCTTCACTCACCACCACAAGCAATCTTTCCTTAACTTTTTAATGTGGGTGTTGATTGAACAGAAGCATCCATCCCAGGTGCTTTATGTAAATGTCACAGGTAACAGGAATAGCCGTTCCTTTTCTCTTGTACAGTTCAAATGTCTGTAGAGTGCATGTATACCTGGTGCACAAGAAAGCCTGCACCACATGCACCCACACAGAAATATACCGTATTTTCCCATGTATAAGACAAGATGCTCCCCCACTTTTCTAATCCAAAATTAAGAAATCTAAGTGGGGCTTAGGAAGTGTAGGGGGAAAGGGATCAAAGCGCTGCAGGATCGCTTTGATCCCTGCTTTCCCCTCCACTTGTTTTTGTTCTCACCTCAGCTTACTTCCATGTATAAGACGACCCTCAATTTTTAGTCTAAAGATTTTAGACAAAAGTATAGTCTTATACATGGAAAAATATGGTACACACACACACACACACACACACACACACATTCATTACAAAGACATTAGAATCAGAAGGAATTTCTTTAAGCTCAGGCATAAATGTGACATTTTATCACATGGAACTAGTCCTTCATGTAGAGAGGCTGATGGGATTTGCAGTCCCATAACATCTGGAAGGGCAAAATTACCCATCCCTGGCTTTGGTGATGAAGAATAGCCATTAAGTAATGGTCTCCCATTTGTTCAATATCATTTAAGCTCTGTCAAGTGTGAAAGGCACAAGGGAAAAAAAATTCCTAAGGTGGTCCAAGAAACTGGGAAGCAAGGTGTTACATTTCATTGATAATCTGAATTGCTTCTTGACAATACATTTAAAACTGCAGCCTAAGCTACTCCTGTGGCATAGACCACAGCTCAGTGAAATCAAAGCCCATTAAAGGCGCTGGTTCCACTCCAGGTACTTCATCTTAACTGGATTGTGGGTCGGGCTGTTAACAGCTTAAGAAGACAAGGTTACAATTTACAAAGCACTTATTCCGAAACATTGGCTTAATATAATTACTTTAGAGTAAATAAGTAGTGAATTGCTTCAGGGTTTGGGGGGGGTTGTTTTTAGTCCTTGAGAAGAACTTACTTAGAGGAGAAAATGAATCCATTAATCCTTTAGCTAACAAAATGCATGATTCTGATGGATGGGAACAAGCATGCACACTCCCCATCTGATACAGATATAGATACTGTATAGGTAACAGATACAGATTTATTCATTTATGACAAAGGCCCAACATGCAATGTGCTCCAGCCCGTAAAAATGCATTGCAGTGATCTGGCCACTGAATGTCACCATGTCAGGCAGGTATGGCTTTACTTCTCTCCATGGGACTGAATAGAAGGATGGGTGAGGATATAAAAGGGTAGATTTCAGGGTATCGCTGGAGAGAGGCCGAATGTAATTTGATCTTCTTAGGGGAGAAATGGACAGACACAATTCATTATGGACAGATGGACAGCTAGATCTACTCCTGGTTTCCAGTGATCACAATCGCTAAGAATTAAAGCAGCTGTTATTGTCATTGCCCAATGCCCAGCCCGGTCTGCACTTCCTCTGCATTTCCCCACCCTGGGTTCTGTCCTAGATAGAATTAATGTCCCGTTCTTTTGCTTCAAACAGCTCCAAGGGGGCCAGAAACAAAACTCCAGCAGATGTCATTTCCCATAACCAGCTCCCTGGTCCCATGGGCATCTTGTGATCAGGGCAGAAACCCCGCATGTTGGAAGTGTTGGGAAAACTGATGTCTTAACAGGACTTAACACCGCGTGTCAGCCAGAGGGAGGGAGGCCTTCTTGTTTTGGCTACTTGCCAATAATTTGATTGGCAGCGTTATCCTCCCTTCTACAGTACTTGTTTTTGTGGTTTGGTTTTGTTTTTTGGTTCCTTTGTTGTTGTTCGTCCCTTTCTTCCCCGATCACCTTTCAATAAGCCAGCACAGAGTTTTTCTCCATGCTGGAAAATTAGTTTGTGTCCTTAGTCATCTCCTGGGCAACAACAAGACCCTGTCAGGTGATCCTTCCACTCCAGAAACACCATTGGATGGCTTCCAGCACAAAGAAGCTTGAAAGGGATAATATTTTCTGTATACGTAGAACACAGACAAGTTTTTCCTTGAGAGTTTTTTTTTAGAAGTCCCTCTGTGTTCACTACAGAAGTCATAGGGGTAGCTTCCTGTCTCAGCTCTGTGTCCTGGGGAATGATTGTGACTACAGCTGATAACTGTGAGTAAACCTCACTTCTCTCTTCTTAAGATGCATCTGGAGTAATCATTTTAATACAAAAAATGGCTAGACTGTATGTACCAGGGGAGGGCTAAATACCTTCGTATTTTTTTAAATTCTTCTGCCTTGTGCTCTACAATAGGAATGAGGTGCCCCTGCCACTGTTCACAGGTTACCAGTCTCATCTTTTTTTTACCTGGAATTGAACCTGGGATATAGTCTACAAAAAGCTGTTTGCTATTTGCATTGTGGTTCCCACTACCAAGCTATGGTCTTTTCTTTAATGCCAGTGTTCAAGAGTTTATTTTATTCCTACATAGTACAGTTTTCCTCTACATAAATTAACACAAATTAGATTATTTATGCACTAGGTAAGATAGGCCAAATTATCTAGTTACTTCCACATAATTATCATTAAATAAATTATTGTAAATTTTTGTATTTATGTTTGTTATGCATTTAGTGTTATGTTTTTATAGCATATTTTGAACCGCTCAGGAACTTGCAGCACTAATGGGGTGGTATAGAAATGGACATACGTACATACGTGTAGGTTTTAATGTCTCTCTTTTCAGAAAGTTCAAGAGTGGGCAAAATACAGCCATTGATCTGCATGCATCCTCCTCCCCCACCCCCAGCCATTTTAAAAAAAACCCTACCATCCCTGGGGCGGCTCAGGATCCCTGTACCAATGTGGGAGGGGGGTTAAAGAAAAACATTATTTTATTTTATTTGGCCCCTAGAAGGGTGGGTTTTCAAGAGCTGAGCAGGGCTGTTGAGGACAGGACATTTTTGAGTTCAGTCATTCATAGAACGGTCATAAATCGGAGGTGATTTGATGGCATGTAACAACAATAGAGGGTGCAAGAAAGCTTCCCCCCCCCCCAGCCCGGTTAACCTCCCTTTTAAAGCCTGTGTTTTTTGTTTTTTGTTTTTTGATAAACGAAAGCCCACTGCCTTCAAACCTGAAAAATGGTCCTTGGTCCCATTGGGATCACCCAGTCCTGCTACAGCTGCTTGATTTTGAGAAAGGCCACCATGTTAATGTGTTGCACCTCTTCCGAAGGGATTATTTCTGCAATAAAGGTTCTAAATTTATTATAAGCTGCTATGGAATAGAATTAGGTTCATCACATGCCTGAAGTGTTACCTGAAGCTGCAGTACATTAACGCACATGATAGGGTGAAAAGGGGGATGCTGGGGAAAACGGGATGCAAAAAAAAAAATACAGACTGTAATAAAACATCTGTTGGATTGTTACCTAAAAGCTTGAATGTGTGCAGAAGCATTGCAGGCCCCAATTGATTAAAAAGTGGCTGATTCGTGGATCTCTTTAACAGGGGTCTAAAGCATTTCATTTTCCCTTTTGCATCAGGAAAAATCATATTGAAACAGAAAACGAAGCAGCAAGGAGGTGGCCCAAACGCTGGGGTTTTCTCTTAACACCTGTTGAAGAGGTAAAAATCATTCCTGTGTAACATTCGTTATATGCAGAGAAGCTTTATTTTTCCTCTGAATGTTCCCTCATGGTCTCTATTAATGAAAAGTCAAGTGTACTTTACAAGAAATATGCTCTGTCCTATCTTATTTATTTATTTTTATTTATTTGATTTGATTTGTATCCCGCCCATCTGGTCTGGTCGACCACTCTGGGTGGCTTCCAATAAAAGTATTTGTCATAAAACATACAGTATTACAATCAATTAAAATGCATACAATAATAGAACAATAAGGAAAGGGGAAAAGAAGAGAGAGAGAGTTAAATATTGACAGGAGGGAAGGCCTGAACATATAACCATGTTTTTAATTGACTCTTGAAAGTGCCCAGCGTAGGGGCCGCACGAATCGGCGGAGGAAGGTTGTTCCAGAGGCGAGGAGCCACCGCTGAGAAGGCCCGGTTTCGTGTCCTTTCCTTCCGGGCCTCCCGCGGCGTCAGGCTCCTCAACCTCACCTACTGATTCACGCGGGTGATCTGAGTACATCTTGGTGGGAGCCGGCATTCCGCCAAGTATCAAGGTCCCAAACCGTTTAGGGCCTTACAGGTAAGCATTAACACTTTGAAATCAATGCGGAAACGGATGGGCAGCCAGTGCAGCATGGCCAGATATGTTGGTATTTCCTCACTCCAGTGAGGAGTCTGGCCATTGCGTTCTGCACCACCTGAAGTTTACGCATCAGCTTCAAAGGCAGGGTTTAGCCCTAGAAAGTGACTTCGAAGTGGGTAGGAAATGTAATTATTATTCATTATATTGATTTTATATTATTAGTAAACATTATCTGAGAAAGAATGAGACCGAAGTTCAAAACCGCAGATATGAACTAGGGAAGAGGTTTAATTAAAAAAACGTGTAGTGGCAGTTACAAAGTTTCAGGTATCTACAGAAGGAAAGACAGCAGAAAATATTTTACACTTTAATCCCCATCAGGAGCAGATACATATTGGAAACCTACTGCACAAACTAGCCTTTCCCAATCCGTCCTTTTCCCAGGTGTTTTGGACTCCAGCTGACCATTGGCAGTGTTTGCTGCAGCTGATGGGGACTGGAGCCCAAAATATCTGAGCCAGGGGTGCACGTCAAGAATAAGCTTCCCATAATCTTGCACTGCATTTCTTATTTTTATTCTACAAGCAGCAGCAAGTATATCCCCGGAGAGCTTAACTAGAATCAGTTCAAGAATAGGCAAGTAACTTTTCCCTCATGGTGTCACCACCATCTGTGTCGACAACTGGGAAGTGAAGCCGAGCTGCCCAGATTGCACAGCACCCACCGGTCCCCAAATACGATGCTCTTCAATACAATACAGAGAACAGGAAGAGAGGACTGAAAGCAGAAGGTCCTGGTTGCTGAGCGTTGCTAGAACTGCAACATATAAGCAGTTCACTCCTGAAAATAGAGTACATGCCTGGTTGGTTTCATTGATTTATTTATTTAAAATATCTCTATCCTACCTTTCTCTTTAAAAGGACCCCACACCGCTTACATCATTAAAATACCATATTTAAAGCTAAAAGCAGTAAGTATGTGTGTGTGTGTGTTTAGTCGTTTAGTCGTGTCCGACTCTTCGTGACCCCATGGACCAGAGCACGCCAGGCCCTCCTGTCTTCTACTGCCTCCCGGAGTTGTGTCAGGTTCATGTTGGTTGCTTCGCAGACACTGTCCAGCCATCTCATCCTCGGTCGTCCCCTTCTCCTCTTGCCATCACACTTTCCCAACATCAGGGTCTTTTCCAGGGAGTCTTTTCTTCTCATTAGATGGCCAAAGTACTGGAGCCTCAGCTTCAGGATCTGTCCTTCCAGGGAGCACTCAGGGTTGATTTCCTTTAGAACTGATAGGTTTGTTCTCCTTGCAGTCCAGGGGATTCTCAGTAAGTATACAAGTACTGAAAAGGACCAAACAAATGGCACTGTAAAAACCAGTAAACAAAATCAACACCAAGAACATATTCAAAGCGGTACAGCATGGCCATCTCTTTCAAATCCTCCACTCACTCAGCCAGTTATTTGGGAAAAGACTGTCTGAGGAGAAAGGTCTTTGTCTCTTTGTGGAATATATTGCTTCTATACCAGCTGTATGAGACAAAGCAGTTTACAGTGGTGCCTCACATAGCGATGTTAATCGGTGCGGCATAAACGCCGCTAACCGAAAACGTTGCTATGCGATTTTAAAAACCCCATTGAAACGCATTGAAACCCCTTCAATGCATTCCAATGGGGTAAAAACTTACCTTTTAGCGAAAATCCTCCATACGGCAGCCATTTTCGCTGCCCAGTAAGCGAGGAATCCGTCCCAAAAAAGAGTGGGTGGCCATTTTTTTCCGGAGGCCATTTTGGAACCACCAATCAGCTGTTGGAAAAAATCGCTATGCAAAAATCGGTAAGCGAAACAGCTTACCAATCATCGCAAAGTGATTTTTTCCCATTCAAAACATCGTTATGCGATAGCTTTTGCAATCGCAAAAACCTAATCGCTTTGCGATTTTGTCGTTAAATGGGGCGCTTGTTAAGCGAGGCACCACTGTACTTGCTATGTGTTAAGTACAGCATTTCCTCTTCATATTAAAGGTGTTTCTATGAGTTGTCTATATTTCATTATTCACAACTTTTAATTGATTGACAAAGAAGCCAGTTCCATTAGACTCAGGGCTTTCCTCTGGACAGACATGTATAATGTGACGACAGGTTTGTTGCATACACCACATTCAGGACGGGTGAGATTTTACTGAGCCACAACACTCCTTGTTATTCCTGCTGCCGCAGATGAATACGGCCGCTCTCCTGGTAATGTACCGTGTGAGTTATACACTGCCATAAGTGCGTCCTCCAGGTTCACTTCATAGCCTTAAAATGAGAATTAATTCTCTGTATGAGAGGTGAATTTCAAAAGCATCCAAACCTGTGTAATAAATGGTCTTATATCAGGTGCCAAGTACAAGGTCATCAAGTACTGCTATGATGGGAACAGTATAAATACCTAGATAGATATGAGCTATTACAATGTTATCACAATGCACAGCTCGGCTTGAAGTGGCCATTTGTTTTATTATATTCCTCTATTTTTAGTTGTTAAAAGACGAAAAGAAAGAACCTGCTAAGCCCAAGATCCCGCTTCCAGAACACTTGCAAATCCGTCCTGTGACGCCAGTGGAAAAATATATTAAGGTTAGGCAATAGCGTCGCGATTTTAAATGGCACCACAATTAAAACAAAATAGAACAATTCCAGAACAATCCCGTGCCTTTCGTACACCACCTAAAGATCCCTCATCAGTTCTTCTGCAATGTTAGTTTTTTTAAGTTAAAGGTCAGGATCTTGAGGGCCACTTCAGAAGGGCTGAGGAAGACAAGATGAGATCCTTCAGGGGCTCTGCAAACGGAAGCTTTCATTGTCCAACTTTAGGCCTTGCAATAAAATGGTCTTCCTGTAAGACCTGAACATTATCATATATTAGTATTATATATTATAATATTATTATTGCATTCATCTCCGTAAGAGCTAGAAGCACAGGCTAGAATTGAGAAAGATGCCTCAGGAAGACACTCAGCCAGCTTTCATAAGAGCTATTGAAAGTCTGAAAGTCCAATTTCTTCACAAGGACGTCACATCAGCCAGCGTTAGGCTTGTGTTCTTAATTATACTCAACATTTTCTTGAGGAAGGAAGGGTTCCTATCTGTAACAACAGTGTTCGCTTTCCATGGCCTTAGGAGCTTGTCACACACCGATGCACCTTCTTCTTGGCCCTAAGGACTGGATGTGAAAGACGCCAGCCACAGACTTGGGGGAATACAGTTGTGTGAGTGCACACACATACATGCACCCATAAGCATACATCCCAATGGTCCTCTTTCCTCACTGGAAGAGGGTGGTGAGCATTCTTTCCATCCCATCCACCAGCAACGAGGATGCTCAAATCACTCCTCCCTGGCTGCTAACTGCAGTGGGGAATAAACAATCTGGAAGAAATTGGAGAACAATAGACAGAGACAGTGATTTCAGGGATAGCATAAAGGGGGTCAACACACACGTGGTGGGCCAGGTTTGCCATCTCTCATGTAGAGCATGACATGAACCCCTCGGGAAATTCATTTAATCAAAATAAGAATCCTACCAAATTTTTAACAAAGATGTGATTTAAAAGAAAACACTTTCCCATCTTAGTTGTAAGGAGAATAATTTTTTTCAAAGGATGCCATCAGACAGCGGTAGAAGACTACGTTTGATCACACTGGAAAGGGTTGCTTCCCTGCCAGCCATCTCCACAGTGATTTTTCTGTGCACACAGGAATTGCTCCAGCTGAGCTCTTTAAAAAAATAATAATAATCCTTGCCCTACCACTGGACCGAAAAGGTCCAGATTCAACATGCAACAGAGTAAGGCTGGTTTGCAAACTGTAACAACCTTAAGACAGCATAATTCATAGAGACAGTAAAATATCCTTGGGTGATGAAACTGCATAATTGGTTGCCGTCAACATTTCCGTTTGCCTTTCCCCCTTCTGACCCCACTGAGCTTGCTTCTTTACATCACACCTGGAGATTGTAGAATGTGGAGGTCTGGAACGTTGCCTGACCGTGCCCACAAGATGCAGCTTGCTCATCAAGATGGAACTTAGGCCAGTTTGGGTGTATGTGGAGGGGGTCGTATTTGTGCGTTTAAATTCCTGCAGCACGAAATTTAAGTTGGTTCTGTCCCATGAAAATGAAACCCACACACCCTTTCCTCCAAAAGATTCAGGCAACGAGTCCTTAAACCCTTTCTCACTCCCTGTGGTTAGTACAGCAGGGAGGCAAAATAATAAAGTGGTCCTCATTGTTCGGCAAGGTGGGTGGCATATGTGGCTACGAAGGGGGGAGGGAAGTGAAAACGAAAAGAGAGAAGAGGCAATCGTTTCAAAGAAAGTACTCCGCCTAGATATTGCAAATATTTTTCAGGCTTGGCTGAGGAACAAAGTGAAAAAGGCCCTGGCAGGAGAACAAACCAGAAACGTTGCTTTCTCAAATGTGTCTTTCCTTCACTGAATAAGTCCCCAGATGTTAGAATGATACGTAACAAAGCACTTCCAGCAGGCTGTCTTGCCAAAGCAAGCACAACAGCGAAGGCAATGAAGTTTCAAGCCCTTGCTTCTCAGTGCCCAACACCCCACCCCAACCATCCCCACAGCTGGGTTAGTTACTAATTAGCCAAATTCATTTATAGTAAGGAATGAATTATTCTTCATGCAAAAAACATCTGGTCACTAATTGGTCTTGCATTTTCCCACTGAACACACTACTCCGCCAATCAAAGTCAGCAATGTTTAATAAAGATGTTCTAACATCCGTGTTTACTTCTGTGCACAGGAAACAATTTACATGGAAGTGGAGCTGGTTAATAAATGATCCTGCCTTCCTGTTTCCATATACAAGTTATTTGCTGTCCTGAAATGCTGGGGATAGAGTTCTTTTCCTGTGAAAAGTAGTTGTACATAAATCCGTTTCTTACTAACTAGTTATTGTTGCCCATTCATTCATTCATTTTATTTATACCCTGCCTTTCTCGCAATAAACTGCTCAAGACAGCTTACAAGACAAATTCAGTTTATTACCATATAAATGGCAATTACATTAATTGCAATTTAAAAGCATGTTTGAAAAAGTGCAGGATCCCCCCTTAAAATGTCTTATTTGACAGTAGTTGCAAGCCATAAGCCTGCCTGGCCAGGAAGTTCTTTGCCCACTGGCAAAGAATTCAGCAGAAAAGGGTCCTGTGTGGCTCTTTGCTTTTTTTTGGGAGATAGTGCCTTAGCTTGGAAACACAGGAATTCCACAGTTTACTTGGGCTGATCCCACTGAGGGTCCATGACAAACATTCTCTGCAAGGAGATTTCCAGTAGATTAATGGCCATCATCACAGTCTCACAAGACTGTCCAGTGCTTCTATGCTCTTCTGCCAACTGGCAGGTCCAAAATAGTCACTATCATATTATGCCTGCAGGTTTTTACATGGGGGGGGAGGGGTTTCACCATTTTTACAAAATGGACTTTTGTCATCTATGCTTACCTTTCCATAAATACTGTAGCTGCAGAATTTTTTATTGTTCAAAGAAAAACACTCCACTAGCAGCATTTCAAAAGAAGAACAGCTGAGGATAAAACAGTTATAAACCTCCCCCTCCCCATGTGCTAGTCCCAATCTGGATCAGGACTATGTGCACTTACATTAATCATCATCGTCATCATCAAGTGCAGTCAAGTCAGTACTGACTTATGTCAACCTTTTTCAGGGTTTTCAAGATAGAGAATACTCAGAAGTGGTTGACCATTCCTTTCTTCTGGGGGCATCTTGGGACTGTGCTGCTTGCCCAAGGCCACACAGGCTGGCTTTTCTCCCTTAGACGTACAGTGGGGGAATCAAACCCCTGACCTCTAGCTCCACAGCCAGAGACCTAAATCATTGAGCCATTTGTTGTTGTTTAGTCATTTAGTCATATCCGACTCTTTGTGACCCCATGGACCAGAGCACGCCAGGCCCTCCTGTCTTCCAATGCCTCCTAGAGTTGGGTCAAATTCACATTGGTCACTTTGATGACACTGTCCAACCATCTCAGCCTCTGTTGTCCCCTTCTCCTCTTGCCTTAACACTTTCCCAACATCAGGGTCTTTTCCAGGGAGTCTTCTCTTCTCATGAGATGACCAAAGTATTGGAGCCTCAGCTTCAGGATCTGTCCTTCCAGTAAGCACTCAGGGCTGATTTCCTGCAAAATGGATAGGTTTGTTCTCCTTGCAGTCCATTGAGCTATCCAGCTAGCCAAAAATATATTAAGTAGAGGTGTACAGGATTGTTTTGGAGGCTGGGAAATCCTGGGAGTCCAGAAACACAAATCTAATCTTAATGTATAGAATAGATTTTAAGGTATTACATACATACCTGACCCTTTGTGTGGCTTTAACAGACTCTTAAAACTGTTACATTCTGATAGCTCAAATTTATACTTCATTTAACTGCTGCTGATATTGGTTTACTCTCTTTTTCACTGTAATTTTTATGATGTTTCTACCGCTGCTTATTTTGCATTATTTGCAATTTTGTTTAAATTTGGGAGCTGCCTTGAGTCTGATTTTTTTGTCATATGTGAGGTTATGATCTAAATGAACAAATGAATAAATGAAAGATGTACTCCTCCGTTTCAGATCCATCCATCCCCGCCTGTCCCTCAAACAACCCAAGGATTTATCGGCTGGAGATCCACAGTACCTGGTCTGGAACTTGAACGTTATTATCAGATCCGAAGCTGCAAAGGTGCCTTTTACAAAGATGTGCAATGGCCTAACGAACCCACCGATTGATGACTTTTAGGGCAGAAAGCCCAGCATGATCTTGCTTTCTTTTTTATTATTATTATTATTATCTTTAACTTAAATGCCTTTTCAGCAGGACCTAACCAATACAGAAACATTTGTATAAAAAGGGTGTGCCTATTTCAGCAGTGCTGTTCATTCTGATTAATTATGAATTTAAGCATGGCTTAGTATTGTGTTATTAAAACCAGCAACAAGCAAGCGACAAGTGTTGTTTTGTAACCTGAGCAGTGTTTTTACCTTGTACGGCTCTGCAAGACAAAATCTGTGCTTAGTGCTCTCCCTAGACAAAACAGAAACTCCAGTCTTTTATCCTCATGTGGAAAAAATGGACGGGAGTGAGGATGAGATCCTGAGAAACAGAGACAGAAGGAAGGGGTATGATGAGAAAATGCCAAGAGCAGAAGAAAATCAAGCCAAGGATTCATTTTCTCTGAGAGGCAGGAAATGTTAAGTTGCTGTTTGCTCCCTGAAATTAACCCATTTTCCCTCCCAGAACTGGATTTCCCTAGAGATGCAAGTGTCAGCTGGCAACTTAAGGTAAAAGGTAAAGGTTCCCCTTGACAATTTTTTGTCCAGTCATGTGCGACTCTAGGGGGCGGTGCTCATCCCCATTTCCAAGCTATAGAACCAGTGTTTTGTCCGAAGACAATCTTCCGTGGTCACATGGCCAGTGCCACTTAGACACGGAACGCTGTTACCTTCCCACCAAGGTGGTCCCTACTTATCTACTTGCATTTGCATGCTTTCGAACCGCTAGGTTGGCAGGAGCTGGGACAAGCGACGGGCACTCACTCCATTGCGTGGATTCGATCTTACGACTGCTTGGTCTTCTGACCCTGCAGCACAGGCTTCTGCAGTTTAGCCCGCAGCGCCACCACATCCTGGCAACTTAAGCCCCTGCATATCTAACAGTGATCAGTCAGAGAAAAAAGGTACCGCACATACTAGTTGCAAGATATAGAGGAGTCGAAAAGCACATGCTGTGATATATAGACCTCTTTCAGTACTTCAGTGAGCTCTTCTTCTAAATATATGTGAAACATAGACTTGATCTTCAATGCCAATACACATCATCTCTGTGTTCCCAGCAAGTCAGCTTATAGATTAATTCTTAAGGCTAAATTACACATTATATGAGAAATCCATGATCTCCATTCTCTTGTCATCTGCATCATCAATAGCTACAAGGGGTTCTGAATGAAGCAGGAATGGGATGTCAAATCAGTGCCAACATCAGGATTGGCATCATTGGCAGCAGGAGAGGTGCTTACCTCAGCAGGGGTCCCAATACCATATCTAGAATCCTCTAGCTCTAGTATTGCTCCTCCTCCACCATCTCTTTCACCCTCTTCTCCTCCTTTCTCCTGGCAATGGTGCACCTATCTCTTCTGTGCAGATTAGTAGCAACTGAGGAGGTAGAGAGGAAAAACTTTGTTGGATCTCTGGAGTGTGCCCACAGAAAGAAAGGAAAGGAACGGACAACGTTGATTGCTTTCCTTTAGAGAAAGAAATGCAGACATGGCTGCCATAAAACTCTTTAAGAGGTCAAGCATCCCATATCATATAACAGGCTGGCCTGGCCTTCCTACTATTCAGCAGAGGGAGGCAGTTCTCTCAGCAACAGAGATGGGCATGAACCCAAAAACGAACCAGGAAGTTCGTCAAACATCACTGGTTCATTGGTTCCGATCATTTCAGGTTCATGAATTGATTGATTGATTGATTGATTGATTGATTGATTGATTGATTGATTGATTGATTGATTGATTGATTGATTTCTCCTTTCCTGCCCTATACCTGGATACTTTGCCGATAAACTGAGAATGGTTGATCATGTATTTTTAGTGATTTTTACCTTTGGCTTTGTAATGGATTCTGTAGCGTTTGTCATTTTGTGAATTGCTTTAATATTTTTTCCGTGTGATCAGACACAATCCTTTCTCATCATTTGCTTGCATATAAATATTTTTTGAAAAATATAAATGGTACCTTCAAAATCCTGTTAGTGTTTTTCCTCCTCAAGAGGAAATGGTTCCGCAGCCGAGGAAAAGTTGGCCCAGCTGACTGGCAGTTTCTAGGAGCTCTTGTTCAGAAAAGTAATTTTTTCCAGGCTCTGTAAGCTTTTACAGTAGCTTCCCAGCAACTTTGGGCCACTTTTATTTGCATCAAGCCTTCAGCACAACGGCAGCAACAAACCAGAGCCAGCTGTTAGTGGCTTTTCTCTCACTCCTGGTGAGGTGAGTCACAGTTAGTCACTTCCCTGTTCCTTCCTGCCCACAAACGCTTTTATTTGATAATCTTATCCTTCATCCCTCGAAAACAACTGGCCTTCTCCACATACTTTCCAAATAACAGAGAAATGATTCAGATCTTTTGGAAAAATCTGTCAGAAAACGAGAAAGCTCACAGGAAACATTCTCTCCCAAAGTTCCAACATTTCTTCAGAAGAAGGAATGTGTTCACCATTAGCCTTTAAGATTTGTGTGGTTAAACTCTGGAAGGACACCGAATTTCCTGAGGTTACATGCTGAGGTTAGAAGTAATTGGGGAATTTCTTTCATTTTGTTTTTTGTTTTTTGTTTGTTTTTAATGTTGAGAAGCAATCAGATTTTATACAATCATAAAATAAATCAATGCTTCACAGCTTCTTGGAATACCTATACACCCAATTATTGGTTTCTGTGATTAGTATCTGGAAATCGATATAACCTTTCCTCTGAATCCCATATTGAAATAAATATGTATTTTACAATTGTATTCTTGGTGCATATTTTCCATTCTCGATTTGAAAATATCAAACTTGGGATCTTAGTTCAGTTTCTTTTGCTGCTAAGCAACATCCATTGCAAACTAACAGCGCACAATGACTGCCAGAACTATTGTATTATCTTCTTCATAATGATGTTCTGGCCTTTGGATCATGATACTTCCACCACATCGTTACCATGAAGGCTTCTACCGAAACATTGAATGGGTTTATTGTACATCAGTGTGTTGTACTACAACCAACCTGTGGACTTTAACTGATATGAAAAGTAGGGAAAGAGACAAGAGTACATATCTCAGGAGGGAGGCCCACAATTCTGATGCTACTCCTGAAAAGATAAAACTTTCTGACGACTACCCACCAAAACCCAAAACTGAAATCCTGTTGCACAGTTATACAAATGGCATAACCTTTGGACAGAAATTACCATAAGTTTAGAATCACAGAATAACTGGGTTGAAAGGGACCTATAAGGCCATCAAGTCCAACCCTCTGTTTAGTGCAGAAATCCAAATCAAAACAGAACTGACAGAAGGTTGTCCAATTTCCTCTAGAATGCCTCCAGAGTTGGAACACTCACCACCTCCCAAGGTCATTGATTCCACTGCTCTATAAGTTAAGACATTTTTCCTGATATTCAGCTTCAATCTGGCTTCCTGTTGCTTGAGGCCATTGTTGCGTGTCCTGCACTACAGGATGACTGAAAACAGATCCTGCCCCTTCTCTTTATGACTACCTTTCAAGTATTTGAAAGAAATGTCTGTAAATGTTATCTCTTGCATACTGACTTGTGCAACTCAATGTACAACAGATAATAACATGGAGACTTCTTAATTTACGGCAGTTCAAATTTAAAAGTTAAGTCATTTGAGTAATTGCACAATAAGATTTCGGAGAGAAGGTGATGGCCACCAGAGAAGAGCCTCTCAAGCAATGCTCAGCTGGTGGGCATGATCACGTAAGTCCCTAGGAACAGACAGACTTAATTCTGGGTATTTCTGAATAGGCATGCTCAGGATTACAGTGGTGCCTCGCTTAGCGAGTGCTTCGCTATGCGATGAATTCGCATAGCGAGGGGGTCCGGGCCATCGCTGGAGCGTTCGCTGAGCGATGGCCCCTATGGCGATTTTTCGCTTTGCGATGATCGCTAAGCGATTCGCTTTGCGATCTTCGCAAAACGAAGCGGGGGAGAACAGCTGATCGGCAGTTCCAAAATGGCCGCCGGAAGGTCCGCGCCGCATTTTCGTGCCCTGCCCTCACTTACCGAGGGCGCGAAAATGGCGGCGCTATGGAAGAAACATCGCTTAACGGTGAATTTTCAAGCCATAGGAACGCATTGAACGAAGTTCAATGCGTTTCTATGGCTTTTTTAGTCCCGTTTAGCGATGTTTTCGCATAGCGAAGGTTAATCCGGAACGGAGTAACCTCGCTATGCAAGGCACCACTGTATATGGGACCTAATTTAAAAATATGAAGGACTTATTGAGGTAGAAACTGATAAAAGTGAGTTTGCCCTGTTGTTTTTAAACTTTCTTGTTATTTTTATACAATTGCCCTTGGAGTATTCAATCACTTTCCAATATATTTCACCACTAACCAGAGTTTCTAACATGACCTTCCTTTTAAACAAAAAAGCAAAAAAACCTTCAGATGCAATTACAAATTAGTCATAAAAAGGGCTGGCTAGTGAGTTGCAAACAGGCAACACTTGAGTATTAAATCACTCTACACTGTATGAAACCTGGCATTTAATCTATGGAAATTAACCTCCTTATTGGAATCCAACTGGGTACATAAATGTCACCAGTGCTTTAAAATGCCACACGGTTGCCAAGGTCACGGCGGTGTAAGTAAATCTGATGTATACCTTAGGCACAAGCATTGAGATAAATTCCCATGTGGGTTTTTTTAAAAGAATCATATTTAGAACTTAGAGCAAAGATCATTGTTCTAGCTTTGTTGGCACATCTTAATCCATGTTTTGTTTGTTAAGTTCTTTTACCAAGGCAAGGCTTACAATAAAATGCAGTGTAAAAAAATAAAATCAATATAACATGCGCAGAATAAAAAAGAAGAAGAAGCAGCAAGAACTGAGAATAAAAGTCATTTGGAACCAGAAAGAGTTTTCATTTGCTTTGTGGAAATTGGTGAGGTGGGTGCCAAGCCACCCTTGCAATATAGGTAATTCCATTAGCAAAGTGGCAACTTACATTATGCCCATCTGCTGTGCTTAAGATGTAGGGGCATACCTCCAAAAGGGGCATACCAAGCAACCTCAGAGAATTGTGTGCCAGCAGAGCCCATTGGTGGTGGTGATCCTTGACATTAACCCTCTCCATTAAATGGACAGTCCAATGCTATCTGTAGCATCCAGGTCAAAGACCACATACTTATGAGTAATAAACGGTAAAGGTAAAAGTTCCCCTTGACATTTTTAGTCCAGTTGTGTCTGACTCTAGGGGGCGGTGCTCATCCCGTTTTCAAGCTGTAGAGCCAGCGCTTGTCTGAAGACAGTTTCCATTGTCATTTGGCCAGCATGACTAGGGAACGCCATTTTACCTTCCCACTGAGGTGGTACCTATTTATCTACTTGCATTTGCATGCTTTCAAACTGCAAGGTGGACGAGGAGCTGGGACAAAGTGATGGGAATTCAGTCTGTCATGTGGATTCAATCTTACGACTGCTGGTCTTCTGACCCTGCAGCACAGAGGCTTCTGCTGTTTGGCCTGCAGTGCCACCATGTCCCTTTATGAGTAATAACTGTGGCAAAGTACAACTAGTGAAGTCTGATGTCTTCTGGTCCTGCTTGTGGGCTTCCCAGTGGCTACTGTGGGTACAGGATTCTGGAGATAGGTGCTTGTTCCAGCAAGGATCTTCCTACAACTGTGCATAAATGGGTCTCACTTCAAAATTTCCCAAAATGTCCTGACGTTTCCTCCATTACCAAGTATTGTAGGGAATTTTGAAGGTAGCTCATGGCTACCTCTTAATACTTAAAAGCTACGGTTGTAGGCAGGGCCCCAGTGATATACAAGGTGGAAAGGGGGCATCAATTAGAACTTTGCCAGGAATCCACTCAAACCTAGAGTAGACCCTGTTTCTTTCTAAAAGTTCAAGATATTGGGAGAAGGAATAGAAAAGATATTTGTTTGTTTGTTTGTTTGTTTGTTTGTTTGTTTGTTTGTTTGTTTGCCCTGCCCATCAAATGGCCAGCCCACTACTCTAGGTGACTTACAATATAGCAATGTAAACATAAACTAAAATTCAATAATAATCTCATTAAAAGATCAAATACTGTAAAAGAAAACTGAAATATACAATGACTGTATATATATCCGAGATAATATTTTGTTTATTGGTGGGAAGTCTGAAAGCAAGGATCTCTGGAAAAGAGAATAGTGCTGAAATAGGGTCACTTGAGGTGCCTATTTATTTATTTATTTATTTATTTATTTATTTATTCATTCATTCATTCATTCATTCATTCATTCATTCATTCATTCATTCATTCATTCATTGAATTTGTACCCCGCACCATCTGGCAACCAGGCCACTCTGGGCAGCTCACAACAGTATAAACAACAATATTAAAACATGACAAAAATAAATAAATTAATACAAGTCAAATAGGGTAAATTAAAACAGATGGCAATAAAGGTGGTAAAAAGGGTGATAGAGAGGATAATGAAAAAAGGATGGTAAAAGGAAGGCCGAGATCTTAATGCTCTGGGAAAGCCTGGAGGAAGAGCCAGGTCTTCAATGCTTGTTTGAACCCGTCCAGCGAGGGTGCCAGGTGGATCTCAATGGGCAGGTTGTTCCATAGATGGGGGGGCAACTGCTGAGAAGGCCCAGTTTCTTGTTCTTTCCCTTTGGGCCTCCTTCGGCGCTAAGGCCCTCAACTACCCTGCCTGTGAGGAACGGGTATGTTATCATCATAACCTTTTTTTTGGGGGGGGGGGAATGGAAAAAGGGTTTTGAGAATAAGAAAACATCAAATGCATAATCATTCAATCTTACATATCAAGTATATAAACATCTAATCTATTCATATTCCAATAAAGGTTCATCTTTCTTCTTCTTTTTCTTCTTCTTCTTTGGACTATTTTGTCTATGTATTAACCTCTTTAGCTTTCAACTTATACGTGTAATACAACTTAGATCTATGTTATTCCCACAGCATCAGAACACCAAGGCCAATTGTGAAATATATCCCCTCTTTCACCCTCCTTTTTTCTTGAGAATACACTCAGCAGACCCAAAATAATACAAATCCTGCTCTCCCCTCCCCTTTCCTCCCTGTGCTTGTTTTGTTTCTGCGACTCTTTTTTCCATATTTTAAAAGGGGAAACAATATCATTCAAAGTTTGCTTTTCAGCCTCAATTTCCTTATCTGCTATCGCTACATCTCTTACTGGGTGGTCTTCCATCCCTTGTATATTATCTGATATCTTCATCAATACAACCGGTTCTGAGATCTCTCTTTGGTGTAATTTAACCTCTGCTACCTTCCCTCCCCTAGAGCCTCCAATCACGTCTTCCATCTGGTCAATATAATAATTTAACTGCATGAATTTTTGCAACAGTGACATCTGAAAAGAGGTTTTCCAGTCTAGCCACCGATCTGTAATTTTCTCAGGGGGAGGTTCCATTTTCTGTTTCCACTATTTTCACATGAAATTCCCTCTCCCCTTTACCCCAGTGCACATCCAATATTTCTAATATTTCACCTTGCAACTATACCATATTAGCAATAAGATAGCAGGTACATTCAAGTAAGAGATGAAATCTAAAACATAAATCTCTCAAATGTCTTTGTAGTCCAGTCCTTTTACACGTCGCTAATATCTTCAGACCGGTTGCTTCTTCTTTTCCTCTTCTCCAAGTTTGTTTTAACCTTCACCCGGCAAGACTCTATTATTAGAATGTCATTTGTCAAGATCCCAGTTCAGTTCAAACCACATAGCCCCCAGTTCACAGCTCACAGTCCGTTTCTTCCTTTTACTTCCAAAGATTTCCTTCTCCTCCCCCGAACAGGGAGATCCAGCAATCAGAGTCCCGGCAATATATTATCCACGGAAAGCAGAGTCCCACACAGTCTAAAAATATATAACCACAGAGGAAAAGGGGTCCAAAGTGAACAGTTTGCAACAGAATTTATTTTTTCAAGGCCCGTCAGTTGATTCTTCAAGAGTTATTTTTCCTCCTTTAATGGAGACACGAGCTATTTCTGCCTGGCTGTTCCTTTAGAAATAACTCGACCTTCAGCTTGGGTAAAGCTGGAATGCTAGGAATGCCGCTCCTTATCTCATTTGGTCATAAATTTGCACACAATCACTTGTTCTTCATTTAATGAGGTTTTTCATAGAACAAGGGCTTCCACTTACTTTGATATATACTTTCGCCGTGCTTCTGTTTTCTTATTCTCGGCGAACGGAGCTGTCTTTGGCTTGTTGCCAAAAATGGCGCCCATCTTCGTCTGTGCTGATGTGAATTTCCAGAAGAAAGACAAATCGAGTTGCTGCCAAATCTTCTAACTTCTGTGGCTCACCAGCTGCTGCAGAAGGGTCTCTCCTGACTCTTCCTTGCCCCCCCCCCATTTATGGAAGGGTCCCAGACCGAAGTGGTTCTAGCTTTCCCTGGGAGCTATTCCCGAGAGCTGCTAGCTTCACCAAGACGAAGCTCCTCCTCCATCATCATAACCTTGAAGTCAGTGCGGAAACGAACTGGTAGCCAATGAAGGGTGGCCAGAGTGGGGGAGATATACTGGAATTTCTTCACCTCAGTTATTAATCTGGCCACCAAATTTTGGACCAGTTGAACTCTCCGCATCAGCCTCAAGGATAACCCCATGTAGAGAGCACTGCAGTAGTGCATTCTTGAGATTATGAAGGCATGAATCAGCATTGTGAGTGCCCCTACTGAAGATGGAAATGGGTTGCCTGGACTACAGATGCCATCTGGGTATCCAATGTGAGATCCAGGTCGAGGCAGATGCCCAAGCTGCAAACTTCACTCTTTGTGGGAAGAGTCACTCCCCCAAAGGAGAGGGAGTTCCCCAACCCACTGACGCCAGGGCGGCCCATCCGCAAGAATTCTGCCTTGTCCGGATTCAACCTCAATCCATTTGCCCTCATCCACTCCAGAATGGTCCCCAAGCAGCGCTCAAGGGTCGGAACAGTATCCACAAGGATTGCACCAAATGCCATAGCGAACCTCCTAGGGACCCCATTTAGTGCACTCTGCCCCACTCCAAAGAGACCGTGTAGACAAGCTCTAAGTTGGGATGAGGTGTTCAAGTCCCACTAGGATGTCCCAGTTCTGGTAAGTAAGTGAATAGTTGCAGTTGTGGAAGGGATTTGCCCAGTGTTATTCTTTTGACTTCCTTTTGCAACACCTTTTAAAAAATTAAAACTTTACAGCACTTTGGTTATTCCGGGAAGACAGGGTTAGTTGGTTGGTTGGTACTAAAGAAGAGCCTTACTGCCTAGTGGATTTTATACATTTTGGAGGTATTTTCGTATTCCTACTTAGCAGGGTTGGTGTGCAGGTGTAAACACTCAACCTGGTGAATGTTTTGGTAACTCTCTTGGCCGGATCAGTCAGAGTGACTCAAGATTTTGGGAGGTGTACCAGTCAGGAAGATTCCCCACATCCATCAGCACATTTAGCCCTCCCAGAACCCACCCACACTGGGAAAGTCTGGGCAGTGTGGCTGAATGGTTAGTGTGTGTACCTTTCTGATTCAACTCTAACCTTGATACAGAATGAAGTCTCAAGCTCCATGGCATGTGTAGGTCCTTGCTTGATGAAAGCTCTCTCTACTGACATAGTTAATGGAAGTCTTCTTATAAATATCCAGTTCGCCCTGCAAAAGATTTGCTGGTGCATTTCTGGTTTCTCATCCAAATCTCACACAAATTAGCTAGGAGACACACATAGGAATGGTATAAAGATGAGATTTTCTTCCTTAAGTTAAATTGCAATGACCCCCATGACGACGGAGTTAATCTTGGATAATCTTCTTTCCTGCTGTAGTTTCTTTTCTATTAATTCAAGATGCCTTTACTAAAAACCACCTTGTTCTCCTGTTGGTACAATCTCGGCTACCCTTTGTTAGTGCTGCTGCTAGGCTGGATCCCCATTGCCACCAGTGTATATTTTATACTCTTTTGATTCTTACACATGCCACTCTGTTAAATCTTCAACTTTTCCTCCTTGTTCCCATTCTTGCATCCTCTGCCAGGCAGGATAATTTGCCATTAGCCATTTTTGTTCTTTTTGATAGGTCTTCCATTTGCACTCTTTCCCATGTCGTTCCTGACATTTGAAAGCCCAAGCACTCATTGTGGCAATCTCCACAGTTAAGTACATTCAAGGAGAGTCCAAACCCTCAGACTGCTGTGTTGTTCTGTGTAAGCAAATCATGTCAAAATCAGACCCAAAAGGTGTTTTCAAGACTAACAAATTTATTATAGGGTGTGCTTTTGTAGCTTGTAATACACTTACTTCAGACATCACAAGGCCTCACCATGTTATCGTAACATGCTTAAAAGATGTTAACCCACCATTTTCAGTGACATAGCGCTACAGTTCCCTGGCTTGACTACTGAGATGGGCTGGGTGTGGGGCTGTATTTGAAGACGGTTTGGAATCAT